>NC_059335.1:34600500-35258500 GCF_018350155.1 Leopardus geoffroyi | reverse complement strand
CTTCAGATAAGCAAAACCACAAAACAGCTTTAAATCTGTTCTTTTGAATACTGGTGCTTTCTAAATTTCTTCCACTGAGTGGGGAGGCTGTGATGTAAGTGACAGAACTCCAGATCCGGGGGATGGGGGAGGATCTTTGGGGGAAGAAAAGGAAAAAAAAAAAAACAAACCAAAAAACCAGAAATGTGTTGGACTCCATCCTTCCAGTTGCTTCCTAGGCCAAAAGTTTTAGGGTTTTTCTTGATTCCCCTCCCCTTACCTTCTATAACTGTTCCATCAGCAAATGTTTGCTCTGCCTTCATAATATTTTATTTTATTTTATGTTTACTTTAGAGAGAGAGAGAGAGCGCAAGTGAACGAGTGAGCATGAGTGGGGGAGGGGCAGAGAGCGAGGGAGACACAGAATCCGAAGCAGGCTCCAGGCTCTGAGCTGTCAGCACAGAGCCCGACGTGGGCCTTGAACCCATGAACTGCGAGATCATGACCTGAGCCGAAGTCAGACGCTTACCCTACTGAGCTACCCAGGTGCCCCTGCCTTCATCATATTTCCAGAATTTGATTATTTCTCATCACTGTGGTCCAAACCAACATTATCTCTTGCTTGGACTTTTGTAATAGCTGCCTGTCCAGTCTTGCTTCAGCCCACGACCTCCTTATTGTTCTTTGAGAGCCCCAGACACACTCATTTCTTAGGGCCTTGCACTGTCTGTTCCCACTTCCTGGATTGCCTTTCTGTTGGATTTCCACATGGGTGGTCCCTTTAGTCTTTATTCAAGAGTCATCTTCTCATTCAGGCCTTCCCTCACTGCCCTCTCCAAAATCTTAGCCCTCCCCAACTGACAGCTGATATCCCCCTCCTTTTTTCCCCTCAGCATTTGTCACTCTCTTATGTACTATTTGTTTTACCTTTTTAACTTGTTTATTGTCTGTCACCCCTACTTGAATATTAGCTTCATGAAGACAGGGATTCTTTTTGGTGTATTTTTCATGACTCTATCCCCACTACCTCGTGCATGTCAGGCACTTCCTAAATATTTGCTGAATGAATTAGTGGTTCTTTACTTATAGCAGTGATACTATTTTCCTTTAAAACATTAACCAAAAAACAATTTCAAGTAAATAATAGTATGAGTGGTGTGCACATATTACAACAGTCACAAAGGGTAGTAGTGAAACACTGAAAACACTGAATTAAAGTGGTACAAAATGGGGGCGCCTGGGTGGCCTAGTTGGTTAAGCATCTAACTTCGGCTCAGGTCATGATCTCACAGTTCATGGGTTCAAGGCCCACGTCGGGCTCTGTGCTGACAGCTCAGAGCCTGGCCCCTGCTTCAGGTTCTCCCTCTCCCCCTCTCTCTGCCCCTCCCCCCTCTCTGTCTCCCCCTCTCTCTGCCCCTCCCCTGCTCATGCTTGCTCTCACTTGCTCTCTCTCTCTCAAAAATAAATAAACATTAAAAAAAAATGAAGTGGTACGAAATATTTTGCCAACGTACAGGCTAGGTCACATAATCTTCTAGAGCCATGAACTTGTCATTGATAATACTGTGAAGAAAACTCACTGATTGGGCTCCACTAATTTAAAGTTGTTGAAGTTTTGGTAGAATTATACTGAATTTGGCAACTCTTTCTGCCCATGGATCCTGTTCCCTTGCTTTCATAAAAACACCTTTTTGCACTGGGGGAAAAAGAAAGAACTATACTGAATTTTACCTTCCCACCCACTGTAAATATGGAATGTTTAAGCAAAAGGAGCGAACAGGATGTAAAATGGCTTAGTCCCCTACCCACAGAACATTTTCAGCAGCCATTTATATTCAGCTGCTGTGTTCCTTCCAGAATCCAACAGGCCTGGGTAGAGTCCGACTTTTACCACTTCAGTTGGCTTTGTGACCTCGGGGGGAGTTATCTGTCTGAAGCTTAGCTTCTGCACCTATAAAATGGGGACAATAATGGTAGGAGTGTAACAAAAGGGCCAATATAGGCAGAGCTCTTAGCTCAGGGCCTGACCCATACATAGCAAGGGCTCAATAAATCTCCTTTTTACCATCACTATTCAGATACGTTAATTCACTGCTGTGTCCTCCGCACCTCAAATAATACCTGGCATGTAGCAAGCACTCCGCGAACATTTGTGAAATAAACATCATCATTCATTATTATCGTTGTCGATCTAGGCTTGGCCACACTTGCCACCCCCCCCCCCCCCAACAATTCGTGTTTCCAAATGGACTTGAAGGCGATAGATCAGTATTCTTCAACTTTTCCCTGCAAAGATTGAGATAGAACTTATTTCTTCTGAATTCAAATGATTAAAGTGGGGTTTTTTTTGTATTTTAAAATTACAGTACTATGTTTGAAATTTTATTATGTAAGGTTAATGGATTTAAATCACTGGAGTTCATTTTTACATAATTTAAATGTTCTTTTGGTTGAGCTATTTCTTGAGGACTGCTCCAAAACGCCTTCAATGAGATCAAAATAAATTGATAGGCATAATGCAACCTTATGTGTGGGTAGTGCCGATTTTAGATTCTTCCCACAGTCTTCAGCAGTACGAGGAGATTGTAAACCCATCTCATATACCCAGAGAGACTCAGTGTATGCATCGCCCTCATAAACTTGGCAAAGGAGCAGCGATCACATCATTATAATCGAGGTACTTGTTTGATCCAACTTTTCTTTTTCTGTGTTCCCAGCTCCATAAAAATACCCCTTCTTCACATTCCTGTATTTTCATCTTCTTTTTTGGGTAGTCTTTATTTATTTTAATCCATGATCTGATAGCCAGAGCTTCCCTCAGTCCGAGGTGGGCGGAGTGGCAAGTAAATTCATTAGTTTGAGAAGAGTATGGGGGAAGAAGAGGGATCATTTATTCATCAAGATGCTCAGATGCCTATTAGGTGCCCCGGGGCTCCCGGTGTGGACATGAAGAATACAATGGGTTGCTGCCCAGTGGAGGAAATAGTAACATGAGGTAATAAAAGCTCGGATAGAGCCGTGTCTGATGTGTTCCGGAAACTCAGAACGAGTGGTGACTTCCCACCTGGACAGAATAGGGGTTTACAAAGGCTTTACAGAGGAAGGTGCAGAAGAATGGGGCCTTTGGGTGTGAAGAGGACTTTTTCAGCAGGTCCACAAATGTGGGGGCGGGAGGGGAGGAGTCATTCCAGACTCAAGCATCCTCTGTGAGCAAAGAGGTGGGACTGTCAAAGTTCGAGATGAAATTTCTCTCCTTCAAACCGGCCCCTCCTTCTGCCTTCTGTATGCCAGTTAATGGCTGCACTATTCACCTGATTACCTGTATCTATCTGGCAGGTAACAGGAAAATTCAGTTCAAAATGGCTTCAACAACAGGGGATTTCTAGACGCGATAACTGGGGAGTCCAGGACTTCATAGTCAGTTGATTCAGCAGCCCAAAGGTGTCTCTGGGGATCTAACTTTTTTTGCTGCGCACATGGTCGGCTCTAGTCTATGGCTCATCCACGGGGGTCACTAGATGTTTGCCAGCTAATCTGGGTCTACGGGATTCCTTGGTCTTTTCCGGGGGCAGGGAAGGGAGAGCATTCAGTCTCAGCCTTCTAGTAGAGAGTTCTGACATTCACCCTTACTGGCAAGTTTAGACCACATGCTCACTCCTGAACCAAAACGATAGCCAGAGCAATGGAATGTGTTAATTAATGTAAGTCGGTCAAAGCCCACCACCAATGTTACGTTAGGGTGAGCTAACCAAAGCTAACCAAAGCATGTGGGCTGCACAGTGGGAAAGATTGGGGGTCAATTCTGGAGTGACGGTCTGGGTATTTTTAGGATGGGGAAAGCTGGGTAGAAAACAAATAAACGTCCATTACAATCACTACCCAGTTAGGAACGTGGGAGAATTCAGTATTGCTTCCCTCTCACTTCCCTATGTCCAACTGGTCAATACACACTGCTGATTCTATCTTCTTCTTCTTTAATGTTTTATTTATTTTTGAGACAATGCAAGCAGGGGAGGGGCAGAGAGCGGGGAAGAGAGGATCCAAAGCAGGCTCTGCACTGACAGCGGTGAACCCGATGTGGGACTCGAACTCAACAACTGTGAGATCATGACCTGAACCAAAGTCGGACACACAACCTACCAAGCCATCCAGGTGCCCCTGCTAATTCTACCTTTTTATCATTCTTTTGTCTTTTTATCATTCTTTTGTCTGTCCATTCTTTTGCCTCTGTTTGAGCACTCATCATTTTTCACCCATACTCTTAAAATCCCTCCTGACTGGGTTTTCTCTGTCTCTGCTCTCTCCCTGCTCCAAAGTTCCTTTGTACTTGTCTTGCAGTGATCTTCCTGTTATTCCCCAGCTTATAACCCAAATCTCCCCCATGGGTTAAATAATAAACTCTAAACTCCTTGGTAAGTCTTAAATGGCTTCCAAGAACTGTGTTATTAGCTTGCTAGGGCCACCATAACAAAATACTGCAGACTGGTAGCTAAACAATGGAAAATTTTCTCATAGTTCTTCAGGCTGAAAGTCTAAGATCAAGGTGTTAACAGGGATGGTTTCTCCTGAGGCCCCTCTCTCCTTGGCTTGCAGATGGCCACCCTCTTGCCATGGCCTCACATGGCCTTTCCTCTGTGCACGCACATCCTTGGGTCGCTTCCTCTTACAAGGACACCAGTACTATTGGATCACGACCCTACCCTTAGGACCTCATTTAACCTTAAAGGCCAGGGCTTGCTTGCATAGCACAGAGTAAAACTGGAAGGAAGTCAGAAAGATTAGCACGGACCCTGCACATGGATGACGTGAATTTGTGAAGCATTCCGTAGTTCTCATAGGATCGCCCCACAGGTTACATGCTAATCACAAAGAGGAAAATGAACTCTTACAATGGAGAGATCTACTTGTCACCACTATATGGAAGTGATCAAGCCTAGCACACTAACGTGGGGCAGCCTCTGTGCCTGTAAGATATCATGCGGTCTGTGTGCTGACTCAGTTATGATTCCAACCTGAATCCAATCAAGCCTCTAGACTTCACAGGAAATATGGGAATTGGGGGGAGGGGAGTGGTGAGAAAGAGTTAAATGACAACAAGAGGAAACACGTAGATAAAATCAGAATATGGGCCATTCTACAAGGGCACCACTAATAAAACACTGTTTGGGGGAATCTGGTACCTGACTGTAAGACATATTTTTTATATCCTCAGACGGACAAGATGGTGCTTCATAATCCACTCAGGTGTACAAAACGCTCTCTAAGACTCTCAAGGGCATGCTTTATAGCTCCTTTCAGCTAGACAGCATGCTTCTGATACAGGTATACCTCGTTTCATTGTGCTTTACAGAGATTGCGTTTTTTTTTAAATTATTTTTTAAATTTTTTCTTTTTGCAAATTGAAGGTTTGTGGCAACTCTGCATAGAACAAGGCTATTGGTGCCATTTTCCCAACAGCATTTGCGCAGTTCACATCTCTGTGTCACATAATGGTCATTATCACAACATTTCAAAAGTTTTCATTATTATTATATTTATATATAATATTTATATTATATATATTATATATTTAATATAATATATTACATATAATATATAATATAATATATAATAATATAATTATATTTATATATAATATTATTATATTTGTTATGATGACCTGTGATCAGTGAGTATGACTTGCTGAGAACTCAGATTGACAGCATTTTTTAGCAATATTTTTAAATTAAGTGGTACAGTTTTTTTTCGACAGTGCTATTGCACATTTAATGGACTACAGTATAGTGTAATGTGAATTTTATATGCACTGTGAAACCAAAAAATCCATTTGACTCGCTCTCTTGGTGTGGTCTGGAACGGAACCTGTAGTACCTCTGAGGTATGCTGGTACTCCTTAGGATGTAGTCCAACAGAAGCTTCGCAAGGAGCCCAGGGTGAGCAAAGGCCTAACTCAAAGGGCCTGATCCTCACGTCCTAATGGGATGAGATTTTGCAGAAGTCTTGGAAAAGGGTGTGTGTATTTTGCAAGTGAGAGAAAAGCAAATAATTTGTGGCTGGAGGGCACAAAGGTCTCATGGCAATTTTTAAGACATAGCTTCAAATTCTTTAAATCTGGATGGGCTCTGTGACTAGTTCGGACAATCCAGCATGGAGGACATGACGCTGTGTGATTTCTGAAGCTAGGTCATAAAAAGTAATGCAGCCTCTGTCTTGTTTACCTAAATACACGCTCCCAGATTGATGGGCCATTAGATCAGAACCTGAGCACCCTGAGGCCACCACGCTAGACGGGCTACATGGACATGCTCTCGTGGGCGATCCCAGCTGAGCTCAGCCTTCCAGCCATCCCAACCAAGGTGCTCTGCAGACATGACAGTGAAGCCAACTCGGCCCCTGTGCCCAGTCCATCTGCCACCTGAATACCAGCAAGCGATTTCTGTCAGAGTTCTGTGAAACAACAATTGTCTGACTCACCCCTGCCTGAATTCATGATTCACAAAATCGGGAGATACAAATAGTTGTTTATAGGGCTCCTGGCTGGTCAGTCTGTAGAGCATGCGACTCTTAATCTCAGGGTTGTGAGTTTAAGCCCCACGTTGGGTATAGAGATTACTTAAAAATAAGATCTTTTAAAAATTTAAAAGAGAAATAGTTGTTTCAAGCTACTGAAGTTATAGAATATTTAAAAAAGTTGTATGTGGACAGCTTTGGCTCTTCAAAAAGTCATTGTCACGTAGGGGGGAAAGATGGGTATGTTTGAAGGGCTCTAGCAGCCAAATGCAATAAGTCATCCCTGATGGCACACACTTTGGGGACAACTGGGGAGACATGAACATGGACTACTAGATAATAGTTTTAGGAAATTATTGTTAATTTTGTTAGATACAATAGTGGTATTGTGGTTATGTAGAAAAATGTCTTTATTTCTAGGAGATAAGTCCTGAAGTAATTATAGATCAAGTATCATTATGATTGCAATCTACTATACAATGCATCAGCAAAACAATCACACACACACACGCACACACACATGCACACAGTGAATATAGCAAAAGGTTAACAATTGCTTGAATCTAGGTACGAGATATACGGTTGGTTGTTCATTATACAACCCTTTTAACTTTTCTGTAAGTGAAAATTCTGTAGTAAAAAGCTGAGAAAAAATATCAGGGAAAACTAACTTATGAATCCGAGTACGTGGCAGAATAATTAGCACAGGTAGGTATTCAATAAATGTTGGATGATGTACTTAGGATTGTCAAATTCATCGAGACAGCAAGTCAAATGGTGGTAGCCATGGGCTGAGGGGAGGGGAGAATGGGGAGTTAATGTTTAATGGGGACAGAGTTTCAATTTGGAAAGATAAAAAAAGTTCTAGAGATGGATGGTGGTGGTGATACAACAGTGTGAATGTACTTAATGCCACTGACTGTACCATTTATTTGAGAGAGAGCATGCATGGAGGTGGGGTAGGAAAGGGAGAGAGAGAGGGAAAGAGGGAGAGGGAGAAGACACTTAACCGACTGAGCCACCGAGGTGCCCCTAAGCAAAGTTTAAACTCATCTTAAAAGTCAGTAGCTATGACAACAAAATCCTTTTTTTATCTATCAGATTGGCAAAGATTTTATTTTTTTCTTTTCTTTTTTCTTTCTTTTTTTTTTTTTACAGATTGGCAAAGATTTTAAAAATTTGAGAAGACGGGTGTGCCTGGGTGACTCACTTGGTTAAGCATCTGACGCTTGGTTTTGTCTCAGGTCATGATTTCACGGTTCATGAGTTCGAGCCCCAAGTCAAGTCCTGCATTGGGCTCCTCGCTGACAGTGTGGAGCCTACTTGGGATTCTCTCTCTCCCTCTCTCTCTGCTTCTCCCCCACTTGCACTCTTGCTGTTTTTCAAAATATAAAAACTTAAAAAAAAAATGTTTTTGAGAAGACCTTGTGTTGAATATGACTGTAAATTGGCTCAACCTCTTGGGAGAGCAATTCAGCCACTCTCAAGATACAAAGTGAACATATTTTTGATGCAATAATTCTATTTCTATGATTTTTTTCCTGCAATTTCCTGTGCATGTATGAAAAGATATGTACAAGGACACTTATTGAAGCATTGTTCTTTTTTTTTTTTTTCAATGTTTATTTATTTTTTGGGACAGAGAGACAGAGCATGAACGGGGGAGGGGCAGAGAGAGAGGGAGACACAGAATCGGAAGTAGGCTCCAGGCTCTGAGCCATCAGCCCAGAGCCCGACGCGGGGCTCGAACTCACGGACCGCGAGATCGTGACCTGGCTGAAGTCGGATGCTTAACCAACTGCGCCACCCAGGCGCCCCGAAGCATTGTTCTTAATAGCAATATATTAGAATCAAGTAAAAGCCTACTGATAGGACACTGGCAAAATAAATTAGGGCGATTTTACTATGGAACACTCTGAAACCATGAACAAGAACAAGGAAGTTCCATGTTACTAATGGATAGAATATCCAACTTATATTCTTTTTTATTTAAAAAAGTTTTTTAGGTTTATTTATCTGTTGAGAGAGAGGGAGAGAGAGAGAGAGAGAGAGAGAGAGAGAGAGAGAGAGAGAAGGCAGGGAAGGGCAGAGAGAAAAATCCCAAGCAGGCTCTGAACCATCAGCGCAGAGCTCAGTGCAGGGCCCAAACCCATGGACTGCAAGACCATGACCTCAGCCGAAATCAAGAGTCAGACGCCCAACCAACTGAGCCACCCAGGCACCCCAAGTTATATTCTTTTTTAAAAACTATTGATGATTTTTTTGATAAAGATAATGCCAATTGATAAAGAATGGAAGCCAAAGGTATACCTCTGAAACCATGAACTTTAAACTGTATTTACTCAGCACTGATTTTAGATGAGAGATTAAGTAAAATTAGTGATGTAAGCCAAATGATGCAGGAATCAAATCCAGCGTGCATAATGCTCTTGATAGCATCAAAGGAATTAAGAAATTCTTTGAAGAAAACCAATGATTATGTTTATCAAACACTGGTCACTGATGCTACACAAATTGCAGAACCTCTTGATTTTGACACCAACTTTTCCCCATTAGAAAAAAATAAAAAGGGGGCGTCCGGGTGGCTCAGTCGGCTGAGCGTCCGACTTCGGCCCAGGTCATGATCTCACGGTTCGTGAGTTCGAGCCCCGCGTTGGGCTCTGTGCTGACAGCTCGGAGCCTGGAGCCTGCTTCGGATTCTGTGTTTTCCTCTCTCTCTGCCCCATCCCCACTTATGCTCTGTCTCTCTCTGTCTTAAAAATAAATAAAATATTTTTAAAAATTAAAAAAAAAAAAAGAAAAAAGAAAAAGGAGGAAAATCCTCAACTGAAAAATCTCATTACCTGGAAGTTACATTATTAAGAAACAACAACAACTCTGTAAGAAGGCAAGAAAAAGAAATAGAAAACATACAGTTTAGCGAGGAAGAAATAAGACTCCCTATTTGCGGAAAAAATAATGACAACACCAAATGCTGGTGAGGATGCACAGAAATTGGGTTGCCGGTGGGAGTGTAAAATGGTTAAAAGTTTGGCAATTTCTTTAAACCTAAACATACAATTACCATATGGCCCAGCAATTATACTCTTGGGCATCTATCCAAGAGAAATTAAAACTTACACTGACACAAAATCTTGTGCGTGAAGGTTCATAGCGGTTCTATTCCTAAGAGCCCTAAACTGAAAACAAGCCAGATGTCCTCCAACAGGTTAATGGTTAAATAAACGGTGGTACATTCATACCAGAGGATATTGCTCAGCAAGAAAAAGGAATGAACTACTGATACATGCAACCATTTAGATGAATCTCCAGGAAATTATGCTTGGAGGGAAAGGACCAGTACCAAAAGGTTACTTACCGTATGTTTCCACTTATGCAACATTTTTGAAAAGACAAAATTTCAGCAATGGAGAATAGATTTGTGTGTGTTTGCCAGAAGTTCAGGACAAGGGTGAAGAGGGAGGGAGTCGAGTATGGTTATAAGAGGGCCACACGGGAGATGCTTGTGGTGATGGAGTTGTCCTGTGTCTTGACTGTGGCCATGAATATATGAATCTGCACATGTGATAAAATCGTGTAGAGCTGAATACACATAAAGCAGTACAAGGAAAAGTAGGCTAATCTAAATTGTGTGGATGGAATGTATCAATGTCAATATCGTGGTTGTTGATAGTGTAGAACAGTTTTGCAAGATGGTACCACTGGGGAGAACTCGGTAAAGGATACATGGATCTCTCTGCATTACTTCTTATAATTGCATGTGCATCTACAACTATCTTTAAAAAGCTCAATTTTTAAAAAAAGCAAGATATAGGGGCACCTGGGTGGCTCAGTTGGTTAAATGTCCCACTCTTGATTTCAGCTCAGGTCACGATCTTACGGTTCTTGAGTTGGAGCCCAGTATTGGGTTCCAAGCTCGCAGCGTGGAGCCTGCTTGCGATTCTCGCTTTCTTTCTCTCTCTCTCAAAATAAATACATAAAATAAACTTTAAAAAGAGCAAGATGCAGAACAATGTGTATAGCATGCTACTGTTTTTATAAAAATGGGGGCTCTCAATTTATAGATATGCTTGTCTTTGCATAGACTATTTCTGGAAAGATAGTCATAAAAATGGTAACTGGTTTCTTCTAGGAAGGACAAATGGGAACTGAAGGTCAGGGGAGAAGAGAGACTTACTTTTCACTGTAGAGTCTTTTGCACAGTTTGACATTTTAAACCTGTGCATGTATTACTTTTACATTAAAAACTACAAGGAATTTAAAAATAAAGCAAGTTTGAATATTAAATATATACTTTTACTTTTGTAGTGAAAGCAAAGATGAACATGTATCAACCACCATTTTACGTATTATAAAGATAGGCCCCTTTTAATGGGGGAAATAAGGACTTTTTAAAAAAAAATTTTTTTTTCAACGTTTATTTATTTTTGGGACAGAGAGAGACAGAGCATGAACGGGGGAGGGGCAGAGAGAGAGGGAGACACAGAATCCGAAACAGGCTCCAGGCTCTGAGCCATCAGCACAGAGCCCGACGCGGAGCTCGAACCCACGGACCGCAAGATCGTGACCTGGCCGAAGTCGGACGCTCAACCGACTGCGCCACCCAGGCGCCCCAGGACTTTTTTAAAAAATTAATTAATTAATTAATTAATTAAAAAATGTACATCCAAGTTAGTATTGCAACATGATTTCAGGGGTAGATTCCTTAATGTCCCTTACCCATTTAGCCCATCCCCCCTCCCACAACCCCTCCAGTAACCCTCTGTTCTGTATATTGAAGAGTCTCTTATGTTTTGTCCCCCTCCCTGTTTTCATATTATTTTTGCTTCCCTTCCCTTACGTTCACCTGTTTTGTATCTTAAAGTCCTCATATGAGTGAAGTCATATGATTTTTGTCTTTCTCTAATTTCACTTAGCATAATGCCCTCTGGTTCTTTCCACGTAGTTGCAAATGGCACGATTTCATTCTTTTTGACTGCTGAGTAACACTCCATTGTCTATATATACCACATCTTCTTTATCCATTCATCTGTCGATGGACATTTGGGCTCTTTCCATACTTTGGCTATTGTTGATAATGCGGCTATAAACATTGGGGTGCATGTGCCCCTTCAAAACAGCACACCTGTATCCCTTGGATAAATACCTAGTAGTTCAATTGCTGGGTTGTTAAGGTACTCCTCTTTTTAATTTTTTGAGAAATCCTCGCCAACATCTGTTGTTGCCTGAGTTGTTAATGTTAGCCATTCTGACAGGTGTGAGGTGGTATCTCATTGTGGTTTTGATTTGTATTTCCCTGATGATGAGTGATGTTGAGTATTTTTTCATGTGTCGGTTGGCCATCTGGATGTCTTCTTTGGAGAAGTGTCTATTCATGCCTTTTGCCCATTTCTTCAATGGATTATTTGTTTTTTGGGTGTTGAGTTTGATATGTTCTTTATAGATTTTGGATACTAACCCTTTCTCTGATATGTCATTTGCAAATATCTTCTCCCATTCTGTCGGTTGCCTTTTAGTTTTGATGATTGTTTCCTTCACTGTGCAGAAGCTTTTTATTTTGATGAGGTCCCAGTAGTTCATTTTTGCTTTTGTTTCCCTTGCCCCCAGAGACATGTTGAGTAAGAAGTTGCTGCAGCCGAGGTCAAAGAGGTTTTTGATGGCTTCCTGTCTTACATTTATGTCTCTCATCCATTTTGAGTTTATTTTTGTGTATGGTGTAAGAAAGTGGCCCAGGTTCATTTTTCTGCATGTCGCTGTCCAGTTTTCCCAGCACCACTTGCTGAAGAGACTGTCTTTATTGCATTGGATATTCTATCCTGCTTTGTCAAAGATGAGTTGGCCATATGTTTGTGGGTCCATTTCTGTGTTCTCTATTCTGTTCCATTGATCTGAGTGTCTTTCTGTGCCAGTACCATACTGTCTTGATGATTACAGCTTTGTAATACAGCTTGAAGTTTGGGATTGTGATGCCTCCTGCTTTGGTTTTCTTCTTCAAGATTGCTTTGGCTACTCAGGGTCTTTTCTGGTTCCATACAAATTTTAGGATTGTTTGTTCTGGCTCTGTGAAGAATGCTGGTGTTATTTTGATAGAGATTGTAGGAAATAAGGACGTTTATTGGGAGGAGGGGGCATGCTCCAGCAGCACGTACCTCTGCGAGAAGGCCACTGGTGTCTCCCAATTTGTAAGTTCAGAGTGGGAGTGGGGTCACTGCACCCCCCATACTGACAAAAGCACCGTTTGCCAACATTCTGCTGCTGGCTGTAAAGACTTCACTTTAAGCCACCACGGTTCAGCCCCAGGGGAAGCTTTTATCCTCTGAAATATCATTATACATAACTTAACATTCAAAATCAATCATCACTCCCAGCTACGTAGGTGTTCTTATGTATTAACATGTTGAGTTGGAACGTGTGCTGAAGGTGAAGAAGGCCCATGCTTCCCGAAAGAACCAGGAACGCCCCTCTGATGATTCTGATCCCTTGTAGTGAAGCTACTTATGGCTGTTTGATCCTTAGAAATAAGACCAGGTGTCTGTTTACTCAGTTTACGATGATCAATACCACATCATCACTACTGAGTTCTTTTAATTTTTTTTTTATCACTGATTATGTTCACCTAATATTTTCTTGGTGAAACCTGTTTTCAGGAGATAAAGGTTTCTATTTATCGACAACAGAAAAATCAGCTGAACAGTCTGTAAAAATATGCTAACAAAATCCTGCATCCCACACTAACTGTAGACAAAAAGCCAATATTGCACAGATGAAATTTAAAATGTGAGATTTATGGGCACCTGGGTGGCTCAGTCAGTTGAGCGTCCATCTCTTGATTTTGGCTCAGGTCATGATCCGAGGGTTGTGGGAACAAGCCCCATGTCTGGCTCATGCTGAGTATAGAGCCTGCTTGGCATTCTCTCTCTCTCTCCCCCCACCCCTGTCCCTCTTCCTCTCTCCCCCTCTCTCTCTTTCTAAAATAAATTGAAAAAATAAAAAATAAAATGTTAGATGTAAAGTATAAATGTATGATTTGATTGCATGACGAGCAGACCAAATACTTATTTCTTAGAAACTTCTCTTTCCCTTCCCCCGTCTCCAATGCCATCAAAGATCTAAAATATTTCAGACCTGAAAGATGCTCGAATCTGTCAGTGTTTAACAGGTGGGGAACCAATGCAAATAGAACATTACACCTCCCCAAAACCTACTGTTCCTGTTCTTACCACACAACAAGCTGCATTACAGACCGTGAAAAACAGAAGCTCTTGTTGGTTATACTGACAGTAATACCAAAGAACATGTTTAATGTCAGAAAATGAGCATTCAGTTTTCACACTGCACAACCAATGCCCTGGGAAAAAATATATATAGAAAAGTGATGGCTTTGACAGCTCCTTAAGAAAGAATGCACAAAAACACAAGGGAAGAAACCGACCTCAGATTTGCTGAAAATGCATGGTTTTAGTAGTTTCTTGTTAATGGAAAAACCCTCTTAGCTTCATGAGAGTTAGATCTTTGATGTGCTTTATTTGTAAATAAGGCCATGTTTAAGTAAAACCAAATCCTCTGGTAAGAACGTGTGAGAGAAAGTTATCTCCATCGTCCCCTTTGGACACGGATTCTGTCACGGAGGCCTGGACACTCCGCTGGAGGCCTCTGAGAGCCACCCCTCTCTAGCCTGCTCAGTCCTCCGAGGCTGTGTGGGAGGGGCCACCTTTCCTAGAAGACCAAAATCATGTTCTGAGCCAACAGAGCACCACTAGTGGTGATATTCCCACTTGTTTGTGCTGAGGTCCTGGCTTCCAGTGTGCTGCCTGGGTTCCTGTCTAGGGTGGGTTCATGTCCCAGTTTGTCTGGGAGTGAGAGGTTTCTTGGGACACAGGACATTTTTTAAAAATTTATTTAATTAATTTTTTAAATTTACATCCAAGTTAGTTAGCATATAGTGCAACAATGATTTCAGGAGTAGATTCCTTAATGCCCCTTACCCATTTAGCCCATCCCCCCCTCCAGTAACTCTCTGTTTGTCCTCCATATTTAAGAGTCTCTTATGTTTTGTCCCCCTCCCTGTTTTCATATTATTTTTGCTTCCCTTCCCTTATGTTCTTCTGTTCTTTCTTAAAGTCCTCATATGAGCGAACTCATATGATATTTGTCTTTCTCTGACTTATTTCGCTTAGCATAATACCCTCTAGTTTCATCCACGTAGTTGCGAATGGCAAGATTTCATTCTTTTTGATTGCTGAGTAATACTCCATTGTATGTATATACCACATCTTTATCCATTCAGCCATCGATGGACATTTGGGCTCTTTCCATACTTTGGCTATTGTTGATAGTGCTGCTATAAACATTGGGGTGTATGTGCCCCTTCAAAAGAGCACACATGTATCCCTTGGATAAATACCTAGTAGTGCAAATGCTGGGTCATCAGGGTAGTTCTCTTTTTAATTTTTGAGGAACCTCCATACTGTTTTCCAGAGTGGCTGCACCAGTTTGCATTCCCACCAGCAGTGCAAAAGAGATCTTCTTTCGCTGCATCCTCACCGGGACACAGGACTTTTAGTCGTAAAACTAAATACTAAAGACTAACAACTTAAACATAAGACTGGAAACTGTAAATCTCCTAGAAGAAAACATGAGGGAAAGCTTCATGACTTTGGTCTTGGCAACGATTTCATGATATGACATCAAACACTCGGGCAATGAAAGCAAAAATAGACAAGTAGGGCAACATCAAACTGAAAAGCTTCTGCACAGCAAAGGAAACAATCCACAAAAGGGAATGGCAAGCCAAGGGATGGGACAAAATATTTGCAAACCACAGGAGAACCACAATGGGACATCACCTCACACCTGTTAGAATGGCCCTTATCAAAAAAAACCAAAAGGTAACAAGTGTTGGCAAGGATGAGGAAAAGTTGGAACCCTCGCACACTGTTGGCTAGAGTACAAAATGGTGCAGCTGCTATGGAAAACTGTATGGAGGTTCCTCAAAAAATTAAAAATAGAACTGCCATATGATCCAGCAATTCTACTGCTGGGTATATATCCAAAAGAATTTAAATCAGGATCTTGAAGATACAATCTGCAATCCCATGTTCACTGCAGCATTACTCATGACAGCCAAGATATGGAAACAACCCAAATGTTCATCAACAGATAAATGTACAGAGAAAGCGAGGTATGTACGTGCAATGGAATATTATTCAGCCTTTAAAAAGGAAGAAAAGCCTACATTTTTCAACAACATGGATGGACCTGGGAGACTTTATGCTAAGTGAAATAAGTCATCACAGGACAACTACTACATGATTCCACTTAGGTGAGTATATAAAATAGTCAAACTTATAGAAGCAATAAATAGCATGGTGGTTGTCAGGGAATAGGGGGATGGGATTATAGGAAGTTTTTGTTCAATGGGCATAAAGTTACAGTTATACAAGATGAGAAAGTTCTAGAGATTATACAACAGTGTGCCTGTAGTCAACAATATGGTGTTATACACTTAAAAAGTAAAGAGGGTAGATCTCGTGTTGAATATTCTTTTTTAAATTTTTAAATGTTTTTTAAAATTTATTTTTGAGAGAGAGCACAAGTTGGGGAGGGCAGAGAGAGAGAGAGAGAGGGAGACACAGAATCCGAAGCAGACTCCAGGATCTGAGCTGTCAGCACAGCCCAACGTGGGGCTCAAACTCACGAACTGTGATATCATTCATGACCTGAGCTGAAGTTGGATGCTTAACTGACTGAGCTACCCAGGCACCCCCTTTATGTTTCTCATTTTTGTCGTGTTGAATATTCTTAACACACACATGTACACACACAGAAAAGCAATGGGACACAAGGAAGGGTTGGAGGTGACAGATATGTTTATTTCCCTGACTGTGGTGGTGATGATATCATAGATGTATTCATATATCCTAACTCATTAAAATGTATGCATTAAATACCAGTGATTCTTTGTGTATCAGTTATACCTCAATAAAGCTGTAAAAAAGGAGGTAAGATATATAATTTTTAGGAAGGCCCTTTGGCCAGTGCCCTGCAGCAGATCTGTATAATCTTGATGCTTTTGATATGGAAATCTGCTTAACGCTAAAATATAAGATGAAATGAAATCTTCAGTCCCTATTTTTTTATGTTTATTTATTTTTGAGAGAGAGACAGACAGACAGAGCATGAGAAGGGAAGGGCCAGAGAGAGAGGGAGACACAGAATCCAAGGCAGGCTCTAGGCTCCGAGCTGTCAGCACAAAGCCCAATGAGGGGCTGGAACCCATGAACCGCGAGACGGTGACCTGAGCTGAAGTCAGACGCTTAACCGAATGAGCCACCCGGTGCTCCTTCAGTCCCTATTTTAAGACGAAAATACTAGAGTTTCTTTTAAAAAGTCAGTCCCATTCTCAATGGCCAAAAGGTGGAAGCAACCCACGTATTCATCGAGAAAATAAATGCATAAACAAAATGTAGTAGGTCATAAAATGGAACACTATCAGCCTTCAAAAGGAATAAAATTCTGACACCTGTTACAACATGGATGAACTGTAAGGACGTTATACCGAATGAAATAAGCCACACACAAAAGAGCATATACTGTATGACCCACTTTCATGCAGTACCTAGAGTAGTCAGATTTAGAGAGATGGAAAGCAGGATGGTGAATGCCAGGGGTTTGAGGACTGAGGAGTTGTTGAATGGGTGCGGAGTTTCTGTTAGGGAAGATGAAAACGTTCTGAAGATGGATGGCAGTGACGGATGCACAACAACGTGAATGTACTTGACACTGCTGTATCACCTACTGTATGCATTGTATACAGAATGTATCTAATGCCACCGTACACGTAAACTGGTTAACATGGTAAATTCTCTTATGTATATTTTACCACCATAAATTTTTTTTAAGTTAAAAAAGAAAACTGAGCCAGGGCTAGGCAGACTGGGACAGTGGGCCATCCCTGTCTTGCACCCTTGTGCTTTTCCCCTCCACACCTCTGCCATATAGTAAGTGCATTTTGATTCACCTGCTCACTCAAACCATGGTCCCATAGGCAGAGGATTCCTGGTCTCAGCCCTTATTGTCTGAAAGGGCAGGTTTGGAAATACCAGATCCCACTTTTCTCTAGTCCAGGATATAGCTGATTGGATGGGTTGACCCTTGGTCCAAACACAGCAAGACTCATGGTGTGTTTTGAAAAGACGAGCTGGACCAGTCAGATTCCTCCCTTGATTATTTTCATTAATGGACACAAAATGCAGATGCAGTTGGTACTGGACTCTGCAGAAGAGAAATAGAGAAACAGAGCACGGCAAGAAAGGTCTAAGAGAGACCCTTCCTTGAGGTTTGCTGAGTCAGCCTTCTTTAGATTCCCAGCGGACTCTATTCTCATGATGCCTTCTTCTATCTCAGCTACTTGGACAGGATTTCTTCTCCCAATTTCCCAAAAGTGAGTGGAACTCACTGAGAAGCCTTCTGTAGTCAGAATCACTTGATAAAATTGGATTTTATCTGCATAATTATAACAAAAGTAAGCCTGGGAAACTCACATAGCCTAGGGCAGTGGTTTTCAACAGGGGGTGATTTTGCTTCTCAGGGGATATTTGCTAATCTTGAGACACATTTCTGGTTGTCAGAACAGGAGGGAGAAAGTGGATAGGTGCACGGGGTTCTAGTGGGTGCAGGCCAGGGATCTGCTAAAGATCCTGCAATGTACAGGACGGTGGACCACAACAAGGAATTACCTGTCTCAAAATGTCAACAGTGATGAGTTTGAAAACTCTGCTGGAGAGGAATGAAGCTTTTAAAAAATAAGCACAAGAGGGGCGCCTGGGTGGCGCAGTCGGTTAAGCGTCCGACTTCAGCCAGGTCACGATCTCACGGTCCGTGAGTTCGAGCCCCGCATCAGGCTCTGGGCTGATGGCTCAGAGCCTGGAGCCTGTTTCCGATTCTGTGTCTCCCTCTCTCTCTGCCCCTCCCCCGTTCATGCTCTGTCTCTCTCTGTCCCAAAAATAAATAAACGTTGAAAAAAAAAAACTTAAAAAAAAAAAATAAGCACAAGAATTTATTCAGACCCTAATTTCCTAACTTGAAATCATTTAAAAGTATTTCCAGCCTCCAAGACAGAGGCAAGGGAGGACATGAGTCATTCTTGCTGGTTCAGAATCTATTCACTATTGATTTGTCCTTAGGGAACCAACCTTCCCCGCTCTCAGTCCAGGTAGTTTCTGTGAGGTTGACCCGAATGGCCACAGATCTCAGGTTGGCCAATCAGAATATCATTACCCTCCCTGCCCGCCCCCCCATCTTCAGTAGTGATGGAGGTGAAGAGAGGGGTATGTGACCAAAACAGACCAATCCTGGGACCAGGAGCATGCTCTTCCAGTGGAGGATGCTGGGAAGGTAACTGAATTGCTGGCCACCTGGAGGGGAGCACCTGGCTAGCTGGGAGCCCTCAGAGACAAGTGAGCTGTGAGATGGGGTGAGGCACTAGGTCTGGCTATGCCCAAGCCACCCCCTGCAGTTTTCAGTGATGTGAGCTGGTATATTACAATTTTACTTAAGCTACTTGAAGTTGGGCTTCTCTCACTTGATATTCAGAGATAGAGTGGCTCAGACAATATCTCTACCATAGGTTTGACAGAGCATAGGAAAGACTCCTATGGTAACATGTAGAGTGTGTGTATGTGTGTGTGTGTCTATGCAAAATTATATATAATATAGATACTATTGGGGCACCTGGGTGGCTCAGTTGGTTAAGCTTCCAACTCTTGACTTCACAGTTATAAGATTGAACCCTGTATCGGGCTGTGTGCTGATGCTGTGCAGCCTGCTTGGGATTCTGTCTCTCCCTCTGCCTCTCTCCTGTGCTCTCTAAACAAACAAACAAACAAACAAACAAACAAACAAACAGACAAACATTCAAAAATAGATAGATACTATTTGGAGTCTTGCTTTATTTTTTCTCCCCAACAGAAGATCTATATACTTACTTCCACCCTACCTATTTTAGTCCCTGTTGGTTTCCTCCCAATAATCTCTCCTCTCCCAGCTGAATTCAGTCATTATTGGCCTCAGCCCTTTCTGTCTGTGGTTCCCTTCATACCAGTGCCTACCTGCTGGGCCCAGTGAACTGAAAGTCGGCTCATGCTTACTGACTACCTACTAGGTGCCACACACAGTGCCAAGCACTGCATACACATGACCTCATCTGATGTGCATAAAAACCCTCCGTGTAGGGACTATTACTCTCCTCATTTTACATATAGGAATTTGCTTAACACCTCACAGTTCCTAAGAAGTTGACTTAGGATTCAAACTCAAGTTGGTCGGTTCCTACTGGTTATGCTCTTAACCGCTACTCCACATTGCCATCTAGTTATTTACAAAGATTAGTTACTGGGGAGCCTGGGTGGCTCAGTCAGTTAAGCGTCTGACTCTCAATTTTGGCTCGGGTTATGATCTCACGGTTTGTGAGTTCGGGCCCTGCATCAGGCTCTGCGCTGACTGCTTGGAGCCTGCTTGGGATTATCTGTCTTCTCTCTCTCTGTTCCTCCCCCACTTGCTCTTTATCTCTCCGTCTCAAAAAATAAATAAACATTAAAATTAAAAAAAAAAAAGATTACTTGAGCCAGGAAAAAACAGTCTATGGAATCGAATCAACATTTTTGAGACATTTTGTCCTACAGAGACTTAGATGTGAAGAAAGTTACAACTTTTTTGTGTCTATGAACTGGTGTTCATAATCTCAAGGCATTTTCCAATCAAATACAGGTTCCCAATATTTCCACAAAAGGAAATGTAACTTTCATAGTTCTGGTCTGATCTGCCAGCTGTATGCCACTGTGCAAGCTTTTAAATCACTGTTTGACAATACATAGGCAATGCTTAGTAATACATGGTGGCAAGTGGCTCCGTGTCTGCATTTCTGAGTCACGGCCAGATACCCATAAAGCCAAGTGACATATGCTCTAATGGGGTCTGACTCACTTATATAAGCTCATTAACTTGACAGGGCTTGATTTCATAAAATTGAAGAGGACTCTCCAAACTTTTATTTTTTTTTTCAAATTTATATATAACAATAATAGGAGTTCAAAATTATCCCTATAGCCTCATGTGACTTTGGTTTAGTCATTGCTTAACTGCTCTCTTTTTGTCTCGGGTGAAATTTCTCAAAAGTGCAGCATACCATACCAGGTGCCAACCATTGGCTCCCCAGTCACTTCTCTATGCCTTGTGGCCCAGTTCTCTGGCTTCTGTTCCCTCCATGTCACTGAACTTACCCACCATCTCCTAGGTCAAACTGACCCTTTACAGATCTTACCTGGCTTCGCTTCTCTGCAGCATACTATTTGCCACTCTAGTCTTCTTGACATTCTCTCTCTTCTTTTTTTCTTTTTAAAATTTTTTTTACCATGTATTTATTTTTGAGAGACAGAGAGAGACAGAGCATGAATGGGAGAGGGGCAGAGAGAGAGAAGGAGACACAGAATCTGAAGCCGCCAGCAGGCTCTGAGCAAGCTGTCAGCACAGAGCCTGATGCGGGGCTCGAACCCACAAACTATGAGATCACGACCTGAGCCAAAGTCGGATGCTCAACTGACTGAGCCACCCAGGTGCCCCTACATTGTCTCTTCTTGATTTCAAGACAGCATGCTCCCTTGGTACTTCCCTTGCCTTTCAGCACTAATCTTTAGTCTCTCTTGCTGGCTGCATTTTTCCTCCTCTCTTTCATAGAGATATTCTGTCCTTACTCCCCTTTCTCTAGTCTAAGCACCATCTTCCACAAATGTATCCTCTACTCCACTTCCCTGGAAACCTCTCTAATGGAAACTGAGTAAATCTTGGGGTCTCCCAATGCCTATCTCAGCTTGGTGAGGCATTCAAAGAAACACACCCCAGTAAATTAAAAACACTTCTGATGTTCTCTTCTACATCTTAAAGAACATCCAGAGAGGTCTTATTTTTAATCCTAGACACTGCCTCCCCAAATCTTCTTTCCCTATTATGCAGCCATTTAAAGAGTAAGGTAAATTTATATGCAGTAGCCTGGAAAGCTAAAATTATTAGTATACTCTTAAATTAAAAAAAAAAAAAACTCACAAGTTACAAAGATGTAGGCTAAAGTTCCATCTATGTTTCCAAAAGGTATATGTGAGTATATATAGGGAAAAGTTCAGCATGAAATGCACAAAACAATAGGTGGTGACTTCAGGGCAAAGTGATGGTAGACGGAGTGAGGAAGATTAGAAGAATGGAGGTTTTTAGACACACACACACACACACACACACACACACATTATGGATCATTTACACTATTTTGTGTTAATATTTTTAAAAAATTCCCTGAGATACTAGAAGCTTTCCTACTAAGATCCAGAACAATGCAAGAATATCCCCCCTCATTACTCCTTTTTAGCATTATACTGGATATGCTAGCTAATGCAACAAGGCAAGAAAACTAGATAAAAGGGAAGAAAGAAATAAAATGGTCTCCATTTGCAGCTGACACGATTGTCTATGTAGAAAATCTGAGGGGTGCCTGGGTGGTTCAGTTGGTCAAGTGTCTAACTCTTGATTTTGGCTCAGGTCACAATCTCATAGTTGTGAGATCAAGCCCCATGTCAGGCTCTGTGTTGGGCATGGAGCCTGCTTAAGATTCTCTCCCATTTTTATAAGTAATTCATTCACTACTTGTTGAATACATATTATGTAAACAAACAAACAAAAATAAGATTCTCTGTCTCCCTCTTCCTCTACCTCTCCCTTGCTCTGTCTGGCACAAATGCACCCACTCTCTCAGATAGATAGATAGATAATAAAATGTTTAGAAAATCTGAAATATTGCCCCCCCAAAACTCCTGGAGCTAATAAGCAATTATCATAAGATTACAGGATACAAGACTAATATACAACAGTCAATTGCTTTCCTATATATCAGCAATGAATGAGTGGAATTCAAAATTGAAAACACAACACATTTGCATTACCAACTCCAAAAATTAAATACTTAGGTGTAAATCAGGCAAAATATGTATAAGATCAATATAAGAAAAACTACAAAACTCTGATGAAAGGAATCAAAAAAGAACTAAATCAGTGGAGAGATATTCCATGTTCATGGATAGGAAGACTCAATATTGTCAAGATGTCAGTTATTCCCAACTTGACCTGTACTTTCAATGTAATACCAATTAAAAATCCTGGCAAGTTATTTTCTGGATATTGATAAAACTGATTCTAAAGTTTTTATGGGCAGGCAAAAGACTTATAATAGCAAACACAGTATTGAAGGAGAGGAACAAAGTCAGAGGACTGACACTGCTTGATTTCCAGACCTACTATGAAGCTAAAGTAATAAAAACAGTTTGATATTGGCAAAAAAAAAAAAAAAAAAAAAAAAGATCGATGGAATAGAACAGGGAGTCCAGAAATAGACCTACATAAAGATATTCAGTTAATCTTTGACAAAGGAGCAAAGACAAGACAATGAAGCAAAGATAGCCTTTTCAATGGATGGTGCTGGGACAAGTAGACATCCACATGCAAAAAATATGAATCAAGACACAGGCCTTACACCCTTTACAAAAATTAACTTAAGATGGATCACAAACCTAAATGTAAAATGCACAACTATAAAACTCCTAGCAGATAGGAGAAAAATCTAGATGACCTTGGGCATGGTGATGATGTTTTGGGATACAACAACAAAGGCATGATCCATGAAAGAAAGAATTGATAAACTGAATCTTATTAAAGCAAAAAACAACTGCCCTGCAAAAGACATGAGAATTAGAAGACAAGCCACAGACTGGGAGGAAATATTTTCAAAAGACAAAGACTGGTATCCAAAATATTTAAGAACTCTTAAAACTAGGCAATAAGGCGAAACAACCCAATTTAAAAATAGGCCAAACACCTGACATTTCACCAAAGAAGATACATAAATGGCAAATAAGCATATGAAAAGATGCTCCACATCATACATCGTCAAAAAATGCAAATTAAAATCACAATAACACACCACACACAGCTAATGTAAAAAACTACAAACACCACCAAATGCTGGCAAGGATGTGGAACAATAGGAACTGTCATTCATTGCTGGTGGGAATACAAAATGGTGCAGCTACTTTGGAAGACAGTTTAGCAGTTTCTTATAAAACTTAACATACTCTTACCATATGATCCAGCAATCACACTCTTTGGTATTTACCCAAAAGAGCTGAAAACTTATGTCCACACAAAAACCTGCATGCAAGTCTTTATCTCAGCTTTATTCATAACTGCTAAAAATTTGGAAGCAACCAAGATGTATTTTAGGAGGGGAATGGATTAACTGTGGTACAGCAGACAAAGGAATATTGTTCAGAGCTAAAAAAATATATATATATGGCTATCAAGTCATAAAAAGACATGGATGAATCTTAAATGCACAGTACCAAGTGAAAGAAGCCAATCGGAAAGCTGTATACTGTATGATTCCAACTATATGACATTTTAGAAAAGGCAGAACTATGGAGACAATAAAAGGATCAGTGGTTGCCAGGGGCTCAAGGAAGGGAAGGATGAATCAGTGGAGCACAGAGGATTTTTAGGGCAATTAAACTACTCTGTATGATATAATACTTAATACGTGTCATTATATGTTTGTCCTAACCCACAGGATGTACAACACCGAGAATGAAACCTAATGCAAACTATGGACTCTGGGTGATAATGATGTGTTAGTGTAGGTTCATCAATTATAACAAATGTTATCACTCTGGTTCAGGATTTTGATAAGTGGGGAGGTTGTGCATGTGTCGGAGCAAGCGGTATGATAAATACCTGTACCTTCCATTTGATTTTGCTGTGAATCTAAAACTGTTCTAAAATATAAAGTTATTAAAAAAAATCCCTGTATATCATTTGTATCATTCTCTACACCTGCCCCCTCCCCCCCTGCATTTTTCCTTCTTTTGCCTCTCTTCTTCTGGTCTTTGTAAGTAAATTGCACATCTGTAGACCTTACCACTCCATTCCTCTGATCTGGAGCATCAGCCCCAGAATGGGACAAGGGAATGGGAAGGGAAGTGGGGACGTTTCTTCCTTAACATTGTTGCCCTGGTAAAACCAAAGTATTGCTCCCTGCTTTAAAGTCCTCCGGTGGTCACAGGAGAATGCTCATGACATTCAAGACTCCCCTTGACCTTGCCCTTCTCTGCTGAACTTTTCTTTGGACCATGCTGCCATTATGCCTGGCTCTCAGAGCATCTCCTCCCAACTTCTATGTAAACTTTTACATGCTTTCCTCACTCAGTGGGGGAGCTTGAGGAGTCGGGGATTCAATCTATCCTGTCTACATCTCTTTGGTGCCCAACGCAGTCACTGGAACACAGTACAGGGACGTTCTAAGGACAAGAGCAAACATGTGTTGAGTGCCTACTGTAGATGTGGGCTTTAAACTAGGTTAACATGGTACCAGTTCCCCCCCAGTCCTCCTCTCTTAAAAAACAACTCTGCCCTGGTCATGCAGAGGGAACAGCCAGGGGTGATCGCTTTCTACATCAAGAAACCCTACTCCTGAACCACAGACGCCCAAACCAGTGACGAGGAGCTGGCTCCACGTAGAGAGGATAGCAGCCTGTGTTGGCCCCAACTGAAAAAGCCCCGCCCAATCAAGGGTGGGTGCAATTAGCTGTGCAATCAGATTCTCCCCTGGGAACTTCAGCTGGGACCTACAAGGGGAGGAGACTTGTAGCAAAAGCAGGAGCTGAAAAGATGCACAGGAAGAGATCATCAGGCACTGATTGCCAGGAATAAAGAGAAACTATAGAGGAAAGGAGGCGACACAGGGTAGGGCGGGGACTGGAAGTGGCAGTGACCTGAGCAAGAGAGCAGGGAGGGGACTCTGGGGATGAAGAAACACCCACAGCAGAGGGCTGGCAAAAGAATCTGGTCCTTTGAGATGGGCTGTAGTCTTTCTACTGCAAAGGACATCAGTGTCCATCAGGCCAGTTGGTGGCTGCTTCTGTGAGCTACTGCAGGGGTAGTGCCTGGCTGAGTGTCCAGTCTTCCCCTTCGCTGAAGCCTTCAGGATTTGCCCCCAATTACCTGCCTGCATCTGTGTTCTTCTAGAACCTTCTAGAGCCTAGCTGATAGGGATGCTTTATACTACCACCTGGGTTAATTACAAGAACATGGAGGCCCCGAGGGGTGAAGTGACCGCCCCCACAACCCCGAAGTGGTGGAGCTAAGCTGTGGACTCAGGTTCATTGACTCCAGAATTAGTGGTGGTGCAGCTCTATCCAGGCATTCTAATGTCTAATGCCTCCATTGATAAGGCAATGAATAAAGATGACTCAATTCTAATTCTCTTCCCAGGCTATGCAATGCAGACTCTTATTCAACACAAGCTTCGTTTTTTGTAAGTCATATGTTTCCCTTTACGAAAGCTGGTAACTCTTCATTAATCTTCCTAATGACTGTTCCAGATGGTGTCCCGAGCTCTGTGGGTATGTAACCTGCTCAGTTTCAATTTGGTAACGGTGATAACAAGAGGGAACTAGGAAAGATAACACTACATCATAATTATGGTGGTTGAATATTGGAATATTCAGTTATTGCTTTGTCTGCCCTGAACCTTCCTTTCCCACTCTTTTCTGGAACTGGCTTCTCTGCCCACTCCAGCCATATGGTTTGGAAGAAAGCTGGCCATGACAGATTCCCCATCCCCGGCTAGAGTTAATTGGGTCAGGGATGGGTATGCAATCTCTTCTCTCCTGCATCCTGGGAAAATCATGCTGCCCCCATTCTGTCCACCTCTAGTTGGTTCACACATGGGCATTTCCAAAGCCAGGTCAGTCAGAGCCTTCTCTGAGTTTATCAATCTGGGATAAACTAAGAAGGATGTTTACATGTGTGGAAAAGGTTGACTCTCTCTCCCCCACAGATGAGGTGAACTCTATAATTTTTTTATTGTGGTAAAATACACATGATATGAAATTTACCACCTTAATCACTTTAAGTATAAAGTTCAGTAGTGTTAAGTGCACACATTGCTGTGTAACTAATCTCCAGAACTCTTCCCGTTTTGCGAAATGGAAACTCTTGTGCCCATTAAACCATAACTTCCCACCTCCCCTCTCCCTCAACTCCTGGCAACCACCCTTGTCCTTTCTGTCTCTGTGTATTTGACTATGCTAGCCACCTGGCAAGAGTGGAATCACATACACGCTACTGTATTGTAGTTGTTGATTATGCTAAAAGAATGATTTAAAGAAAAGGACCTTTACTGAGTTGAAATTGCTTACAGTTTATCAACACCCTAAATATATTATAGTCTGATTATTTAACCACTGTTGGATTATCAGCCCAGATTTTACTGTTTGGAATTTCCCAAGTGAGCCACGGTAGACGGCTTCTTCATTAATCTTCATCATGACTGCACCAGATGGCGTCCAAGCCTTGTGGGTATGTAACCGGCTCGGTTTCAGCTTGGTGACAGTTCTGTTGCAGCGGCTGAAGTGGTCCTCCACCGGAAGTGAGGATTTCCCCCCCAAAGGGACATCTGGCAATGTCTGGATTTTTGGTTGTCACAACTGGGGATGGGTGCTCCTGGTATCTGGTGGGTAGAGGCTGGGAACGCTGGAAAGCATCCTCCGATGCACAGGACAGCCCTCCACAACAAGGAATTATCTGGCCCCCAATGTCCATAGTATTGGAGTTAAGAAATCCTGATCTACACAGCGGTAGCATTTCCCTGCTCCACGCTGACTGTAATTTTCCAGTCAAGGAATCAGAGTGAACATAACGGAATGGAAAAGTGCCTCCTTTCCCTAAAGGAGATCTAGGAAGGTTCTAACAGCTTCACTCTACTACCAGAAAATATTTCTGAACAGTATGTTAAAAAAAAAAGTTTCACGTTTAATGGTTCCAAAACTTGACCTTACATGATGCTTTAATAAACTCTTCCTACATCTTACATGTTTGGCATTTCATAGCGGAAACCATAAATTGTACCAGTATTCTAGCTTTCTGGAGAAGGGATGGTCAGGACCCCTTTTAGTTATTGAGAAAAAGCACTATCAGAGAGATGCCTGGGTGGCTCAGTTGTTTAAGCATCTGACTCTGGATTTCGGCTTAGGTCATGATCTCGCGGTTTGTGAGTTGGAGCCTTGCCCTCGGGCCTCATGCTGACAGTGCGGAGCCTGCTTGGGATTCTCCCTCCCTCTCGCTTTCAAAATAAATAAACTTACCAAAAAAGAAAAAAAAAAGCACTTTCAGATTCTTGACTCTCAGGTGGTCTGCAAGATGGATATAATCCACAAATTTATTTGCTTGCAGCAAATATCTCCATGTTAGCACTACCACATAGCAATGAATCTGAAATATATAGGACCCAGGAAATCCTGTCTAGTTGGCAGCCGACATCCTATGATAGAAATCCTCAAAATTCCAAGCAAGGGTATTACTCTGATTTCTTGAGGGCAAAAGAGGAAATAAAACCAGGAATTTCAGACATTAAGAGTTCTAATTCAGAAGTAATCAAGACTAGCCTCCAGAATCTAGGGGATCGTGACTCAGTGAATCCCTGAGTTTGAGTTAGATGCCTTGTGATGTAGTGAATTTCTCCATATAATGATGTTAGGGATCTTGTACCAAGTTACTCAGTGACCGTCTTGTCAGTTAGGATTCTTGTTATTTTCAGTTTCAGAAGACCCAAGTCCAACTGGGAATATATTGACATAACTGAGCAGTCCTGGGGGAGCTGGGTTCGGGACCTTAAAGGGATGAGCTCAGACCTCCACCTCTTGGTCTATTGGCTCTGTTCTCTTTGGGTGTTGGCTTCTTTCCCAGGCTTCCTACTGAGGCAAGTTGTCTTTGGTTCCACCCTCCCACCCTCAAGTTCAGCAGGAAAAGAGAAGGAACTCCCATAACTCCCCTAAAACTCCACCCAAAGCCACAAGGCCCCTACTGGGCACGTGCCATCCTCCAGTCTGGCTCCTGCTTTGGTGGGGAGGGTGAGGTCAAGTGTACCCAAGCACAGGATAGAGGGTAGGGAGGGGCGGCCCTAGGGGCAAATTTGCTATTATCAGCAGGGGAGAAGTTGATGCTGGGCCATCAAGAGAGCAAATGACCACCACTAGTGTGAAAACATATAGTGTTATGCCCAGAATTCGTGATCCCCAAAGACCGCCAGGGAGCCGAGTCCGATGTAAAAGCAAAAGAGCCTTTATTCGAGCTAGCTCGAGCTCAATCCCCTACCTGCACCGACGCAGCGGTGAGATACCAGGGAGAGAGAGCGAGTTTCAAAAGGACAAAGGTTTTATTGGGGCCTAGGGGCAGTTGGTGAGGTAATGGCTGTGGCCTCAGCCGATTGGCTGGGGAAGGGTCCGAGTCCTGTTAGGCAGGTGAAGGGGGGGGGGTTACTCAAGGGGAGGAGGTGTGGTCAAGGTGTGGTCAAGGTGAAGGACACAGAACAAGATGGAGTCGGCCAGTGTAGGCCCGCCCTTTCAATAGAACCAGTCACGAAACAGAGCAAAACAGGGGCACCTGGGTGGCTCAGTCGGTTGAGCGTCCAACTCTCGGTTTCGGCCCAGGTTATGATCTCACGGTTTCATGAGGTCGAGCCCCACATCTGGCTCTGTGCTCTGTACATGCGATTCTCTCTCTCCCTTTCTCTGACCCTCCCCTACTTGCGCTGTTTCTGTCTCTCTCAAAATAAATAAACTAATAATTTTTTTTTTTTAATTTCAAAGTGTGTGTATGGTAGTTTTCCTGGTCGTCCTTAGCAATATTTCTGTGACTCAGTGAAGGCAAGTACAGCTATTCGCCCATCCTGGGGGAGGAAATGCAAGCCCTACCTGGCGTGTGTGATGTCCTTGGTCACCCCAGGGCAGTGACCTGACTAGAAACCATATCTGGTGACCCTGACATTGCTTTCTACTCATTCTGAGGTGCTCTGTTTATAGACCATTATGTGGAATTTGTTTTTAATTAAAAAAATTTTAGGGCACCTGGGTGGCTCAGTGAATTAAGCCTCCAACTTCGGCTCAGATCATGATCTTGCAGTTTGTGAGTTTGAGCCCCGCGTTGGGCTCTGTGCTGACAGCTCAGAGCCTGGAGCCTGTTTCAGATTCTGTGTCTCCCTCTATCTCTGTTCCTTCTTCGCTTGCGCTCTCTCTCTCTCTCTCTCTCTCTCTCTCTTTCAAAAATAAAGATTAAAAAAAGATTAAAAAAAATTTTTTTTAGTAGCAATGGCTAAGTTTCTGCTTCAGGTAGGTGAAAGAATCTATACCACAGACACTTAGAGAGCTTTTGGAAATCATTTTATGTCCAGAGTTGGGGCTAGAAGAGCTCGGAGAATGTGATGAACATGTAAACAGTATGTACTGCACTTTCAGATCGTCTGTGAAATCAGAAACGTCTCGGTAAATCACAGAAACCCTAGAATCTTTCAAGAGATGCTCGCCCCCTGCCCTTGGTTTTCATCTGAGCTGTCCTTCAAGGGCAGGACTCTCAGGAGAGGTTGCCCTGGACCCAGAGGGCACTGAGGTTTGTGGAAGGGAACAGCCACTAAGTCACCACCCTGGAAGTAACTGTTTGCCTGGAGGCATTGTTTTAGGGGTTAAAATCTGAAAGGGGCCAGGTGGATAGTGCCTTTGTGATTTATTTGGTGGTGCTCAGAAAATTTCTTGCGTCTGTTTCTAAATTTAGAGCTAGCAGCTGTCACTGCTTTGTTCTAACAAGTCGGTAAATTTCCATTCCCCTGGCTTATTCGTATCCCCTTTATATATCGCCACTCATTTTGCTAAAACTTCTAACTTGGTCTTATCACTTTTTTTAGCCCCAAGGAAGGATATGGATGTCATATATTCTATCACTATTTCTGTAACTTAGTCACTGCTTAAAAAAGAAAGGTTCTCTCTTTCAGACCTAAAGTATCCCCTCTATTTCACCTGCATACACTCAATGTGTATAATAAAAACATTGTTACATTATTTGATAGATGGAGTTTTATCACCTCATGTTTTACACGCTGTGACCTTCAATGCTTCTTTATCTTCATAGTAGGAAGGTTGCTTTTTGCTTTTTATTTGTTATTTTTTAGGATTCCCTGGGTGCTACTAGAATTCCTTGGAGGTGTTTTAAAGGTGGTGCCATAACTTTATTTTTCTATTTTAATTTTGCAGTGTCTGAGATTTGCTTCAAAATAATCCACATGGTGTGGGACTCTGTCGGAAGAGCATGTGACTTTAAATCTTGGGGTCCTGAGTTTGAGCCCACATTGGGTATAGAGATTACATACATACATACATAAACTCTAAAAAAATAATAATAATAACCCAGATGGTAGAGAAGGGGATATGGGCCAATAAAACAAGACTGGCTGTGGAAACTGTTGAAGAGGCTGGTGAGAACATGGTGGTTCATTATACTACTCTCTACACTTAAAAAAATATTTTTTAATGTTTTATTTATTTTTGAGACAGAGAGAGACAGAGCACCAGTGGGGGAGGGGCAGAGAGAGAGGGAGACACAGAATCCGAAGCAGGATCCAGGCTCCCAGCTGTCAGCACAGAGCCCCATGTGGGGCTCAAACTGATGAATGGTGAATCATGGCCTGAGCTGAAGTCGATGCTTAACCGACTAAGCCACCCAGGTGCCCCTCTACTCTCTATACTTTTATACATGTTTGAAATTTTCATAATAAAGTTCTTTAAAATTTTGCAAAAATATGATTTCTAATAATTTCTAATAATCTGCCTTTTAATAAAGACAATGCTGATATACAAAGATTGCCACCTATAGGTGGCAAATATATTACACTTCCTTTTCTTTGACTTGGATAGGTCACAACATCAAAGAGATAGGAAAAATTTATTATAATCGTCGTCTCCAACCTAGTAAGTGATAATTCTAAAATGTTACTGCCATTCTAACATTAAACAACTCAGGCAACAACAGATGTTGGTGAGGATGTGGAGAAAGAGGATCTCTTTTGCATTGCTGGTGGGAATGGAAGCTGGTGCAGCCACTCTGGAAAACAGTATGGAGGTTCCTCAAAAAACTAAAAAGAGAACTACCCTATGACCCAGCAATTGCACTACTAGGTATTTATCCATGGGGTACAGGTGTGCTGTTTCAAAGGGACACGTGCACCCCAATGTTTATAGCAGCACTATCGACAATAGCCAAAGTATGGAAACAGCCCAAATGTCCATCGATGGCTGAATGGATAAAGAAGATGTGGTATATACATACAATGGAGTATTACTCAGCAATCAAAAAGAATGAAATCTTGCCATTTGCAACTACATGGATGGAACTGGAGGGTATTATGCTCAGTGAAATTAGTCAGAGAAAGACAAAAATCATAGGACTTCACTCATATGAGGGCTTTAAGAGACAAAACAGATGAACATAAGGGAAGGGAAACAAAAATAATATAAAAACAGGGAGGGGGAAAAACAAAAGAGACTCACAAATATGGAGAACAAACTGAGGGTTCCTGGAGGGGTTGTGGGAGGGGGTTGGGCTGAATGGGTAAGGGGCACTAAGGAATCTACTCCTGAAATCATTGTTGCACTATATGCTAATTTGGATGTAAATTAAAAAAATAAAAAAATAAAACAAGCTAAAATAAAAAAATTTATAATCACCCTAAGAAAATGGAAAATGCAAATAAAAAATAAAAATATCCAAAAAATAAAAAATAAATAAAATGTTACTGCCATTATTATTATTTTACCAAAACTCCTCACTCCATTTGTGTGAGGTACAACTCACACAAATTTTATTTTATGACAATCTCTCAATTTTATGTATCAGTAAGACTATTGTTTGAAAAAGGTCAACTTACATTTTAATATAAAGACTCAGGATTTTTAAAAGTTTGAAAATCCCAAACCAGAATATAATTAAGAATGTATATTTGACACTTCAAATGTGTTTGGTGATTTGAGAATGAGTCTATATTTTAAGTTCTCGTGTCTATATGAGCTTGCTCTTTTCATGTGAGCCCATAGAAAAGTTTTCAAATTGGGGGAAAATGTAGAAGAAACTTTTAAAAATCCGATAGAGTAGACATAGGTAACTTTATGGACACCATAAATGAGTTGCAAAGATAAATACTTTTGGGGTCAGGCAGAATGTTCTGGAAATCATACTTGAAGCTTTTGATAGTCCTGATACTAGGGTAAGCACCAAGTTGCCATCAAAGCATAATTCAAGCCTCTCTTCCTCTCCTGTGATTAGAGTCACATGTTCACGTAATCACCCTTTGTTTTCTGAGGTATAAATTTTATTCTACGTCTTTGTTGTATGTATGTTTTTCAGATAAAATGTATAATATTTGGCCAGTTAAAACTCCAAGAGTAACAATTTTTTTCTGAGACTCCTGACATTTTCCCCTCATTAATTATGTCTGTGGGACCATGTCTGTAACCTTCTGCTTCTTACAGGTATTCTGAGAAGGACAGAGATTCACCCAGCAATGAAAACCTCTACCATGTTTTCATTGTAACCAAACCTACTGTAAGCCAAACCTATTGATTAACAGAGGACACGTATGTTCACATCTTGCAGGAAAACCTTGCAAGCAGCTGACTCCGGCTCTCATATTACCTATCCGGGCACAACACAGACATAACATTCAAACATTCCTAGTAATGGCCACACAACCCCTAATCAAAACGATACTTACTCATTCAATTCACCTGTTATTTTAAGAGAATGAAAAAATGACACTCCCTACTTTAGGATGATGTCCAATTCTAATATTTTAGGCTTAGAAACCATTTTGGGGGACTGCACTGCACTCTAAAATTGTTAGTTTGTTCTTGGATAAGACACTAAAAGTATAGACAGAAAGAAAAATAAACTATACTATATCAAAATTAAAAACTTTTGTGCATTAGAGGATATCGTCAAGAGTGAAAAGGCAACCCATGAAATGGGAGAAAATATTTGCAAATCATACATATCCAGATTATTGAAACAACTTCTACAACTCAACAACAAAAAACCCAAATAACTTGATTTCAAAATGGGCAGAGGGGCGCCTGTGTGGCTCAGTTAGTTGAGCGTCTGACTTCTGCCCATGTCATGATCTCACGGTTCGTGGGTGTGAGCCCTGCTAATGCAGGGCCCTGCTCTGTGCTGACAGCTCAGAGCCTGGAGCCTGCTTCGCACTCTGTGTCTCTCTCTCTCTCTGTCCCTCCCCCACTTGTGCGCATGCTCTCTCTCTCAAAAATAAATAAATAAACATTTAAAAAAATAAATAAAATGGGCAGGGGGGGCACCTGGGTGGCTCAGTCGGTTAAGCATCCAACTCTTGATCCTAGCTCAGGTCTTGATCTCAGGATTTCAAGCTCTACTTAAAATTAAAAAAAATAAATAAAATGGGCAGAGAAGGAATAGACATTTCTCCAAAGAAGGTATAAAAATGGCCATTTAGGGGCACTTGGGTGGCTCAGTCAGTTAAACATCCAACTTTGGCACAGGTCATGATTTCGCAGTTCATGAGTTCGAGCCCTGCGTCGGACTCTGTGCTGACCGCTCAGAGCCTGGAGCCTGCTTCGGATTCTGTGTCTCCCTCTTTCTCTGCCCTTCCCCTGCTCACACTGCATCTGTCTTTCTCTCTCTCTCAAAAATAAACACTAAAAATTAAAAAAAAATTAAAATGGCCATTTAGTACAAGAAAAGATGCTCAACATCACTAATCATTAGGGAGATGCAAATCAAAACCACCATAAGACACCACTTCACTCTCATTAGGATGACCATTATAAACAAAGACATAAACAACAGAAAACAACAAGCGTTGGCAAGGATGTGGAGAAATTGGAACCCTAGTGTCCTGCCAGTAGGAGTGTAAAATGACATCGCCACTATGGAAAACAGTATGGAGGTTCTTCAAAAAATTAAAAATGGAATTACCATATGATCCAGCAATTACATCTCTGGGTATATACCTGAAAAAATTAAAAACAAGGACTGGGATAGATATCTGTACATCCATATTCACACCAGCATTAATCACAACAGCCAAGAGGTGGAATCAACCCAATCCATCCTAATCTGTCCACTGGTGGAGGGATGAATAAACAAAATGTGACATAAACGTACAAATGGGATAGTACTCAGCCTTAAAAAGAAAGGAAATCCTGACATTACTACAGTGTGGATGAAAGACATCATACTAAGTCAAACAAGCCAGTCACAAAAATATAAAACTGTACCATTCCACTAACATAAACCACTAAATTAGTCAAATTTATAGAGACACAAGAAGTAGAATGGTGCTTACCAGGAGCTGGGGAGGGAGGAATATAGGGAGTTATTTTTTGATGCATACAGAGTATCAGGTTTGTAAGATGAGAAAAGTTCTGGACATAAGTATATAGAGATATGAATGTACTCGATACCACTGGACCATACACTTAAACATGGTTAAGATGGTATCTTTTATGTTATGTAAAGTTCACAATGAAAAATAAAGTACATCAACTAAAAAACTATTTTGAATAAAATTTGAAAATTAAAAACGTGTTATGTTGTCAAAAAAGGAATTTCTTTTTTAAAAATTTTAAAAATTATATTTATTTATTTTTGAGAGACAGAGCACAAGTAGGGGAGGGGCAGAGAGAGGAGACAGAATCTAAAGCAGGCTCCAGGCTCTGAGCTGTCAGCACAGAGCCCGACGTGGGGCTTGAACTCACAAACCGTGAGATCATGGCCTGAGCCGAAGTTGGACGCTAACGGACTGAGCCACCCAGGTGCCCCACAAAAGGAACAATTTCTGAGAGAGAACTTAAAAAATAAAATGCTATCTAAAAGCATCATGTAGATTCTTACCAGTTCTGAAGCTGTTCTTTTCAATAGTCTTTGGAATTTGTCTGTGGGCCTAGCACAGCACCACGTACTGACTTGGATATCATAGCACAGGAAACATTAGCCTGACCTTTGAGGACAACCTTGCTGGGAAAATTAAATGTTGTATATGAAGTAAGAAACAGGAAAAGGCTGTATGTGACGAGATATCCAATGAGTGTCACAGAGAAAAAGTTTAAGAGAGAAGAGGAAAACTTCCAGGAGGCCTGGTCACAGGGAGAAAAAGGGCTAAAAGTCAGAGGTAAGAAAAATCCTGCCATTGCTTTGAATTTTTCAATCCAGGCTTCAATTCAGAGCCATCTCTATTCAATCAAACAAGGAATACTTATTGGACATCAAGTGTGAGTAGAGAGGGAATTATAGACTTTATAGAAATGAATATAACACATTCTCCACCCTCAAAAAGGTTAGACTCTAATAAAAAAGCCAGGGTATTTATGCAAATAATTATTATTTTTTAAAATCTCTTTTATTCATCAGATTATAGCCATAAAAAAACCCCACAGAATATTCTGCAAATTCACCATTCCTGTGGTTTTCACATCACGGGAACTAAGTTCTGTCAGTGGCCCAGAGAGAACTTTCTGGGGACTTGGTCATGAGATGTTCCAAGGCAATTTCCTACATGCACAGTCGCACCAGGTTGGTCTTAGGCACTTGGGATGCAAAGGAAAAAACTCCTAAGCAGACATCAGATCTGCTGCCTCTATCCCAGCTGTGTAAGTCAAGGTGACCCAGGCAAGTCACTAGCCCCGCTTCTGTAAACGAGGGAGCTGGTCTGAGTTCTGTCCTTTCCAAGGACAGGCTTCCTTGTCAGGGGCGGAACAGAAAGACAGCCACTGTGGTTTTCCTTGAGACAACAAAATGGAGCTCAAAGTTAGGGGAAAGGCAAAAGCAGGAGAGAAGGCTCCCCCAAACAGTGGGGAGTAGCCCCATCCTGCCAGCGAGGTGGGAACAGAATTCTCTTGCAGGAGAAAGGTTTGAGTGAGACAAGCACACACTCCATCCCAGTGTTTCTACTTGCTCAATACTTACTCCTAACTTCAGGGACATCATACAATTGCATTTCCAGGTGAGCTTCCGGAAAAACTCATCTGTGCTCTGAGTAGCGATGCCTGTTTTCATCTTCCCAAACAAATGAGTTTGGAATGCCTCTACTGTGTGTAAATCCAAAAGGGTTGTGTGTTGATCACCTTTTATTTATTTATTTTTAATTTTTTTAATGTTTATTTATTTTTGAGAGACAGAGTGTGAGCAGGGGAGGGACAGAGAGACAGATACAGAATCCAAAGCAGGCTCCAGGCTCCGAGCTGCAAGCACAGAGCCCCATGTGGGGCTCGAACCCATGAACCACGAGATTATGACCTGAGCCAAAGTCGGTGCTAAACTGACTGAGCCACCCAGGCTCCCCTGATCATCTTTTAAAAACGAATTTTGATGGGAATGCAAGCTGGTACAGCCACTCTGGAAAATAGTGTGGAGGTTCCTCAAAAAATTAAAAATAGAACTACCCCACAGCCCAGCAATTGCACTACTAGGCATTTATCCGTGGGGTACAGGTGTGCTGTTTCGAAGGGACACACGCACCCCAATGTTTATAGCGGCACTGTCAACAATAGCCAAAGTATGGAAAGAGCCCAAATGTCCATCGATGGCTGAATGGATAAAGAAAATGTGGTATATACATACAATGGAGTATTACTCAGCAATCAAAAAGAATGAAATCTTGCCATTTGCAACTACGTGGATGGAACTGGAGTGTATTATGCTCAGCGAAATTAGAGAAAGACAACAATCATATGACTTCACTCATATGAGGGCTTTAAGAGACAAAACAGATGAACATAAGGGAAGGGAAACAAAAATAATATAAAAACAGGGAGGGGGACAAAACAGAAGAGATTCATAAATATGGAGAACAAACTGAGGGTTCCTGGAGGGGTTGTGGGAGGGGGGATGGGCTCAATGGGGAAGGGGCACTAAGGAATCTACTCCTGAAATCATTGTTGCACTGTATGCTAACTAATTGGGATGTAAATTTTAAAAAATAAAAAATTAAGTTAAAAAAATAAAGATTACATGAAAAGAAAAAAAAACGAATTTTGATTACAGTTTTCTCCTTTGAGGCTTGGATTTTTTGAGCTTTCATTTACAATTCCAGTTTACAAACAGTGACTTTTCTCTATTCAAATTGACCAAAACGGGGTTTAAACACCACTTCTGTAAAGAGCTCTGTCTTTGCCAATCTCGAAGCGTCATCCCCCTCTGCCTCTCTGTGCCACTTGGCACCCTGGGTCTTCATAAAATTACTGGTTTTTAAGTGGGTTTTGTTTGTTTTGAGAGCAGCAGAGAATTTCTATCAAATAGCACCTTACCTTTGATCTCCAACACAAAAACAAGTACCCTTCTCAGTCTCCTGGGTTCACACCCTGTCCATGAGATTCTGCAAGGGAAACCGAAAAGCAGCTGAAACCCCAAGTTTTGGTGAAGCAGAAATAATGTTCTAAATGCTGCCACCCAGTGAGGGTGACAGTGGCAGACAGACATTTTCCTGCAAGGCCAGTCAGCCTGTTCAGACTCTATTTTGAGAATTCATTTAAAAGAAAGTCCGGGAGCACCTGGGTGGTTGTCCGTTAAGCGTCGGGCTTTGGCTCAGGTCATGATCTCACAGGTTGTGGGTTCAAGCTCTGCCTTGGGCTATGGGCTCTGTGTGGATAGCTCAGAGCCTGGAGCCTGCTTTGGGTTCTGTGTGTGTGTGTGTGTGTGTGTGTGTGTCTGTCTCTTCTCCTCCCCCACTCATGCTCACACTGTCTCTCTCAAAAATAAACGTTAACATTTAAAAAAAAATAAATAAGTGGAAGGAAGGAAGGAATGAGGGAAGGAGAGAAGGAAGGAAGAAGGTAGGAAGGAAGTTGAGATACTAAACTACCTTGGAAAATGAGGCAGATGAAAAGGCCATCTGACATTAATGAAAAAAAAAAAAAACCAACCCACCAAGATTGTAATTCAAGTTTTAATTAGTTGAATAATACATTTTCAGAAAGTTGACAAAAGCAAGCAATTCTGTTTCTTTTTTTAAAGCAGTTCCTTCTAAAAGCAGTCATGAGAAAGCAGAGAAAGCACGTTTGCTTCTGACACTTTCTTTTGCTATTGCAAATACCAGCTGTGCCAAGGAGTCCTCAGCCGAGAAACCTTTTCAGTTAACTTGGCCTGAGTGCCGCATCTAGCTGCCCGGTTGAGAAACCGCGAAGGTAGAATGTCGCGGGCAAGATCGCCGCCTGCCGGCCTAAATGATCACCGCACGCAAGTGCCAGAGTGGCATTTGGTTGGCCAGGCGGCCTGCGGATGGAAATGTTTAACTATGCGAGTTCCCTGGCTGGACTTTCTTGGACGATGGATGGGTGATAATATGTGTGTGGTCACCTCAGGAAAGAATGAGAGCCCAGAACTTACCCACGTGAGGAAAGAGTGTTCCCATTTCTGCTGCCACTCTCTTGGAATCCTCTTAGCCTCTGGAACAACTTGTGTTGTCCAAAATGAATGACGTTTTACAACCTTACCTTGTGGAATAGGAGCTCTAGAAAGATGCAGCTTTATGGATTTATTAGTTATTACATTTGAAAGAGCAATCTAAGATCAAGTGGGACGTCATTGGCGACCAATTTCAGCCAGCACAACTCGTACCCAGCACGGTGCTGAGTGTTGTGAACTAGGGATGTTCCCCGGGTCCTTTGCCTCCTACAGACCGTGCGGTCTAGCACTTAGCTTACATCACGTTCTATTTTTTAAGCACGCCCAGTAGATATCCTTTTTAGATCCTTCTTACCGCTCTGAGTGGGTGCAGCATCTGTGCAGATCAGTAGGTCATTCCTTTCCCGAAATACACTTTTTGAGAGAATATTCATCATTTACAGCCACATACTTTGAAGTCAAACAGATCTAGGTTTGCATCCCAGATCCATTACTTAATAGCTGTGTGACCTTGGGCAAGTTGATTAACCTCTCTGGGCCTCAATCTCCTCCTCTTTATTATGATTTTTTTAAGATTTTATTTTTGGGGCGCCTGGGTGGCTCAGTTGGTTAAGTATCCGGCTTTACTCAGGTCATGATCTCACGGTTCTTGAGTTTGAGCCCCGTGTCAGGCTCTATGCTGACATCTTGGAGCCTGCTTTGGATTCTGTGTCCCCCTCTCTCTCTCTCTGCCCCTCCCCCATTCATGCTGTCTCTCCCTCAGAAATAAAATAACCATTAAAAATTTTTTTTTAAATACAGATTTTATTTCTAAGTAATCTCTACACCCAACATGGGGCTTGAACCCACAACCCTGAGATCAAGAGCTGCACACTCTACTGACAGAGCCAGCCAGGCTGCCCCATCCTCATCTTTAAAATGTGGATAATTGGGGCGCCTGCGTGGCGCAGTCGGTTAAGCGTCCGACTTCAGCCAGGTCACAATCTCACGGTCCGTGAGTTTGAGCCCCGCGTCGGGCTCTGGGCTGATGGCTCGGAGCCTGGAGCCTGTTTCTGATTCTGTGTCTCCCTCTCTCTCTGCCCCTCCCCCGTTCATGCTCTGTCTCTCTCTGTCCCAAAAAAAATAAATAAACGTTGAAAAAAAATAAAAAAATTAAAAAAATAAATAAAATGTGGATAATAAATTCTACCTCACATGGTCACTGTGAGGATTAAATGAGATAACATGTGCTGATGCATCGAGCAGGGTTTGACCCATACTAAAAGTAAAATGCCAGAAGTATTTCTACATTTAGATTAAATGTATTAAAGTGGTTTTGCTTTCTGACTTATGGAATGGGACTCAGGTAACACAAGAGCATTGTCAAATTTTTGTATTTCTCAAGCTCTTTGGAGCCACCTTGACCCCTCATACTGAGGCAAACAAGTCTGCTTCCCTAGCTGTCAGGGGAGGAAGGTGGCCGTCTTACCCCTGCTGGAGCTCACACCAGGTATGTTTGTGAGTAGTCACACAAACCCCACGATGTCCCTGAATTTGACACTGGTGCCAGGATCCATACTATTTGGGTTTATCTAAGTAACCAGAACCCACGCACTTCAATTTTTTTGAAGCTGGAGAAGTGCCTTTTGAAAGTGGTCAGTTTTCTGTATCTGGAGTTTGATCAGTTTTAGGGCGGCTTCCTTTGCTTGGGGAAAATCTCCAGGATGGGCCTTTTAGTGACACAAATATAAACAACTCTTGGTGACAACTGTGTGGTCACCTGATAGCGAAAATACCGATGCTTCACACTGGGATGTCCTGTGAATGTGACTGGTGGAGGTGTCTCTGACCTAATATGTCCTTACAGAGTCAGAGGGCTTTGGGCCGTAAAGATCAATCAAGACTGCACCATCGTAAACGTGATGATTTGTTCTTGGGGGATAGGAGTGCCCAAGAATCTCCCACAGGAGATCAGGAGCAGGGGCTGGCCCAGGCAGGAAGGAGGAGCAGCTTCTGGGCCTCACCTGGAGGGAGCCCCAGAGGAACCAGCCCGGACTGCTGGGCTGGGGCAGGGAGGGACCTCCCTCAGAGGGGAAGGGGTTGTTCCTGCACTTAATAAGGCGCACGTTGGCCATTGGCCGAGGCACTTCTGAGGCTGACAGGTAGGCTGGCCTGTCGAGGCAGAGGAAGGAGATGCCAAGGCAGAGAGAGGGCCAGGAGGAGAGATTCCTTAAGTGGCGAAATTAGACTGTCTAGAGCAAGGCCTGGGAATCTATTCAACCGGTGTTCCAAATTAGTGACTTACAACCTTGGCTACGTGTTAGTATCTTCAGGGAGCTTTCAAAAACTATAGACATCCAGGGGTACCTGGGTGGCTCAGTTGGTTGAGTGTCTGACTCATGATTTTGGCTCAGGTTGTGATCTCACGGTTTGTGAGATTGAGCCCTGTGTTGGGCTGCGTGCGGGCAGCACGGAGCCTTCTTGGGATTCTCTCTCTTACTCCCTCCCTCTCTGCCCCTCCTCTGCTTGAGTGCATGCACGTGCTTTCTCACACTCTCTCTTTCAAAATAATAAACTTAAAAAAACAAAAAACACTACATATGTCCAGTATATACCCAAAAGGATTGAAAATAGATGTTAAACATTTGTGTACGAATGTTCATAGCACTATTCACAGTAGCCAAAAGGTGGAAACAAGCCACATGTCCAGCGATAGATGAGTGGATAAACAAATTATGCAATATCCGTATGATGGACTATTATCTTGCCTTAAAAAGGAATAAGGTATTGACACATGCCCCAACACGGCTGAACTTTGAAAGCATTATGCTAAGTGATAGAAGGCAGATACAAAGGTCCCATTTTGTAGGATTCCTTTTATGTAAAATATCCAGAGTAGTTAAATCCGTAGAGATAGAAAGCAGATTTATGAGATAGATAGAGATTTAAGAGATAGAAAGCCAGGGGCTGGGGTAAGAGTGAAATGGGGAGTGACTGGTTAACGCATACAGGTTTTATTTTAGGGCGACGAATGTGTTTTGGAACCAAATAGAGGCGGTGAATGTGAATGTACTAAATGCCACTGAACTGTTTGCTTTAAAATGGTTAATTCTACGTTATGTGAATTTCACCTCAATAAAAAAATTACGACATTTATAAAACATACAAGTGCCCAGGCCCCACTGCGGACTAGTTAGACCAGGGCCTCTGGACTTGGGGCCAGAGGTGGACACACTTAGAAGCTCCGAGGTGGTTCCAGGTGCATCCCAGGCTGAGAACCCCACTCACAGGGGATTTGCTGCTATCTCTCAGAAGTGTAGCACTCGGCTCATACCTGGTCCATCTCCATGTCTCCAGTCAGGTGTCCCCTCCTTCGGAAAGCTGTCTTCAAGGATGCTCCCTCCTCCTGCTCTGCCAGGCTAGGTGACCTAGGTGACAGGCTCCTTCTCCTGAAAGCCCATGGCTTCTTCCAGAGCACCTCTCGCACCCGGTTGCCAGACTTCGAGATTTCTGAGGGAGGCACCAGGCCTTCTTTCTGACTTGGTTTCCCCAGGGCCCATTCCAGGGTTTGGCACAGAGGGGAGCCTAGAAACATGGAGCGAATAAGTGAACAGATGAGTAGCGGGTGAGTGAACGGGAGCCTGGCTCACCTGCGTCTTGTCTCCCCCCGCCCCCCCCCCCCCCAGCTTGCCCAGAGCTTTCCCAGCACAACAGCTGAAGGGTCCTTTGGGAGGGCTTTGGTTCCTCCTACAGGTGTATTCCTGCAAAGTTGAGTAGCTTCGGTGCTGGCAGCTGAAGGTGTTTCCACCTGAATTGTCAGGAAGCGAGCTTCTCGAGCTTCTCTGGCTCTGTGTGTTGGAACCACCTGGGGAGCCAAGGCCCCTCAGCATCTGACTCAGCCAGTCTGGGGTGGGACCAGGGAGGACACGGAGGTTTCTCAAGGCCCCCAGATGATTCTCATGTGCAGCCAATATCACAAACCACCGCATGAATGCTTGATTGCTGCATTCTTGAATCATTTTCTTCCTAAAATCCCAGACCGTTCAGAAAATGACCGTCATGTTCCCTTACTTGGAAACAAGAGGATGTTTAGCACAAGCATGGCAGATGCCTTGAATTTGCCCTCGAATTCAATGCCATTTCTTTGAGTGTTATTACCTTCAGGGTCAGACAGCCTGTGGGGGCGATGATTTGTCCCTCGTCCACTGGTTGCGCCGGGTGGTCCCGAGGGGCGAGCGAAGAGGCTGGGTGGCAGCCAGCGAGGCAATCGCTCGCTTTGTCCGTGTCCGCGTGGTTTTAATGCTGCTGAAGTGAGAAGGCTCCCAGGACTTGAAGAGGCTGCAGGATTGTCTTCCCTCCCTCATCTGTAAACAAAGAGAGAGAGAGCAGGGGGAAGACAGCCTCGTGACCTGATATTCCAGACCTCTCCCCTTCCCTCGGCAGAGTCTACAGAAATGCAACAGCACGTTCCGTAGTTACAATGAAAAACGGTTTTTCACTCCGTGTGTTCGTTTTGTTAGAATTATCGTACTTTTCTGTTGAAGAAACAAAATGCCTACACTCCTTGTTTTTGTTAAATAAGCTTAAATATTTGTTGTTTGGGGTGCTATTTCGCTGCTGGTGTTTGTTGTTTCTCTTAATATAATGTGACAAAAAATAACTCACTTAAATATGCATGACTAAGTCTTAGGTATGATCCTGATCAATGACTTCACAAATACTGGTTTGGATTTTTAAAATTAGTATTGTGGGGGCGCCTGGGTGGCGCAGTCGGTTAAGCGTCCGACTTCAGCCAGGTCACGATGTTGCGGTCCGTGAGTTCGAGCCCCGCGTCAGGCTCTGGGCTGATGGCTCGGAGCCTGGAGCCTGTTTCCGATTCTGTGTCTCCCTCTCTCTCTGCCCCTCCCCCGTTCATGCTCTGTCTCTCTCTGTCCCAAAAATAAATAAAAAACGTTGAAAAAAAAAATTAAAATTAGTATTGTGCTAGAGTACACAAAATATAAACTTGACCGTTCTAAAGCACGAATCTGTGGCATTCAATAGATTCACAGCGTCACGCAACCAGCTGGCTCCATCTAGTTAGAAGCACTGCATTTCAGAGATTTCTTGTCACCCCTGCACCCGTCAAGAGGTCACCCCCCCCCCCCCCCCCCCGATTCCCTCTATCCAGAATAGACAAATCCAGAGACAGAAAGCAGAATTGTGGCTGTCAGGTGCTGGAGTGGGAGTTACTGGGGACAAATGGAGAGTGACTGTCAAAGGGCATATTTTTTTTTTAATGGTAATGAAAATATTCTAAAATTGATTGTGGTGGTGGGTGCATGAGTCTGTGAATATGCTAAAAGCCACTGAATTTAAAATTTTAGGTGGATGCATTGGATGGTATGTGAATTATATTATATTTAAGAAAAAAACCAACAAAACACTAATGTCTAATTTACTGAGCTTTGACTAAGCCTTGGACTTGTGGTATTTATTGGTTTGCCTCTTTGAGTATTTTCCTAGACTAGAGCTTTGACTCTGGGGAGTTTAATAAAATGGCTAGCTCTCTCAGGGAACTCCCAAAGCAAAAACCACATTTCTTCTCCCTGTTTCTTGGGAAAACTAGGCTGCCTGCTGTAGTTTAGATTTCTTTATTATTCAGTAAGGAGCGTGGCAAGACTACCCATTTTCCTCTGAGCGCAGCTCTATCCATGGGTTTTGAAGGTGGTGTTTTCATCAGCATTATTTCCCAAAAAGTCTATACATTTATTTTTTGTCCAAGGGTAGTTTGATAGAAAATGCTGACATCCTCAAATGGTTGATGTTCTGCTTCTACTTTTTATTTCTAGGTTTATTGTGTTATCAGAGAATGTGATTTGTACTATTCCTAATTTGTTATGTATAATGGATTTTCCTTTGTGTTCATTTTTCTTTCTTTTTTTAGAGAGAGTGTGTGTATGAGCGGGGGCAGAGGGAGAAAGAGAGAGAGAAAGAATCCCAAGCAGGCCCCATGCTAAGTGCAGAGCCCAATGTGGGACACAATCGCACGGTCCTGGGATCATGACCTGAGCCGAAATCAGGAGTCGGATGCTCAACCGACTGATCCACCCAGGTACCCCTGGGTTCATTTTTTTTTTCAATATATGAAATTTATTGTCAAATTGGTTTCCATACAACACCCAGTGCTCATCCCAAAAGGTGCCCTCCTCAATACCCATCACCCACCCTCCCCTCCCACCCCCATCAACCCTCAGTTTGTTCTCAGTTTTTAACAGTCTCTTATGCTTTGGCTCTCTCCCACTCTAACCTCTTTTTTTTTTTTTTTTCTTCCCCTCCCCCATGGGTTTCTGTTAAGTTTCTCAAGATCCACATAAGAGTGAAACCATATGGTATCTGTCTTTCTCTGTATGGCTTATTTCACTTAGCATCACACTCTCCAGTTCCATCCACGTTGCTACAAAAGGCCATATTTCATTCTTTCTCATTGCCACATAGTATTCCATTGTGTATATAAACCACAATTTCTTTATCCATTCATCAGTTGATGGACATTTAGGCTCTTTCCATAATTTGGCTATTGTTGAGAGTGCTGCTATAAACATTGGGGTACAAGTGCCCCTATGCATCAGTATTCCTGTATCCCTTGGGTAAATTCCTAGCAGTGCTATTGCTGGGTCATAGGGTAGGTCTATTTTTAATTTTCTGAGGAACCTCCACACACCCCTGGGTTCATTTTTATATAACTTTTTCCATTCATACTTGAAAAGAAGTCTACTCTTTTCAAGGGATACAGTTGAGAATATTAGTGACTGGTTATATTGTTCTTTTAGTTTATTGATAAGCACATATATTATTAATAATCATGTTAATAAAATGTTTATAGTGTAAAATACCATAATTATTTAAGTAATTAACTATATTATTGTTACTATAATTGTCTTACCTTTTTGCACTATCTAGTCCAGCAAGGATTGAAATAAGCGGGTGAAAGTCCACCAGCACTGTTGTATTTCTGCTGGTTTTGCTTGGTTATTCCTGCAATTTGTCGATACGTAAGAAACAGGAGACTAAAATGAGGTACCTCTTCTCAGCTTTCACTGAGGACCCAAAGTGAGGTGAGACAACACAGCAGATGCCAGCAACCCCACCTCCTCCACGAGGGGCAGGATGGCCTGAGCAGGACGTGCTAAGAGGCTATAAAAATGTAAAGTGTAAGAACTACACTTCAATTAATCTTACAATTAGGAAGAAATGAGGCAAAGCATAAAAATAATTTAGGTGATAGAATGTTATGCCACTGTTAAAATATTAACGTATTCAAAATATTTCAATGAATAATGATGTGGCAAAAAGATCATAACATACTATTAATTCTGATTTTATAAAATACATGCATATATAGAAGAAAGGAAGGGCGCCTGGGTGACTCAGCGGTTACACGTCTGACTCTTGATCAGGTCGTGATCTCACCGTTTGTGAGTTTGAGACCCATGTCGGGCTCTGAGCTGACAGTGTGGAGCCCGCTTGGGATTTTCTCCCTCTCTCTGCCCCTCCCCTGGTCTTGCTCTCTCTCTCTCTCTCTCAAAAATAAATAAACTTTAAGAAAAAGTAGGAGAGAAATACCCCAATTGAGATTTCAGGTACTTTTTCTTCTTGACATTTGTCTGGATTTTAGAAATTTCTTACAATAAATATTGGTTTCTTTTGAAATCATTTTTATGACGAGGAAAAAGAAACAGTTAAAAAATCGTTAAAAATGCCTAAGTAATCACCTTCCTGTGCTAGCTACCTTTACTCTTCAACTGAAGACCAATACATGAGTGAAAAGCAATGGATTTGGGGGTGATCTTCCTCTTACACAAGGTCCCAGAGGAGGCCGGGGGCCACTGACCTGGCTTCATTAGCCGGCAGTTTGAATAGCAGATTCTGTTGCTCATTTTCCCAGTAAATGGGCAGAATATCTCTAGAGGATGCGTCAAGTTCTCCCCTTTCTCATACACTTATTTGGGGCTGGTGCTGGGACTCCAGTTTTATGTTTAATCACGGCTCTGAAATTCAGTTGCCATAGATACAGAGGACCAGGATGATGTCTGATGTCACCGTTGCCATTTGCCTCATGAGCTGGTTAAAACTGACCTTTAAAACTTAAGCTTAATTACCTTTGCTGCCAAAAGCGGCCCCCAGGGAATACGCCGTAATGAATTCATATTTTGACAATCACTTCCTTCTTTCCTCATCATTAAAACTTATTTTCTGGTCTGCCACTGAATCCACACTAGGCCTCTCTGAATTCCACATTTTCCAAATCCGTATGAGACAAAATTCCTTATCTGCACCCTAACTTCTCCCTGGAGAGGAGGGCCTAGATCCAGGAAGAAGGTGGCCTTGTTCCTTCTTTCAACCTTCTACTCTTCCTTTCACTGGGGTCACTTGGCAGGAGCAAAGGAGGGGGAGGGATTATCCAAAGCACACTCCACTCCAACCCTTCCTGTCTCTCTCACTCAACACAGCAATGTCTTGTTCTATAGATGCTCTGGAAAACACCTCTATAATGAAGCTTGCTGTGGCTTGAGTTTTTTAAAGTGTTCTTACCAATTATGGAAAGTATCAGCCATGCTCTCACGCTGCATGCCCATACGCACAGTTGCAAAGGCCACAACCCATAGCTTCAGCTGGTCCACACACAGATGAACACACATTTTCAGTTATTCATTCTTTGAACAAATGTCCTAGAAATTCGGGATCCAGCAATGAACAAAACAGACCAGGAAACCAGTCTCCTGGAGATACTTTGAATGGAGGAGGCTGAAATGAAACTGATACCCTCAGAAGTAACTCTACAGTCCCTCTGATGTCAAGTGCTGCGTGGGAAGCATACAGGGTACCATGAGAGCCTATTTCTCCTCTGTGGGGTGGGGGAGGGGAGGGGGCAAAGTCTCCCTGTGGCATTTAAACTAAGACCTGAACATCGGCAATCCAGATTTTCTGTATAAGAGATGATTCAGGACAGTACTCAGGTTAAAGAAAATGATAATTGCTCATGTCAGAAAAGGGGAGGTGATGAATAAGTCTCCTCCAAATGCCCCTTTATCACCAATAGTGGACACGGTAATTGACGTAGTCAAAGGGAGCAAGTACAAAGGTCCTGAGGTCAGTCTCCTAGTGGGGCATTCCAATAAAAGGTCTAAACACAAATTATTGTTATAAACAAGTGGTTCTCAAACTTTTTGGTCTCAGAACCCTTTACTCTATGAGAATTAGTAGGGACTCCAAAGAGCTTTGGGTCATATAGAGTATATCTACCAAAAATAAACTACCTATTAGAAATTAAAACAAAATTTAAAAACTATTATTTAAATTTTAATTCTTTAAAAAATAATAGACTGGGGCGCCTGGGTGGCTCAGTCAGTTAAGCTTCTGACTTTGGCTCAGATCATCATCTTGTAGTTCATGAGTTTGAGCCCGGCATCAGGCTCTGCATTGACAGTGCAGAGCCTGCTTGGGATATTCTCTCTCTCTCTCTCTCTCTCTCTCTCTCTCTCTCTCTCTGTCTCTCCTTGCACTTTTGTGCAACCTTTCTGTCTCAAAATAAATAAATAAACTTAAAAAAATAATAAACCAATTATGAAAAAGTAGGATATCTTAATGGTATTTTTAGATAATTGTAAGGATCCTTCTTTGTTACTATACCCAAACTCGATCACTGAGAGTTTATCTGTAAAGGTTACAGTGTTTGGGTGCCTAGGTGGCTCAATCCGTTAAGTGTCTGACATTTGATCTCAGCTCAGGTCTTGATCTCAGGGTCATAGTTTCAAGCTCCACATCATGCCCAGTGTGGAGCCTACTTAAAAAAATAAAAGGTTAACTGCAGTGTGGAATCTGAAACCCTATCAATGAATTATTTTACTTTGTTATGTTAAAATCCATTGGTCCAACTTACTCTTTGAATGCATCTTTACCCATGCATGATTTTGTAAAATCATGTTTAGGTCATTTAGAAAATTTTGGTTCATTGACCAAATTGTACAGATTTTCCAAATTTTTTCATTATATAAAATTTAAAAACCATGTATGTTAATATCACTGCCAAATCTCTTTTAAGTATTAGAAGGCTATCTATCTTACTGCAGCCAATACAGGTTTTCCAAATGTTAATTTCACCTAACAGCTCAAATTTTATCATTGCCCATAGACATTTCCATTGTTTTCCTTGACAGCCTCCCTTCATTCATTTTCAAGAAGATGTCTGCCAAACACTCAAGTCTGAATAATCATAGTTTGCAAATCATTCTTTCAAGTAAAAGTGATGTCACTTAATGAATAAAGGGCCTAGTTAGGCTGGCAATTCTATCACAACATGCTTTTCCTCTATATAACCAATGTCTTTTTAGATCTGCAGAAGAAATGTTTTATGCTTATTTCCTAGCTCATCATGCAGAATCTTAAAAAAAAAAAAACAAAAAAAAAAAACAACCATGTCCTCAAAGGTCCAGATTTAATAAAATTAATAATGTAAATGGCTTCATCAAAGACCAAGTGAAAATGGTGCCCTCCCTGCCATGAATGTGTGATGGTGAAGAAACAGGCCAAGTTTGTGTTTAGATCTCTTTTACTGTGTTAGCTTCGAAATATATCTCAAATCCAACCATTTCTCTCTTTAACCTACTTTTCCCTGCCTGGTCTGAGCTGCTCCAGCAGCTCCCTAACTGGAGTCACGCTGCCACACTGGTGGCATGCTGGGCCACTACCGCAGCCCCCCCTCCCCAACCCCCCCAGCAGCCTCTTTCCCTGGCTGCCCTCCAGAACAGCACACACGCCCCGTCGCGCCTGCTTCATGTTTTCTTCCTGGCACTCCCCATGGACATTGTATTTTTCTGTATGTGGTTTTACTTATTTTTCCTTTTACTACCTAAAGGTGAGCTTAGCAGGTGGGGACTTCATTCGGTTCATGCAACTAGGGCTGTGTCCAGCACATAGCAGCTGCTGAATGAACATTTGTTGAGCCCAGAAGTGACATCTCAGAGATGCCCATGCCCAATTCTCCCTAACTAAACACCCCAAAGGCTTGTCTTTCCTTCTCTTCCTCTCTCCCTCCCTGCCTTGTGTTTTTGGGCCAGGCCCTCTGCTCCACGTTGGGAATATAAAGGCAGACAAAACACAGTCTCTGCCTTCAGGAATCTCACATTTCCATGCAGAGCACACACACATCCACAAATGATTCTCAAGTGGCTTTGCAGATGGGGGCCCAGGACTTGTAGTGGCAGAGACCTGGGTTCAGACCCTCAGTCTTAACCCTTCTGAGCCCCAGTTTCCTCATCTGTAAAACGGCAATAATAGTACCTGCTGTTCACATGGGTGGTGAGAATCAAATGAGCTAAAAATATAATGACATGTCTCACATATTACTAATGGATGTTTTAAGTAGTGAAGGTGGAATTTGAGTCTTAAGGACTATATATTAAAAATATATACAGAGTTCACCAGAGTTGGGGACAGGGAGTGGCGGCAGTGTGTGTGTGTGTGGGGGGCTCTTCCTGGAGGCATTGCTGACATGGGGAGATTTGGTGAGGTGGGTATCCTGAGCTGGGAGTGATGGGATGAGGCTAGAGAGGTTGGCAGAAGCCTAATGGCAGAGGAGTTTGTGGCCTTGCTGGGGGCTTCTTGCCTGTGGGCAGGGAGGGGAGACCTAACCAAAGCACCACTTATGATGATTGGTAGCATGGGGCTAGATGGATGGCGGAGGCAGGGAGACCACTGAGGCCGCAGGATCCATAGGAGATAGAGGGGGGGGGTGGGTTGGGGGCAGGCTAGGAGACTGGGAGTGAGCCTGCATTGGGGACGACTTTGAATGCCATGCGGCAGACTTGGGCCATAATTACGACCCTCTTCTTGCTTTTTGTCCCAACTGTCAGGTGAGGTATTTGTTGCCCCCAAGTTGCCTGTCCCTCCCGTCTGTCTCAATAAGGTGATATGAATGAATCCAGGATGTTAATTTCTGCAATGAGGCAGAATATCTTAACAGCCAGGCTGACACTCTCCTAAATTGTTTTGTTTTATAGAAAGGGACATTTGGAGTCCTTCCTTAATTAGTTAATTGGCTGGTTTAGATACATCACATTTTGTTCCAAAAAAAGATGTTCTTGTTCTAACTCTTACTCAGTAAGCGTTTACTGGCCGATAAATGTTAAAGATATGATGTATTTTTTGGAGTACAATAGTCTTTGTTAATTATTTATAATAGAATGTTTCAAAAATTAACTCTGCTCCTTTGATCTCCATGGAAGGGCTGGATGGAAATCCAGTGCATCCTGTACTTGATAAATGTCCCTTACTATATAAAGGTAACCATGCTTATTCAAGAGAAAGTACACAATTAAATGAAGCTCAAAGCAAAATCTTCCTACTCACCAGCATCCTCACCTTCCTAAGCTACTCCTCAGGGGTGTGGATGTGGTCTGTTAGACATTTTCTAACCAAAACCAGGGGCACCTGGGCGGCTCAGTCGGTTAAGCCTCTGACTTCAGCTCAGGTCATGCATGATCTAATGGTTTGTGAGTTCGAGCCCCACATCAGGCTCGCTGCTGTCAGCACACAGCCCGCTCTGGATCCTCTGCCCCTCCCCCACCTGCACTGTCTCTCAGTCTCTCTCAAAATAAATAAATAAACTTTAAAAAAGAATTAAAAAACCAAAACCAGAAATGAGCTCATGCTCTACACCCTGTTTTGTAACTTGCTTTTCTCCTTCAACAATAGATGGCCAAGGCCTTTTGAGGGGTCCAGGCATTGACTTGCACCCCCTTCTATGTACTGGCTGAAGAGTCCTGTCCACGCAGAATTTGTTCTTAAAGGCATCAGTGGCCTTGAGCACCACCATCTCTATCAGAAAAAGCAGACTTCAAAGAGGCCAATACAATTTTCAAGGGGATCCTTGAAAAAAAGTTTTTGTAAATCGCCAGCCTGTGGCTGGATGCCATGGGCCTCAGACTCCTGGAAACTGCAAATGTCCCCCAGCAGCAAGAGGGTCGTGGGCAGACCCAGACCAGCAGCAGAGAGCAGTAGATGGTGGGGGCAAGATATACGGCTGTGTTGCTGGATAAGATTCCTGCTGTAGGGGATCCTAGAGCCCCAGCAAAGCGTGTTGTGGTCCCATTTTCCACTTCCTCTGGGGTTTTGGTCATTGAGAATAAGAAATATGACAAGTTGATTTATTTTATGAGGAAAAGTTCCTCCCAGGAAAACGAATCGTTAACATGCACTCAGCATAGTCAAGCAATGATGTTTCTTTCTTTTTTTTTTTTTTTTCAACGTTTATTCATTTTTGGGACAGAGAGAGACAGAGCATGAACGGGGGAGGGGCAGAGAGAGAGGGAGACACAGAATCGGAAACAGGCTCCAGGCTCTGAGCCATCAGCCCAGAGCCTGACGCGGGGCTCGAACTCCTGGACCGCGAGATCGTGACCTGGCTGAGGTCGGACGCCTAACCGACTGCGCCACCCAGGCGCCCCTGATGTTTCTTTAGTGTAATGGGTTAGTTCTATAAAACACAAAGAAAATCCTTTATGCTTGCATATAAAGACCTGTACAAAAATAGTTTCTGCTGGATTATTTGTTAATATTTTAAAAATTGGGCATAATTCCAATGTCCATCAGCAGGAGTATGAATAAATAAATCGAGGCAGGGTTGCTAGAGGGGAGGTGGGTGGGAGGATGGGCCAAATGGGTGATGGGTATTAAGAGGAGCATGGGATGCACACTGGGTGTTATATGTAAGTGATGAATTGGGGTGCCTGGGTGGCTCAGTAGGTTAAGCGTATGACTCTTGATTTCGGCTTAGGTCACGATCTCACAGTCCATGACTTCGAGCCCTGCATCCAGCTCTGTGCTAACAGTGTGGAGCCTGCTTGGGATTCTCTTTCTCTCTCTCTCTGCCCCTCCCTTGCTTGCTCCCTCTCTCTCTCAAAATAAATAAAAAGTAAACTTAAAAAAATTTTAATAAAAAAATAAGTGATGAATTACTGGGTTCTACTCCTGAAACCAATACTGCACTGTATATTAATTAACTTCAATTTAGATAAATAAATTTTTAAGAATGCGAAGTTACAAAAGTTAAATGAATTATAATTTTAACTGCATTTTAAAGATAGTACATGTGAAATTATTAAGTCCGGATAATCAATAAACTGAAATGCATACATAGGAAAAAAAATAAATAAATTGAGGCACATTCATAGGCTAGACCACTTGACAGCAATTGAAATGAATGGACTAAAACTTATTATTTTTATTTATTTATTTATTTACTTATTTATAATATAATTTATTGTCAAATTGGTTTCCATACAACACCCAGTGCTCATCCCAACAACTGCTCTCCTCAATGCCCATCACCCACTTTCCCTTCTCCCCCAACCCCCATCAAACCTCAATCTGTTCTCTGTATTTGAGAGTCTCTTATGGTTTGCCTCCCTCCCTCTCTGTAACTTTTTTTTTCCCCTTCCTCTCCCCCATGGTCTTCTGTTAAGTTTCTCAAGATTCACATATGAGCGAATACATATGGTATCTGTCTTTCTCTGCCTGACTTATTTCACTCACCATAATACCTTCCAGTTCCATCCACATTGATGCAAATGGCCAGATTTAATTCTTTCTCATTGCCAAGTAGTATTCCATTGTATACATAAACCACATCTTTATCCATCTGTCAGTTGATGGACATTTAGGCTCTTTCCATAATTTGACTATTGTTGAAAGTGCTGCTATAGGGGTGCCTGGGTGGCGCAGTCGGTTAAGCGTCCGACTTCAGCCAGGTCACGATCTCGTGGTCCGGGAGTTCGAGCCCCGCGTCAGGCTCTGGGCTGATGGCTCAGAGCCTGGAGCCTGTTTCCGATTCTGTGTCTCCCTCTCTCGCTGCCCCTCCCCCGTTCATGCTCTGTCTCTCTCTGTCCCAAAAATAAATAAACGTTGAAAAAAAATTAAAAAAAAAAAAAAAGAAAGTGCTGCTATAAACATTGGGGTACATGTGCCCCTATGCATCAGCACTCCTGTATCCCTGGGGTAAATTCCTAGCAATTCTACTGCTGGGTCATAGGGTAGTCCTATTTTTAATTTTTTGAGGAACCTCCACACTGTTTTCCAGAGCAGCCGCACCAGTTTGCATTCCCACCAACAGTGCAAGAGGGTTCCCGTTTCTCCACATCCTCACCAGCATCTATAATCTCTTTATTTGTTCATTTTGGCCACTTTGACTGGCATGAGGTGGTACCTCAGTGTGGCTTTGATTTGTATTTCCCTCATGATGAGTGACATTGAACATCGTTTCATGTGCCTGTTGGCCATCTGGATGTTTTCTTTGGAGAAGTGTCTGTTCATGTCTTCTGCCCATTTCTTCACTGGATTATTTTTTTTTCAGGTGTGGAGTTTGGTGAGTTCTTTAATAGATTTTAGATACTAGCCCTTTATCTGATATATCATTTGCAAATGTCATTTCCCATTCCATTGGTTGCCTTTTAGTTTTGTTGACTGCTTCCTTTGCAGTGCAGAAGCTTTTTATCTTTTTTTTAAAACATTTATTTATTTTTGAGACAGAGAGAGACAGAGCATGAACGGGGGAGAGTCAGAGAGAGAGAGGGAGACATAGAATCGGAAACAGGCTCCAGGCTCTGAGCCGTCAGCACAGAGCCTGATGCGGGGCTTGAACTCACGAACCACGAGATCATGACCTGAGCAGAAGTCGGACGCTTAACCAACTGAGCCACCCAGGCGCCCCCAGAAGCTTTTTATCTTGATGAGGTCCCAATAGTTCATTTTTGCTTTTAATTCCCTTGCCTTTGGAGATGTGTTGAATGAGAAATTGCTGTAGCTGAGATCAAAGAGGTTGTTTCCTGCTTTCTCCTCTAAGGTTTTGATGGTTTCCTGTCTCACATTCAGGTCTTTCATCCATTTTGAGTTTATTTTTATGTATGGTGTAAGAAAGTGGTCTAGTTTCATTCTTCTGCATGTTGCTGTCCAGTTCTCCCAGCACCATTTGTTAAAGAGACTGTCTTTTTTCCATTGGATACTCTTTCCTGCTTCATCAAATATTAGTTGGCCATACATTTTTGGGTCCAATTCTGGGTTCTCTGTTCTAGTCCATTGTTTCTGTGCCAATACCATACTGTCTTGAAGTGGACAAATTCCTAAACACCCACACACTACCAAAACTCAAATGTGAAGAAATAGAAAATTTGAACAGACCCATTACTAGTGAAGAAATTGAATCCTTTATCAAAAATCTCCCAACAAATAAGACCAGATGGCTTCCCTGAGGAATTTTACCAGACAATTAAATTTTTTTTTAATGTTTATTTACTTTTGAGAGAGAAAGAGAGAGACAGAGCACGAGCAGGGGAGGAGCAGAGAGAGAGGGAGACAAAGAATCTGAGTAGGCGCCAGGCTCTGAGCTGTCAGCACGGAGCCAGATGCGGGTCTCAAACTCACGAACTGTGAGGTCATGACCTAAGCCAAAATTGGACGCTTAGCCATCTGAGTCACCCAGGCATCCCTCTACCAGACATTTAAAACAGAGTTAATACCTATCTTTCTCAAGCTGTTCCAAAAAAAGAAATGGAAGGAAAACTTCCGGACTCATTCTATGAAGCCAGCATTACTTTGATTCACAAACCAGACAGAGATCCAGCAAAAAAAAAAAAAAAAAAAAGAAAAGAAAAGAAAAGAAAAGGAACTACAGGCCAATATCCCTGATGAATATGGATGCAAACATTCTCAACAAGATACTAGCAAATCGAATTCAACAGCAAGCATATAAAAAGAATTATTCACCATCATCAAGTGGGATTCATTCCTGGGTTGCAGGGCCATTTCAACATTGTCGAATTAATCAATGTGATACATCACATAAATAAAAGAAAGGATAAGAACTTTATGATCCTGTCAATAGATGCAGAGAAAGCATTTGACAAAATACGGCATCGTTTCTTAATAAAAACCCTCAAGAAAGTCAGGATAGAAAGAACATACTTAAACATCATAAAGGCCATTTATGAAAAGCCCACAGCTAATATCATCCTCAATGGGGAAAAACTGAGAGCTTTCCCCCTGAGATCAGGAACACGACAGGGATGTCCACTCTCACCACTGTTGTTTAACATAGTGTTGGAAGTCCCAGCATCAGTAATCAGACAACAAAATGAAATAAAAGGCATCCAAACTGGCAAAGAAGGAAGTCAAACTTCCAATTTTTGCAGACGACATGACACTCTACGTGGAAAACCCAAAAGACTCCACCAAAAGTCTGCGAGAACTGATACATGAATTCAGCAAAGTCGCAGGGTACAAAATCAACATACAGAAATCAGTTGCATTTTTATACACCAATAATGAAACAACAGAAAGAGAAATAAATAAATTGATCCCATTTACAATCACACCAAGAACCATAAAATACCTAGGAATAAACCTAACCAAAGATGTAAAAGATCTATATGCTGAGAACTATAGAAAGCTTATGAAGGAAATTGGAGACGATATAAAGAAATGGAAAAACATCCCGTGCTGATGGATTGGAAGAATATTGTTAAAATGTCAATACTACCCAAAGCAGTCTACACATTCAATGCAATCCCAATCAAAATTGCACCAGCATTCTTCTCAAAGCTAGAACAAACAATCCTAAAATTTGTATGGAACCACAAAAGACCCCGAATAGCCAAAGTAATATTGAAGAAGAAAACCAAAGCGGGAGGCATCACAATCCCAGACTTTAGCCTCTACTACAAAGCTGGACTAGATCTTAAAATCATGTTGAGTGAAAGAGCAAGCAGCAGAATGTTAGGTATGGTGTGAGACTTTCAAAAACACACAGAATGTTGCACATTGTTTATGGATGTGTGTGATCTGTAAGAAAGAATAAAAAAAACCACCAGAGGTCATGGTGCTGACCTTGGGGAGGCAGATGTGGAAGACACTGCCTGCCTGGACCACATCGGGTCCTTCACCTGCACCTGTGATGTTAATTCCTCTTGGATTAAAAAAAACACGTAACACAATTTACCATCTTAACCATCTCTAAGTGACCAGTTCAGTCATGGTAAGTATATTCACACTGTCGTGAAATAACAAATCTCCAGAATGTTTTCATTTTACACAATTGAAACCAAACCCATAAACAATAACTCCCCACCCCCCACCCCTGGCAACCACTATTCTATTTACTTCTGCAAATTTGACTACTCTAGTCACCTCATATAAATGGAATCATACCACAGTTATCTTTTTATGACTGGTTTGTTTCATTTAACGCCATGTCCTCAGGATTCATCCATGTGGTAGCACGCATGAGAGTTTTTTGCCTTTTTAAGGCTGAATAATATTCCATTTACAACATATTCTTAACTATTTATCTGTTGATGGATTTGGGGCTGTGTCTACCTCTTGACTCCTGTGCATAGTGCAGCCATACACATGGGTATGCAAATATCTCTTCAGACCTTGCTTTCAATTCTTTTGATGTATACCCAGACATGGGATTGCTGGGTCGTATGGTAGTTCTATTTTTAATTTTTTTGAGAAACATCTATACTGTTTTCTACAGCAGCTGTACCATTTTACATTCTCAACAACAGTGCACAAGGGTTCCAATTGTTCCACAACCTGGCTAACACTTGCTGTTTTGTTTGTTGTTGTTGTTATCATTTATAGCAGCCATCCTAATGGGTGCAAGGTGATAACTCACCGTGGCTTTGATTTGCTTTTGCCTAATGATTTAATAGTAATCATTTTTATGTGGTCGTTATCCATTTGTATATTGTCTTTGGAGAAATGTCTGTGCAGCCCTTTGCTCATTTTTAAGTCAGGTTACTTGATTTTTTGTTGTTGAGTTATAGGAGCTCTTTATACATTCTGGATATTAACCCTTTATCAGATATATGATTTGCTAACATCTTTACCCATTCCACAAGTTACCTTTCACTCTGTTGATTGTATTAATTTCTTTTTAAGAAGGCACAAATATGAAAAAGATGAACTTTTGCTCATGAGTCCTTGTTATATTACTCTTTATGCTTTCATTAAAAAAATTTTTTTTATTTTTGAGAGAGAGAAAGAGAGAGAGAGGGAGCATGCAAGCAGGGGAAGGGCAGAGGGAGAAAGAGAGAGAATGTTAGGCAGGCTCCATGCTCAGCACAGAGCCCAACATGGGGCTCAAACTCACGACTCTGGGATCATGACCTGAGCAGAAATCAAGAGCTGAACATTCAACTGAATGCGCTATCAAGGCACCCCGTATTTAAAACATTTTTAAAATTAAAAAAAAAAAGGTTGGGGCGCCTGGGTGGCTCAGTCAGTTAAGCATCCGACCTCGGCTCAGGTCATGATATCACGGTTTGTGGGTTCGAGCCCCACGTCGGGCTCTGTGCTGACAGCTTGGAGACTGCTTTGGATTCTGTCTCCCCTTCTCTGCCTCTCCCCCTCTCTCACTCTGTCTCCCAAGGGTAAATAAATGTTAAAAGATTAAAAAAAAAATGTGGTGGGAAGCCTTGAAGGTCAGACAGGTCTGGGCTAAAGTCTTGGCTTAAATTACTTATCTCCTGAGTCTATTTCCTCATTTATAAAATGGAGACAATAAAACTCAACAACCAGGAGTATTGTAAGAATTAAAATAATATACTTAAACCCTAGCAGATTGCCCTGCTGTCCAATAAATGGTGTTTATGACCTCACTGATGCTTGAGGCAGAAGCTGTCTTAAGTCACTTCCCTCCCTCCTGTAAGATTGAAGCACCCTACCACCTTATACTTTTCCCTTTCTGCTCTTTTTTTTCTCCTCTTCTCTTCTATTCCTCTCCTGCTTCCACCGTCTATCCCTATCTTCTTCCCTCCTTGTTTTCCTTTATCCCAAAGTTCTGCACTCAGGCTTCCCATAATGAGGCATGCTGGTGTAGGATAATAGGGAGTGGTGGGTCCTGTGACAGTCTGGGGCATGGCTGGTATGCAGGAGCAGTCACCCCTGAGCTCCAGGCTGCCATGCTGGAAATGTGGGCCCAATGTTACCAGATATTTGGGTAGGGAGGATTTTGGGAAGAAGTCAGAAATCCATATTATTATGGGAAATCTTTGAACTTTTTATTGTTGGAAATATTCTAAATTTTATTTATCACTATGGAGTTCAAACTGAATTCTTAAGTGGGCCAGATCTAATCAGCAGAGTATCAGCCTCTGAGAGGTGAAGGAGCCACATACATGGTGGTGGTCAGGGCAGGAAAGGAGTGGGAATGGGAGCTCTTCTGGGTCTCTGTATGTGAGTATGTGTGTCTCTATCTATGCACCTGTGTATGTATGTGCACCTACATGTGTATGCACCTACATGTGTGTCTGCACCTACATGTGTATGTAGATGTGTGCACTTGAATCTGTACATGCACAGGTACAGGTGCCCATGTAGATGTGTATATGTGTCCCCATATCTATGTGCCCGCATGTGTATGTAGGCATTATGCCTGCACGTGTATGTGCACATGTGCATAGATGTGCATGCGTGCGTATGTGTATTTTACTGCCATTTCCAGTCCTAAGTAATAAGAAAGGAGTTGGTCACCCTGGATTATCTGGTAACTGCTGAGGCATTGGTTGTATGAGACCTGGGCCATTAAACTTCTATCACATGGGGTCATTACCTTTTCTCTTGGAGACCCAAAGGTACATCAGAGACCCTAAAGTGGTCTGGAAGGTCTCTAGGCCCAACATTCAAATTAAGCCCAAACATCCTAGTTTCTTCCTGCCCTACAAATCTTTAAAGACTGTGTGCACTCAAACTCATGCCTGCCTTGGACTTTTCTGTCCTTCTGAGTGATAGACAAGATTTTCTGTCATATAGATTTTAAGCTGGCAGTCACTGACGGGACCTGGCCATGGCTGCCTCCTTTAAACAGGCTCCTTGCTCCCCAGTCACCCCAGTTCCTACTGCTCTGGATCCATCTCTACTACAATGCTGACAAGTATCAGCCACATTTTATCATCACACCTGTCATGCTCTTGTCTCACAATAGTGTGAAGTAGTTTTTGTACCCAAGTCTCTATCAAAAATTAGGGAAGGGAAGATCAGTGGACAAGGTTATGTGTTTCATAAAAAATATGAGGGCACATTTCTTTGTGGAAGTGAAGAATATTCCTTTGCGCTTAATAAGTAAATAAAGTGCATCTGTATTAGAAAGATGCAACTTAAGATTTCATTATCAAATAGATCATAGTAAGAACTATAATCAGCATCTATAAAAGATGAGTGCTGCTCTCAACAATAGCCAAATTATGGAAAGAGCCTAAATGTCCATCAACTGATGAATGGATAAAAAAACTATGGTTTATATACACAATGGAGTACTACGTGGCAATGAGAAAGAACGAAATATGGCCCTTTGTAGCAACGTGGATGGAACTGGAGAGTGTGATGCTAAGTGAAATAAGCCATACAGAGAAAGACAGATACCATATGGTTTCACTCTTATGTGGATCCTGAGAAACTTAACAGAAACCCATGGGGTAGGGGAAGGAAAAAAAAAAAAGAGGTTAGAGTAGGAGAGAGCCAAAGCATAAGAGATTCTTAAAAACTGAGAACAAACCGAGGGTTGATGGGGGGTGGGAGGGAGGGGAGGGTGGGTGGTGGGAATTGAGGGGGGCACCTTTTGGGATGAGCACTGGGTGTTGTATGGAAACCAATTTGACAACAAACTTCATACATTGAAAAAAAAAAAGATGAGTGCTGGAGAATTAATAAAAATAAAAAGCTGGGGTCCCTGAGTGGCTCAGTCAGTTAAGTGTCCGACTTCCGCTCAGGTCATGATCTCATGGTTCGTGGGTTCGGGCCCCATGTTGGGCTCTGTGCTGACAGCTCAGAGCCTGGAGCTTACTTCAGATTCTGTGTCTCCCTCTCTCTCTGCCCCTCCCCTGCTCGCACTCTGTCTCTCTCTCTCTCTCTCTCTCAAAAAAAAATAAAATAAAATAAATGTTAAAAATTTTTTTTTTTTTAAATAAAAAGGATTAAGGGCACCTGGGTGGGTCACTCAGTTAAGGGTCCGACTCTTGATCTCAGCTCAGGTCTTTTAATTTTTTAATGTTTGTTTATTTATTTTGAGAGAGATTGGGGGAGAGAGAGAGCGAGCGCATGCACGCGTGTGCAAGTGGGGTGGGGCAGAGAGAGAGGGAGAAAGAGAATCCCAAGCAAACTCTGAGCTATCAATGTGGAGCCCGACGCAGGGCTCAATCTCATGAACTGTGAGATAATGGTCTGAGCCAAAATCAAGAGCCAGATGCTTGACGGACTGACCCACCCAGGCACCCCTCAGCTCAGGTCTTGATCTCAGGATTTTAAGTTCAAGCCCTCCATGCTTGGCATGAAGTCTACTTAAAAAAAATAAAAATAATGAATAAAAAAAGGATTAAAATTTCAAAAAGGTTTGATTTTGAATGTGAGTAAGTGATAACTGTTGTATAACTGCTGTATAACATGTGTTATCCAGTTACAGATTTCAGGGGGGGAATAACATTGCTCTTCAGTGAGTACAGTTATTATTGTTGAAGAGATCTTAGTAGGCAACAGTCATTCAATCAGACATGTGATAATAACTCTTAGACATAAGACACTCCAAGCCGTAGGCCAATGGAGTGGTCAAGTTTTCCTGGGTCAGAAGCAGCAGAAACTGCCTCTGACTCTTACGCAGTGAAGAGGTTTGCTGGTGGTCTGTGAGCTACCACAGAAGAGCCGGGTCTCAGGGAGGACAGGACAGGGAGGAGCCCTCAATAGAGCAGCAGGACCAGCAGGGCCTGCTGTCGGCCTGGCTTGGCGGCTCCAGCTGTTTTGGTTTCTCTGTCCCTTGGCTCCAGACTCAAATTCCAGGGACGGGAGGGTCTACTGGGCCTGGCTAAGGTCACAGGTCCACTCCTGGGCCCGCGGGAATAGCAGGCCTATGTGGTGTTACAGATCCAATTTGCAAAAATGAGGGTTTAGTTAAAAGAGGTTCCATGAAATATAAATACAGCGGTGAAAAATAGAAGCATAAATACTGTAACTCAAGAAAAAGAGCGGCTAGGATTCAAGTGTGATTCACTTATTCTGGGATAAGTGATTCAGAGCGTATGATGAGTTCAAGTAAGCAGCCAAAAATCTAAGTGAATAAAACCAAACAACGGCAACAAAACAATTCAAAAGTGAAACAGGAAGTACAACAATGACTACCTGGAAATTATACTTTCCTCTACTGTGAATCTATTTGTCCAGTTTCTAACGTGTGGTTTGTCGTAAAGCTCAGTCCCCTTTGGCTTTGAGCATCACTGCAGACTAGGTGGTCTGAAGAGGCTTCTCATTGCAAAACAGTGCAGGGGACACACCCTCTGAGTTATCTTTGCTCTTACAAACTAAAGGAGAATATTCCAAGAAAAGTGAGCTGAGGCCAGAGCTCTCAACAGCTGGGAGAGGATGGGTTGCCTTCAGGTAGGGGCTTCGGTAGCACAGCTGTTTAAATACTGAATCAGTGGAGAGGGTGGGAAGCCACGCCACAGTCCCTGATAGCGATGCCCTCTGGTGACTAGAGACAGAAGTAAACTCTGGAAGAATGTCTAATCTAGACCCATAGGAGAGCCATTGATAAAGAAAAAGAAACTGACAATCATTACGCAGGCACGTGGAAGGCAAGCCGCTTTGTGTGGACATTAGCAGACAAGGGGCACCTGGGTGGTTCAGTCAGTTAAGTATCCATGGCTCAGGTCATGATCTCACGGTTTGCGGGTTCAAGCCCTGCATTGGGCTCCGTGCTGACAACACAGGGACTTGTTTGGGACTCTCTCTCCCTCTCTCTCTGCCCCTCCCCTGCTCTCTCTCTGTCTCTCTCTCTTGAAATAAATAAATAAACTTAAAGGAAAAAAAGAAGTTAGCAGACAAAGGGGTACCTGGGTAACTCAGTAGGTTAAGCAACAACTCTTGATTTTGGCTCAGGTCATGATCTCGTAGTTTGTGAATTTGAGCCCCACTGATAGTATAAAGCCTACTTGGGATTCTCTCTCTCTCTCCTTGCTGCCTCTTCCCTGCTTATGCTCACTCTCTTTCTGTCTCTCTCTCCAAAAAAAAAAAAAAAAAAAAAAAACAACAAAAAAACAAACATTAAAAAAAAAAGTTAGTAGACAAAGCAAAGAGCATATTTAGAGTTCCCTCACCTCTGAAATAGAAGATCTTGAAACCGTCAGATATTAAATGTACAACACATATATATGAAATATTTAGGATGAAGAAATAAAGGATATAGTGACTAAGATACCGCCAGAAACAGAGAAACTTTGAAAAATGGATCTTCTAGAAATAAAACTATTTCTTTGTTGAATTTTAAAAAAAGAACCTCCAGAAGATAGTTGAACAGTAAATTAGACGATGAAGAGGGAATTAGTAAACTGGAGGGTATAGCCACAATAATCACCAAGAATGCAACACAGAGTGACAAAGAGCAAGATGAAACCAAGGAGCTTGGGAAGATGGCAGAGAAGGACCCTGAGCTCACCTCTTCCCATGGACACATCAAGGCCACAACTACATTTGGACCAACACACTCAGAAAACAACCTCAAGACTAGCGAAACAGCTTTAGCAGGGCACAGCTAAGGATACAGAGAGAAAACCACATTGAGAAAGGCAGGAAGGGCAGAGACATGGTTGGAACCAAACCACTGTGTGGTGGCCCACAAGTGGGAGGGACATCAAAGATGCCCCTGGAGGAGTTGGGGATCAGGCCCCACATTGGGCATCCACCACCTTGGGGATCTGTACCAGGAAGATGAACCTCCATAATATCTGGCTTTGAAACTGAGTGGGGCTTAGCTTTGGGAGAGCTGGAAGTCTATAGGAAATTGGGACTCTGCTCTTAAAATGCCAGTGCACTATATCACTTGGTCTGAGACCCAGCACAGAGGCAGCATTTTGAAAAGTGGCTGGGTTATACATGAAGGAGATTCACTGACTACTGTTAGGGCACATGCCAGAGGGGCAGGAATCTGCAGGAACTTTCTCCAGGAACAGAATTGCTGCCAAGCACCATTTTATTTGTCCTCTTTTGGCCTAGTTTGCCTGACACTGGCAGGGGTCAGTTCTAACACTCTCAATCTACTTGGCTAACACCACTTGTCCTACCCTAGCATTCCCCTATGGACTCACCCCACCCAACCCACTCACCTTGGTGGGCACGTCTCCAAAGTGCCTCTGTTCAGCCACACCTGGCAGGATGCCTCAGTTGGGACCAGCACCCTTTCAAAGCATGTCTTGCCCTAGGGAGGGGGATGGCAGCTCTTCCTACCAGCACATCCACAACAGCTGTGGCCAGGCCTCTCCACCAGCTGCACCAGGGGCCAGCCTTGTCCACCAGTGTAGCTGCAGTAGTTACAGCCCAGGCACAACAGGACGGCACACACAGCCCATACAAGGGATACCCCTGGAGCACCTGAATCTGGTAACCAGGGGTGATTGTGCTACTGGGTCCCACAGGATGCTGTCTATATAACGCCACTCCTTTTTTTTTTTTTTTTTTTTAATGTTTATTTATTTTTGAGACAACGCGAGAAACAGAGTGCAAGCAGTGGAGGGGCAGACAGAGGGAGACACAGAATCTGAAGCGGGCTCCAGGCTCTGAGCTGTCAGCCCAGAGCCCGGCACAGGTCTTGAACTCATGAACTGCGAGATCATGACCTGAGCTGAAGTCAGATGCTTAACCAACTGAGCCACTCAGGCGCCCCTACAACGCCACTACTTTTAAGATCAAAAGATGTAGCAGAGCTACCTAACACATAGAAACAAACAGAGATACAGACAAAATGAGGAGACAGAGGAATATGTTCTAAATAAAAGAACAAGACAAAACCTCAGAAAAAGAATTAAATGGAGATAAGAAATTCACCTGATAAAGAGTTCAAAATTATGGTCATAAAAATGCTCACTGGATTTGAGAGAGAAGTGGACGAACTCAATATGAACTTCAACAAAAAGAAAATATTAGAAGGAACCAATTCAGAACTGGAGAATACAATAACTTGAATGAAAAAAACACTAGGGGGAATCAACAGATAAGAGGATGCAGAATAGATCAGTGATCTGGAAGGCAGGGTAGTAGAACTCATGCAAGCTGAATAGCAAAAAGAAAAAAAAGAATTTTTTAAAGAATGAGGATAGGTTAAGAGACCTCTAAGACATCAGTAAGTGTACTAACATTCATATTATAGGAGTCCCAGAAGGAGAAAAGAGAGAGAAAGGGGCAGAAGACTTACTTGAAGAAAAAATAGCTGAACATTTCCCTAACCTGGGGAAGGAAACAGACATCTAAGTCCAGAAAGCACAGAGAGCTCCAAACAAGATGCACCCAAGGAGGTCCATACCAACACACAAAATAACTACAATGTCAAAAATTAAAGATAAAGAAAGAATCTTAAAAGCAGCAAGAAAAAAAAAAGCAACTAGTTACAAACAAGAGAAACTCCATAACTATATCAACTGATTTTTCAGCAGAAATTTTGAGGGCCAGAAAGGAATGACATGATGTATTCAAAGTACTGAAAGGAAAAGACCTACAACCAAGAATACTGTACCCAATACTCTATATTTTTTGAGACAGAGAGAGCGTGAGTAGGGGAGAGGGGCAGAAGGAGAGAGAGAGAATCTTAAGTAGGTCCATACTCAGTGCAGAGCCCATTGCAGGCTTCTATCCCACAACCCTGGGATCATGACCTGAGCTGAAATCAAGAGTCAGATGCTCAACCCACTGAGCCACCCGGGCACCCTGGATACCATTTTTAACATAAGAAGAAATAGTTTCCCAGACAAACATAAATTAAAGGATTTTATCACTACTCAACTGACCTTACAAGAAATGTTAAAGGGACTTAAGTCTTTAATCAAAAAGAGAAGGCCATAACTCGAAGTAAGAAAATTATGAAAGGAAAAAGTGTCACTGGTAAAAGCAAATATAAAGAAAGTAAAGGTAGTAGATAAATCACTTACTAAGCTATTATGAAGCCTAAAAGACAGAAGTAGTAAAATCAATTATATCTACAATAATTAGTTAAAGGATTAAAAAAAGATATAAAATATGATGTCATGTACATAAAACATGGAGGGGGAGTAAAAATGTAGTGCTCTTAGAATGTGTTCAAACTTAAGTGACCATCAACCTAAAATAGACTGCTATATACAAAGGATGTTCACATGAATCTCATGGAACTACAAACCAAAAATCTATAATAGCTACACAAAAAATAAAGAGAAAGGAATGTAAGCATAAAGGTAAAGAAAGTCATTAAATCACAAGGGAAGAGAGCAACAGAAGAAGAAAGGAACATAGAACTACAAAAACAACCAGAAAACAATTAAAAAATGGCAATAAGTATATCCCTATCAATAATTACTTTAAATGTGAGTGGACTAAATGCTTCAATCAAAAGACATAGGGTGACTGAATGGATTAAATAAAAGATCCATCCATATGCTGCCTAGAAGAGACTCACTTCAGACCTAAAACACATATAGACTGAAAGTGAAGGGATGAAAAAAGATATTCCACGCAAATGAGGCAAAAGGAAAACTGGGGTAACAATACTTATATCAGATGAAATAGACTTTAAAGCAAAGACTGTAACAAGGGACAAAGAAGGGCATTACATAATGATAAAAGAATCAATCTAACAAGAAGATAAAACAATTATTAGTATATATGCAATCCACCATAGGAGCACCTAAATATATAAAGCAAATATGAACAGACATAAAGGGAGAAATTGACAGTAATATAATAACAGGAGAATTTAACATACCACTTAAATCAATAGATAGATCATCCAGACAGAAACTCAATGAGGAAATTGAACGATACATTAATGAGATGGACTTAACAGATATACACAGAACATTTCATCCAAAAACAACAGGATACACATGCTTTTCAAGGGCCCATGGAACATTATCCAGAATAGGTCACATGTTAGGCCACAAAACAAGTCCCAGTAAATTTAATAAGATTGAATTCATATCAAGCATCTTTTCTGACCCCAACAGTATGAAACTAGAAATTAGTTACAAGAAAAAAATGGAAAAACCCACAAACATGTAGAAGCTAAACAATATGCTCCTCAACATTGAATGGGTCAATGAAGAAATCAAAGAGGAAATAATAAACAACTGGGGACAAATGAAATTGGAAACATACTGGTTCAAAACCTTTGGGGTGCAGCAAAAGCAGTTCTAAGAAGGAAATTTATACAATATAGGCCTTCCTCAAGAAATAAGAAAAATCTCAAATAAGCTATCTAAACTTAAACGTAAAGAAACTAGAAAAAGAGGAACAAAAAAAGTCCAAAGCTAATAAAAGGAAGGAAATAATAAAGATCAGAATGGAAATAAATGAAATAAAGACTAAAAAGGCAAAGAAAAGGTCAATGAAACTAAGAGTTTGTTCTTTGAATAAGTAAACAGAATTGACAAATCTTTAGCCAAACTCATCAAGAATAAAAGAGAGAACACTCAAACAAAATCAGAAATGAAACAGAAGTTACAACTGACATCACAGAAATACAAAAGACTACTATGAAAAATTATACACCAACAAACTGGACAACCTAGAATAAATGGATACATTCCTAGAAACATACAATCTTCTAAGACTGAATCATAAAGAAATAGAAAGTCTGAACACATCAATTACTAGTAATGAAACTGACTCTGTAATTAAAAAACAAAAAACAAAAAAACCTCCCAACAAACAAAAGTCAAGGACCAGATGGCTTCACAGGTGAATTCTACCAAACATTTAAAGAAGAGTTAATACCTATCCTTCTCAAACTATTCCAAAACATGAAAGAGGAAGGAATGCTTCCAATTTCATTCTACAAGGCCAGAATTACCTTGATACAAAAACAAGACAAAGATACTGCAAAAAGAAAAATTACAGGCAAATATCCCTGATGAAAACAGATGCAAAAATCCTCAACAAAATATTATCAAACTAAATCCAACAATACGTTGAAAAGATCACTAACTACGATCGAGCAGGATTTATTCCAGGGATGTAAGGGCTCAATATCCACAAATCAACCAATGTGATATACCACATTAACAAAATGAAGGAGCAAAATCATAATAACCTCAATAGATGCAGAAAAAGCATTAGACAAAATTCAAACTCCATTCATGATAAAAACTCTCAACAAAGTGAGTATACAAGGAACACACCTCAACATAATAAAGGCCATATATGACAAACCAACAACTAACACCATACTCAATGGTGAAAACCTGAGAGTTTTCACTGTAAATTCAGGAATAAGACAAGGATATCCAGTTTTGCCACTTTTATTCAACATAGTACTGGAAGTCCTAGCCACAGAAATCAGACAAGTAAAAGAAAATAAAGACATCCAAATTAGTAAGGAAGAAATAAAACCATCACTATTTGCTTATGACATGACACTATATATAGAAAACTCTAAAGATTCTACCAAAAACCTATTAGATTAATTAAATTAATTCAGTCAAGTTGAAGGATATGAAGATTAATATACAGAAATCTGTTGCATTTCTATACACTAATAACTTGCAGAAAAAGAAATCAACAAAATAATCCCACTTAAAATTACATCTAAAAGAATAAAATACCTAGGAATAAGTTTAACCAAGGAGGTAAAAGATTTATATTCTGAAAATTATTGGACACTGATGAAGGAAATTGAGGTTTCTACAAATAAATGGAAAGATATACCACAATTATGGATTGGAAGAATTAATATTATTAAAATGTCCATACTTCCCAAAGCAATCTACAGATTCAATGCAATCTCTATCAAAATACCAATAGTATTTTTCACAGAACTAGAACAAATAATCCTAAAATTTGTATGGAACCACAAAAGACCCCCAAGAGCCAAAGCAATCTTGAGAAATAAGAACAAAGCTGGAGGTTTCACAATCCTAGATTTCAAACTATACTACAAAGCTGTTGTCATCAAAACTGATACTGGCACAAAAACAGACACATAGATCAATGGAATAGAATAGAAAGTCCAGAAATAAACCCATGCTTACACGGTCAATTAATCTATGAAAAGGTATACAAAAATATACAACAGGAAAAAGATAGTCTCTTCAATAAATGGTATTAGATGGGGCGCCTGGGTGGCGCAGTTGGTTAAGCGTCCGACTTCAGCCAGGTCACGATCTTGCGGTCCGTGAGTTCGAGCCCCGCGTCGGGCTCTGGGCTGATGGCTCAGAGCCTGAAGCCTGTTTCCGATTCTGTGTCTCCCTCTCTCTCTGCCCCTCCCCCGCTCATGCTCTGTCTCTCTCTGTCCCAAAAATAAATAAACGTTGAAAAAAAAAATTAAAAAAAAAATGGTGTTAGAAAAACTGGAAAAGTTACATGTAAAAGCATAAAATTGGACTACATTCTTATGTCATTTACAAAAATAAACTCAAAATGGACTAAAGACCTAAATATGAGACCTGAAACCACAAAACTCCTAAAAGAAAAGATAGGACATTGGTCTTAATATTTTTTTGGCTCTGTCTCCTCTGGCAAGTGCAACAGAAGCAAAAATGAACAATTGTGATTACATTAAACTAAAAAGCTTTTGCACAGCAAAGGAGACCATCAATAAAATTAAAAGGCAAATGAATGGGAGATGTTTGCAAATGATATGTCTGATAAGAGATTATTACCCAAAATACATGAAAAACTGACACAACTCAACACCAAAAAATCCCAAATACTCTAATTTAAAAATGGGTAGTGAACCTGAATGGACATTTTCCCAAAGAAAACATACAGATGGCCAAAATACACATGAACAATCTCAACATTACTTAATAATCAGGCAAATGCAAATCAAAACCACAATGACATCACCCCATGCCTGTCAGAATGGCTAGAATCAAAAAGGCAAGAAATGACAATGTTGGTGATGATGTGGAGGATAGGGAACACTCATGCACTGTTGGTGGGAGTGTAAATTGGTGCAGCCACTGTGGGAAACAGTTTGGAGGGTTTTTTTTAAGTTTATGTATTTATTTGAGAGAGACAGAGACAGTACAAGTGGGGGAGGGGCAGAGACAGGGAGAGAAAGAGAATCCCAAGAAGCTCTGCACTGCCCGTGCAGAGCCCGACGTGGGGCTTGAACCCACGAAACCATGAGATCATGACCTGAGCCAAAACCAAGAGTCAGATGCTTAACCGACTGAGCCACCAGGGGCCCTAGTATGGAGGTTCTTTAAAAACCTAAAAATAAAGGAATGCCTGGGTGGCTCAGTTGGTTAAGCATCTGACTCTTGGTTTTGGCTCAGGTCATGATCTCACAGTGGTAAGAGTAAGCCCCATGTCAGGCTCCACACTGCTTGGGATTCTCTGTCTTCCTCCCTCTCTGTCTCTCCCTACCCCCCTCAAAAAATAAAAATAAAAATGTTTAAAAAAACAACTAAAAATAGAAATACCATACAATCCATTAATTCCACTGCTGAGTATTTACCTGGTGAAACTGAAAACATTAATTTAAAAAGATATATACATCCCTATGTTCATTGTGGCATTATTTACAATAGCCAAAACATGGAAGCAACCTAAGTGTCCACTGGTGTAAAAAGAATGAAATCTTGCCATGACAACATGAATGGACTTAAAGGGGAATTATGTTAAGTGAAATAAGTCAGACAAGACAAATACCATATTATTTCACCTATCTGTAGAATCTAAGAAACAAAACATACGAACAAAAAAAACAGAAACAGACTCAAGTGAAATAGGTGAAGGGAATTAAGAGTACACTTAGAGTGATGAGCACTAAGTAATGCATAGAATTGTTGAGTCACTGTGCTATACATTGAAACTAATATAGGGGCGCCTGGGTGGCGCAGTCGGTTAAGCGTCCGACTTCAGCCAGGTCACGATCTCGCGGTCCGTGAGTTCGAGCCCCGCGTCAGGCTCTGGGCTGATGGCTCAGAGCCTGGAGCCTGTTTCCAATTCTGTGTCTCCCTCTCTCTCTGCCCCTCCCCCGTTCATGCTCTGTCTCTCTCTGTCCCAAAAATAAATAAAATGTTGAAAAAAAAAAAAAAGAAACTAATATAATATTGTATGTCAACTGTAACTCAATTCATAAATAAATAAATAAATAAAGTCTATGTTCAAGTGAAGAAAAAAATGAAAGCAATAATAAGAGACATGAAAGACAGAATGAGAAAGTCTAATACATCTATTTGGAATCCCAAAGATAAAGCATAGAGAGCCTAAAGAAAAAGCAGTATTTGGAAAGATAATGTCTAAGTTCTAGAATCTATAAGAAAATATAAATATACAAAATCAGGGAGCATAACACCATAACAAGAATAAATAAAAATAAATTCATACTTCAATTCACTTTAATGAAACCATAGTACACCAGAAACAAAAGTCTTAAAATGAGCAAGAGAGAAAGAATCTCTTTTATAAAGAAACACGATTAGATTAAGGGTAGACTTTTTCAAGACAATGGAATCCAGAAAACAGGAAAAGAACATCTTCAGATAAACGAGAGGAAGTAATTCTCCACCTAGAACTGTGTATCATCAAAACAATTTTCCAAGAAAAATGATGGAAAAAAAAAAGAGAGAAAGAGAGACATTTACAGGGTAGCATAAACTGAGAACATGTGCCATCAAGATATCTGTACTAAAGAAACTTCTAAAGTGTTTAAAGAAAGATGATAAAACAATTCCAAATAGATCAATAATCCCAATAAATATAATAGGAGTATATTTGCCAATCAAAAAGACAGTGTCAGTTTAGATTCTTTTAAAAATAATCCTGCTGTGTATTGTTTATAAGAAATATATATAAAGCATAAGGATACAGAAAGTTCAAAAGTAAAAAAGCATGGAAAAGGAAATATCTACAAATAATAAGCAGACATAGTTATTTTCATATCAGGTAAGCTTTAAGACAAAAGGTATTTTTAAGGATAGAAATCATATAGTTGATCCACATTATTCATGGATCCCATATTGCAAATTTGCCTACTCATTAAAATTTATTTTAACTCTAAAATCAATACTTGCAGATCTTTGTAGTCATTTGCAGACAGGCAGAATGGCAAAAAAATTGAGTCATTCAATGCACACGTTCCCAGCTGAGGTTGAACAAGGTGACACTCTGCATTCTTGCTTCAGCACATCCTATAACCAAGGGTCCTTTTTGCATCTACATAATGCCACATCTTTAGCATTTTTGTGCTTTTCATTGGTGATTTTGCTGTTTAAAATGTCCCCCAGCCATACTGCTCAAGTGCAGTCTAGTGTTCCTACACACAAGAATGCAGTGATGTGCCTTATGGAGAAAATATACGTATTATATAAGTTTCATTCAGGTATGAGTTACAGTGTTGTTGGCCATGAGTTCAATGTTCATGAATCAACAACATATATTAAATGAGACACCTTTAGACAGAAGCACACGTAAAACGAGATTATGTATTGATAAAAATGTTATGACCAGAAACTCATAGGAACCTAACCCTGTATTTTCTCTAGGAGCAATGGTTCAGTATTTGTTAAGTCAGTGTTTGCCACACTCAAAAGAACATAATCACATAGAATAATGATAATCAACGATAGATCAATTTACCAGGAAGATATGGCAATTCTAAATTTGTATATCTAATAAAATAGCCTCAAAACATATAAGGCAAAAATTGCTATAACTGTAGGGAGAAATTGTTAAATTCACCATTATAACAGGAGGCACCTTTCTTCTTTTTTTAAAAAAGTTTTCATTTATTTATTTTGAGAGATAGCACAATCAGGAAGGGACACAGAGAGAGGGAGAGAATGTCAAGCAGACTCCACATTGTCAGTGCAGAGCCGGATGCAGGGCTCAATCTTAAGAACTGTGAGATCATGATCTGAGCAGAAATCAAGAGTCAGATGCTTAACTGACTGAGCCACCCAGGTGCCTCAGGAGTCACCTTTCTTAATCATTGATAGGTCAAGCAGACAAAAAATCAAGAAAGATACAGAAGGTAAGAATAGAACAATCGACAAGCTTAAGGCTAATTGATAGGTATAGACACTATACATTTTCCTGAAGCAAACATGGAACAGTTAGAAAATTTCTTATTACATACTAGGCCACAAAGAAATTTGCAGAGGGTTTGAAGAATCAGTATTACACAGATATCCTCTAACCAATTGGGTTAGAAGTGGGTATTAAAAGTTAAATAAAACTAGTTACACATTTGGAAATTTAAAAACACACTTCTAAATAGTTCAAGAGTAAAACACATCATAATGGAAATGTAAAAATAATTAGAACTGAATGATAAGGAAGGACCAATATATCAAAACTTAAGGCTTGCCAAGAAAGTGAAACTTAACAGGAATTAATAGCTTTAAAGGTTTATTTTAGAAAAGAGAGGGAAAAATTAATGAGCTAAATGTCCAGTTTAAATTTTAGAAAAAGAACACAAAATAGACCCAGATAAAGTAGAAGAAACAGATAATAAATATAAAGGCAGAGAATAATAACTAGAAAATAATGACACAAAGTAATAAAGCAGTACTAGTACTGGTAATAAAAAAAAAAAAAGCTACTAGTAATAAGCTGTAAGATAAAGTTACAAAGATACAAAAGCCAACCAACCAAACAAAAAACAAAACAAAGGATGATCAACAAAGACAAAAGTTTATCCTGAAAATACAAACTGGAACTCTGGAGAAACTGAAAAGAATAGAGGCCTAAGTAAACAATACTGGGAATGAAAAAAAGGATGTTAAATTTTAAAATGGAGATTTTCAGAGATAGTACTATAATCCCTATGCCAATACATTTGAAAACGAAATGGAAAAGTTCCTAGAAAAACAATTACCAAATCTGCCCCAAGATAAACACTGGATAGTCTTAGAAACACTAAAAATAAAAATAAATTAAGCAGCTGTTAGAAATTTCCCCACAAAATAACCACCAGGCCCAGATAGTTTTCAGATGAGTTTTGCAAACATTCAGATAACAGACCATTTCCATCTCCCCAACTAATGCCACAAGGCCAGTAAAACTAATAAGGAACATACAAGAGAAGAAAATTATAAGCCAATCTAATTCACAAACATTGATATCAAAATCCCTATACCAAACAGTAATGAATAATGGTATATAAGACGATAAAACATTAATCCCTGAAATTCAAGAGTAGCTTAATTTGAGAAACTCTATTAGCTTCATTAATCATGTTCACAAATTAAAGAAGAACCATGATTATCTTAATGCCAAAAAAATCATTTGACAAAATTCAACCCCAAGTTTTGATTAAAACAAACAAAAAAACCCGTAGAAATAGAAGGGGATTCCTTAACCTAATTAAGGAAATCTAGTTAGCAATCTAGATCATATATTATTCTATATGAGAAAGTGTTAGAAACCTTCCCTTAGACCAAGACAAGGATGCCCGCTTTTACGGATCTTATTCAACATTATACTGGAGGTCTTAGCCAGGGCTGTAAGACAGGAAAAAGAAATAAAAGTCATAAAAAAATCTGTCATTATTTTTTTTTTAATTTTTAATGTTTATTTTTGAGAGAGACAGAGAGAGAGACAGAGCGTGAGCAGGGGAGAGGCAGACAGAGAGGGAAACACAGAATCCGAAGCAGGCTCCAGGCTCTGAGCTGTCAGCACAGAGCCTGAGGTGGGGCTTGAACTCATTAGCCGTGAGATCATGACCTGAGCTGAAGTCAGACACTTAACTGACTGAGCCACCCAGGCGCCCCAACACTGTCATTATTAACAGGTGATAGGATTCTTTACATAGAAACCCCAAAAGATTCTAACAATAATTTTTTACAAATTCTAAGTGGTTTAGTAAGAAATGGTTAAAAAGCATAATAAAAGAAGACATCATTTAATTGCAACCAAAAAGTATAAGATGTTTAGGAATAAATTCTATCAAAAGATGTACAAGACCTTTATGGGGCAGATCATAAAATTATTTTGAAAAATCTTAAAGGCGACCTAATTAAATTGAGAGACACATTATGCTCATGGATAAGAAGAGTCAATAATATACAGATGTTAATGTAGCCACGAATTGAACTATTGATATAATGCAATTCTAATCCAAATCTTTGAAGGCTTCATTTGTTTGTTTTTGGTGGCAGTGCCAAGTTGATTCTAAACTACATAAAAGTACAAAGGCCAAGGATAGTTAAGACATTCCTAAAGAAAAAGAATTATGTGGGACCACTTGCCTTACTAAACAGTAAGACTTTGCAAAGCTGTAACACTTGAGATTGCATGGAATTGGCACAAGGAAATAGATAAGGTGACCAGTGTGACAGGAGAGAGATCTCAGAACAGTCCCAGGCACATGTACGTCCGAGCTCATACTGGAGACCTGTGGAGAAATGAAGCTATCCATGTGGGAAAGAGTGGACCCATACCATGCACACAAAAAAAATTCCAGATTGAGGTGAGGACTTATGTGTCAAAACAAAACTTTTTTTTTTTATTTAAAAAAAATGTTTCTATTTATTTTTGAGACAGAGAGAGACAGAGCAGGAGCAGGGGAGGGGCAGAGAGAGAGGCAGACACAGAATCTGAAGCAGGCTCCAGGCTCTGAGCCATCAACACAGAGCCCGACGCGGGGCTCTAACTTATGGAGTGTGAGATGGTGACCTGAGCTGAAGTCAGACGCTCAACACCCTGAGCCACCCAGGCACCCCCCATAACAAAACTTTAAAGATTTAAGAAGATAATATAGTAGAATAGATCACTGATGTGGATCTAGAGAAATGTTTCTTTTTTCTTTTTAAAAAAATTTTTTTTAACGTTTATTCATTTTTTAGAGACAGAGAGAGACAGAGCTGAGCGGGGGTGGAGCAGGGAGAGAGGGAGACACAGAATCTGAAGCAGGCTCCAGGCTCTGAGCTGTCAGCACAGAGCCCAATGTGGGGCTTGAGCTCACGAACTGTGAGATCACGACCTGAGCTGAAGTCAGACCCTTTAACCGACTGAGCCACCCAGGCACCCCTAGAGAAAGGTTTCTTAAACAAGACACAAAACAGCCCTAACAATATAATATTAATACATTTGACATCATTAAAACTAAAATTAAGACCTCTGTTTATATGAAAACATCATAAAGAAATTAAAATAGAAAACACAGGCCAGAAATTGGTAGAAGATATTCACAATACACATAGTGAACAACATTCAGAATGTATTAAGAATTCCTTCATCTCAGTAAGAAAAAGGCAAGCAACCCAACAGGAAAAAAAGGACAAACAACATAAACATTAACTCGAGCAGGCGACAAACACGTGAGAAAACTTATCTTTAACCTTACTAGTAATTAGGGAAACACAATTTAGCAATGAGGTATCATTTTATATCCATTAGACTAACCAAAAATTAAGGCTGACAGTAATAAGTGTTGGAGAGGACATTCATGAGTCAGCAGGATCACCTTACATTGCTGGTAGGAATGTAAATTGGTTCAACCATCTTGGAAAACAATTTAGCATTACCTTTAGAGCGAGGTATATCTTAACACATTCTCTGACCTAGCAATCCTATTCCTAAGTACACACACTCTAGAGAACCTTTAGTGGTAGTTTAGGCATACATATCTATGGATAAACTTGTTAAACAAAGAGCAAGAATGAAAGAGAGGGTTGAACATGGAAGTAGGCACAAGATAATGGTAATGTTTTAGCTCTTGTGTTGTAAGTCAGATGATATAAAGAAATAAATTTCCTAGATGTTTCTTTTAAACTGAATAACTTAAAATGGAATTTTTTTTCATTGGGGAAATTTGTATTAATAAATATAGCTATATGTGGTACAAATGTTCATTATCAGCCAATTCAAAGATTATTGATTGGGTAATTTGAGTTTCAGGGGGCAATGGCTAATGAAATGCATTTCATTTAGATAAAGATTGAAAAACTTTTGCACACAAGCTCTTTCTTTAGGAGTCAAGAATATGATAAACATGACATTTTGTTTTAAACACTTTTAGGAAAATAAAAACATTCTATGGATGATCTATCTAAGGAAAAACCTGTAAGTCCAACATAGATATCTGATGATAATGAAACCATTAAAACATTTTTGTCATTTTCAATCAAGCATGATTACCTCTTTGGTAAGTAAGTTATAAATATATATTTTTTCCAGAATGAGGGCATTATAATGCTTTCCAAGAAATTCCTGAATGTTTTTTGCTAAGTGGAGAAGATATCTAAATGGCAAAAACCTGATTCAGACTTGTACTCTTCAGAGTAGATGTGATACCACAGCTGAGAAGCTTTCAGTGAGTGTCGATAGTAACGAAAAGCAATTCAAAGAAAATGTAGTATGAACTATTGACAAAATTCCTGTTCAGAGGACTCTGTAAGATGTTGCATCAGTATCAAAGTCATAGTATGCAGTGCACAATAACTATGATATATTTGGGCTAGCAGACATTTTACTCAACAGTTCAACAAACCATTGATCAGTAGCAGGCAACACTTGGAAAATGTATGACACGTAAATGAAGCAGTACTTGATTTTTTTTTTTGTTCTGTCAGTTGCATCCAAGAAGAGATTTTGAAATGCAGTAAAGCTTATTGGCATGTTTAAACATCCTTTTCCAAAACTGAAACAGAACATGAAGAAATATTTTCCAGAGGGAAAAGCAACTAAGTGATTTAGAAATTCAACCATCACTATCTCCCAGGATGAAACTTTCAAACTCCTCAGGAGAAATTTTCAACACTCCAGGTTTCAAGCACGATGGCCCATGAGTAACTGAGAGCAGTCATCAGCAGAGTGAAAAAAATCTCTCCATGATTTTGGAGTCCACAGTCAATCTGAATATCCAGAACTATCTGCCAGTTTCGGGAACTTGCTGCAATTTCAGATGTCCTTTAACTGAGAGTTAGGATTTTCTAACTTAATAAAAATAAAGAGTAAAAATAGAAAGTGACCCGCTGAGAAACTACATATGTTTCATGCTGTCACAATCCTGGATATGTAGCCCTTGGTGTAAAGTTGCAAATGAATTTCCTCTCCAAGATATAAAACTATTATTACCATTGTTATTATTAACCTTAAAGAATTAAATAATTATTTACAAAATCGTGATGGGTCCTTTAAAAGTTACCAAAAGCTGATGGTCTGCATTAAGTAACCCAGAGAGGCTGAAGATTTGAGGCCTTCTGTTCACAATGTCTCCTGGGCCCCTGGCAGGATTCTGAGCCTTTCTTAGTATTATAAAATTATGCTAGATCATTCCTGTTAAGAGTGGGTATTTCTGGTGGTCTCCCCGTGGCTTCTTTTCATGTAGGAATTAAAGAGGAATTGGAGAGAGTTAGGGTCTTGTGCATTACCCTCAGAATCCCCACTTTTTCTTTTTCTTTTTTTTTTTTTTTTACATAGGCTCCATGCCCAGCATGGAACCCAGTGTGGGGCTTGAACTCATGACCCTGAGATCAAAACCTGAACTGAGATCAAGAGTCAGATGGTTAACCAAGTGAGCCACCCAGGCACCCCCCCCTCCCCAGCATCCCTCAGGAGTTTTAAAGAGCAACTCCTGGCTTTGCGCTAATCAGCACTTCTGCTTTGGTACTTTATCAGGCAGCACAGGGTCCAGCCTGAGAAATGCCAACTTGGGCATGGCTCACCACCCTAGACTTGGAAGGATCTGGGCTCGAGTCCTGCCCCTGCTACTTTCCAGATGTGCTTTCCAGTGACTTTCCCCTCTCTGAGCCACCACGTTCCCATCGGGAAAGCTCAAGTAATTCCTTCATCTTGGCCGGGTGATTGTGAATTGTGAACGAGAAAATACACGTGAAAATGTTTTGACGCTGACGATGTCAAACTGACATCGCGAACAGACTGAAGGATCAACTCCCATTTCTCCCACTGCCAAAAATCTTTCCCATTCTGTTCTCCTAGCAGAAGCCAAAGCCTGCTCAGTGTTAAAGGTGATGGATGATTGTGAGGCACATAGGACATCAGGGGAATCTCGAGGGGAAGGAAATGGCGGCTCCTTTCTGAGTCACGCTTTACTTTCTATCCAGTGATCTTTCCTTCCATCAGCCACTCATCTACCCATCCAATAAATATCTTTCATGAAACTGAGCCAGCAGCCTGTGAGCACTCTGATTCTATCTAATGAAACGTTGTCAACACTTCTCTTACCACAATGTTGTCAACAGCTCTCTTGAGTCCTGCCATTTGTGCTGAAACCAAAGCTGCTAACAGTGGCTGGAGTGCAGATCCCATCTGACCCTATGGTTTGGCAGAGCCGACAGTCTGGTGGCTTCGCTGGGACCGTCAAGCCAAAGGGCTAGGGAAAACTGGGCTCCAGGAAACCACACTGAGAATGTAAGAATGCTTATGGGGATTGGAAAAAACAGACTCAGTTTAGTCGTGGGCTTCCTCCATCCAGTCTGACAAAGTTGTGTAGACACAGGGCGGGTGCTGAGGAAGTAGACAGACCACGGCTGCAGTGGGACAGGGCTTTGTGATCTAGCAAAAGGGATGTCTTCTCGGCCAGACTTGGGGAAAGCCAGGCTTCCAGAATAGCCTTGCCAAGTTTAGGAAACAGGCAAGCTTTTCATCCTGGCTCCTCCTAGGTCTCCATGTCTAGACATTTGCTTGGTGATACCATGGTAACTGTGATGCCACAATGGAACATTCTTCCCAAGGTGGTAGAAGGAATCCCTCTGTTGAGCTCTGCTGTGTAAGGTCAGAGTGAGTTCATTTCTCCTTCGGCAGTAGTAGTTCACAGAAGACTCTGAGAGCCATCCTGACAACAAGAAACATCCAGTGTCATGAGCGGAACATGGTGACTGAGAACGGCTATTGTGCACAGTTTGAGGCAAGAGTGGGGCTGATGGTATGGTGGGTGGGGAGACACGTGTGGGCTTTGAACTCAGACAGACCCCAGTTCAAATTCCAGCTCCACCACTTGGCAGCTGTGTGACCTGGGGCAGGTTTCTGTGTGTGAATGTCAGTTTCTGAATCTGTAAAATGGGGACAGTGATATTGTCTGCCTTGTCCGGTTATTGCACAAATTAACAGAGCTACAAACTGGGCGGTTATGATGTAAAAGTATAAGTGGTCAGTAGTGAAAAGAAATCCCAGCATCATTTAAGCCAGCTGAGTGTGGCAGGATGGGCAAAGCCAGGGGTGGGCTTGCAGTAAACCCTGCTTTTACTTTCAGCAGCATTTTATGGCTACAGAGTTAAGAAAGGGGTCGGATTCCATGAGTCAAAAACCAACCCTCTTCTAAGACCCAACTCTCTGGGAAGCCTGGGGACCCTGGCTGGATCGAGGAGAAAACTGACACACAGGGGCTGCCTCCTCTCTGTGGGCCATCTTCCCAATCCTAACAATATCGGTGCTGGGCAGCTGGTCCCTGAGCCCTTCACTGCACGGAACCAAGCAATTGGGACGTGACAGGTCTGTTTCCCACGTTTTGGAGGCTTTGTCAGGGGAAAGGAAAGAGGCAGGGCCTCTGACGCGGTGGGGGATTGCCGCTTTAGGGAGGAGAGGAAAAGCCTGTGCCACTGGATATTGTGTTTTCACAGCTGCCCATGGTGTCTGCTGCAGTTCACTTTGGGGATGGCAGAGATGAGACGGATGCTCTTAGTACTGCTCTATGTCTCCCACTCTTCTGCCAGTGAGTGTGCTTCTCTTTTCCATGACAATGTCAGCAGCTTGTGTGACATGGCAGGGGCAACTGTCCAGGAATCCTGTACATGGCCCTTAATGTCCAGAGAGGGACTCAGGGGGAAGAGGACTGGCAGTGCTCTGCTCGGACAGCAGGTGCTGGCGGTGGGAATCAGGCAAAGAAAGGGAACATGGGCCGTGGATGCAGGAAACTGGCTTCAGCAGTCCGATGGCAGAGCTGATCCTCAGATGAGAGTGCCATTAGGAAAGTAAGCCTCAGACTATGGAAAAGCCCACTCAGAAACCCCACCAGGCACCATCAGGTGGGGGATGTCCTCCCCATGCCCAGGTGGAGGCCTATGGTGTATCTGGTGTACTCAGAAACCAGGCCCTCCCCTTGTTTCTACCTAAGCATTGTGGTTTCTTTTTTTTTTTTTTAATTTTTTTTTTCTACGTTTATTTATTTTTTGGGGGACAGAGAGAGACAGAGCATGAATGGGGGAGGGGCAGAGAGAGAGGGAGACACAGAATCAGAAACAGGCTCCAGGTTCTGAGCCATCAGCCCAGAGCCTGACGCGGGGCTCGAACTCACGGACCGCGAGATCGTGACCTGGCTGAAGTCGGACGCTCAACCGACTGCGCCACCCAGGCGCCCCAGCATTGTGGTTTCAAATAAATCTTTTATCATTAACCCCCCAAGTATCATTAAACTGATGGTTCCTGGTCCCAGGAGCAAGAAGATACCTTGGAGCCTGCTTGGGACTCAGTCCTTCCCTGACCTCCAGGTCATCCAGAACTAAGATTCCATCCTAGGAAGGGGCAGGTTGAGAGGGGACAGCAAGCTCTGTTCCATCTAGCTGCCACCCTAGCTGGCTCTGTCCAATCTTCCTGGAGTTAGATGGGAGACAGGACAGAGCATCTAACACTGCCACAGCACACACCAAAGGGAGAACCCCCTACTTTCCTAGCCTACTCCACCTCCTTGCAGCCCCAGAGAGACCAAGGGATACCCACAAGACAGAAAGGGTCTCTCCTCCCTCTTAAATAGCTTCAGGCAAACATTTCATCTTTAGCTCAGATTTCCTCCTTATATCCTGGACCTTCCAAGGGTTTTATAAACTAGCCAACTAGAGCTTTGAGAAAGCAAAAGTCCTCACCTACCTGTAGGTTCTTGTTGATTTGGGTAACAATGGTTAATGCCTTGTTCACTATAGATTGCCAACGTTCCATGAATTGAATAAATGGCTGATAACAGAGCCACCAATTATCTGACCAATAGTTGGCTAGTGGTGCCCACCATGTGACACCTATCATCCAGGACCACCAATTTATTTTTTTTAAGTTTATTTTGAGAGAGAGAGAAAGCATGAGTTGGGGAGGGGCAGAGAGAGAGGAAGAGAGAACTGCAAGCAGGCTCTGCACTGTAAGCGCAGAGCCTGATGTGGGGCTTGAACTCACAAACCGTGAGATCATGACTTGAGCCCAAATAAAGAGTTGGACGCTTAACCGACTGAGTGACCCAGGCGCCCCAAGGACCACTGATTTAGAAACACGTACTAGGTACTTGTGGTTTGGGATTTATAAACAGCAACCAGAGTAGTGGCTTACGTTAAAAAAAAAAAAAAAAAAAAAAAAGGAATCATCCATTAGCATTATCAGTCATGAAGATACAGTTTGCAAAGCAACTTCCCATAATCTCACCTTACATGATCTTTATGACTCCAAGAGGTGTGTTACCCCACATTTCAAAAGAGGAAACTAAGGTCCAGAGAGGTAAAGTGGCTTTTCCCAGGTCTCACGGCACAGGGGCCAACAGTATCTGGGACACTGCATCCAGAACCTTCCCAAAACACTAGTAGGTCTCAAAGCTGAATACACATTAGAAACTACCTGGGGAGGCTTTTTAAAATGCCAGTGCCCAGGTCCTGTCCCTAGGGGGACAGCAGGTGGATGGCCAGCAGGTGGATGAAATGTGCAGCTAGGTTAAGAATCCCTGCCCTCCACTCTGAGTACTGAGGATGAGATAGGCACCCCTGGCCATGAGGACTGTCAGGACAGGGAGGGAGTCAGCAGCCACAGAAAGCAAAACACCCCATGTGTACGCCATCCCATAATGTTGCCTGCAAAGTAGGAGGCTCAGCTCACTCAGTCTGGGGCTTTGAGTTTCAAGGGTCCTTCCTGCTCTATCATTCTTACACTTTCCACGATTCTATGAATAAGGACTTATTTTTCAGTACAGAGCAATACAGCATCTTGGGTGAAACCAGGACAGACAGGGGGAGAATGTTTATTTAAAACATTAGTCAACATTTTACTCTCATTTGAAACAAATGTTCAGACCCAAGAGACTGCCCAATTGGAGGCAACTCACTTGAGGGCCTGGAAAGGCAAAGGCCAAGCAGGCCTGAATGGGCCAGAATCAGCCTCAACCTGGTGGGACCTTTTAACCCCTTGATGACTGGACTTCAGGGAGTGATTGGTAAAGCAAAATGCTTTTGTTCACTCACCAAATGATTTACGGAGCACTTACTATGCACTATACTAGCCCATAGGGATACACTGGCAAGCAAAACAAACACAGGGGAGCCACACATGCCAAACTGCCCAGGCAGGGAAAAGCAAGGGCAAATTTGAGAATGTGAAATGTGGCTGGAACAGAGACTGTGAGGGGTTGAAGGTGTATGGAGTTTGAAATCCAGCCATGTACCTACCAGCTGTGTAACTTGGACAAGTTCTTACCAGCTCTAAAACTCCATTCTCTCAGCCACACGTGGAGAATGACAACGTCCCCCTCCGCATCTGTTGGAGGAGTTACAGGAAGTAGGAAGGAGTTACAGGAAGTATCAGCAGTGCTCCAACTTTTTGACACTCTTAAAAATTATGGAGGGCCCCCAAATAACTTTTGCTGTGAAGCTATATCTTTCCATATTTACTATATTAGAAATTAAAAACTGGGAAATTTTTAAAACACAAGAATATACAGGTTCACACACGCTGGTAGCCGTCACAGTGATGACATCACGTAGCCTCTGGAAAATTCCACTGCACAAGAATGAGAGAATGAGGGTGAGAAAGCAAACACTGTCTTAGTATTCTTATGAAAACAGTTTTAAGCTGTTTTAACCAGTTTTAATCTGAGGACTTCCAGAGGTCCCAGACCATGCTTTGAGAACTGCTTTCCGACACTGCCTCGAGTGCACTGCTAAATGCCCAATACAGGAGAGGGATTATCGGTAGCCTAAGGGGTTATTTTTAGATTCAAAGATGCCATCAAGCATCTTTTATGGAGAAAATGACCCACCAGGAAAAGAAATGTGGGTAGTGGAGTTCATGGTGACCAAGACGGAGAGCCAGGAGGAGTGGGGAACCAGCAGGAGAGGTGGTCTTGAGGTGTGACGCAGTGGTGGTGGCCTCAGGCCGCCAACTCCTCGCCCCAACAGTGAGGCCCGCACACACCCTCTCTGCAGGTTGTGGCATCCAGAAAACCAGTGTTGTGGAAACTTCCGAAGAGGGTTTGGTCAAAGACCAGGAATTCCCGTGGGTGGTGTCGCTGCAGGATTCCCAGTACACTCACCTGGCTTTTGGCAGCATCCTCAGTGAGTTCTGGATCATCAGCATCGCATCTGCCTTGCAGAACAGGCCAGTACCCGTGCCTTTGGGGCCTACACAGCCCCCTGGGGTGGAGGTGGAGGGACCCTTTCCGGCTCAGCCTGGGGAGACCTGGAAGGTAGATTCCTGGTGACAGGGCAACAGGGCTTTTTACTGGCTTGGCACTTGCCCTGCCATGACTCTTGGGGTCCTGGAATCACCAGTTGCCAAAGTCATGCTGTCCAGTGTGTTCTCTGCTGTGGGGACTGCACACCCACAAGGTGAAATGATTGTTCCTCCATCCTCCACGGGAAGGACATCTGTTCCCATTTTACTGCAACACAGGCACTGACCCCTGGTACTAGAGGTACTAGAGGTCTTTACTCTAAGCTTGTTAAGTGAATTGTTAGGAGCCTGTACCTTAAAACACTTAACCTTGAACCTTACAACGTGACTGCCACAAATATATGTGCATAGAGAAAAGACTTGAAGGAAATATGCAAACGCTTTACAAGCACTTATCTCTGAATGCTCAGAATGCACCCGATTTCTGTTTTCTTCTTTGAACTTATTCTCCAAATTCTATGTGGTAAATTTATACATTCTTGTAAACCAGGAAAAAAAAAACACCTTAAATGTTATTAAAGGAATAATTTTTTTGTAAAACATTTTACTTTTTGACCCAAAGATTTCACTTTTGAGAGTGGACATTAATGAAATAATTTCAACCACTGGAAAAGTTTTATGCACAAAGTTGTTCATAGGGTGGTTAAACACACACAAAACACTCGAAATGTAATGTCCAATTATCATGGATAAATAAGTTATGGTTACTCATTCATATATGTATAGCATATAATATATAGTATATAAATAATATATATATTATATATCTCTATATATACTATTTATATGCCATATATATATACACGCACACACACACACATACAGAGTATGGGGGAAGAGATTATAATTACTATAATTGCCCAAATAAGTAATAGTATAAACACTTGATAGAATATGGTGGAGATGCTGAATTTTTAAACCTATAACTTATATTTTTATTTGCAAATAGTTTTATTTATTTACTTACTTATTTATTTATATTTTAGAGAGAGAGAGAGCGCAAGTGGGGGACAGGGGCAGAGGGAGAGAGTAAGAGACAGAATCTTAATTAAGCAGCTTCCATGCTCAGCATGAAGCCTGATATGGGGCTCCATCCCACGACCCTGGGATCATGACCTGAGCTAAAATCAAGAGGCGGACACTCAATGGACCGAGCCACCCAGAAACCCCTGAAAATGCATGCATTTAAATTAAAATACATGTACACAGTATAATGTTCAGAAGGAACCAAAAGATTCCCTGGCCTTCAGACACTAACTTCCTCCCTTAAACCATATTCTACCATCAGTTTCTTAAATATTCTTCCTTAATTACTCAATGCACTTATGGATATCTATATATCTATAGGTCTAGCTATATTGATTCTTGTATCTATTGGCAGAGAGAGATTTTTCCTTCCCCTTTGTATTAATCTGCTAGGACTGCCCTGACAAAATACTACATACAGAGTGACTTAGATAACAGAAATTTATTTCTCACCTTTTGGAAGCCAGAAGTCCAAGATCAAGGTGTCGGCAGGACTGGTTTCTTCTGAGGACTCTCTCTTTGGCTTGGAGATGGCTGCCTTCTTGCAGTGTCCTCACATGGCCTTTCCTCAGGGTGTGCACTTCTGATGTCTCTTCCTCTTCTCGCAAGGACGCTAGTCCTGTTGGGTTAGGGCCCTACCCTTAAGACCTCATTTAATCTTCATAACATCCTTAAAGGCCCTGTGTCCAAACACAGCCACACCTGGGGCTACGACTTCATCAACAAATTTGGCACAACACAATTCAGTCTATAACAGCCCCTGATACAACTGATAGTGTACCAGACACAGCATTACGCTCAGCTTTTTCACTTTTTCACTCCCATATTTATCAGCTGCACAGTATCCCAAGATGGATCTACCATAAATACACAGTCCTCTGATAGTGGAAATTTGGGTTGCTTCTGATCTTTTCCTAGTGCCAAAAATTGCTGCAAGTAGATATATTTGTCCATATATTATTGCACACATGTGCAATACACTGTAGCATGAATAACCCAGGAGTGGACAGATTGGACTGAATCTTGGCACTAGCCTTCCAGAGAGATTTGGCTTTCCAGGTAGCGTTTTCATTATTGTTATTTCCTATCTGGTCTATCTATTTTGGTTTTGATTTTCCCTTTGCCTCAGGGTTTTATTAAAGACAGAGTTTTCAAATACTCAGGGTGTTTTGTTTGTTTTCTGCCCTTATTTCATTTTGAGTTATACTACATGATGATTAGATCTGTTTAGGAATTTGTTGGGGTTGCCCTTGCAGTCTACTATATGTGAGCCACGTGAATGTTTCCCACGGTTAAAATTCAAAGTTCATTCTCTGTCTCTGGTGGGCAATTTAATATATAAAATTGGGGGAGGGAATCTCTTTGCTTTGTCCTAGGTTGACAGAGGTGAGTTAAAATCTATCATGAACAAGCTTTGGCTCTTTCTCCTATTTCCTGGAGTATTTCCTTTATGAACATTATGTCACATGCTGCAGATGCTTATGACTACAAGGTCTTCGCCATAGACTTAATTCTTTTTCGTCATTAAGAGCCTCTCTGTCTTACTTCATGTTCTTCTGCTCTAAATTGATGTTCTAAATGAAACTCCTGCTTCTTGCTTTCATTTTAGTTTATGTTTTCCGCTTTTGTGGCTTCTTATTTTTCTTTTCATTATGTGGCCTTTGTTTTGAATGTCTCTTCTGACAAATTTGGAAAGTTTGAGTTTTTGTTCTGGTGTTCACCTTAGAGTTATAATTTCAAGGAAGACAGCAACATCCTTTGTTTCTTTCTGCACTGTCCTCTTTATTATTATTATTTTCTTTTAATGTTTACTTTTGAGAGAGAGACAGACCGTGACTGGGGAGGGTCAGAGAGAGAGCAAGATGCAGGATCCAAAGCAGGCTCCAGGCTCTGCACTGTCAGCACAGAACCCAACACGGGGCTCGAAGTCACAAACCCTTAGTTTGTGACCTAAACCAAAGTCGGAGGCTTAAGCAACTGAGCCACCCAGGTGCCCCTGGACTGTTCTCTTTAGACTCTACTGTGGTCAGTGCCAAAAGTCCTATCTTTTTACTTCTTCCCTCCTTCTCCTCCACCACACAATTTTAATAGATAATATAAGTGCTTTAATGTTTACCTTGATTCATATACATATTTGCACATCCTTATTATTTTACATATTAGCTGTAAATAATATGTTTAGATTCCTTTAAAAGATGAGGAAACTGACATATATACCTACCTTCCAACCTTCTTTATAGCTTTAGTTACACCATCTGATTACTGACAGAGTTTACATTTTGACTCCAACCCAAACTCTAAAAAGGCTTTTAGTCCAATGTTACAATGAACTCCACACTTACGGACAGTCCTTTCGCTGGATTTTCTCCATTCAACACTAGAATTGGCTAAAATTTGTCTCCAAGTATGTCGTTTCTTAAAGGGCTCCCAAGAACCATATTTCCTTAGGTTTTGGATATTAACAAATGTGCTGTCCTTAAGCCTGAATGACAACTTAAGTGTAGAATTCATGGATCATGCCTTCTTTCTTTTGGAGACTTAATAGGCATTACCACTGCACACCCACCCCCACCCCCACCCCCACAACTGCCATGGTTTCTGGTGTTAAATCTTGCTGCAGAGAAGTATGAAGCCATTCTGATTTTTTCCTCTCTAGGTACATGATTACTCATCCCAGTGCACCTGAGAGAGGTCTGGTTACACCTATTATTCTAGTGTCCTGCTGCAAGCATCCCCTTTCACTCTCTCAAGTTCCTTGGGTTAGGCAATAAATTACATGGCCAAACTTAAGATGACTTAATCTGGTTTTGTTTGGATGCCTAAGGATTCCTCCTTTGTCATTGAAGTCCATCAACTTTACTAGCTATGCGGCATCTCTTCCATTTCTTCTCTCTACTCTCTTCTACCCTTCTGGGTCCCAGGAGGCTGACTTGTGTGGGTTACACCAATGGTACTCTTACCTTCTGGGTTCCAGTTGGGTTTGGCCAAGGGGAGTACTGGCAAGAGTTCAGAGGAAGTGGGGAGGGCAAGGGCAGGGTCCTTATTCCCCAGAGGGGTACTGTAGACTGGCTGCCTCCTCCAGCCAAGTGACCCACTGCCCACAGCTCTGACCACTCCCTCCCCCCTCTAGTACCCAAAGGCACAATGGCACCCTGTTGTTATCTGAGCAGGAAGCTGCATTTGCCACGTGACACCCAGGTACTGAACTATTCTCTGTGATTTCCCTACATCCTTCCAAGACCATTGTAAAGAATCCCCAACTTACTTAAACTTTCCCCAACTTACCTTGAGAGTGCCATCTGTTTCTTGCTGGGAGCTGACAAGGCTATGTCTCCATGTTGATCATTCTGTATCGCTTTTTCCCTAGGGTGTGGAGTACACTTCCAAACTGTAGAGCGAAGGCTTATTTCCAGAAAACGTTCTTAAATTGGATCCTGAAATCTTTTTTCTGTCTTATTTGGGTTACTTTCTTTGTGATCTGCTGGCTCTCCATTGACTGCCATATTTGTCATTCTCCTCTCTCACCTTTAAAAATCTTTGTTAATGTCCATTTCATTCTGGTCACTTTTCTCAGTCCTCCACCCTGTGCCCTTTAACGTATTTTCTGTTCTCTCTATTCTCCTTTTTGCAGCTTCCAATTTGGCCTTTATTTTGGTGCTTGTTTTGTTTTCTTTCTACCTCTTTGCTGAGAAGCGTGTTTGACCAGCTTTTCCTGACTTTGTGGGAGTAGGTACCATCTAGAACACCCTGCGCTTCTGCCGTCCTTTACTGCTGTTGTCAGCCCTTCCTCTAATTCTGAGGTTTGGGTTCTCTAGTGTCTTTTCATTTTATGGTGTTTTTCAGCATTTGTTTCTCATTTCTGTAGTCCCTTGGGTGGTCCCCAAGGGGAGAAAGGGAAAACAACCAAATGAGCTCCATCGCTATTATAATTGGAATTTCTCTGAAGAGTATTTACAGAGTATGTAATATGAAAAGATGTTTCTTTTTGGGGCGCCTGGGTGGCGCAGTCGGTTGAGCGTCCGACTTCAGCCAGGTCACGATCTCGCGGTCCGTGAGTTCGAGCCCCGCGTCGGGCTCTGGGCTGATGGCTCAGAGCCTGGAGCCTGCTTCCAATTCTGTGTCTCCCTCTCTCTCTGCCCCTCCCCCGTTCATGCTCTGTCTCTCTCTGTCTCAAAAATGAATAAAACATTAAAAAAAAAATTTTTTTTAAAAATAAATAAAAAAAAAAAAAGAAAAGATGTTTCTTTTAAAATGTTAAGTGCTAAAATCAAGAGTCAAGGTTACATCCTTGGTGTAACTATGACTATCAAAAAAACAAACCAAAGGGGCGCCTGGGTGGCGCAGTCGGTTAAGCATCCGACTTCAGCCAGGTCACGATCTCGCGGTCCGTGAGTTCGAGCCCCGCGTCAGGCTCTGGGCTGATGGCTCGGAGCCTGGAGCCTGCTTCCGATTCTGTGCTTCCCTCTCTCTCTGACCCTCCCCCGTTCATGCTCTGTCTCTCTATGTCCCGAAAATAAATAAACATTGAAAAAAAAAATTTAAGAAAAAAACAAACCAAAAAACTATGGAAAAAGCATGAAAAAAAGATAAGTCATAACAGATTATCTTTGGGTGGTGGGACAAATGACATTAAGGTAGAGGAATTGCCAAGATGCTATGGGCTCACAAAGGAGGACACGAGTCTAGGAGTTCAGAAAAGATTTCCTGGGGACTGGGTCCAAAGGGGTAAGTAAAAACTAGCCCAGGAAAAATCAATTGGATGAGTGTTACAACCCACCCCCCAAAAGAGTAAATATGAAAAGGTAAGTGTGAAGCTTCCATGGTGCCTCAGCTTCTAAAGATTCCCTTGCTTTTTCTCTAGGAAGGACATCATTGTCATAGTTGGTATAGCTAAGATGGATGCCAAAGTGATTGCTCATGAAGAGTATCCGGTCAACACCATCATCATCCATGAGGATTTTGATAATGAGACCATGAACAATAACATAGCCCTCCTGAAGACAGACACGGCGATGCAGTTCAGCAACCTGGTCCGACCCATCTGCTTCCTTGGCAGAAAGCTGCATATGCCACCAGCCTTGCAGAACTGCTGGGTGGCAGGATGGAATCCCACATCTGCAGTTAATGCCTTCCTTCTCCTAGAGGAGGCTGCGTGTGTGCGAGCAGTGGGGGTGACTTGGATGAACTGTTCTAGGGTTTAGCTTCATATCTCCCATTGCTCAAGATTCTAGAGTTGGGCTGGAACCCTCATGTAATCAGTCAAGATTCCCAATGCTTGCCCTGTGGCCATTCTTACATTTGGTCCCTTTTCTTTTAGCTCTACACCCAAATTAGAAGTACATAGTTAGCAAACAGCTTGAAGGGAGTGCAAAGCCTGAAGGGAGAGGTCAGGAGACATTATTCCCTGAACAGGAGCTGATTGCCCTCTTGACCAAGCCATCTTTCTTTTCTTTTATTCTTGGGAAGTGAACAAGGAAATGTATTCTCTGTAGATGTGGACGAAGGATGAATATGTTCTCTATTTTTACATTCAAGTTCAAAACAAAGGTAGTGTTCAGAAAAACTCAGACACAGTTTCTGATTTCTATGAGAACAGGGGGTTTATCAGAATATTCTCCACTCATTCCCATCTGGATACGTGAGTTGTAGTTAACATAGACAATGTCTTCTCATTAATAATTCTTGGCTTTCTGTTGCATGGTCCAGACAGGAAATCACATGACAATGAGTATCCTGAGGAAAATCTCCGTGAAAGACATCAACATGTGTCCCTTACACAAACTCAAGAAAACAGGATGTGGCAATCACATAGCGCAGGAAACCGATGCTGTCTGTTTGGTAAGAACATGATGGAGTAAAAGCTAAAGGCTGAGAGTAAGCAGTGGTCACTTCAAGGGAATCTCGGGACTCTCCCTCATTGCACAGTGAACTCCTTGAGGGACTGGCAGGGACTGTCACTTGGGATCCATGGCTGTCTCCGGGGTGAACGGTACTTGGCAGATAGCAGGTATTCAATAAAAATCTACCAAGTGGACTAAACAGTCACCATTTTCAATGTGACATGATTAAGCACGTCTAAGTCATAGATGGTTTTTCACTGGCTAAAAGTTTGCAAGTGTGAGTCCACACCATGTATACTTTGAGCATGTCTACAGGGTGGGGTCAAACCATGTATACTTTGAGCATGTCTACAGGGTGGGGTCACTGTATTCAGCTTCTATGGAATCTAGACTCTGATGCTATTGCTCATCAGTTATTGATTTGTTTTTTGTTTTTCTGTAAGAAGCCCTGCCCTCCAATCGGATGAGGGCTGTACAGATGAGGCTACTACCTCAGCAAAATGTGTGGAATTGACAAGTCCCTGGTCCAGGCTCCCTCGTGTCCACACCAGAGAAGGTGGGGCTTACAGGGATCACACAGTTAATAAATGTTATAATAAGGATGAGAACCCGGGTCTACCAGGTGTCCAGGCGGTTTCTCTCCTCTACTCCAAAATTTCTACACTCTACTATTTCTAATCTCTACTCTCCTTCAAAGTAACTTTCAGCATTCCCAGATGGGGAAATTTTTTTTCCCCAGATGATCTAGGGAAAGTATTTTAGAGAAAGGGGGAAGAGTACATATATGTGGACAATTCTTCCTAAAAGTAATTTTATTGCAAATGCATGAAGGACTGCCTTTCATTATACAATGTTTGCCCTTCCAAAGTTGATCCAACATTTATTGAGTGTCTACTTTGTACTGGACTCTAGCAGGTGGAAGACTAACAACTTTTTAAGTTAGATAATTGAGGTATTCCCTCAATCCAGCACCATATTTCATCAAATCTAAGATGCTATCAGTTGTGGAATGTGCCATTATTGTATGGAATACCAAGGGAGTGAAAATGCTGCCAGTTAAACTCTGATATCAACCAATTAAAAGACACATATCATTCCAAAGATGTTAATTTTTTTAAGTTTATTTATTTTGAAAGAGTGAGAGTGTGAGCGAGGGAGGGACAGAGAGACAGGGAGACAGAATCCTGAGCAGGCTCCCTGCTGACAGCACAGAAGTGGGGGCTAGATCCCACGAACTGTGAGATCATAACCTGAGCCGAAATCAAGAGTTGGAGGCTTAACCAACTGAGCCACCCAGGTGCCCCAAAAGATAATAATTTTTCAAGAGCATCTTAGATTCAATGGGATATGGTAAGCTGCTTCTACTCTAAATGATCACCTCTTCAAATCTACCTGCAAAGTTTAGACTGGTTTTTACCTGTAGCACATCTGCAGTCAGTCCTTTGTTTTTGAACTGTGCTAGCAAACTGGCTCAGACAAATAAATGGTGACTTGTCTACCTAGGATGCTTTCTTCTCTCGGACATGTGTTCTAGTGTCCAGAAGTCCTCAAAGCCACATTTCAGATATATAGAATAAACCACCCAAGTCCAATATCTGCCTAGTGGGTCCCCAGAAACCCATCAAAAGCAGAATCACTCTGAAGCCACCCCCCCTCCTGTCCCCACAACTGTCAGGGCTTTTGTTCAATGTTAAGGTTAAGGATCACACAATAAGAGAGCCCCTTTAAGCTGGGGCTGCTCCGCTAGGAGATGAGGTGGGGCTGCTCCAGAGGAGCACCTGGTACTTCTTCTCTCAGCTGCTTGGGCTTCAGAGGTTGGGCCCCACGCGTTATGAGGAAGAGGAAAAGCCATGTATTCTACTCCTGGGCAGAGTGGCAACTTGCAAAACCACGCAATAGCCAGGGAGGTCTCCATACAATCATTCATTCATCAAACTACTTGTCCTAAATTGCACTATTTTTCTTCCTCCAGCTATGGAACCACAGTTAAAGCAAATTGGGGTTGGAACTGGTGACAGAAGGGAAGACCATGCCATGCTTGGCTGGACAGCCTCTCTGCCCCAGGCAGACATGATAGGGTGCAGATGTGAGCCCATTCAACAGTCGTAGCAGAGCCAGCCAGCCCTTGGGATGAAATCTCTGCCCTCTGCTCCATGGCAGCACAGGGCAGCAAGAGTATCATGTGCTGGCCCAGTCCTTCTGCATAGGCGGGCCACGTGGGCCAAAGGGGCTGGTCAGCCTTTGAATGACAACCCTTCTTGGGGCAAGATGGACCACCGGTTTGGAGTGGGGTCAGGTATTACCTTAAGACGAGGCTTGGGGCTGGGGCAGTTAAGGTAAATTATACCTAGTAGTTGCCTTATTGCTCTTCTCATATTTTTCAGCTTTTCACATAAAATGATGGCCTTTTATATTACCAGGATAATAGTAGCTAATTCTTTGAGTGTGTACTGTGTGCCAGGCACTGTTAGGGTTCTGCACTTTACTCAGAGAGAAGTAGGTGACTCTCCGGGGTCACACATCTAGGTAAGCGTGCCAAGCTTCTCATCACTCCCTTAAAAGGAGATAAGGTCTGTGTGGTAGAATCCCTGAGTCCCAGAGGAAGGCTGAGAGCACGGGCAGGGCTGATGAGCAGGTGTGCTGACAGGCAGCTGCCAGGTGGAAAAGCTGGGAACCCAGCCTGGTCAACATTGGAGGAATGAGGAACCAAGAGAGAGCGAGGATTTAGTCAAAGGGGCATGAAAATGAAATGCGAACCAGGAAGCTAAAGGCAAATGGCAGAAGCCTGCAAATACTCTGCACGATAAAAGGAAAATCCATCTTGTTGGAATTCGTGGCGGTGGCTGCCTAGATCGGAAATAGTATCCTATAATTTACCCCCTCTCAAGTGAGAACCAATATAAAACATTTCTAGAACAAACGGTAAATTGCACAAGGATATATTTAAAAAGAAAATGAGTTTTCTTAGACCTGAAGCCTTCTGTCCTTTGTCACAGGGGGACCCTGGAAACCCCATGATGTGCCAGCTACAGCAACAGAATCTGTGGGTGCTGAGAGGAGTCTTGTCCCACGGGGGTGAGAAATGCCCTGGCTTTTTACTGTACCTCAAGGTGGAAGACTATGGCGACTGGATTATGTCCAAGACTAAGAAAACCAGCCATCCGCTGTCTGCCTTCCACCACTGGGAGAATTTGCTGCCTTCACTCAGCTACAAAGAACATTTCCCCAGTACACAGAGAAAACATTCCGGGCTGGGCCAAGGTGGATGGTCCCCAGCACACGTGCAAGGAGAAAAAAAGGCCGGCGTATATTCACTGCCAGCAAACAGCTCTAGAAAGAGCCCAGACATTGGGAGGAAAGGGTTAAGGGAATTAGGCAGGACTTCTGTTGTGGACATACAACCCATGTACTATGATTATTATGGCGGGGACTCTGGGGAGGGTAGAGGGCCTATTTCAGGTCAGAACAGGTTACATCAGCCCCAAGAAATTACCTTGTTTTTCTTTGTGCTTGTTTTCTTTTGCAATGGTATCAAGTCTAGGAGCTAACCCTCCCAACTGAGGAGTAAGCTCAGAATGCTGAGTGCTGGGCAGTCACATTCTGTTTTGCTGTCTGTTTAATGGTGATTGTTTTTGCTAGCTGCACACCTGGGCTGCCATGGACAGGCCCAGGGTGCACACTGAGCTGGCTCTCCCTCCTCTGTCCCACTCCCACATGCGGGAAGGTCACTTTCATTTGTGCTTGTGAACTAAATGTGGGCTAACAAGTGTCAAACCATTAGAGTGCCCTGTGGTTCTTTCAGTGTTAACCGTTCCAGGGGCCAGGCTGTGAAAACACTCCCCACGGGCAAATGTGGCCTGGGGAGTGCCTGCCAGCGTGGCTGGAGAGTCGGGGACACCAAGCAGCACAGGGAACAGTGAGAGGACCCCTTGACTGGAAAGGAGCTGATTACTTTAATGGATCACTCTGGTCTGCAGCTGTGGCCTCCCTCTGGCTACTTCCCAGGGGGGCAAATTGCCTGCAAATGCTCATTGGTGGTTTTCATTTTATTCCAAGCCTTGCGGTAGCCTTTTAAGGTCATCTGCAAAGAGGAAAAAGAGGGTGAGGGGAGAAGGTCACTTGGGAAAAAGCGATTGTGATTTTTCATAACGCAACCCGCATCCAGCCCTGTGGTGAGGCAGGTGACTCTGTGTGGAAGAGTCAGCCAGTCTGGAAGAATCTTCTAAAGAGCTGGTTTCTGTTTAGTGAAGTGAGAAGCTGCAGGTTCCTGCCGTGCTTCTCTGCTACTTCTCGGCTCCAAATCTGAAAGGCCCAAGTTTGGATCCTAATTCACCCTCTGCCACCAAGTGACCACGGGAAAGGCAGGACAAAGTACTGTGGGAACCGGAGCCTGGGTCTGGATGTGAAAACGCCAGGCTTCCCAAGTGACCTGACCGGGTTTTTAAGCTACTCTACTGATGTCTCAAGTGTTCTCAGTCTGCAAGTAGGCCTGTGGCAGACCTGGGGCTTTCTTTTTCGCACTTTGTTTTGCATTTTGTTTCCCATTTCTCCCTGGCGCTTACCAGGAGCAAGGGTGCTCTGAGCACACCTATCTCAGGAAAAGGTTGCGGGGTTCTCAAAACAAAGGCCCAGGGCAACTATGTAAATGCATGGAATCAGGTTCTGAGTGATATTAAAAATCCATTATCTCATTTAAAAAAAAAAAACTGGCTTCTCCATGTATAAAGTAGCAATCACTACATCACCAATGGTGGGGGAAGGGATTCAGAAGCTTCCAGAATTCATTAAGAAAACAAGCAACTAAAAACAATATTACTACAGAGTCTCTTTCTGTCCCTAACACTGAAAAGGGAACTTACCAAAAGGAAAGGGCATCCTTCATTTCCCTTAGAGACCTAAGTGACTGCTGAGATCTCTCACAGACATTACCTGTCCAAACACCTGTACTCTTAGCTTGAAAAATGAAACCCTTGACAAAAACGTGAAGGACATGAAAGGCTGCCTGTCTTGGGGTTCTCGGAGACTTACCTCTGCAATCTCCACTTTCCTTTCCCACATCTTGATGGTCTTCTCCAGGTCCCCAGTTAGGATCTTCTCCCGCACGTACACCATCACCTGTGGCACTTGGAACACAGCCAGCTGTCTGCGGAGTCTCTTGTTCACGGCCTCAGCCTTGGCCCGGTCCTGGGTTGGGAAGGACCAATTAAACCAGGGATCCCTGGCAGTTCTGGCTTACTGACCCTGGCATCTCTCCCCAGTTTCAATGTAGTTCTCAAAATAATGTTGAAATTTTCAAAGGAGTGGGGAAAGTTGCGAGATTCTGATTCTGGTTATTCTTATTATTTTTTACAACTGGTGATGTTTTTCATCTAGTTCAGAAACACTAAGTGCAGTCTAAAACTGTTTTTTCCCTGCCTTTCTTCCTTCATTAAGGAATATGTTTTTATTTTTAGGTTTGGTGGGTTTTTTGGGGGAAAACTATGTATTTAAGTACACTTTGATTTGATCAGTCTCAACTCTCCTTTCTGTAAAATATACATAACATAAAGTTGTCCATTTTAACCATTTTTAAGTGTGCAGTTCTGTGGCATTCAGTACATTCACACTGTTGTATGAGCTTCACCACCATCTGTCTCCAGAACTTTTTTCATCTTGCAAAATTAAACCTCTGTACTCATGAAATGATGACTCCCCATGACTACTTCCCCCAAGCCCCGGCAACTGCCAGTCTACTTTCTGTCTCTACGAATTTGATTACTCAGGTACCTACATAAGGGCAATCACACAACATTTGTCCTTTTGTGACTGGCTTCTTTCACTTAGTACAATATCTTCTGTGTTAATCCATGTTGTCGTATATGCAGAATTTCCCTCCCATTTAAGGCTGAATTATGTTCCATTGTATGTATACACTACATTTTACTTCTCCATTCATCTGTCCATGAACTTTTGGGTGGCTTCCACCCGTGGGCTATCATGGACAATGCTGCTATGAACATGGGTGGCCAAGCATCTGTTCAAGCTCATGCTTCCAATTATACTGGTTATATACCCAGAAGAAGAACTGCTAGATCAATAGTTACTCAATTTTTTGAGGAATCTCTGTCTTTTTAAATTTTATTTTATTTTTTTTAATGTTTGTTTATTTTTGAGAGAGAGACAGAGTGTGAACGGGAGAGGGGCAGAGAGCGAGGGAGACACAGAATCCGAAGCAGGCTCCAGGTTCTGAGCTGTCAGCACAGAGCCCAACGCGGGGCTCGAATTCACGAACTGTGAGACCATGACCATGAGAAGTCGGACACCCAACCAACCGAGTCACCCAGGTACCCCTTAAATTTTATTTTTGAAATTATCATACAGTAAAATTAACTAGTGTTTTTCTTTTTTTTTTTTTTTAATGTTTATTTTTGAGACAGAGACAGAGCATGAACGGGGGAGGTCAGAGACAGAGGGAGACACAGAATCTGAAGCAGGCTCCAGACTCTGAGCTGTCAGCACAGAGCCCGATGTGGGGCTCAAACTCTCAGACCGTGAGATCATGACCTGAGCCGAAGTCGGAAGCTCAACCGACTGAGCCACCCAGGCGCCCCTAGTGTTTTTCTTTTAATTGAGTGGATTCTTTGAATCAGCAATGTTATTTTATTGTTTTAACAAATTGTTTTGAATAGGTAATACACTTAATTCAAATGGTATAAAAATACAGAGTGACCATCTCCCGTCCTACCCTCTCCCTGGCCACATAGTTCCCTTCCCAGAAGTATGCACTATTTTTAGGTTTTGTGCATTCTTCTAGAGATCTACATTCATATAAACATATATATCTCCCTTTTTTGCACAAAGAATAGCCAATGCTATTCACTTTTACTCCTCCAACATTATTTCACTTAGTAAATATTGAAGACCTTTCTGTATCGGCGCAGAAAAAAATGACTCATTCTTTTTAACAGCTGCATCATTTTCCATTGTATAGAAGCCCTCACAAACAAGTCACTTAGTTCCTCGATCTCTTGCTGTTACCATAAACAATCCTGTGATTACTAATCTTCCTGGTATTGTCATACTCTAAATACACAAGTACATCAGTAGGATGAACTACTGAAAGTGAAATTGTCTCTTCCGAGGTGGCAATTTTGCCCCCAGGAGACATGTGGCAATGTCTGGATGTATTCCTGGTTGTCACAACTCAGGAAGTGCTACTGGCACCTAGTAGGTAGAGGCCAGATATGCTACTAAACACCTTACAGGGCATAGGACAGCCTGCAGAAGGAATTATCTGATCTAAAATATCAGTGGTGTCCAGGTGGAGAAGCCCTGCCATGAACATATGTATATGTTTGGTAAAGAGTGCTAAATCGCCTTCTAGAACAATCAAGCCAATTTTGCCTCTGCAGCAGTGTTTGAGACTGCCTGTGTTTTCTCCGTTCTCTCAACACAGTCTTACCGAATTTTTTATCTTTGTTAATCTAGGAGAGGGGAAATGGTATCTCATTATGGCTTTATTTTGCATTCCTTATGAGTGAGGTAGAACATCTTTCATATAAGATTTTTTGCTTTTCTGTAAACTGTTTAAATCTTTTGCCCATTTTTTAAATTTTTTTGTTAGAGTTTTCTTAATTTGTAAAAGATATTTAAGTTTTAAGAAAATTAACTCCCTGTGATATAAGTCAACACATTTTTCTAGTTATTTATTTTTTGGCTTTGCATATGATGGTTTTTGTTACACTGGAAAAACTTCATTTTTATGTAACTGACTTTATTGATTTTATGTTTCTGGGTCTTATACCTCAAAAATCCTCCCAATTCCAAGAGTATAATAAAAAACGTTCCCACTGTTAAGTTTAGGACTTTTAATGTTTTTATCATTTATACTTAAATCTCTGATACATCTGGATTAATTTCACCATAACTTTTGTTTTTTCCTAAATGGCTACCTCACCATCCCAAATCATTTATTGAGTAATCTGGTTGTGCCTCACTGTGAAGATATCTTTATCATAAACTAGATGCATCATATAAAAACTTTATCAGATACTTGATAATATATATGACATATATGTGATCTGTAATGGGGCTCATCATAGACTTATATTTTTTCTTTGAACTTCTAGTTTATTCATGAGCTTGTTTTTAATACTGTAATTTCATATCATGTTTCAGTATATGGTAGGGCTAGTCCACTCATTTACTTAAGAATTTGGGGGATATTCTTATTTAATCTTCCAAAATTTTGGAGCCAATTTATTTAAGTCCTTTAAAAAAAAAATCTCCTTGGGGCACCTGAGTGGCTGAGTCAGTTAAGCATCCAACTTCGGCTCAGGTCATGATCTCATGGTTTGTGAGTTCGAGCCCCACATCAGGCTCTGTGCTGACACAGGCTCTGTGTCTCCTCCTCTCTCTGCCCCTCTCATGCTCATGCTCTGTCTCTCAATAATAAATAAATGTTAAAAATATTTTTAAATAATAAAAATAAAAATTAAAAAATCTCCTTGTTATTTTAATTGGAATACCATGATTTCACAGATCAATTCAAACAGAGCTAACATTTTTATAATGTTGAATCTTCCTAGCCTAGCATTGTCTTTTAATTCCTTGCTTCACAAAGTACATCACCTGGGAAGTGGGTTAAAATGAAGACCCTTAGGCCTACCCAATCAGAATCTGCATTTTAACAAGATCCCCAGGTGGTTGGTTTGCACCTTCTAGTTTGAGAAGCACTGTTTTAATTCACTCTGAAGCAAATCAATAAAAGCATTTTTTAATTAACTTGTCAGAATGCAATAAAACTTGTCAAGAAGCATTCAGTGAATATGTGCTATGTCTAGCATATATCTGTGGGGACATCTAAACATGTACCTAGAACCATCAGTAGACATTCTTGTGAGGACAATGATTAAAGAATACCTAAGATAATGTGTAATGAAGGAGCAAGAACCAAGGCATTAAAAATAAGTTCTATTGGGGCGCCTGGGTGGCTCAGTTGGTTAAGCGTCCGACTTCAGCCAGGTCACGATCTCGCGGTCCGTGAGTTCGAGCCCCGCGTCAGGCTCTGGGCTGATGGCTCAGAGCCTGGAGCCTGTTACCGATTCTGTGTCTCCCTCTCTCTCTGACCCTCCCCCATTCATGCTCTGTCTCTCCCTGTCTCAAAAATAAATTAAAAAAAACGTTTAAAAAAAAAAATAAGTTCTACTGCTATGAGGAAGGTGCTGAGAAGACCAGGAACTGCAGTCCCTACCCAGCACTTCACTTGTAGAGCAGGGGTGTCACCACAAGACAGGCAGGCCACTGTTCCCACCCCTAGGTCTTAGCAGCAATACAGAAGTTTTGCTCATGGGGAAAGACTGTAAAATAGAGAGCTCCAGAGTGTTGCCTGGAGGGACTGACTGAATTTGGAACAAAGTGTGGGGAGTTCATGCCTAAGTATTTTCTGGAAAACAATGGAGATCTTTGGGGTGAGCAATTAGGAGGCAGCTGGAAGTTCTATGATAATAGTACCAACAAACAAAAGACTAGCTGGATGTTTAACAGAACCAGGTAAGGAGACCATTAAGAAACTTCATGGGATTGGAGCAAACCTCAAAGACTGCCAAAGAGGTCCCTGCAAAGGGGACTGACTTTGACTTGATCAGAATGTGCAGCAATTAATGTCCCAGAGGGTTGGTGAAAGCAACCGAGCAATCAGCTAGTAATTAATGGAGGCTAACAGCTGGGTATGATACCAATAGAAGCAGACCAGCCAGATGCTTAGCTGGAAGATGAAGGAAAGAGTCAAAGAGAACTCGGCTGAAACACCAGTCATTCCTGGTTGTCAGGGACACTTATCCACAATCAAGGCTTCCTCCTTTAAGGAGCAACACCAGAGGCTATCAATAGCAAGAGAAATAGACTATAACATCTATTTCTAATAGTCAAGCCAAATCACTAAATGAGCAAAAGGTGGGTGGAATTAGTATCCAGCATTGCTATAATATTATCTAAAATGTCCAGTTTTCATCAAAAACTACAAGATGGGGATGCCTGGGTGGCTCAGTCGGTTAAGTGTCAGACTCTTGATTTCAGCTCAGGTCATGCATGATCTCACAGTCTGTGGGATCGAGCCCTGCATACGGCTCTGTGCTCAAAGAGTGGAGCTTAATTAGGATTCTCTCTCACCCTCACTCTGCCCCTCCCCACCATTTCTCTAAAAATAAATACCTAAACTTTTTAAAAAAAAAAAATTACAAGATAGGCAAAGAAACAGGAAAGTGCGACTCACAAAGGGAAAAAAGCAGGCAACATAAACCACCTTTGAGGGAGTCCAGATGGTGGACTTAGCAGACAAAGTCTTCAAAACAGTTATTATAAATATGCTCAAAGAACCAAGGCAACCATTTTTCTTAATTTAGAGAGAGAGTGTGCAAGTGGGGAAGAGGAGTGGAGGGAGAGAGAGAATCTTAAGCAGAGCTCTATCCCATGACCCTGGGATCCTGAGCTGAAATCAAGAGTCAGACCTCAACTGCCAGAGCCATCCAGGCACCCCAAGGCAATTGTTTTTAAAGAATTAAGGGAATATATGATGCTAATGTTTCATCAAATAGAGAATATTTATAGAGAGGTAGAAATTACTTTTTCAAAAGACAAATGAAAAATTTGGAATATTTTCAACGTAGTAACTGAAATGAAAAATTCACTGGAGGAGATCACAGATTTAAGCCAGCAGAACAAACAATTAGAGATTAGAGATCATGAAATAGGAATAGCACAGAGGAGGGGCACATGGGTGGCTCAGTCGGTTAAGTAAAATCCGACTCTTGATTTTGGCTCGGGTTATGATCTCACAGTTAATGGGTTCGAGACCCCATCAGGCTCCATGCTGACAGTGTGGAGGCCTGCTTGGGATTCTGTCTCCCTCTCTCTCTTCCCCTTCCCTGCTCTCTATCTCTCTCTCTTAAAATAAATAAATAAACATTTAAAATATTGAAACAAAAGAAAAAGGAAAAAGAAGAAAAATTAAATCACAGAGAAATGTGAGACACCATTAAATGTACCAGCATACATGTAATGGAAATTTTAGAAGGAGGGGAGGAAGAGAAAGGAAAAAATATTCAAGGAAACAATGGTTTTCCACTATTTCCATTTTCCAATAATGGAAAACTTCCAAAATTTGATGAAAAATATTTTTATGAAAAATATTAAGCTACATATCGAAGAAGCTCAACAAACTCTGAGTAACAAATTGGAAAGAAATCCATACCCAGACACATCATACCCAAAATGTTGAATGACAAGGCAAAGAGAAAATAGTGAAAGCAGCAAGGAAACACAAGTAATCACATACAAAGGAAACCAAATAACAGCAATAGCTGACTTCTCATCAGAAATACTGGAAGCCAGAAGGCAGCAGGATAACATATTCTAAGGGCTGAATGAAAAAAAAAAAATGTCAAACAAGAATCTCCTATCCAGAAAAACTATCTCTAAAAATGAAAGCAAGCAATGAGCACACTCAGATCTTGGTTTCTAATGCTATTCTCAAGTAAGAGGAACCTGGACTCCTTGGAGAAATGGCTAATTATAGCCATTCTGCTGAAGCAGAAAATATATGAGATGAGTCTCAAGCATTTTCTAGTGCCAGAAAAGAAAAAGTGCTAAGACACCCACACCCACACACACACGCCCGCACACATGCACACACAGGGATATGTCAAAGGTACATAGGCCAACTGAAAGAGCTCCCAATGGCCAAGGTGAAACAATGTGAGTAATAAAACAAATAATATTAGATTATAACCCAACATATAAAATTAATATCCATGGTCCCTTTGACAGCAGATATGTTAAAATTAACATCCATGAATTGATACTGATATACATAAATGATGAAAAAAATAAATGGAGGAGAATAGACTAATCTCCCAGACAGATGATCCAAATAGTTTATAACTCCCCACTTCTTCAGTGTGGGCTACACATTGTAACATCCTTCCAAAGAATATGGTCTGAATATTAGAGGAAAGAGTAGCTGTATAGTGGATAATCCCACAGAATATTACAGCAGCCAGATGATCAAAGTTGACATCAGTAGTGATAAATCATGTTGACAGTATGCTCCTTTGATAGGATGTGATGAAAATGGCACTTCACCTCTCTGATCTTCCTCCCAAAAACCATTTAACCTCAGTCTAATCATAGGAAAGACAGCAGACAAATCCTAACAGAGGAACAGTCAACAAAATACTTGACCACTTCACAAACTTTCAAGGTCATCAACAATAAGCAAAGCCTGAGAAACTGTCAAAGCCAAGAAAAGCCTAAGGAGACGTGACACTGAATGTAATGTGTTATCCTGGATGGGATCCTGGAACAGAAAAGGACATCAGATAAAAAGGATATATGAATAATATTAATTATAAGTATTAATCATAAGGCATCAATAATGGTTTATCAATTTTAATAAATATTCTACTGTAAGATGTTAATAATAGGGCAAAATGGGTATGAGATACTTGGGAACTCTGCACTCTTCACAGTTTTCTAAAACAGTCCTAAAGTAAATTTTATTTTCTTAAAATGAAGAATAGACATTCCCAGATAAACACACACCAAAGAGAATTTGTTGCTAGCAGACCCCCCTTACAAGATATACTAGAGGAAGTTCTTCAGGCTGAAAACAAATGACACCAGAAAGTAACTTAAATCCATGTGAAGAAAACACATAGCACAAGTAATGGTAATTGTGTAAGTAATTATAAAGGACAGTATAATGACATATTCTCCTCTCAATGGATTTAAAAAGCAATTCATAAAGCAGTATGTATATAGTTCTATTGTGGGCTGGTAACATAAAAATGTAACATATTTGATAATGACAGCACAAAGGCAGGGTGAACAAAGCTATATTTGAGTAAGGAAATAGCACAAGATGGTAACTCGAATCCACAGGAAGAAATGGAGAGAAGCACATTATGGTAAACAGGAAGGCTAATACAACAAACTCCAGGAACATACTTCATCTCCTTTCTTCTGGCAGCTTTTAGACCCCTTCCTCACATTTACAAGATTAACTCAAAATGTATTATAAACCTAAATGTAAGACCTATAAAACTCACAACAGAAGACATAGGCCTGAAGCTTCATGATAGTAAGTAGTGGTTTTATTTTATTTTATTTTATTTTATTTTATTTTATTATTTTATTTTATTTTTCAGAGAGAAAAAGCATGCATGCACATGGGGAGAGGCAGAAGGAGAGGGAATCTTAAGAGGTCCAGCAGGGCTCGATCTCACGATCCTGAGATCATGACCTGAGCCAAAATCAAGAGTCAGACACTTAATCGACTAAGCCACCCAGGCAACCCAAGTAATGGTTTCTTAGATATGACACTGAGCTCAAGTGCAAAAGAAAAAAATAGATAAATTAGAGCTCACCAAAATTAAAAACTGTAAACAGTACCATCAAGAGAGTAAAAAGGAAACCTACAGAACAGGAGAAAATATTTGCAAGTCATATATCCGACAAGTTATTTGAATCCAGAATACATAAAGAATTCCTATAATTCAATTACAAAAAGACAGATAACTCAATTAAAAACTTATTCAGGGGCTAAGGGCTTGAATAGATATTTCTCAAAAAAGACACATGGCCAATAAGCAAATGAAGGGAAGCTCCATGTTAATAGTCATTAGGGAAATTCAAATCAAAACCATAATGAGGTATCACTTCACATCCACTAGGACAGCTATTAGAAAACAAACAAAAAACCCTGGAAAGTAACAAGTATTGGTGAAGATGTACAGAAATTAGAACCCTCATGTGTTGGTGAAATGTTGGTAAAATGGTACAACCCCTTTCTTTTTTTTTTTAACGTTTATTTTTGAGACAGAGCAAGTCAGAGCATGAACGGGGGAGGATCAGAGAGAGAGGGAGACACAGAATCTGAAGCAGGCTCCAGGCTCTGAGCTGTCAGCACAGAGCCCGACGCGGAGCTCAAACCCACGGACGGTGAGATCATGACCTGAGCCGAAGTCGGACGCTTAACCGACTGAGCCACCCAGGAGCCCCAAGTGCAGCGCCTTTCAAAACAGTTTTGCAGTTTCTCTAAATGTAAAAATGTCACCATATTTAACTCACAATTCTACTTTTACCTCTATGTCCGAGAGAAGAGGAAACATACATTTACACAATACTTGTACGCAAAATTTCATAGCAGCATTATTCTTAATAGCCAAAAAACAACCCATGGGAAACAACCCTTTAACTGCTGAATGGATAAAACGTGGTCTATATCCATACAAGGAAATATTTTTAGCCATGAAAAGAAACAAAGTACTGACACATACTACAACATGAATCTTGAAAATATTGTTGAATAAGCCAGTCGTGAAAGACCACACACTATATGATCTCTTTTCAGTGGAGTGTCCAAGGGCACCTGGGTGGCTCGGTCAGTTGAGCATCCGACTTTGGCTCAGGTCGTGATCTCGTGGTTCATGGGTTCAAGCCCAGAGTCAAGCCCTGTGCTGACAGCTCAGAGCCTGGAGCCTGCTTCGGATTCTGTGTCTCCCTCTCTCTCTGCCCCTCCCCTGCTCACACTCTGTCTCTCTCTCTCTTTCTCTCAAAAATATAAACAAATACATACATACCTACCTACCTACCTACATACATACATACATACATACATACATACATACACACACACAAATAGAATGCCCAGAACAGGCAAATTCACAGAGACAGAAAGTAGACTAGTGTTCATCTAGGGCTGGAGGGCAGGAGTGAGGTGAAGTGGGGAATGGACAAGGATTTCTAATGGGTACAGAGTTTCTTTCTAGGGTGACAAAAATGTTCTCAAATATTATGCTGATGGTTACACCATTCTGCGAATATACTACAAACCATTAAAATGTGTGCTTTAAATGAGTGAATTATATAGTACATGAATTAAAACCCAATACAGCTGTTAAAAAAAAAAAAAGGTAACAAGAAAACTAAAATATACTAAGCAGTGAATGCCAGGCTTGTAAAAACCGATGCTATGTTTTACTTATAATCTAATAAATGTCCACCCAAACAAATAAATACCACAGAAATTCTGCATGGAGAGAGCACACAGACTACTCCTTGAACTTTGTTACCGGCCACTCTGTACCGAGATGGGTTTTTTTGCAGGTGTTGGTTCTCCATCAAGGAAACAACGTGGATGCCATGACAAAACTGAGTCGGCTGTAGTCACCCTGTGGCTTTTCAGCTATCATAGACAGGTTTGGGGCCACACATACTGCTGGGGACACTTATCCCATTCAAGACAAGGTCACTAATAACTGTATAAGTTATGAGGCTGACAAAGCATTGCTATCCTGGTTCTAATGGATCACCACAAGGGTTGTGACATCTATTTCACAGATGTGGAAACTGAGGCCTGTCTAATTAAAAGGCATGTTCAAAGCTAGAACCTGGCAACACCAAAGCTGATGTTCTTTCCCCCATCTTTCCAAAAAAGTCCTCTGAGTCACATCCTGCGTGTATTTAACTTGCCAAAATTCAACTGTATGCGCTCAGCAAAATAGTGAGAGTGTTAACTCACAATGTAGATGTAAGGGGCTCACATCTTTTCACACTGTGACCATCATCCCAGCATCCTCTATACCGAGTAAAAACTACATGTTTAAAGAACTTTCTCTCCTTTACACAGAACACTATATTTTGGCATGTGTACTTTCTCTCATACCGATTTTTACACGCATTCTACGCTTTTTGTGAGGTTGTATACAAAACACTTTGAATATGATACTTTATGGGTCACTTAAGGAATTCTCGAGTGTTATCTGGACTCTACATGATTTCTAGACTGATTCATGCTTTCTACGTGATTTTTGACTCTAGACCCTAACCTAGCAATAAAATGCCAACACTACTGGGCCGTGAGTTCCTGGTGCCATTTCTTCTTTTCGATGGCCCTGAGCTCTTTTGACTTACGGTCTAGGCTTTTCTAAACAAAAACCAAGGTGGTTTGGGTCTTGGTGTGCACTGGCTCAAGCCCTTGTAGACAGAAGGAGACAAACACCAGAAACAGCACATTTTGCCCTCTCCTACCTCCTCTGCTTGTAGGGTTTCACTTGCAATTTTCTCAAGTAACTCATTTCTCAGCAAGATCTCCTTGTCCAGATGGATGGACATTTCCGTTGATCGCTGTAGCTTGCTCTGAAATATAACAACACAGCAAGTCTTTAGCAAAGATGATCGCTCAGGACTACAGGACATGTACTAAGCAGGACAATATGAGACTGTCCAGGAACTTGGGCCTGCCCTTCTCACAGCCACCCATATCTTTAGAATGCCGGCACCCAGATGGGAGGGGGAGGTAAAGACCTGCAGAGTGGCCAGACACACCAGGATCCAAACCCTGCCCCACCATTTACTAAAAGAAACCTTGGGCAGGTCCTGGAACCTCTCTAAACATGGTCGCCTCACAGGGCTGTGGGGAGAGGCTTAAGGGAGATAAACATGGCAGAGTGCTGAGCATGGTGCCCGACGACACTCACACAAACAGCTGCCATTACTAGATGAAGAGAGAGAGATACTCCCCCTGAGGTAGGTGCCATTATCCCACTTTATAGGTGAAAGAACGGACTCCTAAGAGGGTGAAACAAATTTGCCCAAGGTCGTAGAGACAAGAGATTAACCAGGGTCTGAACCCATGGGCTCCATGGGCTCCACCCGTCTCCAATGCCTGTCCGAGCTGGGCCTGCTGGCATCATCAACTCCTGCACGGGCTGCCCTGCAGCTTCCCATCATCACCTGCGGCTACCTTTCACCAGCTCCCCCCAGGCTCCTGCTTCTCAAGATTTGCCTCCGTTGCACCTTTGTCTCCCAGCAGGAGTCAGCCTGGAGTAGTTGGGACACATTCTGCTGGGCTGAAGAGTGGGCCAAGGGACAGAATCCAGCGACTCTGAGGGGATCGCTCAACAAGTTCTGAGACTCCGCTTACCCAGCACCAGGCACTGGCCAGCACAACGACCTAGGCCATGCCACCCAGAGGCCGGCTTGGGGGCTACATGGAAGCGTAAGAAACAAAGTAAAACTGCAACTGTGCTGAGCCCTAAGAAGGGGAGGACAGCGGTCGAGTTTTCCTGGGGGATAGGATGCTGGAAAGTGAGCTGAAGGGTTATATCAAGCGTGTCTAGGTAAGAGGGGAGGGAAGAACATGCCGAGCTAAGGAAAAGCCTGGGAGAGGAGGGTGCTGGGGCATTATGCCCAAAGTATCAAATCTTAGAGCAGGCAGAAAAGCCTAGAGCCATGTGCCTGGGGGACTCAGGGCACTGGGGGCCACCACCCTCCTTGTTCCTCTTCTCGCCAGACCTCCCTTCTCTAAGGCTCACTTCCTGCTCCACCTTCTGCATGTAGTTGCTCTGCCTAGGAAAGTGCCATGGGTCAGAGACCAGACTGAGGGGGTGGGCTGTGGGGCAGTGGGGGGCAGCGTAGGACTTCACTGCAAACCAGCAGGTCACAGGGGAGAGAAGGAGAGCAGAGGGAAGGCACTAACCCCGCAGTACAGAGAGACAGGGCAGGAAAGGAAGGACCGCAAGGGCACCTGTAAGGCAGTCCCTGGCTCCGGTGGGGCAGGGCCCTCAAGGTGTGAGGACAGCAATTTGTGATGCTGAGCGGGACGCCGGTCACTTAAGGTGGCTACTTCTAAAAAGGTACATCTGCTCTCTCTTGCTGTGTAACAAATTATCACAAATTTTGTGGCATAAAACAACACCCTTTTATCATCTCAGTTTCTATAGGACAGAGTCCAGGCACAGTGTGGCTCGATTCTCTGCCCAGGTAGGGTCCCGTGGGGCTGAAATCAAGATGTTGGCCAGGGCTGGCTCTCATCTAGGGTCCTCTTCCAAGCTCACAGACCGTTAGCAGAATGCATCTCCTTGAAGTTGTAAGACTAAGGTCTCTGTTTTTATCCTGGCGGCCACAAGGTCCCTCTATATTTAAGCCAGCCATGGAGAACTTCTTGCTTAGAGAATTCCCTCCAGTGCTTCAAATCTCTGACTTCCTCTTACAGACAAAACTCTCTGCTTTCACAGGGCTCATATGCTTAGGTCATGTCCACCCAATAATCTCCCTATCTTAAGGTCAACTATGCCATATTATATTATGTAATCATAGAATAGAACCTAATAATAGAATCCATCACACCCACAGCCTTGGGGATTGTACAGGGTGTATACACCAGGGGGTGGGGAGTCTTGGGGGACATCTTGGAATTCTACTGACCACAAGGCACTAGTTTACATGGAGATCACTAGTTTATAGTCAATTAGGAATGACACATCACAGCTGTCATCATACACTTATATTCTACTAGATTCTACCAGGGAGAGCTTGACGGCATAACGTCAGAGAAAAAGGTGCCCCTTTGGCTGAGGCTCCTGGACCAAACTCACAGAAGAGGCCGTGTCTGTTTCCTTCACATCTATACCCTCAGCACTTAGCCTGGTGCCTGGCATGCCACAGGTCCTTGGTATGTTTGGTAGCAGTTATTCTGCATATGAGCTCCTGAAGTGAACACCTGGTAATGGCTATTTTCGTGCTTTCACAAGGTCTTACACTTGGGTGTTTGATATTTATATGAAAGTGGTCTCTCCTGCCACCACCATCCCCCCAACCCACCATCCTCTAAACACACACCTGAATTGCTAGCAGCTCCTTTGACAATGCTAGCTAAGCACTTGCTTTGGCCAGGCACTGTCCTCGGTGCTAGGAACATGGTGCAGGCCAGCCAGAGCTCTATCCTGGTGGTGAGTCGCAAAAATCTGTCTCTGAGAGGTGAGGCACCATACCCATGGTCCCTAGTGGAATACCCCTTCAAACTCAGGTGAGGTAGGACTCCAAAACTCAACAGTTGTTCTGCCTCCATTTCCCCTAGGAGACCTAACAACTGAGACATGGAAAAAATGAGCCGGCTCCTCCCTCAACCTGTCACTGAGTCCACTGTAGGATTCCTGTAGGCACCTCCTCCCAAGCTCCATCATCTGCTTACTATTATTTGAAACAGGCCTGCAGGAATGATGGCCTCTAGGGTTCTGACCAGAATAGTTCCCATCCCACTCACTGTGGCCTGTGTTGCTGCTGCATGGGTATGGCCAACAATTTGTCCTCTGCATTGACACTTGTCCTAAAGAGCTCAGGCCCTGGACCTGGAAGTTTCATTTTATAAACCAGTAGCTCCACTCCAAACCCCTAGCTTTTCTACACAAGACCAGACAGGCTCTGTGCTACTTAAGTTGATTCCATGGGATAAGATCAAGATCCAATGTGATGCAACCACGTACTACCCAGCTTTCTACCAGTGAGGGCCTGGGAGTCATGGGGATTGGCTTCATCTTGAAATAACAGTGATCAGATAAGCTAACTACTGATGAGATAAGATCAAAATGGATGATCTATTGCAGATGGATGACACATGAGTTTCAAAATGCCAGCACAATGCTGTCTACATGCTTTATGCCAGGGAGAAGCAGTTGGGTTAGGTGGGACACGTACTGGACTAGGAGTCCCAGCCCTGCCACAAACTTGTTGCTTGAACCTGGCAAACATTTTCTCTTTAGGCCTCAAGGTTTTCATTTGTAAAAGGAAAATGTTGGACAAACTTAACAGTCTAATCTAAACATCTCCAAATTTACATTTTAAAATGACACTGTGTGGGCCAAATGAAGACCACCCATGAGTTACCTGAAGCCTGTAGCCACCATTGTCACCAGGGCACTAGGCTAGGGGTCAGCAGCCTTGCTCTGTAAAAGCTGGATAGCAAATATTTATTTATTTATTTTAATTTTTTTAATTTAAATTTTATTTTATTTTAGAGAGAGAGAGAGAGTGGGGGAGAGGGGCAGAAGGGGAGAGAGAGAATCTTAAGCAGGCTCCATGCTCAGTGAGAAACTTGACATGGGACTTGATCCCACAACCCTGGGATCATGACCTGAGCCAAAATCAGGTCAAATACTCAACTGATTGAGGCACCCAGGTGCCCCAGATAGCAAATATTTAAGCTTTGCAGGCCAAGAGGTAAAATTGAGGATATTATGTAATTACTTATATTAACAAAAGAAAAAACAAATTTCTACAAATGTTTTATTGATGAAATTTAAAATATAATAAGTACATTTTGGAATAGAGGTCTACTAATGAGTAGAATGGAATTTCTGGAGGAGAAACCAATTTTACTTAATTGGGTTTCAAAGATGGTGTTGTCTATAACATCAGTTATAGATGTTCTTTTGTAAAAACCATTCTTTGCTCACAGGCCAGTGGGCAGGATACACTGGCCAGTTAGCTGACTGCTGCATGAGACAATTGTTAGCAGGGTGACTGGACAGTCATGGCTATCATCCCTGCTTAATTATTAATAGTACCTCTTTCTCTCCCAAAAAGGTTCTGTGGGGATGAGGAATTATTTATTACTTTTCTGATTTTTAGCTAAGAGAGTTTTCTTCTGGAGGGTTTTAAGTAGGGAAGTGCTTATTACAAGCTTAAATTAAACAGGGCCCTAAATGTGGTTAGTTCTCAAAACTCACTGTACATACAAATCATCTGGGGCATTAAAAAAAAAAAACCAAAACGCATGGCCTTCACCCTCATCCCTTAACTCAATTGGCCAGGATTGGACTAGGGTGTTTGTACATTTAAAAAAAAAAAAACAAAACCTCTCTGAGTGGTTCCAATGCACAGCTAGGGTTGTGGGAATATTCAAGTTTTTTAGGAGAAACGGCTTGTCAAGAGAAATCAGGGAGCAACAGTAAATGAAGGACATCCAAGCCTTTTGTAAAACTGCAGTGGTGTCTGGGAACCTCACTGTGGCTGGCAAGGTGGGTGTGGGAGGCCTCAGCGACCTGGGCATCAGGGAGGACCTTACTTTGTATGCATTGAGTCTCTGCAGGGTGTTTCCAGATGCCAGCTTTAGCTGGATCAGTTCTTGATTCTTTGCTTCAATGGTCTCTAAAAACTGAGCATTCTCGATCTTCAGCTGCTGAAAATCAACGTCATGGAGGGCCTCGCCCACCTCTTCCTTCTACAGCTCAGAAAGAAGAAAAAAATGACATGAGGTTGTGAGTTCTAAATATTACTCACATCTTGTAATTATGGATGAAATTCTGAAAATTGGTCATCATTTAGTCATTCAACAAACACAGGCTGGGGATCTGCTTGGTGCCAGAACTGGCACAAGGCACTAGGGTAGAGATTTGAATAAATGCAATACTCCCTGGCCTCAAGGAACACACATTCAACCAGGGTTCACAAACAGGTCACTGTGTGGTATAGTGGGAGGGGCAGTGGGCACACAGAAGCCCCTCAGCCAGGCCAGAGAAGAATGGAAGCCTGGGTCAGTAAGGGCTTCCCACAAGACGTAGTGCGTATGAAGGAAAAGTAGGAAGGAGACCATATAAAAGTTGTTTTTAACCTGGAAAACCCAGGACCAGCGGCCCATAAATTCCCTTCCTGTGTTCATGTGACGTTTTTGTACTGTGGTTGTATCAGGGAGGGTTCCCTCTCTGACCTGGCCCACCTTACCTGCCTCACCAGGTCTAGGCCATCTTATGTTTGTGGCAGGTGAGAGCCAAATTCGGGAACTGTTCCTCACCCCCACACTCTACTCACGCTCTACTACCTCCTAGAAGGCTTCTTCCCTTTCCCTCAAAACGAGAACAATTTCCTGAAGCCCCAGTAATGATCCATCCTTCAGCTCAAATACTCCCAAACCATCTTCCACACCAGGAAAATTCCCTCTGTGGCTCCTCAGTCCCTACTGCTATTACCTCTGGATACCAGTTACACATGAAGCCTTTTCCTACCATCCCCACTCCCTGCTAATCTGTGAGCTCCCGAGGGCAGGACCACCTCAGGGTCAGTCCTGTGTGGCAGTGGCTTTTAGGCTAAAAGTCATCCATGCCCTCCCTCTCTCACACGTCAATCCGTCCTCCAGGATGCCTGGGCCTGCACAAAGCCTGGAGTACCAGAATCGTTTCTGGAGGCAGCTCCTCTCTATTTTCGGCACTGCAGCCGGGGCCACATTTTTTCTTACACTCATCTCAAATATCCTTCAATGACACCGCCACTCCAGCCCTCACTCCCCACTGGGGACCTCCAGAGCAGTGTGTTCTCTCCTTCCCACAGTTGCCTGCACACTTGGAGACAGCAGCTGGCCCTCCCGGTTCTTCTTGGGTCCTCCTCTGTTCCCCTTGCTCTCCGGCTCCCTCTCCTGGGTGGGCTCTAGATGACCAGTTCTTCCAAGCATGCAGCTCTCCCCGAGATGCACTGCTCCAGGTCCGGGCTGCTCAGAACAAGAGGAGCAAGCCCACTGCTTTCTCCGTGGAGCACTGTGGTTCTCTGGGTGGCCCCCAGGCCACAGCGTCACCTCCAGCTGGGCTGACTTTATCAGGGACTCGAGGGCTAAGCCATGTGGTACCTGTGCAGTTATCTTGGGGGATCAAAATGGAGGATCTTAAATTTGTCTTCAGTCACTTTGTGCTGTTAAAGATGTCCCAGCTTGTTGTCTTTTGGGATCCCAAGTCAATCAGGCAAGAGTTCCAGACATGTTAATTCTCCTGTACAACTTCGTGTCGTTGTCAGTGGTCACCTCTAATGCACATGCCATCAGTGCCCATATTCAAGTTAGTTAAAAATATATTGAGCTAGGAGAGGACGGAGCCATGGAATCACATTCTAGAGGCCCCATGCGGGTCTGCCTCACTGCCTTTAATCAGGAGCCCGTAGAGTCTGTCGCAAAGACACCCAAAGCACACTGTACCTGTGCCCTCCAGCCACGTTCCCCAAAAGGGTCAACAAGTATGTCATGAGGGTCTTTCAAGCTTAAGGCAACTATGTCTATGGATCTGCCAGCACAGTAACTGTATGAGTCTACTATTACCGCTGTAACAAATCACCACAAACATAGTGGCTTAAAACAAAAATCCATTATATTCTAGCTCAAGAGGACAGAAATCCAAAATGGTTGTTTGGGCTGAAATCAAGGTGCTGGCAGAGCCACACTCCTTCTGGAGGCCCTTGAGGAAAATCCGTTTCCTTGCCTGCTCCAGCTTTTAGAGGCTGCCTGCACTCTTTTGTTCATGACCACTTCCTCTACCTTAAAAGTACATCACTCCAGGGGCGCCTGGGTGGCGCAGTCGGTTAAGCATCCGACTTCAGCCAGGTCACGATCTCGCAGTCCGTGAGTTCGAGTCCCGCGTCAGGCTCTGGGCTGATGGCTCAGAGCCTGGAGCCTGTTTCCGATTCTGTGTCTCCCTCTCTCTCTGCCCCTCCCCCGTTCATGCTCTGTCTCTCTCTGTCCCAAAAATAAATAAACGTTGAAAAAAAAAAAAAAAAAGTACATCACTCTGATCTCTGCTTCCGTTAACACATCTCTCTCTCCTGTCTTCCTCTTACAAGGACCTTTGTGATTATACTGGACCTACTCAGATAACCCAAGATAATCTCCCTCTGAGTCAAGGGGAGATTATTTTAAGAAAATCTCAAAATCCTTGTCTTAATCACATCTGCAAAATCTTTTTGCCACGTGAGGTAACAGATTCACAGATTCCAGGGATTAGGACATGATCATCTTTGGGAACACATTACAGTGATACATCACAGTAACAAGGAAGGAAGGTGGGAAGGAAGGAAAGAAGGAAGGAAGAGAGAAGGAAGGTGCGGGAGACAGAGAGAGAAGAAGGGAGGAAGGAAGGAAGAGCCACATACCTGCCTCAATTGTAAAAGCATCTTTTTCCTCTGCACTTTGAGAGAAACATTTTTCAAACATAATTTATCCTTCATATTATCCTAAAAAATACAAATAAACTTTAATCCATGTCTCTTCTTCTGCCCTGTTGGTTTGAAAAGTTGGTAGGTTTGGGGCTGCAAACCAAACACTGAACCTAACATTCAGTCACTTATTTTTAGGTCTTCTTACCCACGCTGGCATGGCTGTAGCACTTCACTCATGACCAAGAAGCAGAGGTAACTGGGTCTGTGCCATGCAAATTTTCTATTGCTTTTAAATTCAAGATAATTTGGGTATATCGTTTGGGTACAGGGGCCATTCCTGACCAAAATGATTTTATGATTCTTTGGTCTCTTATTCTCTTGGTAGTTTATATAATTTTTATCACTTATAACACATTAAGGATAATGACCCTACATATGTCCAGGATCCTAAGCTTGACATGCTACAAGATGTTTGAAAGTGAAGGAACATAATTTTATGTCTCCTTATAAATAATGGAACTTGAAGAGCTTGAGATTTATGCAGTCACCTGACTAGATAGGTTCTCATCACCTATCTCTAGAAAACATATCAGATCTTGAAACAAATAGTAACAATAAAAAAGAAAAAAACAGTCTGAGATATTATTAATATTCATCCTGCCTGATTGATTTTATCCTTGATAAACTTGCATTTTAAGACACACAGTGGTAGTGATGCAATAAATCTACATATGTGGACACCATTTATGGTCTTACGGTGGACCAAATGGAGTGGGGCTGCTTCCCATGGATCATTCTAATGTCATCATCTGATGAATCTATTCTCCCTTGCTAAGCCCCAGCCTCCTGTCAACTCACCCTCCGGCGGTTCATGTCCTCAATGTACTTCATCACTTTCTGAGTGGCCAAAATACTCCCTTTCTTCTTGGATATAGTTTTTAGAACATCTTTTTTAAACTCATGCACTGCTCTGCAGACTTCAACCCATCTCATTTCAGCTTCCTCAATGATTGCCTGGAGGAGTCAGAACAAAGAAAGAACAGTTTCCAAAAATCCTCAAGGATATCTCCCTCTAAGGAAACCTAGGTTCCCAGACCTCTTTGCGTCCTAACACGTTTCTTCTTAAACTTAGGAAGATATCTGTAAGATACAAATTTGACAATATCAATGTTATTATTAAAAAGCAGGCCTCTGGGGGCACCTGGGTGCCTCAGCTGGTTAAGCACAGGCGCCCCAGTGTCTCTCTCTTTTAAAAATAAACAAACATTTAAAAAAAAGGCCATAAAAAAGGGGGTATCCATAAAAAGGGAGTGAACAAACAAAAACAGTGCCTCCAGTCTCTCTGTACATATATATTTCCATATCTGAAATATTATTTATTCATTAAAAATTATAACATTAATATAATGTGATAGGATAGGATATAAAAAACATCTGGAAGGATATACACCAAAACATTAGCCATAGTCACATCTGGAGAGATAGATTACTAGGGAGACAAATGCTCTTTTTTTTTTTTTAATGTTTTCATTTATTTTTGAGACAGAGAAAGACAGAGCATGAGCAAGGGAGGGACAGAGAGAGAGGGAGACACAGAATCCGAAGCAGCCTCCAGGCTCTGAGCTGTCAGCACAGAGCTTGATGTGGGGCTCAAACTCACGCAGTGTAAGATCATGACCTGAGCTGCAGTCAGCCGCTCAACAAAATGAGCCACCCAGGTGCCCCGGAAGACAAACACCCTTACCATACACTTCTGTAACGGTAATTTGAAAATTTGAAAAAAGACATTATAAATGAATATATGTATTGACATGGAAAGACAGTAAGTGCAAAATACAGTTTATAAAATAATATGATACTTTTTATAAAGAAATTCATATATGCCTAGAAAATAATCTAAACTCTAGGAGATACACACAAGAGTCAACACTGATTACCTCCAGGTGGTAACACTGTGGATGGTTACAAATGTTCTTTTAGCTTACCTATACATTCATATTTTGCTACAATACAGACATTATCTTTAAATAAGAAAACACAAACACATAAAAACACATTATTTGAAAGAATAAAAGGGTATCTGTAGCTGCAGAGCAAATCATCTTAGTTCAGGTTTTGACCTTGGGCACCAAGAAGCAAAAGCATCTTCCTTCACTGGCCATCCCCTTCCCTCCCCGTCATCTTCACATGCCAGAACTCAATCCACCTTCAATGCCACTTTCAACATGTCACTCTCTTGCTCAGCCATCCTTATTGGGGTCATGCTTCCTAAGACATCAAAGATAAAGCCCCCTGCCTGGATTCCAAGGTCTCACCGCCCTACTCAGGCCCGATTTCCTCATACATCCCCCAAAGCAGCCTCTTCTGTAATCACACTAGTCCCCTCGATGTTTTGAACTTGCCATGTTAACTCCCACCTCGAAGTCCTAGCTCATGTCATTCACCTTACCTAGGGTACCCTTCTTTTCCTATTCCTGTTCTCTATTCCTCATCATTCTTCAAGGCCATGCCAAGCCCTGGGTATAGTCCCATCTCCTCGAAAAAGTCTTCTTTGGCCACTCAAGCCCACATTAGCATGTTAAAATTCAACAATGCATGTTTGGAAAGAGAGAGGAGAGTCGGGGGAGGGCAAAAGGAAGGGAGAGAGCGAGGAAAGGATAGGTCTATGTGGTACAGATGATTCCATCAATAAAGGCATGAGTCTACTGATCTGTCCCTCTGGAGGCAATGAATCTGTCTTTGTGTGCCCACATTTAGAAACAGAAAAATGTGGGGCACCTGGTTGGCTCAGTCAGTTAAGCATCTGACTTCCGCTCAGGTCATGATCTCACAATTTGTGAGTTCGAGCCCTGCCTTGGGTGACCTCGAGCACTGCTTTGGGTGAGCATGAGCCCTGCTTCTCTCTCTCTCCTTGTGGGATTCTGTCTCCCTCTCTCTCTGCCCTTCACTTACTTGTACCCTCTCTCTCTCTAAAAAAAAAAAAAAAAAAAAGAGGGGCCCCTGGGTGGCTCAGTCGGTTAAGCAGCCGACTTCAGCTCAGGGCACAATCTCGCAGTCCGTGAGTTCGAGCCCCGCGTCAGGCTCTGTGCTGACAGCTCAGAGCCTGGAGCCTGTTTCAGATTCTGTGTCTCCCTCTCTCTGACCCTCCCCCATTCATGCTCTGTCTCTCTCTGTCTCAAAAATAAATAAATGTTAAAAAAAAATTTTTTTTTTAAAAAGAAAAAAAAAAGAAAAAGGAAAAGAAAAGAAAAATTTGGGGCACCTGGGTGGCTCATCAGTTAAGTGTCTGACTCTTGATTTAGGTTCAACTCATGATCTCATGGTTGTAAGATCAAGCCCCGCATCAGGCTGTCTGTGCTGGGCAAGGAACCTGCTTGGGATTCTCTCTCTTCCTCTTCCTCTGCCCACATGCACACATGTATGCTTTCTCTCAAAAAAATAAAAATAGGGGCAGCTGGGTGGCTCAGCTGGTTAAGCATCTGACTCTTGATTTCATCTGACTCTTGAGTTCATGAGTTCGAGCCCTGCATAGGGCTCTGCGCTGATGGTGTGGAGGCTGTTTGGGATTCTCTCTCTCCCTCTCTCTGACCCTTTCCCACTTGTGCCCTCTCTCTCCCTCTCTCTCTCAAAATAAATAAATAAGCTTTTTAAACTGTTTTAAAATAAATAAGTAAAAATAAATTTTAAAAAATTTCTAAGAATAGAAAAATAGAAAAATTTAGAAATAGAGCAGAAATATCTCTTTTTCATAAAATATTGCTCTCTAATGCAAGCCAACAACTACATCCCATGGGCAACTGAACTAACAGTGATGTTTCTTCTTTGGAGGCAAACTGACCATTTTGGTTTCCAAGAAGACATGGACCATGGTCATGTATGCTACACACAGAAGGTGACTTAAAGGATTTTTCATCCAATCCATTGACTTAAACCTCAAAATCCTTATATTATTAACGAATTACTATATATTTTTAATGGTATTTATGGTTATTATGGTTATTTTTTAAAAGTATCCATATCTTAGAGATACATACTTAAATATCCATAGATAAATGAAGCAATAAGTATTATCACTTCACAATAGCCCAGTCGCCTGTCATGAGAGGGGAGTTGGTAGGGATATGGAGGAAACAAGGGTGGCCATATGTTGATGACTGTTGCATGTGGCTGTTGAGTACATTATGCTTGTCTCTCTACATGTGTGCATTTTTAAAATTTTCCATTTTGGGGCGCCTGGGTGGCTCGGTCAGTTGACTGTCCCACTTCGGCTCAGGTCATGATCTCATAGTTCGTGAGTTCTAGCCCCACATCGGGCTCTGTGCAGACAGCTCAGAGCCTAGAGCCTGCTTCAGAATCTGTGTCCACCTCTCTCTCTGCCCCTCCCCCACTGGCACTCTCTCTGTCTCTCTCTCTCAAAAATAAATAAACATTAAAAAAATATTTTTTAAGTTTAAAATTTGTTGTCTCCTCAGGCAGGCGATAAATTCCTTGAAAGTAGGCCTTAAAATTGTGTTCTCCTACTTGTGTTTCTTTGAAAATAACAAAAGTTATATGAACATACTATGGGTACTACTCGATGAAGTGGAACTGGGGGGCCCAGGTAGGATGGGCTACAGAGGAAAAGGTATACCTCATGGTGCTGCAGATCTCGTTCCGCATTTGCTCTCATGTGCCTTATTTCATCCTTCATGTCATCCAGCTCCTTTAGTACAAGCTCACATTTTTGGTCGTAACTGAGGCCTATTGCACGGTCCACACCTACGCGGGATTTGGATCTGTACCTGCCTCGTAACTGTAATACAGGAAAAACAGAGCCATTGTCAAGTAGGAACTGATGCTCAAGCTGGGCATCAAAATGACCACTCAAATTGGCTAGAAATTACTCCAAATGACAGCCAGGGAGAACAATCTCAATGTGAAAGGATTCGGGATATTAGGCCTGAGGCGATGTTTGTTTCCCAAGCCAACCCAAGGCCCTCTGCTAAATAATTCAAAGGCCTCTGTGTGATAATGAACTGAAATATGAACAAGGGAAAGTGTCTTGAGGGTGGAAAGACTGTGAACCTGCTATAGACTAGCATTCAAGTCAGTGTCAGGGGAAGCCCCAGAGTTCAGTGCTTCCTAAACTGAACACGGAGGAGAAATTACATCTGGGGGCGCAGTACTCAGCAAAAGAACCAAACAGACAAAAATATTTTGATTTCCTACACACTGAAGCCAAAGGTAACCAGCAGACAGCCCAGGGAACGTGTGGCCCCGAAGGTTAGATTGTTTGGCCCTTTCAAAAGATCTACATACAGTTTTAAATTTTCAAAGTTAATTACCCACGTTTGAAAAGCAGGAGATTCCACCAAAATAATCTAGATTCCCAGCCTCTCTCGTAAAATCAGCTGCTCTGGCCAAACCAGGCCACCTGACTGGACCTTTTAGACAAGGGAGGAACTCTCTCGTGCCCACGCAGACCCACTTCCCCCCTATATGTGGCTAGATGGGGCTCGTAAACATTTGAGCCCCCCAAGTTAAGAGAATTATTTCAAAGTTACTCTGGGAGAGTCAGTCCACTATTAATCGAACCTGATTCCCTTCACACTCACTTGAAAGAGAAACCCTGGGAAGGAAGGACCAAAAGTAGAACAGGGAGAAAATCATATGCAACTTGGCCAAAGAGGGCACTCCACAGGCAGATACACAGATACCACATGCATCGAAAGGGACAAACAGAAGAAAATAATTCTCAGGTCTCCTGTGCAAATTCTGCGTACCTGTGCAAATTCTGCTCTTGTGATTTTAATTTCTGATAACCGTGGATGTCGCTGATCCCTGGGCTCCAGTTTATTATAATATTTCTCAAACATCTCTGTCTCAGTTTTGAGAGCAGAGTTTCCATAACTGCAAGACAGAGGGTATGTAAGTTCTACTGATGAGAGTTCAAACCCTAAATCACTAGCATTTAACTTACTAGCTACACAGGACCTTTTGAGAGATACTTAACTTCTTGGTGCCTCAATTTCCCCATCTGTAAAATGGGAATAATAACAGCACTCATTATTTAAGGTTGCAATAAGGAATGCAAAACCTTTAGAACAGTGCCTGGTACCTGATAAGTGCTATTTAAGTATTTGGGTTTTTTTTTTTTAATCTGCTTAATGCGGGGTGCCTGGGTGGTTCAGTCGGTTAAGCATCTGACTCTTGATTTTGCCTGAGGTCAGATCACACAGTTCATGCAATCGAGGCCCACATCGGGCTCTGTGCTGACAGTGCACAGACTGCTTGAGATTCTCTCTCTTCCTCTCTCTCTCTCTCTCTCTCTCTCTCAAAAAATAAATAAATAAATACGAAAAAAATTTAATCTGCCTAATGAGCCACAAAATTGAGAACAGGGATTATGGTGAAAACTGTTGCTGAGATGAAGCTACAAATTCACCTTCAAGTATCTTCTAACCCATTTGTAAAGTTCCTTCTGAATTACTACAGGTGTGAAGTTACTATACATCCACAGTCTTCAGATGTTCCCTTTGGCTTATACTTCTCAGTTTTCTATTTTAATATTTATTTATTTTTGAGAGAGAGAGAGAGCACAAGCAGGGGGCAGAGACAGAGAGGGAGACACAGAATCGGAAGCAGGTTCCAGGCTCTGAGCTGTCAGCACGGAGCCCAATGTGGGGTTCAGACCCACAAACCATGAGATCATGACCTGAGCTGTAGCCAGATGCTTAACCAACTGAGCCACCCAGGCGCCCCTGTTTCTCAGCTTTTATTTCCAGCACTCAAGAGATGGAAGCATCCACAAGAGGTTTATTATTATAAATGGTGGAAAACCTTTGAACAGGTGGTTCTTGAGCAATTAGGGATGACAGACCTAGTTTATCCTGTACACATCAAGCTTATGACCTTTTTAACTTCTTCATATATGCAACACACAGGTTTTATGTGTGTGTGTGCATCTATCTATCTATCTATACATATGTATGAACAGCTTTAGGTATTTTCATATATTACTGAGCGAATTCCTATGGGCTGAATTTTAAGATTAAAAGAAAAGGCTCATTGGAAAGCCCCAGAAATCAAAGTGCCTTGTTTCTTTCAGCATGTCACGTTCCCAGGTAGGCTGTGGAGTGGCACCTGAGTCTGAATCCCAGCATCACCACCGACTTGCTGCCTGATGTCAGGAAAGTGACTAAACCCGTTTCCTTGCCCGCTCCCTAGGGTTACTGTGCCATTATAGAAGGCCATACGTGCAAAAGAGTCTGCACGTAACAAGCATTCAAAAACAAGCATCCAAAAAGCGGTAATATTCCCAGTTCTGACCTACACTATTTATAGACATACAGGGGCGTCTGGGTGGCTTAGTCGGTTAAGTGTCCAACTTCGGCTCAGGTCATAATCTCCCAGCCCCTCAGTTCGAGCCCTGCGTCGGGCTCTGTGCTGACAGCTCAGAGCCTGGAGCCTGCTTCGAATTCTGTGTTTCCCTCTCTGTCTGCCCCTTCCCCACTCGCGCTCCGTCTCTCGCTCTCAAAAATAAATAAACATTAAAAAAACAAAAGTTGTAGCTATTACTAATATTACCTCAGTTCTGACCTACACTATTTATAGACAAAGAAGTAACATCTGTTCAGCTGCTAGAACAGGATATGCTGAGACCAAGAAGTTGTACAATTGACCTCTGAACTCCCAGAAGCCAGCCGGCCGGCCGTACCTGAGCTCTTCCACCAGCCCACACAGCTGGATAATAGGCAGCTCGTTCTCCTCTCCCCCCTGTAACTCGGTGGCAGGGGTCTCAGAGTCCTCATCACTCATCACTCTGCCCAAGTGGCCCTTGTCAATGCTCAGTGAGGCCAAAGCGCCGTGTGCGAGCGCCAGAGTGGCGCGCGGAGTGCGACCTCCAGAGTGCGTTGCCGGAGCGACCGGACGCGTGCGTGCGGGGCGGGACTTCCACAGGCCCCGCCCAGCGCCCCTCCCGTCTTCCCGCGGACCAGAGCGCAGTCACCTGCTTCCTCCACAATCGTTCCTAACGCGCTGATAATAGCAGGTACTGTTTGCGCGGCACTTACTATGCCCTTGGCACCATGTGAAGCATAGTTTGTGAAAATCCTTGCAACAACCTTGTAATCTTACCTATTATTCTGTTTATTCTCCAAATAGAGGAAACACCCAGAAAGTTCACTCGGTTTGTCAGCTTCTTCCTTCCCCCTACCTCACTGTGAGTCCTCTACTCTGTTCACCATCTGATGCTTCATACATACTAACTGCAGTTTCTCTCATATACCTATATCCTGCATTCCTAGAAGAAAAAAAACCTATTAACTGGTATAAACTCAAGAGACATCTCTAAATAGGCACTGAACACCCATTATGTATCCTGGGGGAATGTATGGAGCAGGCAATTCCAGCTCTCGCTTCTGGTTAAATGAGAGGGAAAGAACCCTCAAACCAGCTGTTGCAAATGGAGTGAGGATAGCAATAATGTCGCGCTTCAAACGTTTTCATACTCATCATCTCATTTAATCCTCAAAACAGTCTTATGAGATTGGTATTACTGTCTTCATTTTACAGATCGGGAACTGAGCAATAGAGTAGCTTTGATGAGTTGTCCGTGGTCACAGAGGAATGGAATCAAGCTCTGGCAGAACACAAAAGTTCATGCTGTCAACTTCTACATTGTGTGTGTGTCATGGCAAGGATAGGCAAGGCAGCAGGGTAGCTACCTGTCTGTTCCCATTGGGATGGAAGAGGGCAGAGGGCAGAATGGGCAAACTCCTCCTCTGAGGTGGGGGTGGATGTGGTTAGAAAACAAGTTGTGATAAATTCTTGGAGTGGAAGTCAGCTGCCTTCCCCCACCGAGGGACATGCCTTAGCGTCAACACGTAGTCACTAAACTCCAAAGAAAGGCTTTTGTGTTTGGGGGTAAGGTGCACAAATTTTGGGCCAGAGTGGAATTACTGGAGATGACAGTAGAGAGGCTGAGCCCTGCCATCACCTTCTTCTCTCTACTGGTAGACCTCTCTGCACTCTAGAAGCAATGCAGACGACATTTAGAAATACTTAATATTGGGGAGCCTGGGTGGCTCAGTCGGTTAAATGACCAACTTTGGCTTAGGTCATGATCTTGAAGTCCATGAGTTTGAGCCCCATATCGGGCTATGCCCTGACAGCGTGAAGCCTATTTTGGATTCTCTCTCCCCACCTCTCTCTGCCCTTCCCACACTTGCACTCTCTCTCTCAAAAATAAATAAATAAACATTTCTTTTAAAAAAGCAATACTTGGGGCGCCTGGGTGGCGCAGTCGGTTGAGCGTCCGACTTCAGCCAGGTCACGATCTCACGGTCCGTGAGTTCGAGCCCCGCGTCGGGCTCTGGGCTAATGGCTCAGAGCCTGGAGCCTGTTTCCGATTCTGTGTCTCCCTCTCTCTCTGCCCCTCCCCCGTTCATGCTCTGTCTCTCTCTGTCCCAAAAATAAATAAACGAAAAAAAAATAAAAATAAAAAAGCAATACTTAACATGCTCATATGTCAGGTGATACAAATGGAGGCCAGTCCCAGGAGGGCCTGGAGCAAGAAAGGACTCTGCAGCAGGTCCACACTATGATACAAACGGTCCCATCAGTTGTGTTACATGATAGAGCAGATCCTATGGTGTTGGAGGTATCAGTGGTGGGAAATGATGCAGTGTGAAGCGTAAAGCAATATCCAGTGGAAGAACCACAATGCAGAACCTGAGATTTTGGAAAAAGACCACATCAGGGAATTTCATGCCCTCTGAGAAACAGCTCCTGGCCTGTTACTAGACCCTGGTAGGGACGGGATGCTTAACCATGCATGCATTCAACCCTGCTTATCATGACCTGGGTTCTGTTGGACCCACTGAATCATAAAGTTGGACAGGCCCAGCTTCAGCTCATTGTAAAATGGAAATGTTCCATCCAGGATGGAGTCCCAGCAGGACCAGAGAGCATGAGTAAGCTTCATGAGCAGGAAGCCCAGAGCCACTTGTCATCAACCACACTTGCACCAGTACCCCCACTCCAGTTCACACTCATGACCATATTAGGGGAGGGGACAGGGTCATGATCAGCTAAAAGAGGAGGCAAAGCCTGAGCTTGGTTTAGAGATGGGCTGATTTGGAATGTGGGTACAAGCCAAAAAAAAATGGACAGTGGCTGCATTACAACCACATTCGTGGGAAGCCCTGAAAGACAGTAGAACAGGAAAATCTTTTCAAGGGGCAGACCTGTGAGTGGTGGACCTGGCCATCTATTTTGTATGGAAGGAGAAGTGATCTCAGATGAGAAGTGGTTACAGGGACTCATTAATGGGCAACTTTGGCATAGGGACTCGCCACCAGCCTGGCTGAAATGTTGTTAGATGCTATAGTCTGAGAAGCTTCCTCTCCAGACTTCTCTGTCTTCTTTCTCAAATGTGAGACCTGTGTTGTGGTCTGAACACTCTCCCTGTCTACTCCTGCTTCGTCTCCTTTGTCTATCACAGGCATTTCCCCCATGAAATAAATCCCTTCATGTCTAATTCCATCTTGGCTTAGAGGACCTGAACTCACACAAGTAATAAATTTCAATCTTAAACATATGATTCAAATTTAGTAGCACAGTACATGTATGAACTAAAATCTGTGCTTACCAAAAAAAAAATACCTTGCTGTTCTCACTCTGTTTCACTGCATTGCAGTTTTTAAATTGTGGTCACAAAAAAACCAAACACCCAACATAAAATTTAACATCTCAACCATTTCTAAGTATAAAGTTCAGTGGTGTCTGGTAGATTCACATTGCTGTGCAACCAGTCTCCAGAGCTTTTTTATGTTGCAAAACTGAAACTCTGTACCCATTAAACAATAGCTCTCCATTGCCCCCGCCCCACCCTTGCCCCCACCCCTGCCAACCACCTTTCTATTTTCTGTCTCCATGAATTTGATTGCTTTAAATTCCTCACATAAACTCAGTCATACAGTATTTGTCTTTTTGTGACTGGCTTTTTCACTTAACATAATGTTCTCAAGGCTCATTCATACACAGCACGTGTCAGAGCTTCCTTCCTATTTAAGGCTGAATAATATTCCGTTGTATGTACACACCAATTTTTGCTTATCCACTCATCTGTCTGTCAATGGACACTTGGGTTGTTTTCGTCAGTGCTTTAAATTTTAAACGCAAATAAAAATTCCAAAACTTATTAGGTAGTATGCTGTTCGATATTTATGTATGTGCAGTGTATTGTAGGTCAATTATAACTTAATAAAGCTGTAAAACAAGGAAGCGAACAAACACGCTCTCTTCTCTATCCCAGCCTTATACCTCAGAGCACCTACTCAGTAGCTACACTTGGATGTGTAGTGGGCATGTCAAAATTAACACATCGCTTTTTCTCCTCCCTCCAGATCTGCTTTGTACCCATTCTTTTCCATCTCTACTTTTTTTTTTTTTTAACGTTTATTTATTTTTGAGACAGAGAGAGACACAGCATGAACGGGGGAGGGGCAGAGAGAGAGGGAGACACAGAATCGGAAGCAGGCTCCAGGCTCTGAGCCATTAGCCCAGAGCCCGACGCGGGGCTCGAACTCACGGACCGCGAGATCGTGACCTGAGCTGAAGTCGGCCACTTAACCGACTGAGCCACCCAGGCGCCCCCCCATTCTTTTCCATCTCAGTAACTGGCATCTCCATCCTCCTAGGGACTCAGGCCAAAAAACTGGGAGTAATCCCTTACTAACCCTTGACTCCCCTCTTTTTCTCACCCCTGCATTGGATCTGTGAGCAGATCCCACTGGCTCTGCATTCAGATTAAATCTGGAACTCTTCTTATTACTATGACCACCGCTGTCCAAGCTACCATCATCTTTTGCCTGAATTATTGTGGTTGACCCCTCACTTTGCAATTTATTTCATGTCACTTACACCCCCCAATAAAACCTGGGGGTGGGGTAAAAACACTACCTATTCACCAAATTTTCACCCCTTTTGTACTTTACCTCCTTCAGGTCTTTGCTTAAATTAGTATCTTTGCAATGAGCCTTCCTTAATCATCTAGGTAAAATTGAACCCCATTCCTACCCCCTCCCCCCGACCCTTGGTATTCTCTGTTTTATTTTTCCCATAATGCTTATCTTAAGTAAATTGTTATATATTTTACTTATTCATTTGTTTATCTGCCTTTCCTCCCCAGCCCCACCCCACCCCCACCAACTAAAGTATAGGCTCCACGAGGACAGGGAATTTGTTTTGCACACGGATTTATCCCTGGTACCCAAAACAGATTCCCCACAGATATTTGTTAAATAAATGCAAGAATGTGGGGCTCCTGGGTGGCTCAGTCAATTGAGCATCCAACTCTTGATTTCAGCTCAGGCCATGATCCTAGGATCGTGGGACTGAGCCCTGCATAGGGCTGCATGATGAGTCTGGGGCCTGCTTAAGACTCTCTCTCTCTCTCTCTCTCTCTCTCTCTCTCTCTCTGCCCCTCTCCCCAGCTCACCCACTCTCTCTTTCTCAAATTAAAAATATATATATATATATTAAAAATAATAATAATAATAAATGGAAGAATGTGAAGGCAGGGCTATGAGGAATTTAAGAGCTCAGGTTCTGGGATCAAACAGACTCAAGTTGGAATCTGAGCACAGTCACTCTTTTGTTGTATGAGTGACTCTGGAGAAGTCCCTCATCACCTCTGTCCCAAAGTCTCTTTCTCCAGAGAAAGGTGAACAAATGGGATAAATGGACAGCTGGGAAGATTCACTAAGGCAGGAGGAGGTATAGAAGAGAGGTGGCAGGAGATGTCATTTTTGGTCTAGTTCTGACACTGCATTGCCACTGTCTTCACCCCTACCTGGAGAGGGACAGTAAACCTTGGGGACCAGCATGGAGGCCACTGAGCTAGCACCAAGCTGAGAATTTCCAGACACTAGGGAGGAAAGCTAAGTCAACTGGTCATGCCTCCCTCTTCTGGGCTTAAGTCAGAGGTTGAATCCTCCTCTGAGGTGGCTGGTAAGGAAGGAAAGGTGGAGACTGTTTGCAAAGATAATCTTCCATGCACTGCCCCCTTTGACCTCCTTCCATTTATAATCCAGAATCCAGCCTTGCCTGTAAGATGACAATACGTTCCTCTCCCCAGGGTGGGTGGGTGTAGCTGGTATCAGAAAGTATTTGCTTCTTCACAAGAGCACAGCCAGCCTCAGTCGTCTGACTGCCAACTTCACTGGCTCTCCTTGCACACCCACATCCCCACCCCACCCCCAACATCTATGCCCTTCGAAAATTAAGACACGTAATCTCCACTTTATCACGCCCCTTGTAAGCACCAGTTATCTGGACAGCTTGTTTTCAGAGAACATAAATTACTAGATTCAATGATCTTTCAAGAAGACCTCCTTCTTCTTGGCCCCTATTGAGTCCTGGCAATTTAGCAAGCAAAATTCGTTGGTTTTGAAATAAGAACTGAGGATACAAAGGGTGGAGTGAGTACATTCAGGCTTCCTGCTCATGGCCAAAGAGTTCACACGAATACAGCCCACCATCACATCAACTTCTCACCTGTGCTGCTTGCTGATTCTCCTCTTGCCCCCTTCACATCACCACCCCTCCATCTTTGGGCTAGTGTGTCTCACACTCCAGCAACCTGATCCCTCGCTCCTCTATGCCCTAGGAGTCTAGTGACCAGGGGCTCCATTTCCCAGGATCCCTTGCAGGCTGACTTCTGGCTGGCTTCAGCCAATGAGAGACACCCAGAGGAGACCGGAGGGCGGGAAGAGAGAGAGTCCAGGGGATTTCTTCGCTGCTGCCTTCCTGCTTTGGCACCACAGTCCTGGTGGGGCATAACCCCTCCGTGACCACACCTCCTGTCTGGCATCCTTTCACTCATAGCACCAGCCCCCAATAGACACTGGTTTCGCCATCCCTCCCCTTCCCTTCATATACCTAGAATGCTGCTGGTCTCTGGATATCTCATCATCCTTGTTGATTCCTTTAGCTCTGCCCATGTAAGGATAAATAGTCCCTTGACTAAGGTCTATTCGGTCGAACTGAGTGGAATTCTGTTTCCTGCAGGACCCTAATAAATACATCTGGACTCCACCTACCTGAAGAGTTCATCTCAGCTCCAAAAACAATCCGCCCAGTAGCCAGAGAAATTTGCTGTGCATATATCCTTGGGAGAGACTACTGTTGCATATGAAGTCACTCAAAACTGTAGTCCATCAGTTCCTTTTCTAAGAGTCAGGCTTTGTTAGGGAGATGTTACTAGGTATCTAAAAGAAGTGGGAAAGGGAGTGAATTAGAGGTGGGGGTGTCAGGAGCAGAGTGTTTTAGTTGTCTAGGGTTCCAGGCTGGTTTGGCTACTGGCCACTTAACTTGAATAAGTCACTCAGTGTTTTTGTCCCTCAATTTCCACCTTTGTAAAATGAAGGTGACATATTTTAAGTGACTACCCTATGCATCTTACAAGTTTACTATCAGGCTGAAATGAGATGGCGTAAGAGAAAGTAATAGTTTGGAAAGCATGACACCATGATGGGTGCCCAGGACCTCCTCCATCTGGAAGGAGTCACTACCCCAGTTTGACAACAATCTGTAGTAGATTATTAGGTGAAAAACTGACTCAGCTTGCAGGCCTTAAATAATAGTGATGACAATAGGCATTATTATTTCTTAATATATTTATTACCAATTAGGTAATATTATTGCTTAATGAAAACACTTATAACAACTATTGTTTCAGTTACTATTTATTGATTGCTAGCTATGTGCCAGACGTTGTGCTAAGCACGTTCTACACATTCTCTCATTGCATCAGTTTGATGGTTCTGTGAGATACAGGTACCTTCTTAACCCCCATTTTACTTGTGAGGAAACTGATGTTCAGAGAAATTAAGCAACTTTCCCCAAATTACTTAGGTATTCTGGGGCTGAAATTCAAATCCAGGTTCATCCAACTTTGCTCTGTCCTCTCATCGTATCCGCCTGTTAGAGCAGAAGTTCTCAGTGGGGGATGGGGGGACAAAATAGCACCCCCAGGGGGAAGTTTGGCAGTGTCTGGAGATATTTTTGTTTATTTTAACTCTGTTAAAATGTTATTGGCATCTAGAGAACAGAAACCAGTGGTAGCGCTTGTTCCCCAGGGCTGTCATAACAAATGACCACACACAGGTGGCTGGAAACAACAAGACTTTATTGTCTCATGATTCTGGAGGCTAGGAGTCCAAAATCAAGGTATTAGCAAGGCCATACTCCTTCTGAAGGCTCTAGAGAACAATCCTTCCTAGGCTGTGGTGTCTTGTAGTTCTATCACAATCCTTCCTTGGCTTGGAACTCTTTCACTCCAGTCTGCCTCCGTCTTCACATGGCCTTCTTCCTTGTATCTTCCTTGTGTCTTCCTTGTATCTCCTTTTCTTATGAGAACACTAGTCATCAGATTCATGGCCCACCCTAAATCCAAGATGATTTCATCTCAACATCCTTGACTAATTACATCTGCAAAGATCCTTAATTCAAACAAGGTCACCTTCTGAGGTTCTAGGTGGACATGAATTTGAGGGGACAGTATTCAGCCCACTAACCCTTCAATGCACAGGACAGCCCCTCACAACAAAGAATTATCTGGCCTCAAATTACAATAGTGCTGAGGTTGAGAAACCCTGCTTTAGAGGGAGACATTTCTTGTCTGAGAAGTGAGAAGAATGTGCCTCTGTTAATCCACACAGCTACAAACAGAAAGGGTCTCAGAGCACTTTAAAGTCCGGAGGTCACCCTCTCCTTCCACTTTTCTGAACCACTTCTTCTTCTGATAGCCTCCAGTATCTCCATGTGGATGCTGCCCCCTGCCTGGCATTCATACAGCACTTTGCATTTTGATTTAAGAATGATACGGTCAGATCCACCCAAAGTGTTAAGCTTCCAATAGTATTAAGCTTCCAAAGAAATGCCTGCCTTCTTCTTTCACAAATGGGAAGATGCTCAAAAATCAGAGAAAGGAACTCGAGCTTGTGGGCAAGTGACTATTTGCAAGTTATGGGAGAGGGACCAGCCCTGCGAAGTGGATCATCTGATGGCTACCAGGGCACTTTCCTCCATTCTTTCAAGAAATATTTGTTGAGCACCTACTGTGTGCTTAGCCCTGAGGATGCAGTAGTGAGCAGCAAGGCTGGTGTGCCTGCTCACATGAACCATCCAGTCTGATATGAACACTTATAATCCAGTGTGATAAGTGCTATAAGAGGGAAATGCAAGGTGCTTAGATTTCAAGTGGTCATAAAGGGTTTTCTGGAGCAAGTGAAGTCTAAGCTGACATTTAGAGACTGAGTAAGATTCAGATGCAGGTGGGTCAGGCTAATTAGTCCAAAGTCAACCACAATTTTAGCCCCTAAGCAAAGACCAAGGGAAGAGTAGCATTGGGAGAGGAGAGAGCTTGTGCAAAGGCCCAGAGGGGAGAGTGAGCATGTTTGGGGAACTGAAGGAAGGCCAGTCTATGCTTCACCCCCACAGAACAAAGCAGAGAAGGTTATTGCTAAGGTCCACCTTCTGGTTTTCCTCCTTGCCTTCTGAGGGCTCCCTTTGACTTCCCTTTCCAATTTGAGCTGTTATTAGATGCTTTCTCTTGGTGTCCATGTTGAGCACAATTCCCTTCTCAGTTTCAGGGACCCCCATCTAGGTCTGATCCCCTGGTCAGGACAAAAGGCCTTTGATCTTATCCAGAAGCAAAAGGGGACATCAGGCATGACCAGACATCTTTGGTATCTTACAAAATGTGTAGAAATTGCTTTTGTCCCAGCCAGGGTGAGGCAGAGGCAGAGGCAGAAAGTCCTGGGAAAGCATCAGAGCTGGGGCAAGTTCACTCCCAAGGTAGCCCCCACTTTGGAAATCAGAATCAGAGGCACATAGCTGAGGCCCAGGACAGTCAACATCACTGTGCTTCCTGCCCTCTCTGGATCATGGAGGAGCAAAAGTGTTAAGAGCCTGGACTCTGGAGCTAATGACCTGAGTTCAAACCCAGCCCCAGACCATTCCTAGATGTGTGACTTGAAGTAAGTCAACTCATTTCTCTTTATATTAGTGCTGCCCCCTAGAGCAGTGTGTGTGTGTGTGTGTGCATGTGTGTGCGTGTGCACGCACGTGTGCACGCACATGTGTGTGCATGTGTGTGTGTGTGTGTGTGCATGCAACTGAGGGGGTCATGAGAGAACTCCTGTAAGAGTTCCCAATCCAAGAGGTGTATTTTTAATACTGTGCTATCTAAAATTTTTTATTTTGAAATAATTTCAGTTGTAAAATATAATAAAGAATTGTCAGACATCTTTTACACAGATTTTCTACATTCCCCATAGGTTAATATTTTACGACATTTGCTTTATCATTCTCTCTTTATACATATATATATATATATATATATATATACACACACACACATATATACATATATATGTACACACATATATATATATGTGTGTACATATATATGTGTGTATATATATATATGTATATATAGGATGTTCATCTATATCCCTTACCCAAATGTTTCCTTTTTTCTTAAACATTTGAGAGTAGTTGCAGATCTGATGTGCCCCTTTATCCCTAAATACTTCAGTGTGAAATTTCCTAAAAGCAAGAACATTTTCTCGTAAGATTATGAAAATCAAGACATAAACATTGATTTAATATTGATATCTAACATAGAGATCTAACCTAAATTTTCTCAGTTGTCCCACTAATGCCTTTTATACCAAAATAACAACATGAATTTTTCTGGTCCAGAATTGCATTAAGTGGCCACATGTATTTAGTTTCCTTCGATCTGAAACAGTATCTTAGTCTTTGTCTTTCCTGACCTTGACATTTGTGAGGAATAAAGGCCGGTTAGTTTGAACAGTGCTCCACAATTTGGGTTTGTCGTACGTTACGTTGTGATTGCATTGCAGTTCTGCATCTTGGGCAAGAGTATCACAGAAGTGATGTGTCATTCTCAGGGCAACTTGTCAGGAGGCATTTGATAATATCATCTGGTTTTAACTTTGATCACTTGGTTAAGGTGGTGCCTGCCAAGTTTCTCTGCTATAAAATTAGTGTTTTTCCCTTTGTTGTTTATAAGTATCTTGTAGGGAGATACTTTAAGTCTATATAAATATCCTGTTTCCCATCAGACCTCACCCACCAGTTTTAGTATTCGTTGGTAACTCTTGCCTAGATAGATTGTTACTATGACAGCTGCCAAATGGTGATTTTTCTAAATCCACCATTCCTTTTATGTCTATTAGTCTGGATTCTACTTTATTTACTTACATCAATATGGACTCATGGATTCTTATTTTATTCTAGGAGTTGTAATCCCTTACTATCATTCTTTGATTTGATGCTTAAATTACACCAACTTTGGCCAGCCAATGGGAACTCCTTAAAGCTGGCTACTTTGTCCTTTTGACATGTTTCCACCATTTTGTGTGTGTTTTCTTACTTTCTGGAAAACTAGATGTTCATATATATTTCCCTTACTCAAATCTGGAATCAGCCATTTCTTCAAACAACCCTAGTTTATTTTAGTGGAGAATTTAAACCTTAACTTTAAAAAATGATGAAGGAAAGGAAGAAGGAAGAGGTGGAAGAGAAGGTGAAATGCCCAAAAGGGGGGCAGGGAGGTTTACAAATATTATAGCATATGTTTTGAGTGTTTACATTTAACAAATCAATTGTTTTATTTATTTTTTAAATGATTTTAAATTCTTTTTTAAAAATGTTTATTTATTTATTTTTGAGGTGGGGGGCGGGGGCAGAGAGAGAGAGGGAGAGATTGAATCCCAAGCAGTCTCTACGCTGCCAGCTGTGGGGCTTGAACTCACCGACGGTGAGTGAGATCATGACCTGAGTCAAGATCAAGAGTCGGATGCTTAACTAACTGAGCCACCCAGGTGTCCCCAAATCAATAGTTTTAAAACCAAAAGTATGATGCAAATATAATTGTGCTCCTCATAAGATAGTTATACCAAAAGTCTGCTTTTGAGGTTCTCCTGAATGTGGGTCCAAATCATCTCCCTGCCTCCCCAGCACACTCCATAATGCCCTATGCCAATAGTGCTTAAATGGGGAGGGGGAGGGAAATCCACAACGTGATGGTGAATCTCAGGGAGCTCAGGTCTTTCTTCTCAGAATTGACCTCAGCCCCCAACCCCTAGAGCAACTGTGCTAATATCTGTTTTATATATGAATAGATTGGGATTTTACTCAGTTTTATTTGAGGACGCTTTAGGGCAGTGGGGTCGGAAAGGTAGTTAAGGCGAGCCAGGCTATTTGATTTCAAATCCTAGCTCTGGTGAGTGACTTAACTGCTCTAGGCCTCAGTTTCGTCATCTGTCAAATGGGGATGTTTTGCCCCCAGAGCCTTTTGGAGAGGGTGACACTGATATATGTCAAGCACAGGGAGCAGCAGCTGGCATGTGAGAGTTTTGTGCTGGTGTCCTGACTTCTGAATGAGGCCGCTGCCTTTAGAGACGTCTTTGCAGTCTACATGCATCACTAAAATTGGGCCCTCAGGATTCCACCTGCCCTCAAGGATTGGTGCCCACAAACTACAAATCATGGCCCACTCCAGCCCATCTTCATTCCTGGTCACCTGCAGGCACCTGTGCCCCAGACACCTTTCATTCACCTTTCACCTTTCACCTGTGTCACTCAGGACCCTTTCCAGTGCAAGTGACAGAATCCCGACTCCTACCAGGTTACACAAAGTAAGGACCCATCGTCTCCAAGGGTCCTTTCTCGACCTTTAGGCACGGCTGGATCCAGGGATACAATTACTCCACCAACCCCCTCAATGTGTTCTGGACTCAGTTTTCCTCTGTATTGGCTTCACTTTTATGGGGCAGCAAGATGACCAATGGCCCCAGCCTCACATCCTACCAGCTGAGCGACCCCGGAAAAGAGAATGTTTTTCCTAGTAGCTTTAGCAAAGGTCCTAAGGGCTGATGCCTATTGGTTTGTTTGGGTTACATGCTGTGCTAGGTCTCTCCTATTTGCCCCTCCATGGCCTCTCTCCACCTCTGTGCCTTGGGAGCCCAACCCATGCAGATCACAAAAACAGACACTCTTGCCTTCTGGGTTTAGGTTGTGCTCAGCAAATGGGAGGCACATGTAAGAGACTGGAGGATAGGAAGAGGTTACCGTCAGGGTGTGGATTTTGCCCCTCTTTCCCTCCCAAGTTGCTGTGAACTGTCTGTGTCCACTGAAGGTCCCATCTCCTGCCAAGGGACATTTTCCATATAACACCATTCCTCGTGGACCCAGTAATCAATTATTCCCTCTCCTTACCTCTCTAGTCTAGGAGGGATGGTGGCTCCTAGCCATTGGAGGTCCCCGAGTACCACACCAGTTGTTGTTGGCTTCCCTGCGTCCTTCCTTCACCTTTGTAAAAGACCCATCATTATACTTTCCTCAGGGACCCTGCTGAATGTGTCACCTGCGTCCTGCTGATGCATATGCTCACCTCTGGAGCACAGGTGAGGTCTTAAGTGACCACAAAAGAAGGACCAGACAGAGTAACAAAGAAGTGAGTGTCAGAGTGCTTTGTCAACCCCAACGCATGGGACCATGGTGGGGGTGTCAGGCTGGAAAGCCAGGGTCCCTCTTGGTCCTAGTTTCATCCTCCTTCCTCTGAGTTTCACTGAGTGACAGGGTGAGAAAGAGAACTAGATGTGGAGTCCAGGGCCAACCACCCCCTCCCTCTTATATGTCCCACTATGTGTGACCTGAACAAGGGACTCCACTTCTCTGAGCCTCTCTTAAGCGAAGAAATCTTACATGCCTCCCCCACAGGGCTGCTAGCAGAATTGGATAAAATTGGCTAGGGGGAGGGATGGCTGATTTCTGGAGTTCTCTATCTACTGTGTGTTGTGGGGCCTCAGGACTTTGGGGGCCCTCAGAGGCATCACTTTCCTTCCCATTGTGGTTCCATTTGTTTCCATCTTGACCACAGAATATCTCAGTTCTCTGTCAGCCACTTTCTACATGATCTTAGAGATAATCTCCTGCACGCCCATACCCCTGTCACCAGCAATGCTACAAAAGTCAAGAGTGATAACATCTGTTTATGGTCTCTCTCTGCCACCCTACCAGCAGGAGACTGTAATCTCCTTGAAGGCAGGGACACCGTGTTTTGTCCACTGTCATATGCCCACATCTAGGAGAAACCAGCACAGATCAAGTGCTCAGGAAGTACATGTTGAAGGAACAGAAGCAAACAGTCATCGAGAAAGACCAACTGTTGTTGTGTTACTCCTGTATGTTAAAAAGCAAAATAAAGAAGCATAAAAAGAGGGTTATAAGAATTGCCCACATGGCCAACCTGACTATGGTAACACCTATATAACAGGCTTGTTGTAAGACTGACATGAGATTGTGCATGTAGGGCACTTGGCGCCCTGCCCAGCCAAGGGCAAGAGTGCCATCAATGCTGGGTGGATGCAGAAGCAGTGACCCATTCAGGGACCGAGCTTGTCTGAGGGGCCCTCTGCTCCTGCTAGCCTAGCTGCAGCTGCTTAGCTAACATTGGATCCCAAGCAGGGAAACCATTGTCTCAGGACAGTGTCTTGTGTCTTAAGGAGGGACGCTGTGGCAGACCAAAAAGCAAAGAGGGCCTGTGGCGTTGGCTGAGAGATACTGCACTCAGTTACTAACTTGTCCTTCAGATAAGTGGTCTCATATTTTAAGATTTCAGTCTCCTCATCTGGAAAATGGGGATATTTACACTCAGTTCTTTACCTTATGGGTGGTCCTGAGGGCCAAATAAGAAAATGGCTATACTTAAAAGCTTTTTTAAATAAAAGGTCCCTAACGAAGCTCAACGGATGATTAAAAGCATTTGCTGTCTCCAAACCGCCCCCCACACACCCATAGGCCCAAGGGTGCTTAGATCCCTATTTTCAAAACTCATCCCTAGTCCCCTTCCATCCCTCCTCTTCTTCCTTTGCTCTAATCAATGGATCTTGATTAATCAATGAACAGCCCCACCCCTCCAATCCAGGCTGGCTCCCAGATAGCTTTGTGTAAAGGCCTGGATTAAAATGGTCCCTGTTTGTATCGATTTGGAAAGAACTCCTCCTTTAGAATTGTTGAGACAGGACGCTCTGTGGGCTCCAGCCCCAACGGCAGCTCACGTGGAAGAAGAGGAGAGATCCATCTCCACCCCTCCTGAAAAGTGAGTCACCCTGTCAACATGCCCTTCTGATGTCACAGCTGGTTCTACCAGCTCCCTCTGGAGCTGGGCCTCACCCCTGCCAAGATGGAACCTTCACTCTCCTCCTTTGTCAAAAGCAGGAAACACTTGCCAGACAGAACTACCAGGACCCCAGAGCCCCATTCTATTCAAAAGTCTGTCATACTATCATAGTTTTTGTCAAACAATTATTACTGAATGACAGAGAGGAAAGAGAAAACTTTCCCTTCCTCTCTGCCCTCCATCTCAATCCATGCCCTAGAATAATCCATTATTAATAGCTTGGTGTGGAACATTCCAGATTCTGTATAATGCATATTCAATTTTCTTTATTAGGACTATATTATTTTTAGAGTAGTTTTAGGTTCACAGCGAAATTGAAGGGAAGGTATAGAGATTCACCATATACTTCTTGCCCCCCCCCCCCCCCGCGCCGGCCAACATGCACAGCCTCCTCCATTACCAACATCCCCCTCCAGGGTGGCACATTTGTTATAGCTGATTAGCCAACATTTATATGTCATAATCACCCAAAGTCCATAGTTTACGCTACAGTTCACTCTTGGTGGTGGACATTCTATGGGTTTGGACAAATGTACAGTGACATGTATCCATTATTCTGGTACCATGTATTCTCACTGCTCTAAGAATCCTCTGCACTCTGCCTATTCACCCCCTCTCTTCACACCCACCCCCTGGCAGCCACTGATCCTTTTACTGTCTCTATCATTTTGCCTTTTCCAGAATGTCATATAGCTGGTATTATATACAGTGTGTAGCCTTTTCATACCGGCTTCTTTCACTGACTAATCTGCATACAAGGTTCTTGCATGTTTTTGCATGGCTTGATGGCCCATTTCTTTTCAGCCCTGAAAGATACTCCATTGTCTGGAAGGACCACCATTTATCCACCCGCCTGCTGAAGGATGCCTTGGTTGCTCCCAAGCTTTGGCAATTATGAATAAAGCTGCTATAAATATCCATGTACAGGTTTGGGTGTGGATATAAACTTTCAGCTTCCTTGGGTAAATATCAAGGAGTGTGATTGCTGGATCACACGGTAAGAACAGGCTTAGTTTTGTAAGAAATAGTCAAACTGTCTTCCAAAGTGGCTTTCCCATTCCGTATTCCTGCTAGCAATGAATGAGTTTCCTGTCGCCCCACATCATCTGCAGCATTTGGTGCTGTCAGTGTTCCAGAATTTGGCCTCTCTAAAATGTGGGTAATGGTATCTCATTGTTGTTTTAGTTTTCCTTTCCCTGATGGTATATTACATGGAACAACTTTTATATTTGTTTACCATCTAAATATCTTCTTTGGTGAGATATCTGTGAAGATCTTTGACCCATTTTCTAATTGGGATGTTTGTTTTCTTATTGTTGAGTTTAAGTGTTCTTTCTATATTTAGTGCCTTGTATAATAGTGCCTTGTCAAATATGCCTTTTGCAAATATTTTCTCCCAATCTGTGGCTTGTCTTCTCAGTTTCTTGATGAATGTTCAGTTTTAAAAATTTAATCTAATTTTACAAGTAATACAAAAATTTATTTTCTGTGGGGGAAAAACAATGAAACGGTACAAAATCTGCCTTGATTTTTATCCTCTGAGTCCACTCTCACCACAGGCCACGGGTTATGCCTGTTATCTCTTCTGAGTGTATTCTTCCCCATCCTGCTCTATGTGTTTTTAATCGCACATGTTTCTATTTCCGTGGGGAATAAATAGCTCTATTTTGCGTGCATGTGGTTTACATAAATGTTGGCATATCACACCTATTGTTTGCCAACTCTGGTCATACTGTCTTGAAAATTCATCTGTGTTAGGATGTATACAGCTACCTCATTCTAAGCATAGCATTGTGTTCCATTAAATGAATGTATTACAATGTATTTAGCTTTTCCCTACTGGTGGATGCTTAGGTTGCTCCTGATGTTTTCTTCTGTCCCTTTATAAAAACAATCTTTTAAAATTTTGGTCAAATTCATGCATATTCATGGTATTAAAAAATCAAATAATATTATAAGGTTTCTAGCAAATGTTAGTAATGCAACACACACACACACACACACACACACACACACACACACACCCCTGAGTCCTGCTCCTCAGAAAGTTACTATTCTTTCAGCTGTTTCTTCTGGCATTTACCTCTGTATTTCCGAATAAGATGTTTATATGCTCTTTCTTTCTTTCTTTCTTTCTTTCTTTCTTTCTTTCTTTCTTTCTTTCTTGATTTCTTTCTTTTTTTTAGAGAGGCGGGGAGGGCAATAGAGAGGGGAAGAGAATCTTAGACAAGCTCCATGCCCAGTGCAGGACCCTATGAAGGGCTCGATCTCACAACCATGAGATCATGACCTGAGCCAAAATCAAGAGTCAGGTGCTTAACTGACTAAGCCACCCAGGCACCCTGTGCTATTTCTTGGTTTATCAATCCAAGACATAATCTACTGCCTTCCTATTGAGGTAGCTTTATACACACCATTCCCATGCACTTGCCTCCCCTCTCCCCATTCTTCCTGTATAATTGCATGACAGTTTTCTGGTTAAGTCAGTATTCTTGGGGCACCTGGATGGCTCAGTTGGTTGAGCATCCAACTTCAGCTCAGGTCATGATCTCACCATTCACGAGTTTAAGCCTCACATCCGGTTCTGTGCTGACAGCTCAGAGCCTGAAGCCTGCTTTGGATTCTGTGTCTCCCTCTCTCTCTGCCCCCCCACCCCACCCCACCTCACTCATGCTGTCTCTCTCAAAAATAAATAAACATTAAAAAAAATTTTTTAATCAGTATTCTCTGTTTACATCAGTGCAATCTTTTATTTTTTCCTGCCAAGCGGTGGTTCTTAACTTTAACTGCCCCCAGGGAGCTTTTAAATCACCCAGGGAGCTTTTAAATAACCCGGAAGCCCAGCCTGAACCCCAGATCAATTAAGTCAGGTTATCTTCAACTTTTTCCTTGTCAGCTTTCCATTGAATGTTTTACTTCTGCTCTTACATTTTTAATTTACAATAACTCTTTCTTGTTTTCTGATTGCTTTTTGCAGCAAACACTGTTGGCATAGGCCCTTGGCATTCACCCTTGAGTGCTGCCCACAGCTGCTTACTACACATAGCTATGCAGCTCTGCCCAAGAGCTATTTTCTTCCAACCAGCATCCTCAGCCTGAGTGCAGGACAAGCTGGAGGTTACTCCCCACTGGAGGCAGTTAGTGGACCCTCGTGCACTGGCTGGGATACCTCTGAGGCATGTTCTATACCGGCTCCTGGGGTTCTCCAGAAATATCAAGCTCCAGGCACCCACAGTAGTAGCTGGCTAGGGTAACACACCTTTTGTTGGCTTCCTTCCCTTCCCTGCCTCACTTCCCAACTCCTTGACCCACATTTCCTAGGATCACCTGCCAAAAATCCATTGACTGGAATCATTATCTCAGAAATGGGCATTTGGGAAAACCCAAACCCAAACACTCCTTTTTTTTTTTTTCTTTTTAAATAGAATCTTATTTGTGTTTCATGGATGTGATACCTCATTATCTCTCTGTGGGTATTAATTATAGTGAGTCCTAACATCTGTTTAAAAAGTTTCATTCCTGGGGCACCTGGGTGGCTCAGTCATTTGAGCATCCGACTTCGGCCCAGATCATGATCTCACGGATCATGAGTTCGAGCCCCACATCAGGCTGTCTGCTGTCCGCACGGAGCCCACTTTCGATCCTCTGTTCCCAGCTCTCTTTGCCCCTCCCCCACTTGCATGTGTGTGCTCTCTCTCTCTCAAAACTAAATCAACATTTAAATAAAGACACATATAAAATAAAATAAAATGAAGAAAAGGAAAGAAAAAGCTTCACTCCTGCCTTGGCCCATAATTATCTACTGTTTACTTTTCTGGAGTTTCTCCAATTTCCCACTATGATGAGGACACGTGCCTGACTGGCAGCATCCTGAGAGCCAGGGGGCAGGAGGAGCAGGGTTCTCCCTGGTCAGTACAGACTTTCACATAACATCCCTGGTTTTAATGTAGTGTCTCTCCCGCCTTCCGCTGTGCCTAGTGTCCTTAGGTCCGGAGCCTCCCTCGTTCCATTTTTCTGTAGAACAAACTTCTGCCAGGGTCGGGAGTGGGTAACTTATTGACTGCCCTAGATCTGAAAGGGGCCTTCGGTGGTTCTTCCAGTTATAATTGATAGGTAAGAAATCACCCAAAACTAATCAAAACAACAATATTCTTTTTTTTTTTAATCTCTCATGGTTTCTGTGGCTGAAGAATTTTGGAAAGGCTCAGAATGGGTATTTCTGGCTTGGGATCTCTCATGCGGTTGCAGCCAGAAGGTGACTGAAGCTGGAATAGCCGGGGCCAAGCACCCACTGCCCTGTCTCTCTCCGTCTCTCTGTCTCTCTCAATCTCTCTCTCTCTTTTTCTCTCTCTCTTGTCACAGGGCCACTCCGTGGGGTTCTTCCATATGGGCTTCCTCACAGCATGGTGGTCTCAGCACAGTCACATTGCTTAAGTTTCCAGCCCCAGAGTCCCATCTTCAGACATTACAGTGTCAGTGCCCCTGCACTCTGTTGTTACAAGCAAGTCACAAGCCTGCCCCAGTCAAGGGGAGGGGACATAGACCTCACCTCTCAACAGGCGGGGTGTCACAGTCACGCTGTGGAACACAGGTGCAACGGGAGATACTGTTGTGGCCCTCTCGGGAAAGTACAACCTGCCACAGTGGTCTCACTGCTTCTCACGCAGGGTCCTAGCCATGCTTCTGTTGGCAACCCCTCTCTACCTCCCACACGTCACTCTGACTCAATTCCTGGCAGTTTTGGTCCATGAATCTTCCTGCTTCTTGGGAGGCCCCCATGCACAGATGTGCAAGCTGGGCAGTGCGCCTAGCCTAAGGGCTAGCGGGTGGCCCCACGGCTTGCTGCCACCCTCTTCTGCAGGCATTTTCAGCTCTACTAACTCATCTCCTGTCCACCTCCCCAAATTGGTCAACACCTCTCATCTGCTATTGCCCTCTCTCCTGTTCTTTTTGGCTCTTTTGTGAGCTAATAACTTTTTGGTTCATTTGCTCTGGTTTTGGTACGGCTTTGGGGAGGGGGCAAAGGAAAATCTATATCCTCAATCTATCATTTTTTTTTAAGTTTATTGATTTTGAGAGAGAGAGCAAGCAGGGGAGGGGCAGAGAGAGGGAGAGACAGAATCCCATTCGGGCTCTGTACTGTCAGCACAGAGCCCAACGCGGGGCTCCAACTCACAAACCGTGAGATCATGACCTGAGCCAAGCTCAAGAGTTGGATGCTTAACCAACTAAGCCACCCAGGCACCCCTATTATTTTTTAAAGTAGGCTTCACGCCCAGCATGGAGTCCAACATGGGCCCTGAACCCACAACCCTGAGCTGAGATCAAGAATTGGATGCTTAACCCACTAAGCCACCCAGGTACCCCTCAATCTATTATTTTAACGAAAAATGCCATGTTTCCATATTTCCCCCTAATAGAAATCACTGCAATAATGCCTCAATATGCACATAAGCAAGTGTTAATACCTCTTTGTAGAGTTTACTTTTACAAAAGTGGATCATGCTATAATTGTTGGGTAATTTGCTTTTCTCACTTAATATATTCTGGACATCTTTTAATGTCAATATATATAGATCTGCCTCGTTCTATAAAATAGCTGTGTAGTGTTCCATGGGAGGAATAGGAATTCTATCCCACAGGAGAGAAAAGGGGGGAAATGTACCTATCCCTCACTCTTTATGCCGGAGGGACAGGATGACTCCCCAAAGGAGTGCCCCAAGGTCAGAGGCAGGATGTGGTGGGTGGGGATGAGGTGTACAGAGCTTTAACCATATCCTTGACGCCACATGCATGTACATAATTATCATTACAGCATGCACACTTCAGAGTGTTTTTTTCCCCTTGGCTTTATTGCTAAAAACCAGGATTTCTCAATTTGGGCACTAATTGAGAAATTTGGATTAGATAATTCTCTGTTGTGGGGCTGTCCTGTGCATTACAGGATGTTCAGTGACATCCCTGGCCTCTACCCACTAGATACCTAGCACCACCTCCCCACATTGTGACGACCAAAAATGTCTCCGGACTTTGCCTAATGTCCCCCAGGACAAGATCACTCCCAGTTGAAAACCACTGCTATAAACTGATCTAAAGTCCTCTTGGCAGCCTGTAACCCGGTTAGCTGGCTCTTCTCCCTTTGCTTCTCTTACAACTAGTTACCTAGGTTTTTCTAGGAGAGGATATATAGTCCCAACATGCCATTCCCTGAGTGTCCAGGTAGGGTTAACTCCTTTCCTTTTTTTTTTTTTTTCTTGTTTATTTATTTATTTTAAGAGAGAGAGAGCATGCCAGGAAAGGGTGGAGAGAGAGAGAAGAGAGAGAGAATCCCAAGCAGACTCCACTCTGTCAGCACAGAGCCTGACTGGGGGCTCAATCTCATGAACTGTGAGATTAGGACCTGAGCCAAAATCAAGAGTTGGGTGCTTAACAGACTGAGCCACTCAGGAGCCCTGGGTTAATTTTCCTTACTGGCAGGTTTCCCACCCCCCCCCCCACCCCGCCTCAAGTTCATTTGCTGCTATCCTTAGAAAGAATTTTGAGAAATTTCCAAATGTAATACATATTTATCGTTGAAAATTGAAAAATACAGAAAAGCACAAGGAAGAGAATTAAAATCTTCCCTCTGGACCCCTTCCATAATCACTGATAACATAATTTTTGTGATTATTTTGACAGCCTTCTAGTCTTTTTCTCTCTCTTCCTCTGTATAGATTGTATATCTGTCTACATACCTATGTGTGTGCATAAATTTTTAAGCAAAACCCCCTGTTAAGAAAATATGATTAACATTGTAACATGTCTTCTTGCTTTAAGTACCCAGAGTCCTTTGTAATGTCTCCTTATTTGTGCATCCAGAGGGCTCTGCCTTACTGCTCAGGTTCTGATCGCACTGATAAAGAGGTCACTTGCCTATACCATTGTTGAAATACAGCAAATGACCTCTGTTCCCTGTCAAAGTATAACTTAAAGAACATTACAAACATGGCATTCCTACAACCGAGCACACACCCCAGATACATTTAACTTGTTTTTTTTTTTTCAACGTTTATTTATTTTTGGGACAGAGAGAGACAGAGCATGAACGGGGGAGGGGCAGAGAGAGAGGGAGACACAGAATTGGAAACAGGCTCCAGGCTCTGAGCCATCAGCCCAGAGCCTGACGCGGGGCTCGAACTCACGGACCGCGAGATCGTGACCTGGCTGAAGTCGGACGCTCAACCGACTGCGCCACCCAGGCGCCCCACATTTAACTTGTTAATGAGGGAATCAGCAGGATGGTAAAAACCAGTCCAAAGGAGAAGTGGAGGAAAAGAGGTTATACAATCCATCAGGAAAAGCATACTAAAATCAGCATGCTAGGTTAGAGGCAAAACTGACTCATATCCTACAGGGTAATAAAACTGTAACCTTTTAGGTTATCATTTTTATAGACAAAAATCATTTGTATCTCTACCAAACAAAATTCTACACAACCTTATAGAATCAGGGCCCCAGGCAAAAGGAAAGTTCAAATCAAACAGAGGTTCAAATCAAACAGAGGGATTAGATAACAAAATAATCCTGGGGTGGTCTGTTAGGCAGTGTTCCAGTCTGCAATGAAAGGATGTGCACTTCTCCTTTTGCCTCATTTCCAAGTTTGGGATCTCTTTTCTTTCCTTTTCTTTTCTTTTCTTTTCTTTAAGATTTTATTTTTAAGCAACCTCAACACCCAGCATGGGGCTTGAATTCCCAACCCGGAGATCAAGAGTTGTACGTTCTTCCGACTGAGCCAGCAGGCACCCTGGGATAATTTTTCTTAATATCCCTTCTTTTCTCTGGTTCCCCAGGCAAATTCTATGCAAGATTTCCCTGAGGCAAAGTGGCCATGGTTTCTGCGGTCCCCTGGGCATCCCTCATCTTCCTCCCTTTTAACCTACATTCTAAACAGGTGAGTCCCCAGGGACCTGGGTATTTCCAATTAGTCACTGTACCTGGCCAGATATAACTCACATACCACACATTTATTTGAAGTGTACAATCCCATGATTTCTGGTATATTCAAGAGTTGTGAAATCAATTTTGGAACATTTTATTCACCCCAAAAAGAAATCCTATAGCCATTAGCCGTCACTCCCCATTTCCAACCAGCCCCTAGCCACCAGTGATCTACATTCTATGTATTAGTTTCTCCTGGACTACATTTTCTACAAATGGAATCATACAACATGTAGGTCTTTTGTGTCTAGTTTCTTTCATTTAGCCCAATATTTTCAAGGTCCATGCATGCCGTAGCATGCCTCAGTACCTCATGCCTTTTTATTGCTAAATAATATGCCTTTGGGTAGATATACTACATTTTAATCAGTCGATGAACATACAAGTTGTTTCCATTTTTGTCTATTGTGAAAAATACTGCTGTAAACCTTAGTTATAAGTTTTTGTGAGAACATATGTTTTCATTTTTATTGCGTATATACCCAGGAATGGAATTTCTTAGTCATAGGATAACTTATACCTCACCTTTATAGAAGCCGCCAAGCTGTTCTCCAAAGTGACTTTGTCATTTTACATTCCTACCCTCAGCGTAGGAGGGTTCCAGTTTCTCCACGTCCCTGTCAACACTTGTTATTATCTGCCTTTTTGATTATAGCCATCCTAGTAGGTGTGAAGGGGTATCATTGTGCTTTTGTGGTCTTGCTTTTTTTTTTTTAAGTTTATTTATGTAATTTGAGAAAGAGAGAGAAAGGAAGACAGAGAACCCCAAGCAGGCTCTGTGCAGAGCTGGACGCTGGGCTGGATCCCACAAACTATGAGATCATGACCTGAGCAGAAATCAAGAGTCAGACACTTAACTGAACCACCCAGGTGCCCCTGTGGTCTTGCTTTTTAAACTAGTCTTGCACAGAAAACAAATTCGCACACAATCAAGGAACCAAGCACAGTGGCCTCAAGGTTCTAAGCCTCTACTAGTGGGATGAGTCTGATGGATGAGTAAAGACCGTCCCGCTGAACCATCCTGTGGAGCCGGCTCCCAAAGGGGCAGGACGTCTATACCAAACCCTACCCACCCCGGAGAGAGCATCTAGAATGCATGATCTTCTGCCCAAACATGGGTCGCAGTATCCTTCTGGTAAAAGGGAGGCGGTAGATGCCCAGGATTGTTGTGTGAGGTGAAAGAAAGGAAAAATGCAGGCTAGGCCTGGGCCAGGCCCCTTCAACAATATCCCCAACTCTGCAAGGGGTCATTTGTGTGCTGGTGGGAATCAAATGACCTCCTTCACTACTGTCAGTCACACTATCAGGGTTATTGGCACATCCCCAAACTAAGTAAATATGTTCCCGCCTTTTGAAAATGTGAATACCTCCGGGAGGGGTAGGCATCTTGCAAGAAGTCAGTAGCTGGTTGTGAATTAGCTTATCAGATGCCGCCTCACACCCTGATGAGACAGGGCTTGGAGGAAGTGGGAGTTTTGACTCCCCAGACAGGGGAGGGGAGGAGTGGGAGGGAGCTGTGGTGGAAAATGGGTGACTCTGCAAGAGAAGTGACATTCCAGGCGGTGTGGGGGGGGGGTGCAGAATTGGATAGATGGGGGGGAAGGAGCCTGCTGGGAAAAGAGTTCACCTTCATTCATCAATGATAAACAAAGACTGTGATTAGTTCATTGCATGCCACACATGCTAAGTGCATCGTGCACAGTTTTTGCTTTATTCATTTAATGAGCACTCACAGAGCCCCATGTACTGTCACCCATCTCTCACAGGCCACATCTCACTGATCCTGTTGGCTCCCCCTAGAAAATGATTCCCCAATCTGACCATTTCTCACCACCTCCCTGGCCACCCACCTCCTGTGTTGTACTGCAAATCTCCCGTGGGTCTCCCTGCTTCCGCGTTTGCAGTCAGAGCAATCCTTTACGAGACAACGTCCCTCCTGAATTTGAAATGCTCCAGTGGCTTCCTGTCTTTGTCACTATAAAAACCAAAGTCCTTGCAATGGTGTAGAAGATGCTGCCTGAACTGCCTACCCTCTTTTACCTGACTGACATCACCTGTCGGCCGGCTCAGCCATAGGGATCCGGCTGCTCCTCAGACATCTGCTCAGGGCCACTGCAATGACTTCAGTGTTCTACCTAGAATACTGTTCTCCCAGGACCTGCCTGGCTTGTGCCCTCATTTCCTTGAGTCTCAGCTTAAATGTCACCTCCTCAACAGACCTTTCTTAGCACTCTCTCCTCCATCTAAAAGAACCCTGCATGTGCCAGATTGCTCACTGTCAGAAAAGAGGGTTACAAATATAGAAAGGGAGAAGGCTAGAATGAATTCTATGGTGATAGATTGGAATCAGAGAGATGGAGTGAACTCATGGTTTTCAATAGATACAGATATATATAGAAATAAATACAGATGGAAATGGGGTGTGTGTGTGTGTGTGTGTGTGTGTGTGTGTGAACATACACATATTCTCTAGCTCAGTCCACTGGAGAAGGCCTGGGAGCAACACTCCAATAACAGCGAGCACACCTTATGCCCAGATCTTGACTTGTAAATATTATTCTCCACTAAAAGGAATCAGGACCCCTTGGAGAAATCGTTGATTCCAGGCCTGGGGCAGGAAAAGTACATGAAAAGCCTGGAACATTCTTTGTGCCAAAAAAATAAGAAAGTGCTCAAAGGCTAGTGTAACACATCAAAAGGATACAGGAACTAGCTTGAAGGGTTTCCCAGTTGCCAATAAAGGACAGTTTGAATGCTGAAATAACTAATGACAATAATTGATTATAACTCACTGAATAAAATAGGAATCCACGAGTCCCTACCAACAAATAAATACAAAAGTTTGATGAGGACCAGGATAATTACACAATTTTCAAAATACCTCCCCATAAAGTACATATTTCTTTAAAAAGGTAAAAAGAATCACTTAACGGTGCAGAAATCTGGCAGATGCTACCTTGGTAGTCAAGTGATTGAGGTTGATACTTCAAGTAATAGGACAAACAGAAATTGTCCATCATCTGATACGGTGCAGTGAGAAGTACATGGCATTATTTCTGTGATTATATATGTATTTTTCTGTGATAGAGATTACTTCTGTGATTACACATATATATATTTTTAATGTTTATTTATTTATTTTGAGAGGAGAGAGAGAGAGAGAGAGAGAGAGAGGGAGAGAGAGAGAGAGAGAGCACTCACCCTCTCCGTGGTGTCAGCACAAAACCTGACATGGGGCTCGATCTCACAAACCATGAGATCATGACCTGAGCAGAAATCAAGAGTCGGACCCTTAACTGACTGAGCTACCCAGGTGCCCTGGTGTATACATGTATCAAATCACTGTCATATACCTGAAACTAAGACTCAGTATATCTAGATTTAAAAGAAACATAACAGCTAAATGGCTTTGTGTTTCTGGAGAGGATGTTTTGGCTCTAAAGGACACTACTGGGGCAAATGGCAAAATTAGAATGGGGTCTATGAATTATGGTGTTGGCAGAATAACACAATTATTGCTCTAATTAGGATGACTCCACAATGGTTTCACCACTGCCACAGATGTCTAGTGTGCTTGCAGCCAAGACCATCTTATCCCAACCATCTCTGCCACTGTCACCTGTATTCCCTCCTCCATGTTCTCAGTGAAGTGATTGATCCCCACCTTAGGGGTGAGGAGTTTGGATGTTTTTCTTGGGCTTGGATTGTGCTTTCTGGGGCTGGCAGTTCATCCACCAGGACTTCTGTCGTCCTCTGTGCTCTCATGGGTCAATTTGCTGCCACGCTCACACATTCATAGGGACCTGGGCTTCCCAGGTTGTCTTCCAGTCAGACAGGAAGACTTCTGCAAGCACCCAGAAATGATGCATTTCCTAAAACAAAACATAGAGCTTGCAGGTGCAACATCTTTTGGTTTCATTGTTGTTGTTGTTGTTTGGTGTTTTTTTATTCCTCGGTATAGCAGCTAGTATCTATTGGGGGAAATAAAATGCAGGATACCAGAGTGTATGTATATATTTAGCAGATAAGTTCTCGGGCCTGTGACAAATGCATAGGAAAACAACTGGAAGGAAATACATTAAGTGCCTTTGAGTCTTTTATATTCAGAAAAAAAAAAAAAAAAACATTGTTTACAGGCTGTTGACTATCCTATCCCTTCCCCCAACAACTTGTGGGTTAATGGGGGTTTTTCACCAGTTGGGAAGGGGTAGAGAGTAGGGCATTAGGGTCTTAAATTCTGTTTGTAACCAAGGAGTCCACAGGGAATGCTGGATTCTCAAGTCTGGGAGTCTTTAAGTCTCCAGACAGGTGAATAAAATATGTTAATTAGGCTCCCACTGGCTGCACTCAGGCTTAGAATATTTTTTTATATTTTTAAAAAAGTTTATTTATTTTGAGAGAGAGGGCATTCACACAAGTGAGGAAAAGGGGCAGAGGGAGAGAGAGGGAGAGAGAGAGAGCAGTCTCCATGCCCAGCACCTGGCCGATTTGGGGTGCAGTCCCACAAACTGTGAGATCATGACCTGAGCCGAAATCAAGAGTTGGACACTTACCCGAGTAAGCTACCCAGGCACCCTGGGTTTAGAACCTTCTAAACAGATATCCCAAGCTGAGGAAGGATGGGGGCTGGAACATAAGGGGAAAAGCCCAAAATCCGGAGATTCCTTCATATTCTTTGCCTCCAACAATTAGAGCAGCTGGTCCTTCTGGAGAGCAAACTTTCCTACCTTAAAATAACACCACCTGCAAAGTGATAAGCAAATATCTGTGATTTCTAGGGGTGATAGACTCCCAGGTACAGCTCACGTGCTTTGTTATTTTTGTTTTTGAGCGTTTGCTACATCCATAATGGAAGGAAATGCTAAATTTCATTTAGAGGTTTGTGAATAAAGATGTAATTATTTCCATCCAAGTTTATGAACATATTCAGTCCTGAGCCACACCCAGGTCAAGGGTCCTGAGTTTTCACACAGGGAGTCTGATGGCCCAGAAATTACTCCAGCAAAGGACCTGAAGAAAGCCCAAGGAGGAGATGACACAGGCTTAAATCAGGGCAAAGGCTATGGACACCCAGATGGGAGGCTACAAGTAAGCTGCCGTCTAGACGGAAAGCCACCTGGTTTGGTGATGGAGGGGGCATGAAAGATGATGGTGATTCTGGACAATTTGGAAGAGCAGTTAGGAAGAGATGAATGTTTGCAAAGTACAATGGCCTCACCATGGGTGTTGTACCTGCTACTATAGAGTTTAGCCCATTTCCCTCCAAATGCCTACTGCAAACTTGCAGAGTGGGCGTGGTCCCCAGAGAAGTACCATGTACCCTCCAAAATTCCCCCTCCCCCATCACCTGCAACTCCAGGATTAAGGACCCATTGTGCAAGACCTCTTAGTCTGACCTTCCTTAAAATGCAAATCCCTTCTAGAGAGCTGTTATTCACATTTTAGCCCCAAAGAGTTTATCCATCCTTCCCTGAGAGTATTAGGAGAATTGGAGTTCACTGAGCTTCCAGGAATAGCTGGAATTGAGGGATGGGGGCTAAAAGTGTGCCCCCTTTCCCAGTCAGGCAACGCTGAATAAAAGGGGACCTCATTGATGCACCAGCCAAATATTTCTGTTTCTATCACTTCTAGCCTGGGCAGGCTGTTCCCCAGCCCTTCCTGTCCCCTCACAGGCACTTTCTGGGTGAAGGGCAGAGTGGGTCACACTTTAAGAATAATTAAGAAAAAAATCAAAAAGTGATAGCCCTAAGCAAGTGGTATATAAATGTACTCAGGTGAAGCGCAGTCAGTGGGGGCCTAATTAACATATTCTATTCACCTGTCTGGAGACTTAAAGACTCCCAGACTTGAGAATCCAGCATTCCCTGTGGACTCCTTGGTTACAAAGAGAATTTAAGACCCTACTGCCCTACTCTCTACCCCTTCCCAACTGGTGCAAAACCCCCATTAACCCACAAGTTGTTGAAGGGAAGGGCTAGGATAGTCAACAGCCTGTAAACATTGGTTATTTTTTTCTGAATATAAAAGAGGGGCACCTGGGTGGTTCAGTTGGTTAAGCGACCAACTCTCGATTTTGCCAAGGTCATGATCTCACAATTGTCAAATCAAGCCACATGCTGAGCTCTGTCCGGAGCATGGAGCCTACTTAGGATTCTCTCTCCTGCTCTGCCACTCCCTTGACTTGCATGCACGGGCACACTCTTTCAAAATAAATAAATAAACTTAAAAAAAAAAAAGACTCTAAGGCACTTAATGTATTTCCTTCCAGTTATTTTCCTATGCATTCAGTATGTGCCTGTGAACTTACCTGCTAAATACATATACATTCTGGTTTCCTGCTTTGAAACTAAGCAAAACAATACACAAGAATGCGGGTTGTATTATGTGTCCTGATGGCAAAGGGCTTGGCAGGATACATACCAAACTGTGGGAACGTGGAAGGAAAAGAAGGGCAACTTTCACTCCTTGCCCCTCGGATCTCTGCGTTTCTTGGGAAATGTTTAGTAACTCTATACTACTGAATGAGTTTCCTATTGCCGCTGCAACAAATCACCACAAATTTAGTGGCATAAAACAACACAGATTTATGCTCTTGTAGTTAAGAGCTCAGAAGCCCAACACGGGTCTCCTTGGACTAAAATCAAGGTGTTGACAGGGCTAGCTGAATTCCTCCTGGAGGCTCTAGATGAGATTTCGTTTCTTTGGCTTTCCCAGCATCCAGAGGCTGCCCACAATCCTTGGCCCATGGCCCCCTTCCTTCTTTCAGGCAACCACACTATTCTCTGCTTCCATCCCCACATGTACTTCCCAGACTCTCCTACCTCCGTCCTCCTCTTATAAGGACCCTTACAACATCAAGCACACCTGGACGTAATCCAGGATAATCTCCTCTCCTGCATTTAGTCACATCTGCAAAGTCTTTTTTCCCAAATAAGGTAACATATTCACATATTCACAGGCTACAGAGATTAGGAAGTAGATATCTTTGGGGAACAAGGTTGGTAAGGTGGTGTTATTCTGTGTACTGCAATTATTTGTGTAACTTAAAAAAATACTTATTAAAAATCTCATATAATAAAAATTTTCTCATCACTAAAAGTTCAGGATAATCATAATTTTTAGTGATGCCTAATGTTGAATTGTAGGGATACACTACAATTTATCTAACTGTTCCTGTAATTTGGGATATTTAGGTTGTTTTATTTTTCACGATTAAAGGTGATTTTCATGACAAACATCTTTGGGTCTTTTGGGAGGGGGTATATAGAATTAGAAAGGGATTGCAGAAATGGAGTTGGTGGTCAGAAAGGCCTTAGTTCAAATCCAGACTCTGCCTCAATTACCCACGTCTTTGGAGTCTTAGTTTCCTTAACTGCAAAAACAGGATCGTTACAACTCCAGTCTCAGGATTTTTTAACAGTTTTCTTGAGATACATTTCACTCACCATGTGATTCACCCATTTAAAGTATAAATTGGGGGCGCCCGGGTGGCTCAGCTGGTGAAGTGTCCAACTGTGCTGTCAGCTCAGAGCCTGGAGCCTGCTTCGGATTCTGTGTCTCCCTCTGTCTCTGCCCCTACCCCACTCACGCTCTCTCTCTTTTTCTCAAAAATAAGTAAGCATTAAAAATTTTTTTTAAAGTATAAATTCAATGGGTTTTAGCCTCAGGGTTTTTGCAGGATTCAGTGATATTGAACACACAAATTGTCACCACTCTTAATTCTTTGCTCATAATTTATATTATTTCCTTAAGCTAAGTTCTTAGAATCAGCCATATAAGATAAAAGCCTATATGGGGGCACCTGGGTGGCTCAGTCAGTTAAGCATCCAACTCTTGATTTCAGCTCAGGTCATGATCTCATGCTTTGTGGAATCGAGCCCTGCGTCGGGCACTGAGCATGGAGCCTGCTTGGGATTTTCTCTCTCTCTCTCTCTCTCTCTCTCTCTCTCTCTCTCTCTCTCCCTCTCTCCCTCTCTCTGCCCCTCCCCTGCCCAAATTCTCTGTCTCTCAAAATAAATAAACATTAAAAAATAAGCCTATTAATCTCTCAAATGTTTTAGAAATAGACTTTGTGAAGATAGGTGTTCTGAGGTCTTTAAATTTTTGTGGGGTGTGTGTGTGTGTGTGTGTGTGGGTGTATGTGTATAGAATTTGGAAGCATAAGAGTTGGTATGAAATTGTTGGGCTATTTGACCCAAGATGCTCTCTTTCATTCCCCCTTGTGTAACCCTGAATCGTACTCAACCCCAAACCCACACCCACAGGGTAACTAGGAGAAGACGATTCTGGTTCACTGTAACCTAACCCTGCAGAGCCATCCACCTGTACCTCTTCATATCCAAGGGAGACTCAATCCAGTGAGGACTGCATTGTACCAACCTCAATTGCCAATCTTAATTCACACCAAGGACACTGTATGGTGGGCTGGCAGGAGGTCTCCACCAATGCCATGGGGAGCCCAATCTACCACCAAAAAATCATAAAAACATACTCTGTGTAGCCGTGGAAGTATAGGCTGCATGTTTCAGGGCTGAGTTAGTGAAGCGTCAGCCAAATCCAGGAGTGTGTTGCACCAGAGCGATGTGTGGGTGAACCCTCAGCATCCTGGCAGGTGTGAGAGCAGGTTACGTGAGATGGGTGTGGGTTAGGTGATGAGGGATGAGAGGAAGGTGCAGGGAGGGTGTGTGGGGTCAGAGGTAGGAGGGGGTGGAGGCAAGGAATGGGGCCCCTGCAGGGGTTGGACCTAGTAGTCAGACCAGTGGTTTGGAACCATTTTTGGGTCACAGCCTCCTTTGAGAATCTGGTGGATGCTAAGGAAAGAATACACAAACATACACACATACACACCAACACGCAGTGACCCACACATCTTGCCTAGCATGTCAGGGGTTCCTGGAACCCAGGAAGCTCGTCCAAGGGCTAAAGATTTTTTCCCCATTTATTTATTATTATTTTTAATTTTTTTTTTTTTGAGAGAGAGAGAGTGAGAGTGCGAGAGCGAAAGTGAGCGAGCAGGGGAGAGACAGGAGAGAGAGAGAGAGAGAGAGAGACCCAGAATCCAAAGCAGGCTCCAGGCTCTGAGCTGTCAGCACAGAGCCCAACACCAGGCTTGAGCGCACCACTGTGAGATCATGACCTGAGCCAAAGTTGGATGCTTAACCAACTGAGCCATCCCAGTGCTCCTCCAAGGGCTCAGGATTAAAAACCTCTGGCCTAGACTGATTCACAGGGACTTGTCAGGAAAAAAATCAAAATGCTGTGTTAAGAGCTTGAGGACGTTTTTGTCTTCCTGTGTGAAAGACATTTAGGTTTGCAGGTTTTAGACTCAAATTCCAAAGTCCACTTACTCCATAAATGCTTTATGTATCTTCTTCCAGTTTTTGTTTTGAAAATTTTCAAATCCACAGAAAAGTTGCAAGCTCATGTGGTCTTCAACCATATTCTACAACTGTCAACATTTCTGCTTAATTGCTCCCCTCTCCCCATGAATGCTTGTGCTCTTGGGAACCCAGGTTTTTCTGGAGAACCATCTGAGAATAAGTTGCAGATGGTATGACACTTCATCTTTAAACACTTGGCATGTAACTCCTGAGATCAAGAGACTCTCTTGTATAACCACAATATAATCCTCACACTCATGAAATTTAACACTGATGCAGTACCATTATGTAATGTACATCCTATATTCAAATAGCCTCAGAAGTCCCATTCCTTAGGGTCCTTTTTGCTGTATTCTTTCTCCTTCCCTCCTCCCCTTCCCCTGCCTTCCCTCCTTTCCTTCCTACCTTTTTCATTTGGGATCAAACCCAGAATTACATACTTCATTTAGTTATATCTCTCAGGCTCCTGTAATCAAGAACTACTCCAGAGTTTTGTTTTGTATTGTCTTCTCTTGTGACACTCATATTTTTGAAGAGATCCAGGCTTAGCTGTTTCGCAAAATGTTCCCAGTTTGGATTTGTCTGATTGTGTCCTCATAATTAGATTCAAGTCAAGCATTTGGGGCAGATGCCATGTCCATGCTTGGTGCCTCACATCACAGGGTCAGTCGGTCCCTTATTGATGATGTTAAATTTGACTGGTAGTTAAAGCAGTGACCTCCACTTTGTAATTAGTAAGTGATCTGTGGGGTACTGCTGTATCTGCTGAAAGCCTCTAAATGTGGCAAATGCTGGGTGAGCCAGTGGTGACCATAGAGACTTAGCCTTTGCTCTCATGCTGTTTTTACAGTGGAGGAGACAGAATTACAATTACAAAATATGCAGTTTTCTGAAGGATAGGGTGCTAAGATAGAGAAGTATCAACTCTACCATTTAAAGTGAAAGTGAACTCAAAGGGGCACCTGGCTGGCAGTCTCAATCCATAGAGCATGTGACTCTTGATCTAGGGGTTGTGAGTTCAAGCCCCCATTGGGCATAGAACTTACTTAAAAAAAAAAAAGAGTACAGATTTAAATTTAAAAATCCATTAAAAAATAAAGATTAAAAAAAAAAAAACCCTGAACTTAAAGAGAGGTTGGGAAAAATGACAGAGTAGAACTTTGAGCTCACCCTGTCCCACATTTACAACTCGATATAATCCACATCCAAGTAAATAAAGTGAACTTAAAGGTGAGACCGGAGGAGGAGAAAGAAGGCAGACATGGCAAGGTGGGGGTGGAGGAGGTAGAGGCAGCCCCGGCCAAAGAGCGAAAGGAACCAAAACCCGGGTATGTGGTGGGATCAGGGAGGGAAGAGTGATAGGAGAAAGGCTCTGGGTCTGCTAATAATGATACTGAGCACTTAGCAACTGCTACACACTGTTCTAAGGGTTTTATGTGGTTTACCTTGTCTAAGTCTGTCCATAGCCCTGTGAAGGCCATTATTGGTTTTATGCTGTAAAATCTGTATACGGCACAGGGAGATTAAGTTATTGGCCCAAGGTCGCCCAGTGTGTAAGAAGCACAGCTGGGATTCGACCTGGATGGATCCGACTCTACAGTCAAGAAGGAGAAGCAGGGTCTTACCTAGAAAGCAATATAGAAAAGGATTGGAGTCCCAGCAACCTGGGCCCCGTGGGAAGTGCTGTTGATACAGAGTGTGGAAATGGGAAAGCAAGACAAAAGAAAGGCCCAGAAGATCAAAGAGAGAAGTGTGTTAAGGACTAAAAGGCAACATAATAAAATAGGACAAAGTTTGGTTGGCCACCTCACCCTCAATCCATGCCCAGCCCCTGGCCTGTCCCTTCAGGCAGGACTTACTATTCTTCTGCTCTCTGTCCTCCCCAAAACAGGACATTTACATTGTCTCAAAGTATTTCCCCACAAACTGCTTATTAATTATAAAGGGAAAAACAGGAACTTTGCAGCAAGGAACCTGCCCCACTCCAGCCTAACCAAGTGACAGAAGTGAGCATTCAGAGGGTTTTTAGGGAAGATTCTGGAAGGGAATTTGGGAGAAAGTGTAAAAGAAGGGTTTTGTCAGGAAGGCCCTGGTTGAACAGAGAAGGGGAAATCTTGAGGCTGAGGAATACATGGGTGATAGAGCAGGGTCCACTGGAGAAACAGGGGGTGTCTCTGGGAGGGAGGGAGAAACGTTGAGGTGGGGGGATGTTCTCCTTGTTAAGAGTGATTTGATGGGGACGGTTTGGTTAACAGGAGGGTCAGAACGGGGCGGATAAACTCTGGATGACTAGAAGGGGGAGAGCTAGGGGTAGGGGGTCTCCAGGACAGTCCTGAAAGGGCACACGAGGGGCAAGGCCCGAAGGCAGCGGTCGGTGGGTGGGGGAGACCTGGCGGCCAGCGCACCACGCCACACCTAGGCCTGGCAGCTTTGGGAGCGGGTTCGGGGCGGCGGGCAGGCGGGCAGGGGCGGGGGCGGCGGGCGGGCAGGGGCGGGGCTGGGGGAGGGATCGGCACCGCCCGGCCGGTCCCCCCGCGCTGCAGGGGGCGCTGTGAGGCTGGGCGGCCCCGGGCCGGGCGGCGGCCGCTCCTAGTGAGCGCGGCCCCTTTTCCGGGTTTCCTCCTCCTCCTCCTCCTCCTTCTCCTCCTCCTCCTCCTCCTTCTTCGCCGCCGCCGCCGCCGCTGCCCCTTTCCCGGCCGGCGGCCGCCGCTGCTGGTGCCGCCGCTGCCGCCGCCGCCGCTTCGGGGCCGCGAGCCGAGCGGAGGCCGCCGCGGAGCGCGAGCGCCGCCCGCCCCGCCGCCTCGCCGGCCGCTCCAGGGCCCGGCCGGCTCGGCCGGAGCCCCCAGCGCCCCCAGCCCGCCCGCCCCCGCGGGCCTGGCGTGGCCTCCGGCAGCCGCTCTCTTCCTCCTCCTCCGGCGCCCCGCGGCCCGCCGCCTCCTCCGCCCGCCGCCCCGCGCCCCCCGCCGCGCCGCCGCCGCCCTCTGCGCCCCGCGGCGCCCCCCGGTCCCGCCCGCCATGCCCGGCCCGGCCGCGGGCAGCAGGGCCCGGGTCTACGCCGAGGTGAACAGCCTGAGGAGCCGCGAGTACTGGGACTATGAGGCTCACGTCCCGAGCTGGGGGTAAAGCCGCTGCCGCCGCCCCCCATCCTCGCCCGGCCGCCCCCCACCCCGCCCCCGGCGCAAACCGCACTCGCCCCCCACCCCGCGGTCTGCCTCCCCCGCCGCCCAGCCGCTGGCCGGCGCTTTCTTGGGGCCTGGGGTGGTAGACAGACCCCCCCACCCCCCCGCCGCACACATCCCCGGATCCCTCTCCCCCCTTCTCCCCCCCTTGCGCACCCCATTCTCCCCCTTACCCCAAGAAATGCTTTCTTACTGAGAAGTGTAGGGTCCAGGGACCGGAGCCTGGTGGTAATGAGGGAACAGCCCTTCCTCCTTACACTTTTGGGTTTCTATTTGGGGTGGGCAGTCAGCAGCTGTCCTCTGGAGCTATTAAAATTCTCTGCCTTTTTAGTTTTTTGAAATGAGGCTGGGTGGGAGGAAACCTTTTAAAGACATCCACATTCTCAAAGCAGGCGCTGGCTACCTTTGGGATGTGAAGTATAATGCAGTTGCTGTGGAGCCCCAGGCAGAGGGGCACCCTCTGAGCCTCCAGGATAGATCCTTTGCTCACCCTTCTAGATTGGCCCCGAGCCGTGCCTTCCTACCTTGGCTCCCCAAGTTGTGACGGACCAATTAGGTTAGGAGCTGTGCGCAGTGAGAGGAGCCAAGTTTATGTTGTGGCTTTCATTTAGGGAATGAGTTGTGTCCTGATGTATGGATGCTTCCAATGCTTGATTAATGGAAACGGCTGGATGGGGGTGTAGAGTGGGCATAGGCTTGGTTAATCCCAAGTCTTGGCATTTATGTGTCACTCTTGCCTTTCACAGTAATCAAGATGATTACCAACTGGTTCGAAAACTTGGTCGGGGAAAGTATAGTGAAGTATTTGAGGCCATTAACATCACCAACAATGAGAGAGTGGTTGTAAAAATTCTCAAGGTGAGTGTCTTTTGAGTGACATTAAAATTTTTCCTCACTGGTTAGGATATAAACTCCCCCACATTCTAGAATGAGCAGTGCAAACTCTGGTTTTACATCTGTTCTGTCTGATGTCCCTTACCTACTCACTCTCCCACCCATTTTCCTGTGAACTTTGAAGAAAGTATGTGGACCTGTTTCAAACCCAGGGATGATAGTTCAGGAACATCTTTGTTCCAAAATGTCATTTTGGGCTCCCAAAGTGAGAATTCCAAAGGGGCTCCACTTGAAATAGGTATTCAGAAGAAAGAAAAACTTTTTCGTAAAGAATCCATTGATCCAAGGGTTCCTTGAGCAGTGAGTTTGTTACCCTTGATGCTCGGATTACTCCAGAAAGAAAGTTGGGAAAAATTAGAGCAGCTCCAAAGTTGAGTTTGAAGCTGATGTCTTTTGGCAATGTACATTTGTCAGGTGGGGTGGATACAGTGAGTCAGTAGTGCCTGGAAGGTTCATTGTAGCTTATCAAATAGTAAAGGTGAAATTGGGAGCAGTAAAAGAGTACATGCTAAAATTATAGTTGGAACAAAACAATCTTAGTGTCTGGTTTAGTAGCCTAAGTTGGATAAAGACCTTTTGTCGTCTCTTGGGTGAAGACGTGATTCTAATGAGCATGAGGAGTGGCTAAATTCTTTTTCAGATAACTGGTTAGACAGTTTTAATAATGTTTTATAGAGTGTAGTAAAAAAGCCTTAGATTCTGTAGAGGGTCCTCATCATTGCCAGATCATTTAATGTGTTGCACGTCATTTAGCAAAAGACTGAAAAGAATGATTAATAACAAGCACTTTTGCATATACAAGATTTCCAATGTGGCCATTTTGCAGTTGTGAATAAGGACATGGGATTGAAAAGCTGTTTTTGTGTCTTAAGGCCAAAGTTAGGGCAGCTGTGTCCCTGTTTAGCATGAGGGGTCAGGCTTACATGGTCTGAAAATCCCTTTTCAGGAAAGTGATCAGCTCTGTTTCTCAGTACCATCTGAGCCTAATGATGAAGAGGCAGAGTTGTAGTAGAGAGAAATAGGGAAAGTTATCTGTGCCATCAGAAACGCTATGGGTGAGAAGTGAGGAATTGATACTGAAGATGTGGAGTTTGACTCCCCTCTTCCCCAAATATGAATTGGACCTGAAAAGCCACGTGGTCTTTCTTATTATTTTTTTTCCTTCCTTTACAAGCATAAATATTTAAAGAAATGTTCCCTTCAAAGAAGTTGCGTGGGGAGGCCATACACTTTTTTCCTTTATGCATAAGCATAAATGTTTTTAATATAAGCTGCTTAAAGTCTTTCCGGGAAGTAAGCAAGGAATTAGGAATATTCCTCTGCTGTGCCTTTGGAAGAATGAACTGACTCCAGAACAATTTCAGAAAAATAATAACTTTTGTGCGATAGTATTTTTAGAATAAGTGTGTAACTTCCTGTGGTGTCTTTTTCGAAGGAATGGCCTTTAGGTAAATATAAAAGTGGCAGTGCGTTCATGCGAGAGAGAATCATATTACTCTTGAGTCGTCCTTCTACAGAACTTCATAGCATCGGTTGCTGGAGAGTTTTTCCTCTAACGATTCACAGGATATGTTTAGGGAGCCCAATATGTAAGGTGAAGGTTATTTTTACAGACAAGAAAACGTGCCTGCTACCACGATGTTGAAATGACCCTTAGCCAGAACTCTTTCCTATTTTTCTCCTCATTTTAGTGTTGGTTGGTAAGATCTTAATGTTGAGCACAGAATAAGTTCCAGTGTTTGGGAATAAGATTTGGGAGGCTCCTTTGATGCTCTAGCTAATGAAGTATTTCTTGTATCTTTTCCATACAAGTTCTTTTCAGGGTGCAGCCTGAACTACCTCTTTCCCACTGGTGCCTACGACACCCAGTTCTTTCTTTTTTTTCAAAGCCCTGTGGCGTTTCTATCCAGATTTTGTTCTATCTGAAGGATGGGGTAAGAAACTACTAATTGTACTGTGGTTTTCTTGTTTTCACAGGCTGAATTAAAGTAGATTAAAAGTATTGTGTTTTAAAAAGAACAAGGTCTTTATCCAAAGTGGTGCACCCCTATTCAGATAAGTTATGACTGATAATCTGCTGTTACGGTGTTTGGTCATCGGAAATTAGGTTCTGGACAGAGTGCCAGCTGCTCATAATTTGGAGGAATCTAGAAAAAACTTGCGCTTCGTGAAAGGCCTACTCTATTTCAGCTGCAGGAAGGAACTTATAAGTGTACACGCAGTGACTGAGATACAGGGTACTTTCCCTGAGGACGGGGCTGTCTTCCTTTTTGGTTGATAACATTTTCCTTCAGTTCTGTCCAACATATGAGAATGGTCAGATGAACGACCACAGAGGAATTCTACCGTTTAATTTGCATTGGTAGATTCTTTCGTAGTTTTTGATCAAAACATATTGGAGCTCTTAAGAGGTTTTAGGAATTTAGAAGTTGGTGAGCAAAATTTTACTGTCTTGAAGTGAAATTCTGAGGTTGAAATCTTAAAACGCTCCAATCAACAGGTGGGTTAAATCTTTTTTGACAAATTGTTTTGAGGGGAAGGGAGGAGGGTGGATGGGAAGAGTTAACATAGAAGGGTAAGAAAGCCACTTCAGTGCTGACAGTTTCATCTTCTGATTCTGAGAAATCCATTTCTCAGTTCATTTGTAGGACCTCTTAGGAAGGTATACACAGAAATAAAAGCATTTGGCCCTTTTGGACAGCTTGTAGCATTTTGTGAGCACCACCTGTGTATGGATTTCAGCCCTTCTTGGGATCCTTCAAAATAAAACTATTTCGTAAATAGAAGTTAAGAGTGATACCAGTTGTAAACAAACGCGGCGTTTTGAACTCATGCTGTACTCAGTTGGAAATTCTCGTATAAGAGAGTAAGTTGGCAGTTTCTTGATGGTCTTATTTACGAAGAGGGGCAAATCCATTTTTTCCCCAGAGGTTAATCCTCAAGATTAAAACAACGATGGCAACGCAAATTTATATTTGAAGTGTTCTTAGCGTATTTGTAGACGTTGTGAAACTTGTGTGCTGTGAGGAGGTAGTGTTAAAGCAAGGATGGGAGGGCTGTCCCTGACACCTCTTGTTGGTTACTTCATAGCGAGCAGGTGACTGTGCGGGTTACATGGAAGCGCTGTCTGCTCCATGCTGGTGCCCGGCTTTCTCTTTTGTTTCTGCTTTCTCTGCTGGTAGGTTTCACCCTCCATGTCCTTTGTTAGGCAAATGTCCCAAGACATCATCTTCCTGAAGCAGGACATTGGTATTAGTTTATCTAAGGTTGTTGTGATTTTGAGTCCCACCAATGTCATGGTGTAAAAGTAGTTAAAACAATATTATTAAAATGGTACTAAACCTCAGAAATAATATAGATTTTAAAAATGATGTGAACTAATCTGTACTGTTCCTAACGGGGTTGTAGGGTCAGGGATTGAATTTGCAGTGAAACAGAATCATGAAATGTGGGAGCAGAAAAACCTTAGAACCCAAACCCTTTTGAGAGAGAAACTGTGACCCGGAGAGAGCATGAAGTTTGCTCAGGGTCACAGCGTGGAGCGGTAGGGTCCTCTGTTCCTGTCATGGAGTCTTGTAGATGTGAGGAGCAGTTAGGACAGTGGCTAATTACTTCTTGATGTGTTCAACTGTCCTGGAAGGATGGATGGACACTCACTAAAAGTCAGGTGTGGTTTCTGATGATTTGGGGGAGTTATTCCTCTGGAAGGAAATGCTAGCCTTTGATGGGTTGCTGGATGGAGTGTGGAATAGCCCAGAGAGCTTTGGGACCCGGACAGGGGTTCTCTGGTTTGTAACTGCAGCTGGGTGTTTGATGCGTAACTGAAATGTTTCTTTGCTCTCTTGGTTGGAAGCCACAATAATCAGTGTTTTTACACATTTTTAACCCCTACAGTTCCAGGTCTCATCATGACGACTTGCCAGGTTAGGGGGCCACCAGCTTTATCCCTCTAATACATTGGGGTTTATTGGAGGGTGAGCCGTGTGTAAAAAGAATATCTTGTTATAGAGTACCCATTTGCATGTGTAGAGCGTGGCTCTGGATAGTTTCTAGAGCCTGATTTTAGGATCTGCCACCTTATGATCAGGGTGGTATAGTGTTAAGTGCTGTGTAAATGAAGGTCAGAAGACTTGGATTCTAGAACCAGCTTCTTCATTTATACCCACTTGACTGTTTTCTTATCTATAAGATGGATATACCTTTCTTGTGTAAATCACAGTGTTCTTGGGAGAATTAAATGAGATATGGATAGGTGGGTAGGTAGACAGCAGTGGTTTAGTAATCTGCAAAGTGCTTCTTTCCTGAAAGTGGCCCTGGGAGTAGACTACCCGCATTCAGATACTCGTTCCCGACACTCAGTTGCTCTGTGACCTTGAGCAGTTATTCAGACTCTGCCTCAGTGTCTTCATGTAAAATTGCACAAGTAGTTCTCATCTCAGGATACTACTAAAAGTGGATTAAATGTGCTTAAAACAGTGCCTGGCACTTAGCAATAAAGTTTAGGTCCAATAATAATATTTCACTTGGGCCGCATGAATGATTTCGAAGGGCAAAATCAAAAGTAGGAAGGACTATACCAGTCTCTTGGTGAGATTCAAAAGGCCTGCTGTATGCCTTGCTTTTTTAAATCGACAAAAACAAAAATCCTGAGAATAAACAGTCTTGGGGAATCGATAATGTTATTGGAAAGGTGGGACTTGAAAGATGAAAGGAAGAATTGCTGTGAAGAAACAATATTGCTCAGATGCTGTTTATATTTGGGTCAATTGCAGTGGATTTGAGAGATGCTCCCAAGGTAGTAAAATAAATGCTGTCATCTGGGCTGCACTTTCTTCCTTACCCTGTCCTGCATCCCTGGCAACCGTTGTTCATTGTGATTGTTTATTGAAGGTGGTGAAATTAATAGCTAAGTTGCGGCTGTGGCACTGGAATAAAAGTAATTCCAGATTTGAAAGTGCTGAGCTATCTTTTCACCTGTCTTGAATTTATTAATTCAGTTGTGCCTAGAAAGAAATTAAAATGGGACTTTGCCTGTTGACATTTGCTGGGATTTTTCGAGGTCCTAATTCTTAGGCCCTTTGTATGTGTTATTTTGCAAATTGAATCACTGTCAGGTGCTAGTAGTTGAAATCATGCTCAGATCTGACTTTTTAAAAATCAGCTTTGCTAAATAGGACAGATTACTGACTTTATTAACTTTTGACTTTCCAAGCGGCTCATCACTAAATTTGTCTTTTAAGTTTCTCAAGTTGGTCAATAGAGAGAAGTATCTTACTCTTGGATCACATTAACAAGGTTTTCATGAATAGCCGGCACTCTCCACCATATGGTCAGAAATCTTGGGGAAAGTTTCTTTCTTCCATCCTCTCTTTCTTTCTCTGTTTTTTCCCTCTCTCCTTCCCTTCCCTTCCTTTCCTTCCTTTCCTGAGCTCATGCACAGAAAAATTTCAAATTGAGTTTTTTTCCTTTTACACATTCTTTATAGGCGTGTGCCAAAATTCATTTATTATTGAAACTTGATTTAATACTTTAATTGCTTTTTCTTTTCTTTCTTTTTTTTTTCTTTTACCTTTTTGCCATTTTTATCTACTAGACTTTAAGTAAAAAAAAATTGGTGTGGGGATCAGGAAACAGCTATAACCTGATTCATTTTGAATCTTTGAAACAGATATTCTGACTTGGAATAAATGAACCTTAGGTGGGAGACACTTTCTCTAGCAGGATGAAATGATGAGACTGTTATGGAAGTGTATGTATTTTCTCCGCTTCATGTAACTGTGGGTGGATGAGTACAAACACTGGACTGCATGGTCAGAGCATTCTAATTTCTGTAAAATCCATGATCTATTTTCCATAGGATGCCAACGGTCTTCCTTTATAAATTCTAACTTTGTCTCCCTAATTCTGTTTATAGAATTAAAATGATCACTTTCATTCCCTGGGAGCTTGTTGGTTTTTTTAGCTTCTGGAGCATCTCCCAGGTTCAGAAGAGTAAGCTTGAGGCTAAAGAGAGTTACCTATAGCCTGGTTCCTGTAGAGAATAGATGTCTGCACTTTGGAGGGGAGTGTCCTGAGCTGTGGGTCACTTTCCTTTCTTATAATCTCTTCGTCTTTTGTCAGGATTTGAGGACTTTAGGTGCTGTGTGAGTCCATTGTGCCACTTCAGAATTGCCCTGCTTTCTCGTCTCTAGGTGAGGAAGTTGTTGGACAGGTGACAGTTGGGCAGCAAAATATGCTTCAGGGCACCTAGGTGGCTCAGTCAGTTGAGTGTCCAACTCTTGATTTCAGCTCAGGTCATGATCCCAGGGTTGTGGGCCCCTCGTCCGTGTCTGTGCTGAGAGCATGGACCCTGCTTAGGAGTCTCTCTTTCCCTCCCTCTGGCCCTCCCCCCCCACCCCAAAATAAAATTAAAATAATTTTTAAAAAATGCTTCATTTGCTCTGTAAGTTACCTTAGGACATAATGAAAAGATCCCTTGGTCTCAGCTGCATTGTCCAGGAAGTGTGCCTGCTTGACCTGTTGCTGAATAATAGAGCAAAGCAAGGCTTTATATGGGGCATTGTCATGAGGCAACTTATTTAATGGGTTCCTCCTGTATGAATTCACTGTTAGGCAGAGAGGAAGGTTTTTGGTGTATCCAGATTTCTGGCTGTGGGGTATTTTCTCCTCTGTTACCATCCACAGATCTGTAACTGCTTTCCAGGAGTGGGTGACAACTCTAGAATTTTCTTACATTGAATGTAATGGTAGCATTGGCTGGATTTATAAATATAATTGCTAGCTTTTATTTTTCTTTTAACTTTTTGACAATTTTAGACTTAAAAGTTGCAAGAATTCCCATGTATCTTTCACTCGGATTTCTTAAATGTTAATATTTGCTTTTGCTTTTTTTTACATATGTAAATATATGTGTATACGTATGTATATCCACACATGATTATGTGCTTGAGAGTAAATTGCAGTGATGCTTATTTTATTACGCATTTCCTAAAGACAGGGACACTTCTTAAATAACCCAGAGTGCTATGATCAAAAAATCAGAAATTCACATTGATAACAGTGCTATTAGCTAACTTACAGCCTCTGTTCTTATTTGCCAGTTGTCCATATCATGTTCTTTATAGTACAAGAAAATCCCAGGTCATGTGTTACATTTGGTTGTCATATCTTTTAAATCTGGAACAGTTGTTCAGTCTGTTTCATGACGTTGACTGTTTTGAAACTTACTTATTTTGTAGTATGTCCTTCTCTGGCTATTCTCTGATCAAGTTGTACTTCATGTTTGAGTGCTTTATTTTCCCAAAGTATTGAGCTCCCTAATGAAAAAGGGAATGAATAAGATCCCTTAGTGGAAGTAGGAGAGACACAGTGGCCAGTTCTACTCCACTGGGAACCCTAACAAAGTGGAGCGGACGTGATTGTGGCAGCTGGCTTGGAAGAATACTGCTAGATTCCAGTCTCTCCGTCAAGCACCCTGTTAGAGGTGATGCAGGTGCTCTGTGTTTCATAATCTCCCGCTGTTTTGTTATGTGTTCAAAGCTGTAGCTTAGTGACCAACAAAAGATGACAGTTTCTCTGGCATATGTATTATCTCTCCCCACCCCCACCACCCCATACACGCAGGCATTTAAAATCTTACTTCATCGCAAACCCATTCGACTCTGCCTTTGCTTTCAGTTGTGTCTCCGTGATAGAATACTCCTTTTCCTTAGTTCCCTTTCACTCATAGCCACATTTGAGAAATGAGAGTGCAGTGGCCAGGAGTGAGGCCTGCAGAGTCACTGTCTAGATCTGAGTCCCGCCCCTACTCTTCCCTGTTAGCTGTGGGACCTTGGACAAATGGCTCAGCCAGGCTGAGTCCACAACATAGGCATTTTGTGACTTATTACTAACTAAAAGCGTGAAAAGAGTAAATCTCCCATTCATTGAGTACTTACTACGTGCCAGTGTTCTAAGTACTTTATAAAACATAATTGGTTGTGATGTGTCCGTTTTTCCAGAACTACTTTCATTCTTCAAATTCTTTAAGACAAGAAATAACACATGTAATGCTAGTGTTTCTAATCGAGATCTTTAATTTTTCTGTCCAGCAGATGGAAAGGTTAGGAGGTAGAAGTTTCCAATCAGTACTATATCAGAGATCAGTGTTCTCCTTTGCTGATCCGTCATCTTTTTTTAGGAATGGGATCTGTTGGGTAGTTTTACTGGCTTTGTGCTGATTTCAGATTTTAGATGTTGAGGAAATGGGAGTGGCAACAGGAAATGGGAGCCAGCAGCTGGGAAACAAGTTTGTAACTTGATGTCAGTGACCTGGTCTTCACTCGTGGAAGACAAAATTACACGGAACTCATTGGTAGAGCAGGTGTCTCACCATTTTGTTTCAGTTTTTCCATTTGTGAGCGCATGATATACAGCTGTTCAGAACTATAATGTGTTCCATTTGGCAGTTATCTAGAAAGCATTTTATTTTTAAAGTATGACATGGGTGTTCAAAATTTGTAAGTGCCCTAAATGTAGCTGCTTAAAGATCTGACACATATGCCATATGAGTCTGTATTTAACTTAGTCTTAAATGTTCTTAAGGGCAGGCCCCATTTTATCTTGATATTTATTTCTTTTCTAATTTAGACACACTCGTTTACATAACACCATGGTGTGCAAGATAGTGCAGCATCCACTTGATTAGCTGACATTGCTTTAAAATTTTATTTATTAACTTCAAAAGGAATCTCACTTCCGATTACTCTTGTGTATTTAAGCCAGTGAAGAAAAAGAAGATAAAACGAGAGGTTAAGATTCTGGAGAACCTTCGTGGTGGAACAAATATCATTAAGCTGATTGACACTGTGAAGGACCCTGTGGTAGGTGCCTGATGGTGGGGGGGGAGAAGGAGAAAGTGTGTGTGTGTGTGTGTGTGTGTGTCACACAGAACATCAAAATAATGAGAAACGTCATTACATAGTGGGAATGATCATGTTTTTCTTTACTACTGAATAATTTTGAAAACGAGAAAAAATCATGATGGCCCAGTGATAAAGTAGCCACCACCACTTTTAGGGAACCTAAAAGTGTGTATAGAAAAATCCCTGGCCCAGGTTTATTACCTCCCCCTGATTGAGCCCACAGATGTTCGCTGAATGTCTTCTTTAAGTGCCTACCTTTCTTCCGATTTTGAAAGCTTATTACCACCAATTAGCATTGTCGTACTTCACAATGTCAGCGTGACATTTGAAAATCTGGGTTTGGAGAAGGAAATACCAAATGTCTCCATGCGGACACCTGGCCCGGAGAGCTGGACAGATCACAGCCCCGCAGCCCCTTTGAGGAAGGCACCTTGCTGCTTCTCATACTAAGCTTTAATTTAGCATCCGCCACTGGGGCTCACATTGTACATGCTGATACAACTAAACTGTTTCTGTTAAATATACTTACTTTGTAGCCATTTTAGATGTACTGGTGTTTAATTTTGTTTTCACTTCTTGAGAAGTAACTTAACCCTAAGTGTTTATGATTAGCTAGAGTTTTTATGTTCCACTTCCCGCCCCATTTCTGTTCTTCACCTGTTCTGCCTCACCTGTTTTCCTGTCCTCCCAGGATAGCTTTCTGTTTGAGAGGTAGGTCTTTGCTTCTGTCTGATGAAGACATAAAGAAACAACGTGCTGGGGCGCCTGGGTGGCTCAGTTGGTTAAGCAGCTGCCTTCGGCTCAGGTCGGGTCATGGTCTCACAGTTCGTGAGTTCAAGCCCCATGTCAGGCGCTCTACTGTCTGCGCAGAGCCTGCCTCAGATCCTGTGCCCCTCCCCTGCTCTCTCGCTCTCTGTCTCAAAAATAAATAAGTAAACTTGAAAGAAAGAAAGAAGAAAAGAAAAGAAAGAAATGATGTGCTAACGTGCATTGAGTGCTTGCTGTGTGCAGACACCATTCTGTACAAAGCCATTCAATCCTCACAAGTTGAAGCACATGCCATCACAGGCCACAGTGTTACTTGCACAGATAAGAAAACCAAAGGCTACAGGGGTTCAGTGATTTGCTCAAGATTCCCCAGTGTTATTAAACTGAAGAATAAGGAAAATTTTTCTTCTTGGACCCTCAAAAGACTGAGAAGAATGGTTGTCTGCTAGAATCTAATTGGCATTAAAAGTATATCCCAGGGGTGCCTGGGTGGCTCAGTCGGTTGAGTGTCTGCCTTTGGCTCAGGTCATGATCTCACGGCTCGTGGGTTTGAGCCCTGCGTCGGGCTCTGTGCTGACAGCTCGGAGCCTGGAGCCTGCTTCGGATTCTGTGTCTCCCTCTCTCTCTCTGACCCTCCCCCACTTGTGCTCTGTCTCTCTCTGTCTATCAAAAATAAATTAAAAAAAAAAAGTATATCCCAGCCTGATCAGCTCAGATTGATTTTATAATGACTCACTCTGAAATCCATAGTCTTTGAAAACGGCCTGCAGTGTGAGCCAGTATGTATTACTGTTACACCAGGAGCATCTTCATTTTGCTTCTTCTTTTTTTTTTTTTTTTAAAGTTAGTGATATTTATCTTACTGTTTTTGTAATTTGTTGTCTGAGGCATGTGTGTGTTTTATATAATATGTAACACAAATCAAGGTGGATGAAAATCAACAGGGAGCCCTCCTCCCCAGACCTGTAGGGAAATGGGCTTGCTCCCAGGCAGTAAAGAGATCTGGTGGTCTTGATGAAACCCTGTCATCCTTGGGCTATTGAGGAAACCTTTGCCTACGGCTGCCGGGGCTGCTTGTTCTGACAAACACTTGTGTGCATGTACTGTGGCCTGTCTCCTAGGTAACTTCCACCTGCTTCCTTGAGCAAAACTTCCTGGCCATAGAGATTTCCAAGGTGACTTTCTTCCTGTAACCCTTTAAGCCTCTGCTTTTCTCCCAGTTTGAAAGCTTATTACTGCTAGTTAGCATTATTTTACCGTAAGTAAACCTGACGTTTGAGAAATCTATTTACACAAGGAAATATTGGATATTATGTACTCATTGCATTAACGATTATAGTGCTTTAGAAATACTTGGTTATGCATGAATTTTGGGGGGAACATATCTACTTTGTACAGTCAGACATTTCTCCGGTGGTCTCTAGCCAAGGCAGTAATTTCACATTATAGCTTGCTGATAATCATAGATAGTTTCCTTTTGGATCCTGAAAAGGCCTATGATAGATTCCCAAGACGTATGATAATTCTGTAAAATGCATCTGGGTTGCTAAACCAAGATGAAAACATGTCACTCCTTTTGTGGTTGGCAGACTGGAACACTGCAGAGTGTAAATCTTCACATGATGTGCCAGGCCCACTGACAGGTTGGTCAGAGGATTAAAAAAAAAAAGCAACTTACGAAAAATGTCAACCATTTACAAAAGTAGAGTGAATAATATAATGGACCGCCCTGCGCACATCACTCAACTTTAGCAGTGCCTCAGCTTGTGGCCAACTTTGCTTCATCTGCCTGCCACCCACTTTCCCACCACCCACCGTCCCCACTTATTTTGAAGCAAATTCCAGACACACAGTCTCAAGAGGATACTTTCTTAAAAGGCTCTCCCTGATGAGTAAATCCCTCTTTCATTTAAGTGGGATTTGGGGATGGATGGGTATGACAGAAGCAAAGTATGTTTATTGTTTGAATACTTATAAGGCATTACTGTTCTCTCTTGCAGTCAAAGACGCCGGCTTTGGTATTTGAATATATCAATAATACAGATTTTAAGGTGCGTATATGCTTTTTCTTTCTGGCATGGGGGTGAGGTGGGGTGGGGAGGTGGCGATAAATACTGTTGATACTTCAGAACACGAGGGGTTCAGGAAAAGTCATGGTGAGATTGGGAATTAACAAATTGGATTCCTTATAGCAGGAGTACAGGATGCAGAAAGTGGGTGGGGTTCTTGCATTTGGTGAAATTACTCATCACCCTTTGCCTTGCTTACTCTGAGAGTAGCTGCTAGTCTAAGCTAATGCCTCATCTATAATACTCCTGTTTTAGACAACATAGTTTTGGGTAGATACTTGATTTGCATAGGAATCTTCCGTTGCTGATAAGTCATAAACAGATATAGGGCTTACATAAAAAGAAGCAACACATGGGATTCAAGCTGTCAGAGTGTGTGTGTTCATGTACACTATATACAAAGCAAATGACACAAAAAAAGCTAGTTAAGAGACACTGTGCTTTAGAAAAACCTTATCTTGGATTATTTACATTTCTTGTATTTATAATGCAAATTAATTTAGACTTGAAGTGTAATTCCAAAAGCATGGTTTTAAGCTGGTTTTTCATGAGTTTGTTTTTGTTATTATTCAAACACTGAAGCCTTAACTTCTGCCAAGGTTTTTGGGGCCAAACATTCTGGTCACAGTAGAACATAATATGAAAACCAATATAAAAACAAAATAGTGGCATTGATTTTGAGAAGTGTTTGGAGAACTTTTAGGTGATTTATAATTCACTGTCAGTGAATGAAAGGGTTGTGGTTTTATTGTGATGGAAGTTAGGAGCAAAACCAAATCAGCAGTTGAAAGATGCTGGTATTAGGAGTGAAGCTTGTGGGTGAAAATAAAAGAGCTTTATCTCACATTTAATTTTTCTTAGGTAATCACTCTAAAACAACTTTCAGGGTTAATTTGTGGAAAATAAGTAAAAGTGGCTATTACAACTGATAAAACAATAAGCAAGTTTTATATACAGTGTAGCTTTTCCATATGTAACAAGTTCCCTTGTTAATGTGACTCTTCAATTTTTTTTTTTTTTAATTCTTTAATTTAGAAAGACCCTCTAATGTGACTCCCTAAGGATGAGATCAATAGTGAACTCATAAAAGTAGGATGTATGGGGCACCTGGGTGGCTCAGTCGGTTAAGCATCCAACTCTTGATCTCAGCTCAGGTCTGGATCTCAGGGTCATGAGTTCAAGGCCCACATTGGGCTCTTACTGGGTGGGAAGACTACTTTTTAAAAAAAAAAAGGAGGGCTACATTTTCCATTAGCGTAGCAGTGCTTAGCTGCTAAAGTAGTACTCTGCTGATCCACAAAGCCAATCACACTTTTGCCATTGAATGACCTAAGTTTATCAAGGTGTACATATATGAGTGGGAATGTGCATGCATTTCCTAATGAAACCAAACATTTTCCTAAATACAAAAGCTTGAAAGCTGGTCTTAATGAAACTTCATAGCAAAATGCCTAAGTTAAATGCTTCTGCTTCCTTAATAAGTTTTTACCAATTGTCTAGCCATACATATAAAAATGTCACTTCATCATTTTGTGTTTCTTGAATTGATGCCTGCTCTGTTGATTTAACAGCAGAAATTTTTAACTCCCTGGAGAAATCTTACTTCGTTTACATCTCAACTCTCAAAGAGATGTTTTAATGGCACACATTCTCTAGGAGCTTCCTTTAAAGAGACCGTGGAAGATTAATGTTATTTGAGGCTTGCATATCTGAAAACATTTCTGTTTTATGTTTCCAATTAATGTACTTGCCATGGCATAGAATTCTGGGTTGTAATTAATAATTTTCTCAGTTTTGAAGAGCTTTTTCCCTTATCAGCCCTGAAGCCATTCTGGTTTCACCTTATGTGATCTGGTTTTGGTTTTGGTTTTTCCTTTGGAAAGCTTTTAGGATTTTCTCTTCAGCCGCAGTCTGTGAAATTTCACAAAGATGTTCCTTCGAATGGGTCACTTTTATCTTTTGTTCTGTGCACTTGCTGGGCCTTTTCAATCTAGAAACTCATGTCCTTTCATTTTAGAACAATATTTTTAACATTCTTTGATTTTCTTCTCTTCTTTGTTCTCACTTTCTAGAACTCATTCGAACGTTAGACTTTATTTCTTAGCTCTGTTCTATTCTCTGAACTTTTAAAGTAGTATCCTGTTCTTTTATGTAATATCTTCTATTTTCTCACTGAGAATATGTGGGCTTTCTCCCCCCCCCCCCCACATGATGTTTTCTTCTTCATACTCTTTCTCAGTTTTTCTTTCAGATTCCTTTTTTTGTGCATTCTTGTTTTTTGTCTGTTATAGTTGTCTGAAATGGCATGGACTTTGTCTACTCCTGTTTTAGAGGACTGAAATTACTGATGACGGCTTGTCAACTCCTGTCTTGAGGTGGCGAACCTGGCCACAGGCATCTCAGCCTCCAATGGAGGAGAGCTCTGGGAAAGTTCTGTAGACTTTCACGTAATTCCCTCATTTTTGGTGTGGTGTTTTAAACTTGTTTTCCTGTTTTCAGCTGAATCTGTTTACTCTCTTTCCTTGGTACCTGGGGTCACTGATTCCTGAGCCTTTCTGTAATTTCTTTCATGTGAGGTGGTTTGTTTCCGGATCCCCTCCACTTTGGGCAGAAGTTCAGCTTCTTTGGTCTGCTGAGTCAGTTGGACATTTTTTTTCTAGCTTCGAAATGTTGTCATCTCTTCCATTCTCTTAGTTGTGAGTGAATCCCCCCTCCCCCACCAAAAGCCCCATTCCTTTTACTGTTAATTTAGAGGAGCTTCAGGAAGAAGTATAGGGAGGATGTATTTGGTCTGCCGTGTTAAACTGGAGGTCCAGTGAATGTTCAAGCCCTGCCGTTTTAGTCTACTTAGAAGATCACCAAGCAGCAGGTAGCAGAGGTGTATTTCGGAAGAACAGATCATGATGAGACAGTCATTGTCTTTTCCGGGTGGTAGGACAGACCACAGATAGAGAAATCAGTTAGTTTAATGTCCTTTTTATTTTGTCATGTATCTGTCTTAATTATAAAAGCTTGTTTTTATTTTTTTCATTTTACTGTTAAGTGTATTAATAACTGGACTTAAGGTATCACCCAGGGGAGTTGGTCCCTGGTTTAGCATCCCAGGTGAATCAACAGGGATACAACCTGCAGCCTGTTCTTTTCAGTATTTTTTGTTAACACAATTAATAATAAACTTTTATCTATAATTTCCTTTTATTACAAACTCTGATTTTGGCTTCAGGATTATACTGACGTCATAAAATAAGTTGGGTAGTGTTTCCTTTCTAGTTTCTGAAAGTTTATATGAAATAAGGGTTATCTAAGTAGATGTCTTTTTGGGAGGGAAGGGAAGACTTTGAACTACACTTTTCCTTTTTACTTATTTATTTTTTAAAGTTTATTTATTTTAAGAGCACAGGTTGCGGAGGGGCAGAGAGAGAGAAGAGTTGGACTCTCAAATGACTGAGCTACCCAGGCACCCCAATAATATTTATTATAAAAGTTGACCACTTTCAATTTTATTTACGTAACGTTAATAGAATTTTCCTAGGGCTTAAAGACTGTAATGTGTTTGTAATTATGTTTTCCTTTACATTTTTGACATTATTTTTGCTTTTTCTCTTTTTTTAAAAAAGTATCAGTGTTGCTACAGAGGTCTTATTAATATTTTCATGGAACTGGCTTTTGGTTTTGCTCAAATGTTTTTGTTTTTTCTATTTCATTGTTTCTGCTCCTATCTCAGTTCTTTCTTTCTTCTTCCCTTCTTTGTTGCTTTTCTTTCTTGGGTTTTTACGGTTTTCCCCCTAACTTCTTGAGTTGAAGTCCGCTCATTTCATTTGTTTCTTTCTTGATTTGTGGTGAGTGGGCTTTACGTGTGTGCCGCCCCAGGCACCACCTTAGCTGCTGCATGCCGTGATCATGGAGCTCATTTCCATGTAGTTTTCAGATTAGAAGTACAAAGTACTTGTGGATTTGGGTTTTTCTCCCCAAACTTTGTACTTGGAAAAATTTTAAACCTACTAAAAATCGGAAGGAGTGGTCAATTAATACCCTCATGTTATTCCCCTAGATTCACCGGTTGTTAATATTTGCCACATTTGTGGGCGTCTGAGCGCCTGTCAGTTGAGCTTGGGACTCTGATTATGGCTTAGGTCTTGATCCCAGGTTCGTGGGATCGAGCCCAGTGTTCAGCCCTGTGCTGAACATGGAGCCTGCTTAAGATTCTCTCTCTTTCTCCCTCTGCCTCTTTCCACTGCTGGAGTGCTCCTTTCTCTAAACAAACAAAAACCACCTGGTGGGGGGGGGGGGGACACTTAAAAAAACTAAAAATATTTGCCACATTTGATGTTTTCTCCCCCCCCCCCCCCTCCTTTATCTCTTTTTACTGAAATCCTCTTAAAGTAAATTGCAGGCATCATGATACTTCACTTCTAGATATGCTAGCACTGGAACTAGGCAGGACCTTTTTCCTACATGACAGTACTGTTAGTACAGTTAAGAAATTTAATATCTATGCAATAATGCCATCTAACACACAGTACAGAGTCCCTATTGAGAAGTTTCCCAGTAATTAATTATCCTAAGAATGTCCTTCATAGCTGTATGTTTGTGAATAATATGATGGAGGAACCACTTGTTTTTTTCAAAAAAATTATTCTTTTATTGTTGATTTATAATTTGGCTATCTTTAGGTCCAGAGGAACGTGACCTACATAATGTTGGTTTTGGGAATTTGTTGATGATTGCTTTGTGACTTCAGTACATGGCCATTTTTTTATATCAAGTTTGTTAATTTAGTTCAGATCTTCTATGGTCTTATTCATTTTCCCCTTGATACTTCGTTTTATGAAAGAGCTGGTTTGGTTGATTTCTCCTTGAAATCCTCAGTTATGCTTCATATGTGTCAAAGTGATAATAAAAGATACATAGTGACACTTAAGAAAAAAGAATTTCCAAACAAAGGAATAGGAAAGGCCAGTTTCTAAAAGTGGAATGAACAGTTACAGAACACTCCCAAACTCACCATTTTCTCCAGAAAGTTAAAGTACCATTTGTATAAGAAAAAGTTTCTGTTGAGACCTGCTTCTCAGCTTTCTATGCCTTTGGAAGAGCATAAATAAAAACGAATAAAAGGGCACCTGGGTGGCTCAGTTGGTTAAGCGTCTGGTTCTTGATTTCAGCCCAGGTCATGATCTCATGGTTCATGATTTCGAGCCCCACATCAGGCTCTGCACTCAGCACAGAGCCTCCTTGGGAATCTGTCTCTTTCTCTCTCTCTGCCCTTCCCCTATTGGCTCTCTCTCAAAATAGAATAAAAATAAACTTTAAAAAAACAAGTATGCATTTTAAGCAAAATCTATCATTTGGACATTTTAAAGATTGATAAGGCCCCCTGAATAGGCTGCTTTTTTTTTTTTTTTTTTTTTTTTTTTTTTTTTTTTTAATTTACATCCAAGTTAATTAGCATTGCAACAATGATTTCAGGGGTAGATTCCTTAATGCCCCTTACCCATTTAGCCCATCCCCCCTCCCACAATCCCTCCAGTAACTCTCTGTTTGTTCTCCATATTTAAGAGTCTCTTATGTTTTGGCCCCCTCCCTCTTAAGGTCCTCATATGAATGAAGTCATATTTGTCTTTCTGTGACTAATTTCGCTTACCATAATACCCTCTAGTTCCATCCACGTAGTTGCAAATGGCAAGATTTCATTCTTTTTGGTTAATAGACTGCATTTGAAAAGGAAGCAGACCCATTTTGCTCTGTAGAGAATTTCTAAGTCACTCCCATAGAGATGGGCCTTCACTAGCTGATATCTTGAGGCCTTGTTAATGCTGTTAGAGTTTGATACAGAGATCTTCTTTATAAGACATTTTCAGGTCATTAGTCATAACTTTGATTTGCTTGATCAATGATTTGTCCTGCTTCCTTAAATTTCTGAAAATATTAACCTTGGTTTTTATTCTGGATCTTGGGGTTACACATTGATGCCAAAACAGGTGACAACTGCATTAAGCACCTTTCACTTTATATCCCACTCCCCCTGCTTTTTCTTCTCCCTACATGGGGACCCCTGGGATTTCTGGATACAGACCAAGTGAGGTGTGTATGTGAGGGAATCTGCCAGCTGTGTGTGCAGCGTGAGTTTGCTGTGTTGCTAGGAACCTTCCTAAAGTGGGTAGTCATCCTAAATGACAGTCACTGGGGATGGGGAACCTGGTCATGATGCACCTGAGCTATACCCGCAGTCCAAGGACCTATGGGTATATAGCAAAAGTGAGGCCCACGTGGCCATTCCTTTCTGGGCGGTTGTTCTAAACCCAAGGAGATTTGGAGTCTGTTAATCAAATTGCCTTTTTTTTTTTTCCATTGTCCTCCTCAGACCTTCACAGGTTAATGAAAAGTCCTAGGAAATTTCCACCTTTAGCCCTTTGGGTAGTCCTCAGATAGCCCTGATTTCTAAGAAAATGCCTGTGTTTGAAGCTTTGGAACCAATGTAGGATTGGTGAATAGTCTTCCTCAGCATCTTTGTAATCTTCTGAGAAGCATAGGCCTGCTTTGTTTTTGATAAGTCACTTATTTTATAAAAATATAAGCAAAGCTAACTTCCTGCTGACAATTTGCCATTGGACACAGCTGGGTAAGAAGAATGGAGGAAAAGTGTGGTTCATGTGAACTTTCCCTTTATAACTTGTCATAGACTCTTCGGACTTGTATTTCCTGGGAAACCATTTTAATTTTGTTCCACCGGTGAACATCATGGAAGACAAATGTTCATCAACTGCCTTCTGGGTACAAGCTGAGAACCACCATTCATGGGGTGGGGTGTATACAGGGTATGCTATTCCACTGTTCGGTTATCTTAGCACTTAGACTGTGGACCAGGTTGTACAGTGGCTTCTTGCATATTTGCGGGAGGGAGAGCAAAGAAGTTGAGTCACCAAGTTGGTGACTACCACCGGCCTCAGAACCCGTTTTTCCCTACCAATGTATGCACCTGATATGTGAGGGCGCTGGCATGAGACTTGAGGTGTGGACAGAGGGGAGCAGCCTCTTGGTGCTCACAGCCAGGTTAGAGAACCTTAGGTCACTGCTAGTATCTGAGTAGGGAGCATCAACTCTGGGGACGCTGCTGCTGTCATTGTCCTCTGAACACCCCAGCGGACATTAAGTAGCATGGGTTCAGAGAAGGAAGGGACCACTGTTAGCTTTGTAGAGAGTAGATGGGATGGGCTTACTTATAGGCCAAGGGAGAGGGGAGGGATGTTAGAGATTTGGGAGGAGGTGGGGACACTGGAGAAGGAAGAATGGAGGAGGCAACCAGGTTTATTTGGTCTGAAATGGAGACAGAGCTGTGAAAGTTGGTCAGAGCCAGACTGTGGACCCTACTGAGTCCTAAATTTTAGGCCCAGGTGGTAAAATGAAACATGTAGTTGGGTTTCCTCCTATCCTAAGCTCCTGAGAAATGAGAGTAAATGTCGGCCTGTCATTCAGGACTCTGTAGTGTATTAGGCCTAATACATTCATTCATCTAGTGTTTTTTGTATTACATAAAATTGATATTGGTTGGAGTAGCTAGAAGTACTATGTTGGTGGTCCAAGGACATTTATTATTATTATGCCTTATACCATTTGCACAGATGCTTGGTATAGATACCACGTGTTACAAGAGGAATGCCTTCCACAGACAAAAATCCAAATGATAAAATAGCCCGTATTTGTTTTCTGGAAATAAAATATTCCAGCCCCCTCTGAGGGTTAGAAAATGCTTGCTTCACTTTCACAGTCTATTTATTGACATGAGGTTCAACTTGGTGCGTCTCTGGGAGGGATCTCCTTAATTCTCGAAGGAGGAGCTGATTTGACACCCAAAGAGATAGTATCTTTAGCCTGTGTCCATCCATACTGGTGCTGGGACGCTGCCTGCAAAGTCTTCCCTGCCGTGTGGAGCTGGGGGACAACAGAACGCTTGGGTGTTTAGCTCCTGAGCAGAAGTGGTGGCGTGTTGGTGCCACGTGCCCGGATGCTTTCCTTCCCACCCCAGGTTAGTTTCCAGTAGCGGAGCAGCTCCCAGCGCCGTGGGTGTCCCGGTCCGTGTGTCCTCATTCCCTGTGCTGCGCTGAGCCAGCTGCTCCCAGAGACTGATGAAGTCAGATATTCTTGCCAAGCTGGTGGGGAGAATTACTCTCCCTTATTAACAGGGAAAAACAAGTCCTGGTGTTCTTAGATGTTAAATTTGATTCTTGGCAGATTGTTTTTCTTAATCTCTTTGAACAGGGGTTATATTTACGTGGATCTAAAATTATAAAATGGTATGTGATTAAAAGTCTTATTTCCCTGAGCCCCAGCAGTCCATCCCCCACATGCACACATGTGAAACCATGTTTTATTAAGGTCTTCATATCATTCTTATGAATGCAAACAAATAAGGATGTGTAGTTTGGCTTTCCCCTCTTCCACAGACACGTTATATAGGCTGGTCACTGCTCGTTAGAGAGTTTCCCTCCATTGCCTGAGTCTTCCAATAAAGAAACAAAATAAGTTTAATAAAGGTGCACTGATTAGTTTTATAGACAGTGCTGCTTTGGACTGGTGGGGAAAGAGCTCTGCTTGGAATTGATTACCAAAAATAATAGTATAGTTTCTGATGAGGTTCTGTGATGCCTCTAATGAACCTGGATGTATAAATGCTACTCTGTCTCCTAGAAATTGAAATTTTGAAAAAACTCAGAGTGGGTGTTCCTTTGGATTATTGGTAATGAGAACTCTTTCATGTGTCCTTTTTGCCTGGAGTCATTTTCACTTCCTGTCACTCTTCTTTTTTTTCCTCCAGCATCTCACTCCCCTGCTCCTCTCCTAAGCCTCTTACCATCTCCAAGGGCTATCGCAGTCACTTTCCTCCTGTTTCTGTGAGCAGATACACTCATGAGATGTACTTACTGTGTTGCCACTTGCCACTTGGGCTGATGAACTTCTTCAAGTCCTGCTCTCCACTTAGTTCTCTACAGCACACTGTACTGCTATGCTATGCTTGTAGTAAGAATATGAGGACAGTTGGACAACTTGGACTTCGTTTCCGTAATAATGTAATTGTGGGTGTTGAAATCCTGGAGCATTAAACAAGTTTTTAAAAGATCCATGTTGGCTTGAATGTTTCCCTTGGAATTCCTTTTTTTTTCTTCCCCTTAACAAGAGACTGAAGTATTAGACCCTCATCTTTGGTCTTTGTCCCCATTTGTTCCAGATCAGATGGTAAAAATTCCTGGGATTCTTTAGGGACTTAAGTACTAAGTTTATAGAGAATGGTGACCAATGTTTGGGATGACAAGATATGAAGAGACTAAATTAACTTTCTGTTTTCTGAAATCTGTTTCAGCAACTATACCAGATCCTGACAGACTTTGATATCCGGTTTTATATGTATGAGCTGCTTAAGGTAAGTGACATTCATAATAAGCAGTGGATTTTTTCAGGTCTATTCGTTAAAAGAGAAGTTTTTGCGGGGACAAAGAGATCTCAGACTCTTTCTTGATACTTAGAGAATTTAGTGAAGTGGGAGTTTTCTTGTTGTTGTTTTTAACTTACACTGAGATCTCTGTTGCAGGATCTTTACGTAGAAACTTTCTCAGTGGAACTGAGAAAGATGGCCAAGTCAAGAGATACTAGGGACATTATGCCAGAAATCAGAACCTCCTTCGTAGCTTTTATTGGCCCTTGGGTTTTCTTTTTGCTGCTTAATTAATACTGTTGGTTTTCATTGTATAGCAAATCACCCCAAACTTAATGATTTTTTAAAAAAACGTTTATTATTTCTCACAATTCTGTGGGTTAGCTGGATGAGTCTTTTGGTCTGGGTCACCTTGACTAGAGCACATTGGTCCAGGATGACCTCGTTCACATATCTGGGATGGCAGCTGGAATACCTCAAGGCTTGTCCTCCAGGGGTTTAGTCTAGGCTGCTTCTTCCCATGGTGGTCTCTGGCTTCTTAATAGCGTGAGAGGGTAAAGTTTGAAGCACTTCTCAGGCTTCTGCTTGTATAAATGTCAACTAAATGCCCTGTTGGCCAAAGCAAGTCATGGGCCAGGCCTGGGTTCAAAGGGTGGGGAGGTAGACTATTTGATGGGAAGAGCATTGAAGTCACAGTGTGGAGGGAATGCGTACTGGGATGGTAGGCATTTTCGGCCTTCTTTATCTTGCCATCTCTCATAATCCCCTTCCCAACCTACTCTTTGGCCCTGACTAACCTTGACGTGCAAGAAGAGGTGATGGATGGTCTGTCTGTCTAGAAGGCTTAGTAATCCCAAGATGGAAATTCTGAAACACTAATGGTTGATGGAGGAATGTTTTTTTGGTTTGTTTGTTTGTTTTAGTTTTTTTAGTATAGGTAAACACTTAGGTAAAGAATTCTAAAAAGCTTTGTAAAATGGGATAGACTAATGGTTCCTAAGTTGTTTGGGGTCATGGTATAAAACCTCTCCAAAATGCCTGTATACATATACAGTATTACCTAAAGTCTTATGGGGGTTGTGGGTCTCAATTCGAGACCTCTGAAAGAGTAGAGATGACTGAGTTACTGGCATTATTGAAGAAAATTGCCAAGATTGAGTTTTGATGGGATTGCGAACAGTTGCCTGAACAAAATCCCAAATTAAGGCGAGGCTTTAGGGAGTGGGACTTTGAAGAACTGGCTGTGGGAAGTGAATGTGTTTTCTTATAAGCACTTGCACAAACCACTAGTCATTGGTACCAAGGTGGTGGATTTAGGTGGATCACTCTTACAACTGATGGGTCTTTCTTTTATCGGTAAGATCAGAAACGTGAGGGTAGAGCTGGGTTTATCACACCTTTCTCCATGTCCTCTCCAGACCAGAACGAAGGCCTTGGTGGGAAGAGGTTTGCAGTGTTGTGGTCTCGTGAGCTCTCAGGCTTAGCTCCTTTCCTGGAGGCCCTTTCCAGAGAACCCATGCATTCACCCTATGAGAGCTATAATCCAAATCTGTCACTTGGTTATTTTTTTTAAGTAAGGGGTTAAGATTTTTGTGGTTTTCACTGAGTGCACACCAAAGGTGAAGATTTATAACCCAGCACAATTGTCCTTAGATCGGGTGAAGACATCCCAGTGGCACAGGTCTTCGCAGGCTGGTCATTCAGGTGGTTCTCTGTGTCTGATGTCACTAGCAGCTAGGCAAGCTAGCTTGCTTTCTGTTAATATGGCACACAACCCCAGATGAAGCTTGAAAAATGTCTTTCATGCTTAATGGTCAGATAATATCAGATTCTAAACTGAAATAACTTCCCCAAGGAATCTAAAAGCATGTCAGTAACTCCACAGGGAGTCTGACCAGTGAAGTTGGCAAAAGAATTAATTCTCTTACTGTACTTGTTCAACTTTTGCTTTCCTCAGATATTTCTCACATCCCAGGTATTATGATCCTAATTAGTTCATTCCTTTGGGTGAAGACCAGGCAAAATAACAGAATCAACACTTGCTAAATGTTCTCTTCGGGTAAAAAAAAAAAATGGGGATAGGGTAGGGGAAATATGTAGCTTCTCCCAAAAATGTAGAAGAAACTGAGGCTGAGGGCTATTGAGTCGTTGCTGGGTACACTGTCTGGTCTCCTGATTCGGATCCAGGGAGGTCTGTCCTCAGGAGCCCTGGTTTCAGAAAACATTGCCACAAAGCCACTGTGGAATCTTGCTACAACTGTTGTTGTGAAACAAAACAAAGAAAAAAATTAAATTGAAGTAGAAGCTCCATAAATGAACAATTCTTAAGTGTGCAGATTTTTGGATTTCACATAAGTAAAACCTTCATCCAGATATATGTGGTACTATGCTGTGCATTATAGTAGCTGTTGCCCACAGGTAGCTACTTAAATTTTAATTTCAATTTAAAGTTCCTTTGCTTAATCACAGTAGCCACATTTCGTTTATTCAGTAGCCTCATGTGGCTAGTAGCTGCCATATTGGACAGTGCAGATATTTAGACTATTTCTATCATTGCAGAAAGTTCTGTTGGACAGGGCTGGTCAAGAATATTATGAGTACACCAAAAGGTCTCATGTGTCCCTTCTCTTCAGGATCCCCTCCTCTACCACCAAGTTTAGTTTTGCCCGTTTTAAACCTACATATAAGAAACATCATACCCTGTGTCTGGGGAAAGCAAGACTTGCTTGTTCCCAAAATACCAATCCTAGGGATCATTTTCAGACTTACGCATTCTCTCCTATGTAAAAATGCCTAGTCCGGTGGTTCTCAACCAAGTCAATTTGGCGATATGTGGAACCACTTTTGGTTGTCACAGTTCGGAGGAGTGCTACTGGCATCTGGTCGGAAGAGGCCAGGGAGCCTTGTAAACATCCTGCCCTGCACAGGACTGCTCCCCACAACCGGGAATTCCCCAGTCCAACACGTCAGTGGTGCTGAGGTTGAGAAACCCTAATTTTGTCCCGAGGAAAACTCTACCAAGAGCACTCAGTGCCGAGCACGTAGTAGGTACCACAAGATGGTGGATGGCTGCAAGTATTGTTACCCAGGGAATAACACTTGAGTGGGCTGCAGTGCTTTTTGAGACCAGCCAAAGTGCCCAATTTGAAATTTATGAAAATAGATACTATGTTAGAAAAGGAGATTTAGAGCAAATTTTTGCATTCTTGAACACCAAAGACAAACTGCCTGAAGAAAAAACGGGCAAAAGATTTGAATCAACATTTGTCCAAAGAAAATAGAGGATGACCAGTAACACCTGAAATGTTCAACTTTGATGACTCATTAAGAAAATACAATTCAAATCCACAATGAGATCCCACTTCAAACCTGTCAGAATGGTCGTAATTACAAAGATGAACCAATGACCAGCATTGGCGAGGATGTGGAGAAAGAAGCCTTCATACGTTATTGATGGGAATGTAGAATGGAGCAGGCATTTTGGAAGACATTTAGGACATTCTTGAAAAGTCGATGTAAACTAACATACAGCACAGCACATCCACCCCTAGGAATCTGCATAAAAGAAATGAAAGCCTATGCCCTCTCAAAGACCTGTGCATGAATGTTCATAATAGCTAACAACTGGAAACAGCTCTGAGGTCCATCGACTAGTGCGTCCGCACAGTGGAGTACTATTCAACAAGAAGAAAGTAACGGATGAATCTCAGCAACATGCTGAGCGAAAGAAGATAGACAAAGTGCTGTATATTGTATTTTTCACTTAATGAACGTCCAGAAAAAACAAATCCATAGTAACAGCAGGTTTGTGGTTAAGGCTGAGGTAGGGGGCAATGGGAAATGGGATTGATCACAGGCAAGCTAAAGGGAAATTCTTGGGAAGATGGTAAAGACTGGATTATGGTGATAGTTGTACCACTCTATAAACGTGCTAAAAAAAAAAAAAAGTATTGTACACTTAAAAATCTTACCTGCATATCATTCATCTTTTAGGAAGCAATATCCTCCCTTAGAGTAGAAATATAACGTAGTAATATCCTTCCTTAGAGTAAAAATGTAATGTTTTTTTAAAAATTTTTAAAATGCTTATTATTTATTTTTGAGAGAATGAGAGCATGAGTGGGGGAGAGCAGACAGAATCCAAAGCAGGCTCCAGGCTCCGAGCAGTCAGCACAGAGCCCAATGCAGGGCTCGAACTCATGAACCATGAGATCATCATCTGAGTCGAAGTCGGACACTTAGCCGACTGAGCCACCCAGGCGCCCCCAGAATATAATTCTTAAAGGCCAACTGGCTCAGGGATTGTTTTTAAATTATTTTTTTAATGTTTATTTTTGAGAGAGAGAGAGAGAGAGAGAGCTAGCGAACAAGTGGGGGAGGGGCAGAGAGAGAAGGAGACACAATTTGAAGCAGGCTCCAGGCTCTGAGCTGTTAGCACAGAGCCCGACACAGGGCTTAAACCCACAAACCTTAAGATCATGACCTGAGCAGAAGTCGACGCTTAACCGACTGAGCCACCCAGGCACCCCTCGGGGATTATTTTTGAAGGAAAATACTAATACTAGAATACTTATTAATCTCAAAAATCCACATGGGGCACTTGTCTAAAACATAAGCCATGTTGAACAATATGTTTAGATACCATTCTTCGTGTCCACAGGGACTCTTGGCGTGGCATTGGAACCCCCTATGAGAAGTGACTCTAGTGGGTTTCCCAGATCTGTTTTTAAACCCATTGAACTAGACTAACAGGCTGATGTATGATTTCTGAGTCTAGGTGGCTGGTAAAGTGTTACCAGCTACAAGTAGGAGGAGTGTCCAAAGTGTCTCTGTCTCCTTTTTAACATAGCCCCCTTTCCACCAGCTGCCAGCATAGTGGGCAGAGAGCAAGGGATATCTTCTGAGCGTGTTTATTCTCATCTGTTACAGACAGTAAGCTGCACTTTAGGAGATACTCCAGTCAAGCTATCACAAATAAGAATATGCTTGCATTGGGAATTGGTAGACGGTTTGCTTATTTTTCTCTGTGCTTTCTTATCTAATAGGCTCTGGATTACTGCCACAGCAAGGGAATCATGCACAGGGATGTGAAACCTCACAATGTCATGATAGATCATCAACAGAAAAAGGTACCGTTGCAGCCAGGCAGCAACAAGTCTTTCCTCGGAAGGCTTACGGCCGACCAAAATGCTGGCCAGTACTGAGGTGGTACTGGAGACCCATGCTGTTTTCTTTGGCGGGCTTCTGTTACTTCTTAGTCTCCAGGGTTGCTTTCTACTTTGCATAAGTATAGTACACAAGGAAAGTAGACAGCTAAACCTAACTATAGTCCCTTGTTTATTTTGGTCATGGTTTTCTGGAGGACCCTGCAAAGAAACTACAGCTGATGGTTTCTACTTCATTTAATGACCCTCAGACCAATCTGCCTGGCCTCAGAAGTACACTTGGGTCCCTCCTTATTTTGATATTCAGTTCTGGTTGTCCCTGATAGATGAGTAAATGAATCAGTTACTTAGATTAATGAGAAGCTGGAGCAGCGCTTTGATCCTGGACTGGGGTTGTATGTCCCCAACCCTTTCCGTTGTGGCTAGAACTTATAATGGAAGCTTTTTTTTTTTTTTTTTTTTTTTCAACGTTTATTTATTTTTGGGACAGAGAGAGACAGAGCATGAACGGGGGAGGGGCAGAGAGAGGGAGACACAGAATCGGAAACAGGCTCCAGGCTCTGAGCCATCAGCCCAGAGCCTGACGCGGGGCTCGAACTCACGGACCGCGAGATGGTGACCTGGCTGAAGTCGGACGCTTAACCGACTGCGCCACCCAGGCGCCCCTATAATGGAAGCTATTAATGATGGGGGAATGTGTTATACATGGAAGTGCTATGAAGACAGAAAGAAAAGCTTCAGTTTTATTGATCGAAAGAGAAATGAGAAGCCCAGGATAATTTAAATTTTCAAAAAGAAAAAGCAAATAGGATTTTGAGTGCTCTGCTCTAGAAATGACCTCTTCCACAGTTACTGAAAGTGTAATTTTTGCCAGTGTGCTTGCTGGCATTTTTTGTGTGGCCCGCGTAATTGGTAGCCAGTGTGATGGGGCCTGGTTCCAAGGCACAGGAGTCTAGAACTACATGCTTTACATGTTTGATTTCTGTCATGTTTGTAGCTGCGACTGATAGACTGGGGCCTGGCGGAGTTCTACCACCCTGCTCAGGAGTACAATGTCCGTGTAGCCTCGAGGTACTTCAAGGGCCCGGAGCTCCTCGTGGACTATCAGGTAAAACTGTTAGCCAAGCACCTGTGCATTCAGGGTGTATTGCCTTAGTGCTTCTCCCCGTTTGCTGTTTATTTAGCAGTTTGGATATATTGAAAACCCCACCCAAAGTGATAATTTCAAATTTTTCTCAATGACTTTTTTTTTCTTTTTTTTTTTTTTTGCTTCGAATTGTAAAATATGTGCAAAGGTCACCCTGAAGACTAGAAATTCAGATCTGAAAAATGCGTTTGTAACACCCTTCCCTGACAGGCCAACCTTATTTTCCTCAGATGTATGATTACAGCTTGGACATGTGGAGTTTGGGCTGTATGTTAGCAAGCATGATCTTTCGAAAGGAGCCCTTCTTCCATGGACAGGACAACTACGACCAGGTGAGCAAACACTAACTAGCCCCTCCCTGTGTAGGGGCAGAAGCCGAGAAAATGGAGTACTTTGACAGGGGTGATACCCTTGAGCCACTAAATATCGTTGAGTGTCTGCACATAAGTTTTCCTTCAGGGTAAAGAATTTCATGAAATTTTGTCTGTGGTTACCAGGTCCCCAAACATAACAGATAAAGCGATATTACGCCCAACTTCCAGAGTGAGTCTGTGAAGTCACACACTCCTTGTCTAAATAAAACTAGATTCTAGTCCTTAGGTGATGCCTCTTATAATCGTCAGCTTCTAGATTATTGTCATAAGTTGTTACCATTTTATTTTTTTTTTTTTAATTTTTTTTTTTTCAACGTTTATTTATTTTTGGGACAGAGAGAGACAGAGCATGAACGGGGGAGGGGCAGAGAGAGAGGGAGACACAGAATCGGAAACAGGCTCCAGGCTCTGAGCCATCAGCCCAGAGCCCGACGCGGGGCTCGAACTCACGGACCGCGAGATCGTGACCTGGCTGAAGTCGGACGCTTAACCGACTGCGCCACCCAGGCGCCCCAGTTGTTACCATTTTAAAGGCAGTTTGGAAATTTGCTTTCTGTGAACATCGTGTCCTTGTGTCTGCCGCCTGTCAGCCCCCGGCTCCAGTCTGTATCTGGTGTCTGGAGGTAGAGTGATGTGGAAGTCCCCCTAATTCCTTGGGACAGCACCTCACAGGCTTGCAGTGAGCCCTGTGCTCAGTGATTTGGTCAGTTTGTTTTGTGTTTCAGCTTGTTCGCATTGCCAAGGTTCTGGGTACAGATGAGCTGTATGGCTATCTGAAGAAGTATCACATAGACCTAGATCCGCACTTCAACGATATCCTGGGACAGTAAGTAAGAGAGAGGGAGAGAGAAAGAGGGTTTTACCCCATTTCAAAAGTGGGAGTGTTGGCTGAAATCGCTGGCTAATCCTAGCAGAATTGAAATACACTTCTTTATTCCCGTGTGTATTTTTTTTAACTTGTTTTTTGAGAGTATTTGGGCAGTGTTTACATGTGTCTTTCGATTATTGTACTTCTCCAAGAGATAGTCTGTCAATCAGTAAAAAATTGAAGACAAAATCCTGTTACAGAAACCAGCTTTCTGGTACAGCATGTGCTTATTTTAGAAAGCTGTGATTCTTCTAGGAGTAAGACTGTTACGGTTTTTCTTGTTCGGTGTAATGGGTTTTCCACAAGATAGCAAATTTGAAGGCATATTTTCAGGTACAGTGCAATAGTGTTGAAAAGTAAATGTGTTGACAATATTCAAACAGTGGTTTATGGAACCTCTATGTTTCTGAGGCTAGCTCTCTAAATATTTCTGCTGAACAACAAAAATAACTCCCATCACCTCTGTGCCTCACCAAAATTGACTAAAAGCCTGAGGCATAAAAAGTGATCTAGAAAGGTGCCACAAACTAAATCAGATGTAGAAGTTAGAGCTAATTTTATTTATCAGTCATAGAGCACAGTTTTTATTTTAGGATGCTGCGAGTGTATCTGTGCGGGGGTGGGGCAGGTACCAGCGAGAATGAGGTTTCACAAGCTTGGAATCAGTGCATTATTCTAAGATTTTGTTGGCTTTAGCCCTAATGCGTCAGGATCCTTGTTGAATTTAATCTCAGAATACTATTGCTTCCCTTTTTTCTCAGACATTCACGGAAACGCTGGGAAAACTTTATCCATAGTGAGAACAGACATCTCGTCAGCCCCGAGGCCCTAGATCTTCTGGACAAACTTCTGCGATACGACCATCAGCAGAGACTGACTGCCAAAGAGGCCATGGAGCACCCGTACTTCTGTGAGTCTCAGGGACTGTTTTCAGGGGCATAACTTACTAAAGGAAAAATACTTCTCTTCATCTTTGAGATCAGTCAAGAGAATTCTAGGTATTTGTATTGAATCGTCCTTAGAATTTGGCCTCGTTAGTTCTAGACCGTTGAGACAACTTTGCAGTTGCTCTGCAGAGGGGTTTGCTTGTTCACTGCCTTAGCTCCCTCGAGTCCGGGAGGGACCATTCCCTGTGGCCCTGAGCTTATAGATCACAAGTATCTAAAATTTGTTTTCAAGTGTATATATTTGTATAGAAACCTAACCAAAGGTATTCTTCCCTTCAAAAACCAAGTAGTTAGTTAAAAGTGATAAGGTGACTGTAGTGTATCTTCAAAGAAGGAAATGAGTTAAATAAACAAAAGGAATTTGAGGAAAGGAAAGCAGGTATGGAAGGACTGCACTAAAATCTCACCTGCGTTAAAGAATTTTTAGGTCTCACTAGAAAGTGTGTGTATGTATTCAGTGCATGTGGTTGCTTATTGTCTGCATGCATACAGGCCTCCCCACCCCCCACCGATAAAGATGTCTCCAACAAACTTTCCCCTTAATTGTTGGCGACGTGAGATGATTTAGTCCAGGCACAGGGGAGACTGGGGATGAAGGTTACAGGACCCGTCTCTGTTCACTCTCTGAATTGAGAAGAAAACCTTCAGCCTGTCTATTGCTTGGCCAGTATGCTGTCTTCCCTCCTCCCCCTAAGATTAAACAAATCTTACCTGAAGAAAATAAATCTTGAACCTCTTGGCCTGTAAGCATTAGTAGACAGCAAATTGGAAAGGTTTTACCCTTTGGTCTTCTAGACCTCAGACAAGTGCAACTCAGATGTCCTCTTTCCAATTTCTGGCACAGGAAGCCGTTTTTACCCTTTGAGTTAAATTGAACTAAGAATTCCAGTGTTTTATAGTAAGTAATTCGTGATTTATTTGCTTTTCTGAATACACATCTTTTGTAAGAAAAAAAAAATGTTTCAAATGACTGTTGCTTAAAATTGATAGGCCTTCTAATGGCTCTTTTCATTCTCTCTTTGCTCCAAAGTACTCATTAGCACACATGATTTGAAGAAATTGGGGGTTGGATATGACAGTATTCAAGGAAAAGAACACATAAGAAAATAAGTAGTAATTTTGAACAGTGGGAAGTTAGTGAGTCTGGGCCTCTGTTTTCCATGGGCCTCAGAGATTGAACTTGCTTTCTGAGGGAAGTGTTAGGAGTTGACTCTAAGAGCAAATTCCCCTGATCATTTTTCAATGTCTGATTTTTCTATCACCTTAGATCTGTAATTTGTTTTTATTTTTTAATTTTTAAAAAAGTTTATTAGTGCGGGGAGAGGAAGAGAGAGAATCCTAAGCAGGCTCCACACTGTCAGTGCAGAGCCCAATATGGGGCTCAGACTCACGAAACTGAGCTCATGACCTGAGCCGAAACCGAGTCAGACGCTTAACCATCTGAGCCACCCAGGCGCCCCTAGTTCTGTGATTTCCGTTGCCCTTCTGACTCTGTCTTCCCTGTCAGTCTGTCTATCTCACCGTGGAAGGGGTTTTGTCATGATGGTGTCTCCCACACCTACCAGTCCTGATTCAGCTGACTTCTGTCCCGTTTCCTTGCAGACCCCGTGGTGAAGGAGCAGTCCCAACCTTGTGCAGACAACGCTGTGCTTTCCAGTGGCCTCACGGCAGCCCGGTGAAGTCTGGAAGGCGACGGGTAATGCGGCATTGATGCTTGCCAATAAAATCAACCAACCAAACACAAATCTTGAAGGAAACTACAATGTGATAAAAAGAAGTTCTAGTCATTCCTTCTAAATGCAAAGAAGAGTAAAGACCTAAATGTCAAAAAGAAAGAAAGAAATTCCCCAGTACTAGTTACTACAGGGAGCCGCCGTTCTGGCAGTGTGACGATGCACATAGTTCAGGATCTGAGGGAACACTCCCTTTGGAATGCATGGGAGATGAGAGACTCGGAGTTGTTGTGCATTTGCGTTTATTTAACAGGAGACCGCTGTTGAATTAACCTGTTCAGTCAACAAGCTCTGAATATCTGACTTCCTATCTATTCCACTGTGGTCTGGGTTTCCTTTGGTGAGATTCAGGCTCAAGTTTTAGCAAAATGTCAGCAGTCTATACTGACACACCAGCCTCATTTACGAAAAGGAGATATTAAAACAGTGACAGTATTTTTTTTTTAAGCTCTTTTACAAATTCATGTTTTATGTATTTTTTTATGACATGAGCTCTCTAGGAAATGTACCTCATCCCTGCAGTTTTCTTCTAAGTGTATTCATTTGGGAGCAAACTGCAGTCACTCTCACAAGGGTCCCCTTTGCTGTCAGAAGGCATCACTTTAAACCTTGTGACGCTGTGTCCAGGGCCGTCTGTCTCCTCAAAAGTTCGATGCAAAGTGCATAACTTGGAGCTCACTGTAACCTTTATTGATTTGCCTAACCATAAAACCTTGTTGCTGTTTTTTCTGTGTAGCCTTTTTTTTCCTTTTGCAGCCTTGTAAGGAAAGCCTCACCATTTCCCAGCACATACATCCGTGTGTGTGTGTGTGTGTGCGTGTGCCTGTTTTAACACACCTCTCTGAAAGAGACTTTTTGGTCACAACCATAGTGAAAGCTGGAAAGTCAGTCTTCAGGCAGGCTGGGGAGGGAGAGAAACATCCTATTAGAATGTATTTAGGAAAGACCTGTTGGGTCAGAAAAATGTATTCTCCCCAACCCCCCTTTTTGCCTCGTTTTATCCTCATGAGAAGCAGTTTCCCTCTGTAATCAGGGTAACCTGCGTTTTTAAGCTCTGAGAGGTACCACGTGAATGTGATGGCAAAGCTGAGTCTTTCTCACTTGCAGGGACAGGTTGTGTGCAGGGCCGGCCCACTCCCAGGGATGAGCAGAGCATCACGTGAGGGGCTTGGTGAGGATTTGGAGCACATAGAGCAAGTGTCAGCGCTTGGGACCCATGGCACTAGCCTTCATGTTAGCAAAGGAAGCTAGATTCTGCTTTAAAAAGTAAAAAATGTAGGGCTGATGTCATTTTGGGGACTTGTCACCAGTATGCTTTGCAGGCAGTCCCCCCTCACCCCAGCTGCAGAGCCATGCCACAGCTGTGGGAACTAGCTGTGGGACAGCTAGGCCAGAGCTGGAGGTGTCTACCCACATCATACTTTAGGATTTCTTTATTAACTATTTAATAATGCCATACATTTTTATAAGGTTAGAGTGATTGTTTGAAAACCTCTGTTTACATTCCATATTCCAATAAAATCATATTGGTATTGGTAGCAGGTCCTATTTCTACATGTAGATTCTGTTTTTGTTGTTTGGTTGGTGGGGATTTGAAATGCAAATAAAACTCTTACTAGAGTTGAGCTCACGGATTACAACTTAAAAGTAAGACCCCAAAGCCAGGAAATGCATTCAGTTAAGGTTCTCATGCCGATACTACCTGTCTGTGTTGCACATTCTGTATATTGACGAGTCCATTTGTTCAGCCTCAAAAGCCAAGACATGAGCTCTCAGCTGGACCTGTATTGGCACATCAGGCAGCAGAAGCCTTCTGATGTGCCCCTCTAGGCAGCACTGTTGGTGATTATCAGGGAGATGTGCCACTGTGTCTTTTTTGCCCCCCTACTTCTCTCCCCTTTTCGTCACCCATTCTCTCCCCTTCCACTTTTTTTTTTTTTTTTTTTAAGTTGTCCATCTGGACCAGGCAGGGAGAGCATACTGGAGAGTCTTGGTGAAGTAGCAACTCCCATTTTTTCTGTTGGGTTCCCCAGAGGCATTGAAAGCATCTGGAGGAGTACAGTCAGGTGATGTGCTCCGGCCTCTCTCCGTTGATGATTTAGTAGATGCAAACACAATAACTTGCCTGTCTTGTGGCTCTGACACAGGAATCGTTCTTCCTTTTCGTGTATGCTTTACTTTTCCACCACCTATGCTCTTCACTTCTCTTCATGCCTTAGCATTGCTGAGTTTCAAAAGCCTGCCCCTTTCTGAGTCTGGTCTTGACACTTAGCTGGCTGGCTGACTGTAGGTGGTTCTTTCCCAAACTGAAGTGAGTCCAGTCCAGACCTTTTCTCTTCTTTCCCATCTCCGTAGCCATTCTGTGTCCCGATGTACCTAGCTCCTTCAAGATTTCAGAATGCTTACCTGGGTTAGATGGTCATGGAGAGTTCAGGGTGTGGAGGGCAGGGAAGGGGAGAGAGGGGGCGGGGAGAGAGAGAGAGAGAGAGAGAGTGTGTGTGTGAGTCTGTTCTTCTATTTAGACTAAGCCAAGGTAGATTTGCCCACCCACTATCCTTTTTGATCAGCATGTTATTTCTCAAATTCATCTCAGTAATTTTTATTAGGCATTTTTTTTGCTTTGTTACCTTATAACAGGTTAAAAGTGCCTATGATAAGGACTTAGTTATTTCCTAAAGAAAAGCAAAAAATGTGGGGAACAGGGTAGTGTTACACTATCATCTCAGGTACTGCCTGTGTTCGACAACATAGGCCTGGTATGGTGAGAACAGAAAGTTCCTATGCCAAATACAGATTGGTCTGATTGACCGCAAGTGAGCATAAGCGCGAGGCTTTGCTTCAGCTGACGAGTCCCATGGCGAGAGCAGAACTGATGGAACGCCAAGTGATATTTTCATCTGCAGTTTGCTTGCTGTTCACTCTCCCCTGGATCGTATCAGCTGCCTGCTCTTGTCCTGTCCCTGTGAGAGGTGACTGGGTGGGAGAAGCCAAGTGGACAGTGCAGACAAGCATTCTTGGGTCTTCTCACCAATTAGAGCAGTGCCAGTGGTGGCTCTTGGAGGCGCCTAAACACCGGCTGCTGCACCAGGCCTGACAGACGTTCTCTAGCGCATCACTGCTCACAGGGCTCAAAGCTAGTGTGTTCCCTTGCAGAGAAGGAAGGGACTCAGACTGCTTGGATGGAGGAGACAGAAGAGCTTGTAATCCTGAGGGGCTCAGCAAGGAGGTGGTTAAAGGAAAGGGAACCAGTAAGAAAAACAGTCAAGGGATAGGTCTTGAGGAGGGAACATGACTTCTTCAGAGAGTCAGGGGTACCACCTTCATGACGTGGAATGCGCCCTGAGATGGGCACTGCCCCCTGGAGTGGTTCCAGCGCCGCTGAAAGGTGGCGCCCTCAGACAGCTGCTGAGTCCCCGAGAGAGCTGGCGGCCGTGGTCTCGGTCCGCACCTACTCAGGGAAATGACTTAGGTTCTCCCAGGTGCTGCGTTGAGGATGGAAGCAAAACTATTTGGGAACACAAGCAGCAATTGGAAGAATTTTTATATATGCATTGAAGTGGTTCTAAGCCCACTTAGCAGTTTCCCTTAATGCCAGTTCAGACTGAGCGATTTGTTTAGAAACCTGTGTTCCTGCATGGGCACTCGCAGGAAAAAGCAAACTTCCCTCCTGCAGATAATAGGGGTAAGCTGGAGTTAAGTTCATTGAAATAGAAACCCTTCTAAAAAGCAAAAGCAGGGTGCACGGGAGCACACGAGGAGCCAGAGGTTTTCAGTGAGCTTAATAAGTCTAAGGTGGCATAACATCCTGCTTCTAAAAATTAACCCCAGGGTGGGAATGGGGGAGGGGAGGTGGCAGTGAAACATCTGGCAGAGAAAACCAGTAATAACAAACACTTTTGAGCTCTATGGATGTGTTCATGGAAACGACGACAAGCAGGTGTTGTGGAGGCTGGGGAAAGTGATGTGATGGGTTATACAGCTGATGCCATGAGTACTTTTGTGTAGAGACTCAACAATGTGCTACAAATGTGATACTTAATCCTGAACTGCATGTATTGGGGATTGTTTGAAAAAAAAAAAAAAAACTTTCGTTGAATCAATAAATTAACAGTTTTGCACTTGCTGGCTTTTCTTGCTGTAAATGGCGACTAAGAGGTTGGGACAGAAATCTGGACACCCTGTGGAAAGCTTGGATAAATCTTCAAGAACCGTGGAGCCAACTATTTCCTTCTGTTTGCAGAACAGCAACACTGCCTGGGTTGTGATCCCTTCCAAATGATCACTTCAGACACACTTGGCCACCTCTTTGTATCACTGGATGACTGATGTCTGATTGATGTGCTGCTGCCCTTAGAGGAAAGACAAGTGTCATGTGAAACCTTGTTTTCAAAAATAAAAATGTTGATAACCACCAGATTCCCAAGCGGGAGACAAGCCACTGCTATGAGGCCCTTAAACTTGTATTTCCTGTCTCTTGGGGGAGAGGAGGGGTGCACCTTGAACTGGAAAGATGTGTGTATGGGGGTTGCAGTTCATCACCACCTTCGTGTGGAGCTTTCCTTTATCAAGAGAGGTGGGACTAGAGTGGTGTCATGTGGGGCTTGTGCTGTTCCTTGGTACTTGCTCCAGAATCCCTCTCCTAGGCACCTGCTTCTGGGATTGGCCCATTTTAGTGCACAACTTTAACCTTTGTGGCTGAGTGTTCTGCGTTTATGACCTCTCCCCACCCCCATTCCTTGCATCAAGAGCGGGCACACGCTATTGTGTGTCTGCATTTGGCAGATGGTGGTGTCTTTAATTAGTGTGCTTCTCACTGATGGAACCCTCAGTGGCGCTGGACGCTTGGAAATCAGTTGCTGAAGTGCTTAAAGGCAAATAGTCCTTTCTTTCTTGAACCTCACGCACCATGCGGCCTTTCTCAAGAAAGGCCTTTCTTCCTTTACCCAGAGGAAGTTTTCACGAAGCGATGTTTCTGTGACAGCTTCCCAGGGGCACAGTCCTTTTCTCTCGATGTAGTGCCGATCTGTGAGACGTTGCTTCTAGAATTCCGCTGCTGGCATCTCACCACCCACTTCACTGTGCTGGACATGGAAGGGAAAATGGGGTTTTTAGGCCATGCCTCACAGCTGCTCCCAGGGGAGAGTTAAAAATATTTGAGCTCCCTTTTTGCTCTTTGTTTATTAGTGGACTGGGCACTTTCCTGGTATAAATACAGTCCTCTGATTATTAGTCCCAAGACATCCTCGGTAAACGGGGTCAAGGCTGATGGGGACCCAGCGTTGGACTGTTGAGCCTGTCACTCAGCTTGCTCAGAACAGTCGAGAGGCCTCGGTGCTCCTAAATCTGCACCCTGAACCCAAGAGGCAGGGAGGAGACTCGGGCACACATGCTGTGTCCGGAGCTTTCCCCTCTTCCTCCCAGGAGCCTGCACCTGAAACCGCCTCTGCTAGTGGTGATCACGAGAGGAAGGAAGAGGGTATTACTCGAAACCCGAGACCGTAGAGTTAGTTCTTACCAGGTTTTCCACACAGTGGCGTGGGAAAGTCAAGCTTGCACACTGTTCCCAACACTCTTCGAGAGAAGGAAGCCACAGGCAAGTGGAGGCCTGTCCTCACTCCGGGTCAGATTGATTAATGTCGTCTTTCCCCTCCTCCCATCTCTTTCCCCAGGTCTGTTGCGGTTCCTCCCACTTTTCCATAAGCAGAACAAGAACCAAATCAAACGTCTTAACGTGTGTAGAGCGCGATCACGTTCCGTGAGCAGACACAAAATGGTGGCAGGTTTGGCGAGCACGAACCAGACCAACCGAAGGGCAGCCCGCCACCGTATTTCAAACCTCACTTCTGAATGTAAAAGGTTCACACGCCTTTGGCTTCCTGTTGACTTCCTCCTGACCCAGAAAGCATGGGAAATGTGAAGGGTATGCAAAATGGTTGTTGGTTACTGTTGCTCTCCCGTGCCCCTTGACTCGGCCTGTGGCCACCTGTTTTTCCAGCAGACCACGTTAACTAGCCGACCACAGACTCCACAGTGGGGAACGGGGGCAATCTATGGCATGACGGGCAGTTACATATTATAATTTTAAAAGTATATATTATTGAATAAAAGGTTTTAAAAGAAACGTATGGAGAGTTTTCAGTGTGGAAGGGGCCATTAACCAAGACCCGTGGCCACAGAGAACTGAGTGAAAAAGAAGAGCAGGTTCTAGCCAGAGGAAAAGCAGGGGGAGTCCCAGAGGTGAGGAGGGCCATTTTTAAGGACGCTCTTGACCAGGGATGAGAAGTTGAACAGGTATGGTGAACTAATCCTGGGAATGGGGCAAACCGCAGGTGACTCTAGTAGACTGGGCGAGCCAGGAAAGCCATGTTTTGCCTTGACCCTTCCTTCTAATCCAATGACTAGGCGGTAAACATCATCTCTAGTGACCTCCAGAAGATGCCTTAGCCCCTTCTTTGCTTTCCTTTTGCTGGTGTCTCCATAGTTCATTCCTCTTCCCCATGGCCCCTTCTGAAAAAGCATCTTAGCTTGGAGGCTGGTGGAGTCTGCTGTCCTCCAGCAGGCAAGGGTCAGGGGTCTCGGGGCCAGATCCGAGGGCTGCTTCTGGTGGCATTTGGAAGCTCCCGCGAGCTGGAAGGAAAAGTGGCCCACTCCGCTGTGAGAGAGGGTGCAGTGGAAGCACCAGTTGTATTTGTTGAGTGAAAACAAAGGAAACCTGCTTTACAAATGAGCCTTCCCTGGCTCCCTCAGGCCTGCCCTCTGAGGATAGCTGTGCCATGGGGAGGTGAAGGCAGCCATAACCGGGTCGCCGGCCAGCTTGGCCTCTGGCTGTGGCCTGCGTCCTCCCACAGCCTGTAGAGAGCAGGAGCAACGGGCAGACCCCGATACCCAGGCGGCTCAGGGGTGCCCACTATTCACACAAGCCACTTGTTCCCACAACATTCCTTCTTCTGTCTTTGCTGCTTGTCCTGCACAGGTGACTGTGGGAACGCAGGTGTGGACACTCACAGTTTCTGAAGCAATTGTGGGGGGAAAGCAAAGAGGCCCCTCAGGGTCACCACGGCGTCACAGTGGCCCCTGGAGCAGCTTCTGTCGTATCCAAGCAGTTCCACAGGTGTGGGAGCCCGAGACAGTGCCTGCCCCCCCCCGGCCCCCGGACACCAGCGAGGAGGGCCCGCAGGCCCACCGCCAGCAGACTTTGTAAGGCCGAAGGACATCGAGTGGATGGACTTGGGACTTTTCCAGCACCATCACTGGCCTGGTCTTCTCAAGCAGGCACTCTCATGCCACGGCCCTTTTGACTCCAGGCTCTGCAGATTTCTCTTGGTCTCCCAGGTCTCTGGGACAGCATCTCAATACCTCATTATAACGAGCACGTCCCCAAAGCTCCTGAGGACACGGTGCTTTGTGTGCACATGTTTATCTACAGAGCACGTTACCTCCGTGGTGACCCACTGGCATTTGAGGGCCTTCCCAGACCAGAAGGGGCTCTTCGGAGTAGATACAGTTGATTGACTTGGGAATTCTTAGATGCTATGCAGAACTCAAATGTTAGCTCCCCATTTTTCTTCCCAGGGTGCTCTCTAACTTCCCAGTGGGAAAGACTTGTTTTCTGGAAACCCCTCAAGCATATCAGATGTTTCTTTTTTGTGGATGATTACTGTTGGGCGGAAGAGAGGTTGTAGAATGAAGGGAAAGGAGGAATTTTTGCTTAGGCTTTTTTGACCTTGAGAGAAGGGGACAAGGGACCTGCTTACCCAAAAATAGTCTATAAAGCTCATCCACAAAGTGCTTGGCAATTCAGAACATCAGTTCACATCTTTCAATGGCCCTGCTTATATTTGGATTGTTTAAAGTAACATTTATTTATTCTGATTACCAAAGTAATATATGCTCATGGTAAGAAATTCTGAAAGCCTTCCCTTACCACATGCTGCGCGCCCACACACACACACACACACACACACACACACACACACACACACACTACTCTTTCCTCCCTTGGAGGTAACCATAGTTAATTTTGGCGTATATCTTGTAATTTACTAACATTTAAAAATCAACGACTTTTATTTTTACAGAAATGTAATCAAACTACACATTCTCTCTCTCTTTTTTGCAACTTGCGCTTTCGCTTAGTTGTGACAGTTTTACTGTTAGCATGTATAGACCTACCTCACCCCTTTTTGTGGCTGCATGGGGTTCCATTGTGTGACGTACCACAGTTGAAGCAATCCCTTCCTGATGAGAGACTTTTACCAGTACTGTTACCAGTATTGCTGCAATGAACAAATCTGCACATAAATTTTTACACGGTATGTTTGTGAGATAAGATCTTAAAAAGGAAAAACTGTGCTGTATGTTTTGTTTTAGAAAGGGCACTGCTATGATTCAGAGGAAGCAGTCTTCTCTTCCCTTCTCTCACTGGTTTAGGTTGGAACTGGGATGCCTTTAGTCATGGAATTCTTGTGAGGCTCTGTTAGGCACTGGGACATGATGCCCAGAGTCTTTGTGCTTTCCAGGGAAACAGGAATGTTTGAGACCTGAAAAAAAGAAAAGGTGTTGGCGCTAACATAAGAAAGTTATGAAATAAAAAACTAATAAATGTAATTACATATCTTTCCAATCCTATGAGCTTCATTGTCATTTGCTTTAAAAAAATATTTTTCTTGGGGTGCCTGGGTGGCTCAATCGGTTGAGCATCCTACTCTTGGTTTCGGCTCAAGTCATGATCCCAGGGTTGTGGAATCAAGCCCAACACATCAGGCTCCACACTCAGCATGGATTCTCAATGTCTCTCTGTCTCTCTGTCTCTCTCCCTCTGCCCTTCTTCCCCACTCGTGTTCTCTCATGCTTTTTAACACAAAAAATTTTTTTTAATATTTTTTTCTTGATGCCTGGGTGGCTCCGCCGGTTAAGTGGCTGACCAGCTCGGGACATGATCTCACGGTTCATGAGTTCAAGCCTCGAATCAGCTCAGTGCTGACAGCCTAGAGCCTGCTTCGGATTCTGTGTCTCCCTCTCTCTCTGCCCCTCCCCTGCTCATGCTCTGTCTCTCAAAACTGAATAAACGTGGGGTAAAAAATTGTTTTTAATGTATATACTTTTTTCTTGGGGCACCTGGGTGGCTCAGTTGGTTGAGTGTCTGACTCTTGGTTTTGGCTCAGGTCATGATCTCATAGTTCCGTGGGTTCAAGCCCCACATTGGGCTCCGTGCTAGCAGTGCAGAGCCTGCTTGGGATTCTCTTTCTCTCTCCCTCTCTCTGCCCCTCCCCAACTCGCACTGTCTCTGTCTCTCTCAAAATAAATAAACTTAGAGAAAAAAACTTAGCTTTGGAAAAATATGCATATATGTATTTTTTCTCATGATAATTAGTGAAGAGTCACAATTACAAAATCAAACAATTTCAAAAGCAGTTTTAAAAGATCTTTTCAAAAATTACAGGGAAAAACTTACCTTAAGTATGAAAAATGGCTACTATGGCTGCTATGTTTGAAGTGCTGTAGGGAAGCCTTCGAAAGAAAGCACGCAGGGGCTGGCAGAGGGGGGGTGTAGAATGGATGAGCAACACTGAGGAATAAAGAAAAGCTGTTAAAATGTGCATCTCAAACGCATTGTGAAGAAGTCAGACTCAAAAGGATACTTATTCCATTTATGTGACATTCTGGAAAAGGCAAAATGTAGGAAATGGAGAACAGATAAATCTGTGGTTGCCAGGGTTTAAGCATAGGAGGTGATAACACGAGGAAATTTGGGGGTTGATGAAACTCTTCTGTATCTTACATGTGGTGATGCTTATATGACTTGGTGCCTTTGTCAAAACTGTACCCCGGGGCGCCTGGGTGGCTCAGTCAGTTAAGCATCTGACTTCAGCTCAGGTCATGATCTCGCAGTTCGTGAGTTTGAGCCCCACATCAGGCTCTGTGCTGACAGCCTGGAGCCTGCTTCGGATTCTGTGTCTCCCTCTCTCTCTGCTCTTCCCCTGCTCATGCTCTGTCTCTCCCTTCCTCAAAAATAAATAGACACTTAAAAAAAAAAACAAACTGTACACCATACACACACACACACACACACACACACACACACACACACACATACACATATGTATGTGAGTTAAAAAATAAATTTAAAAATATAACAATAATGTACAAGGGCCCAACAGAGTCCCATTTGAACTTCACTCTCAGATGAGCAGCGGCCTCGTCCGCCCACCACTGGCTCTTTCACTGCTATCTTCCGGGCTGAGGGTCGTCTCTGGGTGTAACCACCCGGGCCGGGACGCAGTGGTCCTCCATCTACCAGCTGAACACCCAATTTCAAGGCACTCTTCATCTTTGCTCCCAGCTAAGGGGTGATTCTCCAGGCACAACTTTACCCACCTCATTGCTATACCTTCCCATCTCGATCAGCAAAGAGGGGTGGGGTGTAAATGCTTCCTTGCAGTGTGTGGCAAGTCCCTTGTGTCTCTCGGAGGCCAGGTATGCTGAGTTTCTGGGCTCTGACTGACCTGAGCAAACACTGTCCACTGGGTTTTGGTATTTTTCAGTGCCTTTGCACACTGAAAGGGATGCTTATGGTTACTGGTGTTTCAAATAATATCTTAGTTGTTTTTCTTTTTAATGTTTGTTTATTTTTGAGAGAGAGAGAGACAGAACGCGAGCAGGGAGGAGCAGAGAGAGAGGGAGACAAAGAATCGGAAGCAGACTCCAGGCTCTGAACTGTCAGCACAGGGCCTGACGCAGGGCTCGAACCCACGAGCGAGCTGTGAGATCATGACGTGAGCCAAAATCGCAGCTCAAATGAATGAGCCTCCCAGGTGCCCCAATAATATCTTAGTTATTAAAGCTGTACGTTTAAAATCTAATTTCTCTTGTGTTCTTAACATCAATTTACAAGTCTTGTTATAACTACAAAGTAGTTGGTTTTATGTATAAACACTTTTGCTAAATCCTTGATTGATGCTCGATCGATTCAAAACTTAATGGGTTAAACTGTAAATATTGCTTGTATGCTTAATCTAGTTTCCTTAGACCACATATTTAATCACATATTTAATCTGTTTGATTTGTACAAACACTTCCAATATGAAAGACCTAAAATGAGATGAAATCTTCCTAAGCATTCAAATACTAACATATTTAAGTCTAAATTCACAGATTTAATAAATAAAATCTTTTAATACTTAATACATTTTAAAGTTTAATAAATCAAAATCTTTTAAACATTTAATGTTTACACACTTAAAATTTTATAAGCATTTTAAAATTAAAATCACAGCTAATTTCACATTCCTTCAAGCATTGCAAATTAAATTCAAAGCATCAGGTTCTCCAATACATTAAGGTATCTTAAATAACAAAATATCACAATAATCGGAAACTTATTCCTCTATTTGACAAGGATTACTGGTATCATGGTTTTGATTTACTTGCCATAATCTGTGTGTGACATTCTACCAAGGTAACATTCTATCTGAACTCAGGACTATGATACATTCATAGTCAGAGATTCTGGGGTTGGCCAAGTACAGGTTGCTACTTCTGCAATAGTTATATCCAAATTTCTGGTTAACAAACTAAGCCCCTTGCAATAGTAATGGGATTTTCAAGACCACCCCCAGATCCCACCTCACTCAATGAGGGTCAGGATTTTGTTACCTTTTCTGAAACTCTTAATGGCCTGATACATCAACTAAGCTTCTGCACCCACTACCCAGATTGGAATCACTTCACTGCCTCTGTAAATTCTGCTTCCTTCTTTCTTCTTTTTTTTTAACTGACTCATCCACCTCATTATAATTACAGAAATCACTGAAGGAAGCTACTGATTAGCAAGATTTTTCCTGTATTTTGTCCTTACATAAATTCATGTTGATGAAGGGAAAACAATCTTAAAGAATGATAGTGTAATGCATTTTTCTGTGAGAGACATCTGTGGTTTTAGGTTAAGTTGGTCCACATCACCTTTGAAATGAAAGTATATGTCAGAGGTGATCATTTGACTCTAATCAACTCATTCATTCATCGTATACCTGCCATGATGGTGGTCCTGTGTAGGTGCTGGGATACATGCACAGAAGAAGACAGTCTGGACCTGAAAAAAGCATGCCAGAATTAAGTCTACCATGGAGTCAACTCACGAATTCATGTTCTCCAAACCTTTGATCAAATCATCTATATTGTAGGGGTGTCTGGGTGACTCAGTCAGTTAAGCATCTGAGTTGAGCTCAGGTCATGATCTCATAGTTGCTGGGTTCAAGCCCCACACTGGGCTCTGCGCTGACAGTGTGGAACCTACTTGAGATTCTCTCTCTCCTTCTGTCTCTCTGCCCCACCCCCACTTGCACACATGTGCACTCTCAGAATAAATAAAAAAAAAAATCATTCTTACTGTAGCCAAGGCCATGATCGCAATAAACTTTGAACCCCAACATAAGAAAGAACTAAACACAGTTCAGGTAGACACTTACTGAGAGTGGGTAGTTGGGAGAAACAAGCACTTTCGTTTTATTCATCAGCTTGCTCATTGATTGTCTATCTGTTCAAGGCGCTTAAGCCCATACTTGGTCAAGGTGTTCCATTTTTTTTTAAGTTTATTTATTTATTTTTTAGAGAGAGAGACAAAGAGAGAGAGAGAGAGAGAGAGAGAGAGAGAATCCTAAGCAGGCTCCACACCATTAGTGCAGAGCCTGATGTGGGACTCCAACTCATGAACCTTGAGATCATGACCTGAGCTGAAGTCAGACGCTTGGTTAAGCAACTGAGCCACCCAAGCACCCCAAGGTGTTCCGTTTTAACTGAGGAGAGTGCATGGTTAATGAGAGACATGTGAATAGGCAGATGCATTAGGTGAGCCCCAATGCAGAGGAGAAGATCTTTATTGGTGGGATGGGTCTGGAGCTGCTGAGACCAGGAGACACAGAACCTGTGCTGGGCCTGCAGTGACCAGGACCCCAGGTCCATGACTGATCCACTGATTCAGCACGTGCTTACTGCATTCCCACTTTATGCCAGCACTTTAGGTACTAGGAATACAAGACAGACCAAATTCTTTCTCCCAGAAGCTCAAAACAGGGGAAAGGAGACAGCAAAAGTAACTATATAGACTATGAAGTGGTGATAAGTACTATGGAAAGAAATAATAAAGTGGGGTACGAGGACAAGAAGTTGGGGTTAGAGGTGCCATTTCACGCTGGTTGTCAAAGAGGTCCTCTCTGAGGAGGTAGTGTAGTGAGTTGAATAGTGTCCCCTCAAAATTCATGTCCACCCAGAACCTGAGAAATGGGCACTTATTTGGAAAGAGTGCCTTCGTGGATGCAATTAGTTTAAGGTCTCAAGATGATATCATGCTGGATTCAAGGTGGGCACTAAATCCAATGACCGGTGTGCTCATGAGAGGAGAGGACACGGAAGAAAGGTATCCAAGATGGTGGCAGAGATTGCAGTGAAGCTCCACAAGCCTAGGAGCACCTAGGGCCATCAGGAGCTGGAAGAGGCAAGGAAGATCCCTGAACATTTTAGTAACAATCAAGGGATAAATTGTTTACTGGCCTAAAGCACAGTCCCCAGCAGTCGTCCAAAAATAACAATTTCATAGAAAAAACTGTTTTTTACTTTCTACTCTAGTATGATCCACATATCCTCCCACCCCCCACGCCCCTGCCATGTCTAGAAATTCTGGCTAGATTGCTCACAGGGTTGATGTGAGGATTAAATGATTTAGGAAAGGCTAAGCTCTTAGGATGGTACCTGACACCTGATAAATGCTCAACTGACGCTAGCCATTTGTAGCCTTGTTGATGTTAACTGCAAACTCCTTTTCTGTCAGTCACAGTACCCAGCACAGGCCTGAGCACAGAATATAATATTTAGGAAGATGCTCAGTGAGTGACTGGTCTCCAACACTTGGGATTTCTTCCACACTTGAAATATCATAGCTTATTTTGTGTCTTTTTAAAAAATGTTCTAAGTATTAATTGATTTAGAAAAACAGCTCCACCAACTCTATTTTGTTTAATTTTATTAATTCCTGCTGTTATCTTAATGTTCAGGCTTTTTTGTTCGCTAGTGCATTCAAGGTAATTTTCCTGAGAGTACAGCTTTGCATCCCACAAGATATGCAGTATATTCATAGTGACCCTGTTAATGATTAAAGCAATGCTGTACATAAGGCGCTTAGCACAGTGCTCAGTAATGTTTGGTTGCTTTAACCTTACCCTGCACACGGCGGCCAGTCTATTTGACACTCTGGTAAGCAGTTGCTTAGCAAAGACACCTTCTGCGTCTTTCTCCACTTTACTTCTGCCCTTGTAACTCCTCCCAGTCCTTCAGGGGGCGGGGCCAGATCTTCACGCCCCTGACCCCACCCCGCCACGTTTCCTTGACACCCTTTGCGTGCTCCACATATTCTATAATCCTGTCTCCTTCCGTTTTTTAAAAGAGGCTCTGGAACTAGGATGAGAAAAATAGTCCCTTGACAACAGAGTTCTTTCCACAAGAAGGCGGGACTGGGGCGGGGCTTAAGACCGGAAGAGACAGGAAGTCCGTGATCCTTGTGGCAGGATTGGGTCCCGCGTGTCCAGGGGGCGGGTCAAGTGGGCGGAGGTATCCATTTTACACAGCGGACAGCCCGCCGCCTCCATTTAAGGCGGGGAGAGGGGAGCGGGCGGCAGTTGCTGTGGTTTCCCAGTTGAGGTTGCTTGTTTCTTTCGGGAGCAGAAACTCGTGGAGGTAGTGTCTTGCGACCGATTTTACCCGCGAGGGACTACAGATCAGGCGATCAGGAGCGCAGCCCGACCAGGCCCAGCCCTTACTTTCCCTTCACCACTTGGTGCCCATATCTAGGTCGGCTCCGGCGCGGCTGAGAAGGCCGCGGGCGAGATGTTCAAAAACACGTTCCAGAGCGGCTTCCTCTCCATCCTCTACAGCATTGGCAGCAAACCCCTGCAGATCTGGGACAAAAAGGTCAGGAGTTGGGGACAGCCGCTGGGCGGGGTGCAGGGGCCGCGCGTCCCCTCCTCGTCCGGAGGCCGGGGACGGGGTGGTGGGTAGTTGTGTAGAGTTGGGGCCTAGGGGTAGGGGAGGCTGGGCGGGCGCTGCTGTGACCTGTCCCCAGGCTGTCGTGACTGAGGTGCAAGGTAGGGGCGTCGTGTAAGCAGTTGGGGGTGCGTGTGGGGTGGGCGTGGCTGGGGTTTAAGTGTCCAGAGGCCATAGTGTGGTTATGACAGTGGTCCCTCTCCGCAGTCTTGATTTGCTCAGTCGGTTCCTCAGAAGCCTCGGTTTCCCAGTTTATACAGTGGGACAGATAGTACCCGTGTCATAGCGTGAAATGCATAAACTTACTTGAGGTTGCTTTGGGAGCATGCAGATGAAAGAAGCTGCTGTTCACTGATTTCACAAATATTTACTGATACCCTGTTTTGTGCCAGGCACTGTGCTGGGCACAAGACACAGAGCTTTTGTTCCAGGCATCCTTATAGAGGCACAGCCAGAAGGCAGTTATGTTTGGATTTCATTCATTTGCTCCTTTCCTTCCAGTGATCTCAAACAAGGGAGAATTCGGGTGGCCTTTGGCACCTGCTCCACATTCAGTGCTACTTGGGGTCTGAACTGTGCCTTCTGTGCTTGATTTCTACATCAGGAAAATTGCAAAATGGTGATAAAGTTTTGTTTGGGTTAATAAGTTCAGAGCCAAGTACAAGCTTCGTTATTTTTATTCAGGTCTCCCCTGGGTAATACTTTCACTGACCCCAGGAGATGATGACCTTGTCCACTTTTTGGAGATGTGGGGTAAGGGCATGTATGTCTAGCAGGCTGTGCGTTGGTCTGCATTTTATTACTTGATTATTTCGTTGCTCACGTGAATTCCTAGTCCGCTGTACCCTTTTTTAGGATAAGTTCAGGTAGGCAGTCTCTTGTGGAAGACAGGTGATTTTCTCAGGGGAGAGTGGAGAGAAGTGGTATGTTGAATGGTATTTTATAGAGATAAATGTGGAATAATCTAAGTAAGCAGGTTATGGGTAACGAAGCCAAGAATCTTGGATTTCATCTCAGAACAGCTCTTTGTCTTCCTTATCCGCAAATGAGCGTTTGGGGCCACACAGAGATTGATAGAGAACACCGAGAGGCTTCTGCCGGTCAGGACTAGGGAATTCTGCATTTTGAGAGCAGCTTTGAGAGTGCTGTGTTCTTCATGTCATTTTTATAATAGTTGGCAGATCTGAATATAATGAGTTGCTTGGGCCCTATGCGCATGTGAAACATCGAAGTCTCCTCTTTTCACTATGTTTCTGTCCACAAGCCTAGTCTCACACCAGGAGTATTACACAGGAAAGCAGTTCCTTAGTTTTGTTCCCTACGTTATTGAGGTTTTCAGTTCCATGGTTCTGTTCACATTGGAATAAACACTGAAACCTCTGAAACTGCATCTCTACAAGGAGAACCTGGTGTGAATGTACCTGGGAACTTTGTAAGGATGATGGCTGCCCACCTGTGGCTGGGCTTAGTTATGGGCTGTCAGGAGGCATGGAGGGAGTAACCTTGTGTGCTAGCTGAACGTGCAGTTACAACAAAAGGTCAACATAAGGCTCTTGAAATAGAGAACGGGACCTGATCTAGGAGAGGTTTCTAGAGCAGGCCAGAGAACTCAGTAACACTGAAAGACTTGCAGTGGTAGGGACGCTTCAGCGTTTCGATTAGGTGAAACTTACCAGAGTTGTCCATTTTGACCTTTCTGGGCTTGATCTTTTTGTGTGTGTTTTATTTTTCAAATGCAGCTTTTTGGCCAGTCAATATGTTTACACATGGAATATAAAAGCAAAGTAACCATGGTGCACTGTTTCCCTTAACAACGCCGCTAGAGGTCGGATGGTACCCTAATGACATAAACACGTGTGAAAACATTATTAGAACACCTGGCAGGGTTACTTGGAGTAAATTAAACAGACCTTCTGGCAAAGAAAACATTTAGAATAACACTCATTTTAAGCAAAATTCTTATAACAGTAAAAGTTAATTATATTTCTACTTTTTGTATTTTTTTAAGTTTATTTATTTTAAGAGAGAGCGAGAGAGAGCGTGTGGGAGTGGCAGAGAGAGAATCCCAAGCAGACTCTGCACTGTCAGCATGGCTCCCTACATGGGGCTTGAACCCACAAACTTTGACATCATGACCTGAGCCAAAATTGAAAGTCAGATGCTTAACCGAGTGAGCCACCCAGGTGTCCTTCTACTTTCTGTGTTTGTTTGTGTATAATGTTTATTTTTGAGAGAGAGAGAGTGTGTGAGCTGGGGAGGGGCAGAGAGAGGGAGACACAATCCGAAGCAGGTTCCAGGCTCTAAGCTGTCAGCACAGAGCCCGATGTGGGGCTCGAACTCACAAACCGCAAGATCATGAGCTGAGCCAAAGTCAAATACTTTTTGTATTTAAACTGAAATGGGTTTAGGGGTGAATCTTTTCCCCTGGGGCAAGGGAAGGAAAGGGAAAGGATAAGTTTGGGGTCAGATCCATGGGCTTTGTTGCATGTGTGCCTTTTCTTAGCTATATTAAAGTCCTCAGGAAGTGTTGGGAATCCAATTCAGTTGGGGAAACACTGGGAATTGATACACTTATCAAAGTATTGAGCAGTTAAATCACAGGCATTGTGTAGATTTGGGGAGATAAAAAGCTAGAAGACATTTTCCCTGCTCTTAGGGAGTAAGGCAAAGTTGTAGTAAAGGTAAAGTTCGATGGAGGGAGGGATAGACCATCCACATTTATCTAGAAATGACCCTGAACTCTGCCAGTAGTATATGGCTATTTTTGTTACTATTGTGATTTCACAAACTTTACTATTCTCCTTCCTGAGTTTATGGAGAAGAATTTCTATAATTTGTTTTTTGTAAAGAGTAATCTTGGAAAAATTAAGTTTGGCTTCTGTTTGGGCTCTGTGTCTCCTTATGAGTGTGAAGAGTGAATGCCATATTCATACTAGTGAATTGACAGGCTCCATTTTTGTGGGTGTGCTTACTAACATCTGTAACATCTGCGTTTATCAGACCCTCTTTGAAGTTCATAGCTCCTGCCGCCCATCTCTTCCTTCAAATCTCAACTTAAACATTGTTACATTGGGAGCTTAAGTTAGGTCTCCTGTGTATTCCTGTGGCCCTCTACTTCACACTGTATGGCAGTTGCCTATTTATTGTGTATTTCCCACTAGACTACAAGTTCCTTTAGGGGAAGAAAACTTTTTTACCTTGAAATCCCAGGGCTGGAGTTGGGACAGTGTGGATGTGCGCCCTGGCTCTGTCCTATGTCCTGTCTTGTGTAACCTTGGGCAAGCACTTACCTGCCCAGTTTTCTTATTTTGTAATGATGCCACCTCCTTCCATGATTATGGAGATTAAATGAAGGTTTATATAAAATGCTTGGCAACAGAGTTATGGCATACAGTATTAAATAGGGCAGGAAACCCAGGAATTTGCTCAAGAGTAAATAAGTTTATAATTGATGCCTAGGAATAGGAAATACAGTAAAGCCAGACTTCTGAAATTAGAATAATTTAGTCATCGTAGCATGGCTTTCCCAGTCCAAAACCCTTAACGTGACTCTAAGGGCACACAGCACATGGTCGGGTGCCTGCTTAACCAATTCTCCAGGCTTGCCCCCCCCCCACCCCCTACCGGGTTCCCCTCTTAGACCTCCTACTGAAGTGAAGGAGGTTGTGTTCTCTCACCTTCAGGCCTTTGTACCTGTCCCTCTGCTGGGACCCACCCCACCACTTCTGTTAGTCTCCAGGTTATAGCACAAAGGCACTTCGCCAGATTAAGTGAGTCTATATCCACTTGCCCCTCCAGGTTAAGTTCATTTATACCCCCTTATAGAGCCTCTACTTCCTTTTTATCATACCCATCGTTCTTGAAATTTATTCTTGAAATTAGCTTCTTAAAATTTGTATTCCTTGCTAGACTGCAAGCCTCCTGATAAAGACCTCTGTCTTTATCAAACCAACAGCTTAGGAGAAATTAGGGGTTTCTTAATGTTTCCTTAACTTCTGGAACCAGCAAATATTTCATTTATTAAAGGACTTTTATGTTTAATGTCGATATCACTTCTGGTTTGTAAAGAAAATACCAGAAGGTTCTGTTCCCACTTATGCCTGTGTAAAACATAAAATTTTCATATTTCAAAATATGTTTAATATCCTAAAAGTCTACTAGATGAGAATGTTAGTTCATACAAGTTTCTCTGTCTTTCTCACCTCTCACCTTGTCTTTCAGCTGCCGCTGATCCTCGCCTATTCTAAAACTAAATATTAGAAGCAGACTTTTTGTGGTTGTTGCTGGATAGTATTAGATTCCTTCCCTGTTCCTAATTTTAAAAATGAATAATCTCTCTCCAGAAAAGGAGTTTCCACACCCTCATTTTTAATTAGCAAACTTTCTTGGTACATGTTAAACTACTGCGTTCCTGGTAGTAGGATCGAGGGCATTGGACATGAAGGTAGTGTAGCTGGGTTTTTTTCCAGACTTTTACTGGATCAGCCTGATGATGTTTATTATTCTGAGTAATAGCTTTTACTATAATTGGGCGAAGGCATGGGTTTGAGTTACACTTGCCCTTGCAAGGCATTGCTAGGAAGAGACTGGTTAGCACTGCACTTAATTGCCTTTACTGTAACTAAAGGGTTGTTTGTATATGCCCAGAGTTTTCCGTGTGCTATCTGGAGAGTCCCTGTTAAGTGCAGCAAAGGGAAAGGAGCTTTGACCCATCGGAGCCTGCAAGGCCCAGGCCTTGAGACAGAGCTATGCCCAGCTCTCCCCACAGAGGTCTCCCTCTGCCTGTTTTCTGACTTACATCCCGGCCCCTAGCTACAGGCGAAACTTTCCTGCCGACATGTACAGCTCTAATGGCTTAATGTAAATTGGAACATGTGTCATTATTAAGACTAGGATGCCAGATGGCTGAGGGCTCAGCTGTCTGCCAGGATAAGTGGGTGGAGCCAGAAAAATGAAAGGTGGGAGTAGAGAATGGATACAACTCATGTGTTATTTTTAAAACACTTGAAGAAATATGGAGAGTTGGCTAGCTTTCTCCCTAACCCAGTAGTACTTTTTTCCCCTCAGCTTGACCTTCCTCCCTGGAGGTTACATTGAAAAAAAAAAAAAAAAAAAAAGAAAAGAAAATCAGTGTTCTTTATTAGTTGCCCCAGTGACCATGGAAAGCCTGGGAGAGTGATTGCAAGAAGGGCTTGAAGGTTCCTTTCCTGGTGTCCACAGAGGCTGAGAACCTTTTTGATTTGTTGTAGCCAGTAACCTGGGTTCTGCAGCTCCCAAAGTACCTCCATCTCATAGCTTTGGGGGTGGAGGGAGGGTGGGGATAGGGAGTTCGTGAAAAAAAATGTAAGATTGGCTTTGTTTATTTTTTGGAGGAATAAAACACTTGTAACCTACACCTTGATAGCGGGACTGTGTCATGAAGTAAAAAAGAATGAAAAAGTCAAAAACAATTGGCACTGTCTCATTTAGAGAGGGAAGTAAGATAAAACCCATTTCCACCGTAAGCAATAAATACTGACCAGTTCACTTTATCTTCATTTCAAAGCCAGGCCTGCTTAGTGACCTCTGAACTGGAAGGAGCTAAGGAAAGGAAGTCAATGCTTTCTGAGGTCGTGTATCTTGTTGTATGTGTTTGTCAGAAGCAGGACTGAGGAGGGGGTTGCTTCCTGCAAGACCTTTACAATTTAAAACAGTGACGGCCAGACTGCCAAGGTGGTTGAGAGGCCTTGTCCCAAATTGTCCACCCCGCTTTTCCCTTGATCCTAGTTTTAGAGCCTAAAGAGGTTTGGGGAGGTGTCCTTTAAGTGCTCATCTCTCTGATTAATTGCACCCCCCACCCCACCCCTCTTTCCCAGTGAGTTTCGATTTGCAGCCCTTAAATAAAGGAGAAAAATCATAATTCACTAACCAATCAACTTAATTTGATTTCAGAACTCTGGCAGTTGGTGATAGGAGAATACTTAAAACTCCAGAGAGACCGGTGGGCATTCCTTTGAAAAAGCTGCCTTTTTTCCTGATTCTCCTGGTTTATGGACTACGTTAATTAATTTTGTAAGACCGAAGTCCTGGAGTGTGGTGGTTGATGTGTTGCTGAGAGAAATTTCTCTGTAGGAAGTTTTTGAAAGTCTAGCTAAAAATGAGCTTGCCTCTGGGGCAGAGGCAGAAGAATACACAAAGTCTGTTTTGGCTTCCAGTCTGTTGGCTTCTGCGTGCTTTGTAAGGCATTGTTTTCTTCTGTATAAAGACTTGAATAGTAGCATTTGCTGGAGTGAAGTCATCTGCTAGAAACTTTGAGATGGGCAGAAGCAAATTTCCTAACATTTCCTCCCTGTGGAATCTGGCTGAGCTTTCTGGAGCCGAGAGAACATTCTCCCTGTGCTCTGAGAGACCTTTGGGGATGTAAGGTTCCAAGCCATGCTTTTAAGCAATATTGGATAAATTGCAACAAGTTGCCTTTTAGCAATAATTAATTGATACTTTCAGGTTAACCATGTCGATTGTTGCATTGTGTATCCTTTAAAGAAAGAATGAAGTTATAAAGAATAATTAGTTGTATGTTATCAAATTAGTGTTTGCATCTTGTTGGAACACCAGCCCCTCTTAGCAACATGACTACATCACGTTATTTGGGAATAATTTCGCATTTGATTCCTCCTTCACCAGCAAGTCCGTCTGTTTTCCACAGCAGCTGTGGGCTAGCAGATCGAGGAGGAATATTGCCATTTGGTCCCGAGTGTTTATGTGGGGAATGAGGTGGGCCGCGTTGGCATGTGCTACACAGACCCAAGCCTTTGTGCTCTTAATCTCCCTGGGAAAGAGGCCCAGAACTCGAAGCAGGAGGGCAGCGGTGTCGCCAGCTTTGTTTGAGGAGCACTTCAATGTGACGTTTGTGTCTTAAGAACCCAAGAAATGCTGCATTGGCAGAGATCTGGGGCCCATCCACCCTGCGTTCTGTCTCTGATAATGGGCACCAAAGGCTGATTTGTGGGAAAGCATTCCTCATGCTGGCAGCCTCCCTGGCTTTGTGATAGACCCCAGTCTCTCTGGCTTCCTATAATAGTCCATGGTGGATATGTTATCCAGGAGTTTTTTTTAAATCCTCCTTGAATCTATTCACCCTTGCCAACTCTCAGGGTGACAAATTCCAGAAGTCAGCAAATATTTGAATGCTTAGTTTATGCCTCGCATAGTACTAAGCTTTGTAGAAGATGCAAATGATGCTTACTACTTGATCCCTACCCTTGAGCTTATACTTTTGTAAGGAGACAAGACTCAGTTACATCTCACAGAAAAAGAGTAGGCAGTGATATCAAATGTCCCATGGGAACACCAAGCACACCTCAAGTGGATCAAATTCACAGTACCAGAGGTCAGAGACTGATGCCTAAAAACAAAATGCCGTATTATTAATAATCCATTTTGAAAATACAACTCTCAGTCAGACTTGACACCGTGTTCTCTCTTTATATGCAAGTCTACTGGAAAGCCAAAGGATTGAGTCAATACGACATGTCAATACAACCATTTTCACTATGCCTGGAAAAAGATCACATGCTTTAGGTGCATCCTGTACCAAATCTTGTTGATGTTTTTCATGTGTTAATACATTCAGCCCTAATAGTCCAGCCCTGTGTCAAAAATGCCTTTGCGTTTCTCTGCTGTGTCCATATTAGGTGCTTAAGCACTCATTGCTTGAAGGTAATTGTGCTTTCCTGAATATTTTAAGAGGGGAAATCCATATTGAATATTGATCTCTCTTCATATTGTACCTCCTACATATGCAGCAGACGACACAGAACCATGTAGGATGAAGTGCTAAATTATATGGTCTAGGCTACATGAGCCAGACAGACAAATCAGAAAGAAGAGAGGTTGGTGTGGGCTGAAACGCTGAAGAAGGGTTTTGTGTGCAGCCCCGATGAGACTTGAATTCTTTAAAAATTTGAAATTTAGGGAAAAAATAAGGAAGCAGGAAGTAGGAGCATTGTAATAAGCAGTGTAGAAGATAAAAATGATGCTTGATACTGGGGAGTAGTGCTCTCATTTTCTGGTTGCTGCCCTCCCAGTGGAGGTGCCCTTCCAGTGGCACCCAGGATTGGGCCTTTTTGACCGAAGAAGTATATAAGACAGTGTGGAAAGCCTGGTCATTAATCCTGACTCTGTCACTTAGGGTCCTCATTTGCACTGCCCGGATGTCAGTGTCCACATGTGTAAAATACCACCTACCTTATGATTTTTGTTGTTAGGATTAAGTCAGAGAGTGTATATGAATGTTCCTAGTGCATAGTAGGCACTGAGTAAATGTTAGCTGAATCCGAGTTGATTTCTTTTTCTTTTTTATGTTTATTTTTTGAGAGAGAAGGAGAGAAAGATTCACAAGTACACTCCATTCTGCCAGCACAGAACCCAACAGGGGGCTCGAACTCGCAAACTGAGATCATGACCTGAGCCAAAACCAAGAGTCAGACACTTAACTGACTGAGCCACCCAAGTGCCCCTCGAGTTGATTTCTTTGGGAAGAAATTTATCCTAATTTATAGATTGCCAAGTCACCTGCAATTCCTGTGGTGGCTGTTGGGACCTTATATAGAGGTAATATCATGGCCTACATACAGATAAGCTCAGTATACCGTGTCCCAAAGTTCTGTGTTATGCCCCAAGAGCTACTGTGGTTTTCTTTAAATGGTCCCATTCAGCCTTCAAAATCTTAACAAAGTTGTTGCCAAATATTTCAGTCCTAATTGGTTTAATTTTCTTCGTTGTAGGTGCGGAATGGCCACATCAAAAGAATCACTGATAATGACATCCAGTCCCTGGTGCTAGAGATTGAAGGGACGAATGTCAGGTAGGTGGCCCCTCTGTTCACCCAGAGACCCGGTACACCAGGGAGGCAGTACGTCATAGAAGTTAATAAGCACAAACTGTGGCACCAAGAGCCTGGTGTGGATCCAGCTCACTGCTTACAGCTTACCTTGGACAAGTTACTTAACCCACAGGCCTTAGTTTCCTCATCTGTAAAATAGGGATAGTAACAGGACACCTTCCTTAGAGGGTTGTTATGAAGATTAAGTAAGCAAATTGCGTATAAAGCACTTAGAGCCTGCTCAGCACATAGTAAGTGCTGTATGTTAGTTATATTATTATTAATAAGTAACCAAGGCTGTGGGTGTGGGCGGAGGGATGGCACCGGTCATAGTAAATGGCATGTGCCACTGTGTGGCTCTCTGTGCCACAGTGGTCCTAGTTTACGTTTTCTATCACTTGATGCTTCTCTTAGACCAGAATTGAGTCTTCTCTCACTGGAGGAAATTCCCCAGATCGCTGGCCTGGCTTTGTTTTTCAGGTTATTTTTTTGTTGATGTCTAGCCCTGTGTTCAGCTTTTGTTTCAGAGTCCAGCGTTGTGTTTTCTTAAGCATCAGCTGATTCAAGGATTGAGGATTGGGTGAGGTATCTGGCTCTTTTAGATCTGCTTTCCAACTTACCTCTTGAACCGAGTGTTTTTGCTGTGTGTACCACAAGGGAAGTGCTTACCAGTGTCCCCTCTCTCTGCAGCACCACGTATATCACCTGTCCCGCAGACCCAAAAAAGACATTGGGGATTAAACTGCCCTTCCTTGTCATGATTATCAAAAATTTGAAGAAATACTTTACCTTTGAAGTACAGGTTAGTATATGCACATGAATGTGTACACTCTCAGCTATACCATAGGGGTAGCTCATCAACTTGCAGGAAAAAAAATAGCTCTGGGAAAGTATCTTTAGTCTTTTGTATGTATTTTTAAAAACAAAAAAATTTTTTTAATCTTTATTTATTTTTGAGAGAGAGAGACAGAGAGAGCAAGGGAGGAACAGAGAGAGGGGGAGACACAGAATCTGAAGCAGGCTCCAGGCTCCAAGCTGTCAGCACAGAGCCCGACACGGGGCTCGAACCCACGAACTGTGAGATCATGACCTGAGCCGAAGTAGGACGCTTAACCGACTGAGCCACCCAAGCATCCCGTATTTTTTTTTTTTTTTTAAGTTTATTTGTTTATCTTGAGAGAGAGAAAGCATGAGTCAGGGAGGGGAAGAGAGAGAGAATCCCAAGTAGGCCCTGCTCTGTCAGCACAGAGCCTGACGCAGGGCTCGAACCCAAGAACCGTGAGATCCTGACCAGAGCCAAAGTCTGACACTTAACTGACTGAGCCACCCAGGAGCCCCTGTATGTATTCTTTTCTGCTTCTACTACACACTTGATGCAGCCGTTATTATACGGCATAAATTTGGTATCGGTAGTCAAACTTTAATGCCGTTTTTAAAGAAGCAGTAGGCACCTAGGAAATCTGAACAACAGCTGTAAGTTTCAAAGCTTAAAGGTTAGAGTAGTGTCCATTTAATACTGGTTATTGTTGGTCTCTGTTCTAGTATTTTTGATTTTTGAAATGGAAGAATGTTTATGAAATCTTCTATGGTCTGTGGGCCCTCGGGTGTGTCATGTGTCATAAGCAGCTGGTGTTGTCTTGGCAACGGACAAGATAAACTTGCTACTTCCGGGCCATCTGCATCCAGTGTGACCTGTATCTGGTCTGTTTATTCTCCCTTGGGTCTCAGCCTTGGGAAACTGGGCTGTGGGAGTTCAGGCCCTTGTCTTATACCCAGGTCGTTTGCTTCTTCCAAGGTAGAGTTCATGTGACTCTTTTTCTATATGTCATAGGTACTAGATGACAAGAATGTGCGTCGGCGGTTTCGGGCAAGTAACTACCAGAGCACCACCCGAGTCAAACCCTTCATCTGTACCATGCCCATGCGGCTGGATGATGGCTGGAACCAGATTCAGTTCAATCTGTCAGACTTCACACGGCGGGCATATGGCACAAATTACATTGAGACCCTGAGAGTGCAGGTGCTGGCTCCTTTTCTTGTGGAGTGCCAAACGGGAGAGGAGAGTGTGCTCTGCCTGTTCCTGGCTTGTGGCCCTGGTGACAGAACAGTGTGGGTTTTTGGCTAAGGTGCCCAAGTCACTGTCCAGAGGGCTCAGAGAGGTCCAGGCCATATTCAGGTGTCTGCTCAGATATAGGGGGAGAACACAGCAAGCAAAATATCCCTCTTGCCAGACTCCATCCCTAAGCCATGCTGAGGAGAGGCCAAAGAGATGAAGCTTTGACAGCCTCGTGGGAGGAGCTCTAGGAGAATCAGGAAAAGAGGAAGGGCAATCCTATTTTGTCTCTTAAAATAAGTCTTGCACCCACAGATCCACGCAAACTGTCGCATCCGACGTGTTTACTTCTCAGACAGACTCTACTCAGAAGATGAACTGCCGGCAGAGTTCAAATTATATCTCCCAGTTCAGAACAAAGCAAAGGTAAGCCAGCCTTCCTCGGAGGAAGGCCAGACGGTGAGTTGGGGGAGCTAGAAAGTGCTCTATTCTGAGTTGGGTTGCAGAGCCTCTCAGTGCTGACGTGGGGTCTGGAGTACCTTTCATTGTAAGATCTTGGGTCTTCTTCCAACATCAGCACTGAATCAGGATCGGTCCTGGGAAATGTTCTGTGACTGTTGTCTCCACCTCCACAAGGTGGTCCTGCCTCTCCCTGGGCGGCATCCTGCTGCTTCCTGCTCACGGGCCTTCCTTGGAGAATATCTTCCATCCGAACAAATTCCTGTCAGCCCATTGGTCTCCTCTGACACAATGCCGGGTGCTTCTTCCATGCCTGCCTGCTGCTGACATTGCACATTTCTGCACAGTCCAGCGTCCCCTCCAGTGTCACCAGAAAGGGGAAGGCGGGTCGGTGGCACTGACCATCTATTTTTCTGATTGCCTCTTCTCTTTGTTTCTTTTTCTCCAGCAATAACTAGAATGCAACTCAAGGGATGTCAGACCCTGGACATGGCTCTTAGTTTGAAAAGGAAACTAACTGGAGGACAATACAAAAAACAAATATTTCTATTAGTTTACTGTGCTGTGGTTCTTTTATCTACTACTTGGTGTCCTTTGTTGTGGACACCAGTGACCATGCCAGAATGCCATCCTCGCGTTGCAAGTGCTGTGGGGGTAGGCCAGGCTCTGGTGCACGAATGCTGGACTTTACACAGCTGCCTGCCCCAGTGTGTGGAGACACATTTACCAGGAACTATAGAATTAAAGATGTTCCCTAAAGCAATTTCAGACCAATATTTCTTCCTACGGTTTATTCATTGTTTTATATATTATCTAAATATATGTATATGCTGTGTAATACTCATAATCTGGAAATGAATAAAATGCTATATTCTTGGTTTGTAAATTTGGGTTTTTTGTTTGTTATTTTAGAAGGAGAGAGAACATGAGTGGGGCGGAGGAGGGGTGAGTCGAGGGGGAGGGGAGAGACTCTTCAGCAGGCTCTGCACCCAGCGTGGAGCCCAACGTGGGATGTGATCCCACGACCCTCAGATCATGACCTGAGGCCGAAATCAAGGGTTGGACGCTCAACTGACTGAGCCACCCAGGCACCCCAGTAAATTTGTTCTTAGTTTATTTTTTTAATGATATTTTTCTTTCCTTTGTGATGTGAACATAGAGCTCTTTCCAAAGCACATCCCATACGCTCATGCTGTGAAATATCTTGCGGTAAGCACTTACAGGACAAGACATCTGTACAGATACTGATTTATAACAACTCCAAGCTACACTAAATGGGGAAAAATGTGAACAGCATATGATCAGTAGAATCATCTTACTAGGCATTGGGGCCCGAGTCAAGCTTAAGACAAAATGGCATCTAGTCCAGATTGCTCTTAATTCCCTTAGGAAGTTGTCACATTGGAGCCCCACATGCTCTTTTGTAACCACACCTACTGTCCCTCAGCATTGGAGCCCATCACCAATGGGCTTGAATTTAGGGACTTCCTTGCCTTGAATTTAGGGACTTCCAGGAAAAGTGTTTCTCTAAACACTCGAATCACATAAGGGAGCTGAAAGCTTACCCCACACTCTCCCTTATACTGCTTCTTGGGCATATGGTCCCTCAGTGGGATGGCCAACCCCGGCACAAATAGTTATATTCACAGAAGTTAAACACTTCCATGATGCAACTACCCTGTGTAAATTCGCTGGGGGGTGGAGAGGGGTGGGCAGGGAGGAAGCAGTTTAGGGGCAGAGAAGAGCATGGGCGGATATGCTAGATCTTGAAGGATACAGTTAAACTAGTACAGTGACTACATCTGGAGACAATAGTTATTGTGTCATTTGTAGACTTTGTGTACTATAAAAAAATGTTTTTGAAAAGTAATGTAAGAATTTCAAAGTCAAGAACAAAAGGCCATTCTAGATACTGGGCCCTCCCGGGGAATCCCCCCTGGGTCTGGTTTCGTCCCACAGGGATGACGCTGGAAGCGTGGGCACCAGCCACTTAGACTTCGGTGAGACGTAAAAACCGTGCTGAATTTGCTGTTGCCGTCACGGCCTTCTGTGAAAGTAAATGGCAAGAAGCGCTCCTCTCCCACAACCCGTACCCTCCAGAGTGCGCTGCGGGTAAGCAGCAGACCTCTGCCGCAGCAGGGCCAGGGGTCTGGAGGGAAAGGTGCTCCGCTGCCACCTCGTGTGACTTGCCGAGTTTGCGTTTCTCCACACAGTTGTCGAGCGCCTGACACTCGGGTGGGCCCAGGACAGCTCTGCCCTTTCTCTTCCTGCTAACGACTCGACTGGAGCCGCCTCTTTCACGGGTGCTGCCCCTCTGATGGGGTCAACACACAGAGGGCCGTCAGCCCAGGTAACAGGGCCAGCCCCAGTCACGTCTGAATGTTGTCCCCTTGTCCATCCTTAAACAGAGTAGCGTTGTTGTTGTTAGATCCCGTGGGCCTGTCCCCTGAGCCTTCAGGGTTATAGTTGGAATCCTCAGAGATGGGTGGCGGTGGGGTGGCCAGGGACTTCAGTAGAGCTCCCTGTCTCTGGTCACTGGATGCTGAAATCTTCCTTCCAACATGGTGTCTATTGTGGCCTGAAAGAAAGATGCTTTTGTGGAGGCGAGGAAATCTGGTTAACTTTTCATCTCTCTTCAGTGCCAGGCCATCAGGGAAGTGCTCCTGGAAGTCCAGAGAAACACAGCAACACACTCTCCTCCACACAGAGCCCCTTTCACCCCAAGGCACTTGTCAGACTATGTATGGGGATTACCTCACCTCCCTCTTTGGGGTGGCAGGCGACAGCTGTCCACTTCCCAGATGCTTTGCATATCCATTTGAGAGGAAGTGAGGGGGCGTTGGGGGTGATGGGGTGTATTATCTAAGCTGGACCCAGGCCAGTGTGAATTGTGGAACCAACGAGTGCACGGCCCCTTGCCCTCGGCTTTCCAGCTCACCAGAAAGACAGCGACAAACCATTAGGAGGCTGAGCACAGGAGGAAGGAAAGGACAGGCTGTGAGGGTTAGCGGCCTCCTTGGAGCTGGGGCCAGAGTGACCTTACAGTGGAGAAATTGAAGTGGGCAGGGTCGCGTTATCAGGCGCCTTGGAGGTCATGGTGTGTTTTAGAAGGAATTGCCTTCCAAGTGAGAGTGTTAGTTAATTGTCGTGAACTTGAAGGGACAGGTGTGCAACCATTCCCAACAGGATTCATCTTGGGTGAGAGCAGATCCACTGTGGCCCTTATTTGCCACTGGCCCACTGAATGATTTTCCTGTAGCCAGACTGGCCCCCTCCTGGGGTGTCTCTCAGGAAAGTCAGGCATGCCAAGGGACAGACCTCCAAGTTGATTTCCCCAGCACCTCAGCAGATTTAGCCAAAAGCCTCACTGAGAATTCACTGAGAAAGACTTTGGCGCTCTCCTTGTCTAAGCCCTCTCTTCCTCTTCCTCCATTTTACTGATGAGGATGCCACAGCCCAGGGAGACATGGGCTGGGACAAGGACCTGGATCACCTGACCAGTCACATGCCATCCCTGTCCTGCTTGCGTGGGCACTCCCCCTGTCCACCGGCATCCTGTGTGTCTGGGCGTGCCCTTTTTATAGAGAGCAGTGAGATGTGAGAGAATGTCCCCCTGGGTGGCTGGGCCAGGCCAGACCCCACTGCCGGAGAGATCTCAAGGCCAGACTCGACTCTGCCTCCACAGTGAGGCCTTGCCTGGTTGTCCCCTCATGGCTGCATGTTAGCTTACCTTCAGCGCTGAGGTGAAGAGTGAAAAGCTTGTAGGGCAAAGGTTTCTGTTTCACTAATGGATCATAAAAGTAGCCTATGTTCATGGGAAATATAAACCACAAAAATAATATAAAGTCAGACAGAAGCCCCAGTTCCCATTTCTGATCTGAAGGCATTTGAAGGGGCTAGGCCAAGTTTTACCTGCTTTACGGGCATTTGTTTTACTGAATTATCGCAGCACTGGAACAGGAACCATTCTCGTTTTACAGATGAGAAGACCAAGGCACAGAGATGAGTGTTCCTGAGCTCACACAGTGATGCCCCCCTTGGCGGAAGCAGATTTCAAACTCAGGCTGTTGAACCCCCGCGCTGGGCTCTTAAATCACTTGACTTCTTTGACCTGCTGTTTCCTCCTTAGCAAAATCAGCCTGATGGGGAAAACACATGAAGTGTGCCTCAGAGCTGGGCTGGAAGAGATGCCTACGAGTGAGATGTGTTGTTTTCACACAACAAAAAGCTATACAGCAACGAAAAGGGACAAATTGCAGCTACAGGTGCGGCAGCAGAGGAAGCATATGACTCCCGTGCATGGTGAAGACAGCAAGGTACAGTATATCAAGGATGATTCCTTTTCTGTCTGACTTAAAAAAAGCTTCTTTAACGATTACTTATTTTTGAGAGAGAGAGAGATAGAGTATGAGCAGGGGAGGAGCAGAGAGAGAGGGAGACCCAGAATCCGAAGCAGGCTCCAGGCTCTGAGTTGTCAGCACACAGCCCAACATGGGGCTCAAACTCACGAACTGTGAGATCATGACCTGAGCCGAAGTTGGATGCTCAACCGACTGAGCCACCCAGGTGCCCCTCCATTTCTATATAACTTTTAGATAAGCAAAACAATATATTCCAGGATGCATTTATAAATGACAAGCCATAGTGACAGCAAGGGGACTGGGTATCTCAGAACTCAGGACACTGTTTCACCCAGGGGTGGGGGATGCGGGTGGGAGGACGGGGGCATGAGTGACAGGAGAGGGGCTTCATGGAACTTCCAAGGACCACCAGTGCTTTATTTCCCAACCTGGGGAGTGTTTGCACACCGATGTTTGCTTCATTACAATTTGAATTACACTGTGGAGTACATTCTTCTGATTGTATTTATTTCTCAAAAAAAAAAAAAAAAAAAAAAAAAAGTCAAATTTCGATTACTTAGCCCTGGCCTATTAAAATGCATACGCTTGAGGCCCAGCTCGTTAAAATGCAGATTTTCTTTCAGGAGATCTAAATCTGGCTGAGAAATCTGCATGTTAACACCTTCCCCTGGTGATTTGTGGTGTTTCTGGCACTGAGAAGCTGTTCCAAGAGCAAGAATCGATGCCATACCTGCAGAGAGGCCAGATGCTGGGAAGAAAGGAAAGCGTAAAGCAAAGCCCCTCTCAGACTTTAAGTTCCTTTGATACAAAATTCTAGTCCGGAACTTCCATCTCTGCACCTTTTCCAGAGCCTGCAAATACGGAGTCCTGTAATGCAAACCACGAGTGCCTCTGAGCTGTGGTAGGCGCACTCCAAATCGCAAATCCGCAAGGCATTGCACATCTGGATGGAGCACGAGCCTTGGAAAAATTGTGCCTCTTGGTATCCATGGTGTCTGAAGCAAAGCAAAACAGTATGTGAAGGGTGGGATATGGAAACACGGTGGCTGGAGCCCCTTATTAAGGGGTGTCGAATGTCACTGACAGCCGCTGCCCTTCTACTGCATGAAGGTAATAAATGTTAACAGGGACTCTCAGGAGTTCTCTCATCACTTGGGTCTCCCCCAGCTGTCTTCCATCAAGTCTTAAGTTGTGAATCCTCCTGGCAGTTGGGAGGGAATACAGTAAATTCAGTCGATATAGTAGAATAGGCCTGTACACACAGTAGCCCCTGGGTCCCAAGGCCCCCTCCAAAGCTGCCCCCACCCCAAGGCTGCCCTCATGTTCACTTGAAGTCTAAAGAACAGAAGCCTTCCAAGCCTCTCTTTTTGGTATTGGAAACTTACCTATGCCAACATGCCAGGTTCTTGGTGACTGTCAGGAGCTCCCGCCTAGGAGAGGTAGTGGGAAGCCACAGTTCTCCCCCTCCAAGCTGGCTACCGGGAGGTGTGCTGCTGGGAAAGTAAATCTCAGACCCCACGTGCGACAGCGACTAGGGAGCACGTGAAAAAGACTCCTGCCACCGAAAGCTTGGCAAAGCGTCTGTTCGCTCTCTGCAGATGCACGTCCATGGGGAACAGGAGGATGGGTGGCAGGGGAGAGCAGAATCCCACGGGAATCTGCTGCTAAGGGTCTGCGGGTGGGGACGGGGGCAGTGAACTCCCTATAGGAGTTCCAGACTCAAACCTTCTGCAGATCTTAGGTGGTTGGGCCTGCCAAGTTCTCATGCCCCAAGTCTACTGGGGACAGAGGTACCTAGATAACATTTCTGGCCACTCACATATTTGGACTGGATTCATTTCACCAACGACGAAGTTATAATGACAGGGAGTAGAGATTCATTCCCGGAGGTTGTGCTCACTTGGGTCTGTGTGCTGGCAGAGGGGAAGGGGAGCGGAGATACTCGACACAAGTTCCTTACCAGCCCCGGCCGGCCCCGGCCCCAGGGAATCCCAGCAACCCCAAATAAGGGAAATGAAGAACCTCAAGCTTCTTTAGGCAGCGAACCCCACAGGGGCCACCAGCCTTTGCTGTGGGAAGAGGGCATTAGCTGTCCCCTTGAGCCCCACTTGCTCGGGGAAGCTGTTGAGGCCTGAAGGGAGCTTCAGGTCACCTTACATTCCCCAGAAGGCTGAGTTTACGTGGTGTGGGGAACCCAGGGTGGCTGCCACCTTCCCCTCCCACTGGGGGCTCCATGAGCCTCAGAGGCACCAGCATCCAGAAGCTCTCCAAACCCCATACTTCAGGGATTTTTATGGAGGCCTTATCATGGGGATGAACCCAGGGGATGGGTGGGGGGAAGTGCTGAACATCCCAGGCTTCTGACCATGCTTGGTCTTTCAGGTCACCAACCCCTGTGCTGAAGGTAGCCAGGAAGGAGCCTGCCAAGAGTCACTTCATTAGAACAAAAGATATTCCCATCACCCAGGAAACTCCAAGGGATTTGGGAGCTCTGTGTCAGGAAGCAAGGGCAAACAAGAGATGCTCCTAGCACCTTAACGGAGTAGGAAATTACAAAGGTTTTAGGAGTTCTGGCCAGGAGCTGGGTTCAAACACCAAAATATATAGTTCTTCTGCCATCATAACATCACATTGTAACAAGGAGTTCATGGCTGTGCAAAATCCCCTGGGGAGCCCGGCTGCAATTTTCTAGGTGCACAGACCTTTAAAAAATGAAGTCGATTTAAAATCCATGCTAATACAGTAGCAGGAAGCTTCTAGCAGTCTGTGGCTATTTAAATTACATTTCATTTAATTTAAATTTAAAGGAAAATTCAATTCTTTTGTTGTACTAGCCACTTCTCAAGCGCTCTGTAGCTGGCTAATGACCACCATATTGGTCAGTGCAGATAAAGAAAATTTTAATTGGACAATGCTGTTTTAAATGCCTTCACTAAAACAATAAGACTTTATCACCATCAAAGAAAAAATAGTTTCAATGTAGTATAATCGTGTTTTTAAGAACAGATTTGAACAGGCTTCCCAAATGTAATTGTGCATAAGAATCATCTAGGGAATCTTGTAAAAATTCACGTTCTGATTCCGCAGGTCTGGGGTGAGGCCCTAGATTCTGCATTTCTAGTAAGCCCACAGGTCATGTTAATGCTGCTGGTCTTTGGACCATCCTTTTGGGCAGTGAGGGATCACTGGATTAATTAAAAAACACCCAGGGTGCATTTTAGTGATGAACCTTGGGAATGGGAAGCAAGTTCGAAATTGCATCATGAGTGATGAGCGTCATCTTTCACTCCTGGCCAGATACCTTGGCCGCTGTCGACTTCATTCAGACAGTATGTCTCAAGCCTAAATTTCAGGCCTGTTGTTAGGCCCCGCCCAAAGGCCCGTTTCCCAGAGTGATAGGTCCTGGTGTCAGGAACAGCTTCCCTCTTAGGGCCCCATCAGGCCAAAAGGCCCCGGCTCCCCCGGGAATCAAGGCGACTTGCCATGACAGCTGCCGGGGACAGCTCCTCTCAGAACAGTGAACTGGATGCCTTGTCTCAGCCTCCCCTTTACTTCTTGTCTTTTTCTCAAATGTAAAAATAGAGAAGTTCAAAGCTCCCATATTCCCACCGCCCCAAATTACCACCGTTACAATTTGTCACATATTCCTTCCAGTGTGTCCCGCGTATGTTGTTGATTCAGTGGCCTGAGATGAACATGGCCGCCGAGTGTTCACACCTGGTGTGGTGCTGGCCCTGTGACTTACCTAACTACGGGATGTGGCGGAGGTGATGCTGTGCCAGCTCTGAGGCAAAGTCTTAAGGAAGCCTGACAGTTTCTGGGTTTTCACTGATGGAAGCTCTTTGTGCCCGGCCATTCTGCTGGAGCGATCACGTTGGTGACTGCGTGGAGAGACAGCCGGACGAGGACTGACCAGCAGGCCCAGCCTACGCGGAGACGCAAGGCCTTGGCTTGCAGCTGAGTGAGGCTACCCAGGTGGCTCCCAGCAAGACCGGCCAAGGGACTGCCCCAGAGAGCTCGGCCAAGGTGGAAGAACCAGGAGCAAATAAAACGGTACTGGTTTGGGGTCACGGGGGTGGTTCATTCGGCTGAGCATCTGACTCTTGATTTGGGCTCAGGTCATGATCCCAGGGTTGTAGAATCAAGCCCTGCGTCAGGCTCCATGCTGAGCTTAGGATTTTCTCTCTCTCTCTCTGCCCTCTCCCCCGCTCATGCTGTCTCTAAAATAAAATTAAAATTAAAAATACCTTCGTTGTTTTAAACCAGGAGATTTTGGGGTGGTTCCTAGGTGGCCACAGTTTACCAGAACCTAAGTGACACAGGACATAGGTAATGGAAGCATAGCCAGCCCATCCCCTGTAGTACCTGCCCCTTCCGGGTGCTGCCCCCTTATCCTCAGACCACAAGTGCCTTCAGGCAAGGGTAGCAAAGGATTAAATGAATTCACAGGAAGAGCAGGTAATATTTATTTACTGGCTAACATATATCTCATCTCAGTCCCGAAACATATATGAGGTGGCTTATCAAAAATATACGTAATGAGGGGCGCCTGGGTGGCTCAGTCGGTTGAGCGTCCGACTTCGGCTCAGGTCATGATCGCAGTCTGTGAGTTCGAGCCCCACGTCAGGCTGTGTGCTGACCGCTCAGAGCCTGGAGCCTGTTTCAGATTCTGTGTCTCCCTCTCTCTCTGACCCTCCCCCGTTCATGCTCTGTCTCTCTCTGTCTCAAAGATAAATGTTAAAAAAAAAAATTTTTTTTTTAAATATACGTAATGGAAGATTGTCTTCAAAGTTCGCAGGGTGAGGTGGAAGGGAAAAGGCCAAGGGCAGGAGGAAAATGCCACTTGCCAGGTGAAGGTCCGTGAGGACATGCCCGCTCTCGTGTTTGTGTGGGGCGGGGGCTGTGAATGTGGCCTCGTGAGCCCGTGTGACCAAGACCTGGAGAAAGAAAGCAATGATCAGGCCTGCCCCAGGAAAGGGACGACATGGAAGGAGCCAGGAATGAGCCAGGGACCGTGCGGTGGATGCGAGGAGCCAGCAGGGGGTAGTGGGTGGTGAGGGTGGCTCCAGGGATGGATGGTAAGTCGAGGCCAGACTCCAGCTCCAGCTCAGCACTGAGGAGCCCCCCTGAGAGAACAGCGGCCACTCGGAAAGTAGCAAGTGCCCTATTCCTGCACAGATGCTCCTGAGGTGGGCACTGCAGTGACAGCCCGGCCTTGGGGACTCAGCTCCGAGCATCCTGGGGCCCTCTCCAGCCCAGTAATGCCTCTCCTTGTCCTTCCGCCTGAACTGGCCCTGGGTGAGAGGTCACTGCTCAAAGTGAGGCCTGGCCAGTCCAGTTCAACTACGGGGTCCAAAAGAGCCCTGCATCTCCTCGAGCCGAGGGTGGTTCTGCCATTTCGTGGTGTCATCCTTGCCGGGCATCTGTTCCCGTGAGAAGTACCATCACAGATGGTGTGTGGTCAGGTAGGAGCTGTAACTTCCAGCCTCTGAATTTTGTTAGGGGGTTGGGAGCTCAAGAAATGCTCTACGCAGGAGCGCTTTGAGGGGCTAGGAGGTGGGGACACCGGGCTATAAAGGGAAGGGCGATCTGGGCAGAGGGAACAGCAGATGCAAAGGCCAGAAGTGGGCGTTCCGGCTTCCTATGTAGCAAGAGCATGCGGTTCCTCCACAGGCAGCAACCTCGGGCTTGGGGGTAGGCCCAGGACTGGCCACAGGTGGGCCTGGCTGAGGTCGGGCTGGCTGAGGTTGGGCTGAGGAGGTTGCTGCCCTTCAGCTCCCCTAGTGCTCCTTGTTCATGGGGAGGAGGACTTCGTTCTGGGGGGAGAAGGCAGCCCCGGACACTGGGGCAGGCGGGCTCCTCACCCCCATGCCTGTAGCTCTGGCCTCCAGCTCTGTGGGTTTGGGCCTGAGTGTAGGGCTGAGGGTCGGGGGCTCTCTGGTTCTGTTCCCCACCCCTAATCCCTTGCAGCTGTTGTCCTCCCCAGGAAGGACAGTTGTGTTGGAGGGAAGGGAAATAGTTATTTTGAGTTGGTCACTGGCTTCTGACCAGGGGACAACGGATGGCTGTGTTGGGGCCTGGCAACAGGGTGGGCTGGAGGGGCCAGAGCTGGGCCTGGCTGGGAGGGCAGCCCACATGATTAATTATGGGGGGTGCTGGGGAGCGGGACATGATCCTCCCTGAGGCTGGGGATGTAGAGACCAGCGAGGAAACAGGCTCGAGATCGGGGATGCCCAATATGGAGCTAGCGTCCTGAGTGTAGTCTGGGTTAGCTGGAGGGGTGGGGAAGGTGGACACAGCCTCCCATATTGGCCCCTGTGCCACTGGCAACAGTGGAGAGGAAAAGGAGGTCCCTGTGACAGAGACTGGGGCTGTGGGGAGGGCTGCCTGTGAGGGGCTAGGCTGGCGGGCAGCCTGTGGTCACTGTTCACCCCCTTTCAGGCAGACCTTCCCAGCACCTCCTTCCCAGCAGAAACCACGTTTGGTGGAGACCATACCCTCTGGTGGCATCTACCCTTCTTCTCCGTGGGATCACAAGCAGGTGAGAGCACTTTGGGGCAGAAGGAGCCAAGCGTCCAGAGGTTACCCCCTTCCCTCTAGGGCTTACCATGGTGGGCTTGAACCCTGGCTCTACCACTTACCAGCCCTGTGAACTCAGGCCATAAAGTGGGCCTCCCTGAGCCTTCCCATTTACAGAAACAGGAATTACGATAGTGATAAGCCCCTCCTAGGGCTTTGGTGGGGATCCCCAGAAACTGGATGGACTGTGCTTAGGGCAGGACCCGGCACCCACGGGTGTTGTCATGGTGACTGTTCTTGCCCTGTTTCATCATCCTCACGGACATCATCAGGGTTGGCCACCCTGTAGGGGATCTGTGTGCCTGCCTTCACAGAGGGCTCCAGAAGGGGCTTCACGAAGAGGAGAAAGGAAGAAATCCTCACCAGGGAGGGAGGTGGAGGTTCCCAGAAGTGCAGGGAGGAGGGAGGAGCCCACTGGACTGTAAGCCCCGAGAGGGCAGGGCCTGCATCCATTTCTTCCCTGCTGTGTCCCCAGCACTGAGGACAGTGCCTGGCACAGGTTTGGTGCTCAGAGCACATTTTTTTCAATGAACGCGTGGACTTTTGAGCGGATCACTGCGTCCCTGGAATGTGAACCTGCCCTGGGCTTCTGGCTGGAGATAATTGGGTGCTGAATTGTTGACTGGTTGGTGATACAGGACTCAGCCTTCAAATTCCTGTGCCTGGAATTTGATCATGGAAATACAGAGAGCAGGGCAGTTAGCAGTAAGGGCTCAGGAAGCAGAAGTGAGAAATGGGGTGGAGTTGGTCCTTCCAAGGGCGAGGCAACCCGGGCACCCTGGGGGAGAGCGGCACCCTGGGGGAGGGGGAGAGCCCCTCCATCTTCCCAGCTACTTAAGTGGTCAGAGGAGGGAAGTGAGAGGGAGGAGCAGGGTGCTCCCCCCCATCCGAGAGACCCTCCACCACAGGGAGCTCATTCCCCTTCATCTGCAGGCCCCTCACTGAGCCCTGCTATGCACTGGCCTTGGCACTTGGGGCCAGGGCAGAACCACAGCCCTTCAGAGTGGCCTCTGTGGTAGGCAGGAATCCAGACAGGGCAAGAGGAGAGGGAGCACTTCTTGGAGGAGTCCATGTCTACTGTCTGCAGTGGTTGCTGAAGGGTGGAACAAGTTGGCCAGGGAAAAGAACAGGCAATGACTTTCGAGGCAGAAGGAACAACGTGGGCAAAGGCCCAGAGATTGGAGAGGGCCTGGCCAGTTTGGGGAACAGCAGGACATTCCATGTGGCCAGACCACGAGTGGGGGTGGGGGGCGGTGAGGGATGGGGCAAGAGGGGGCACCGGGTGGAATCTCCCCTCCCGAGTCAGAGCCTGCCTGTGCTGGAGTATCCAACCCAGCGCTGAGAGGGGCAGCTGCACTCGAGTGACCTGTCCTCGGAGCAGAGCCAAGTGCAGGCCTCAGGGTTCAGCTCTGCCACCGGCTGGTTGTGTGACCCAGCAGCTGGGATGACTCCCCCATCTGCACAGTGAAGGGGCTGCCTTGGTGTTCTCTAAGGCCCTGTCCCTGGCTCAGAGGGTCCCTGGGTTGGGGGAGGACACTGTGGGCTTCTGGACCTGGGGCAGCAGGATGCAGGGAGGGTGGCCTTTGTCAGGAAGTGCCATCCCAGGGGCCAGCGCCGTCCAGCGGGTGCTGCCAGCATTCACTCCAGGTCCAGGGATCAGGCTCAGAAGAGACACGTCCCAATGGCTCCTGGCTGGGTGGCTGTGCTCTTCCCTGGGGAGACCCTGTCTACTTCCCCAACCACAGAGGAGGTCTGGGTTTCATGGTGCCGGGCCCTGGGCTGCCTGGCTTTTCAAGGACGGCTGACTCACGGCTTTGGCAGCCCTGGCTCAGCCTTTTCCCCCAGCTGAGGGCCGAGGGGGATTGAGCCTTTCTCTGGCATCTTTCCCACCCCTAGCTGCCTGCCAGGTTCAGGCCTTTGCAGATGGGGTGAGGGTCACATTTTTATCTGGGGCTTTGCTGTCCGGGTCCCAGGAGCCCTTTCCTGCACAATTTCACCTGTGTTCCTCACAGATGCACCTTCTAGACAGGGCTACTGCCCCACTTTGGTGTGGGAGGTGGGGCACTGAGGTTCCAGAAGGAGCAGGAACCCTGCCTAATGATACATAGCTGGGCAGTGTCAGACTTGCAGCTGTGAGGTGTAGAGAGCAGTTAAGCTGCCGCCCACACCCCCCCCCACCCCCGTTGTCACAGAGAGGGCACTGTGCCTGAGGACCCCACATTGGATCCCATGCAACCTGCAAGGGAGGGTTTGGGCCACCTGAACTCCAGAGCTGCTTCCCAAGGGCATAGTCAAGAATGTTCCCTAAGGGCTAAGCCTTTCTCTCCTTGGGATCCTGCCAGGCAGGAGTGGGGAAGTAGGGAGCACATAGGTTAAATGCATGGCTTTTGGGGTCCACCAGACTTGACTCTAAGTCCCCAATTCTACCTCTTTCTCAGTGTATAACTTGAGGAAGATGCCTCGGTCCCAGGACAGAGAATCACTGTTCCTCCCTCGCAGGGTAGGAGGAAGGGTAAGTGAAATGAAATGATATTCAGCGTCTACCTACAGTGCATCAGAGGCAGGATAAAGGAAAGAAATGAACAGAAGTTCCTTCACTGAACTTCCCATCTAGCTGGGGAGACTGACAGAAAAATGCAGATGTGATAAAGGATGAGGCAGGCTGGAGGTGGGGAAGGTGGGGAAGGGCAGGTAGAGCCGGCAGAGCAGGCTCTCAGAGAAGGAAGCTGGGAGGAGCATTCGAGGGGGAAGAAATGGCATCACAGAGTCCCCAGGTGGGCTGCCCAGCCATTCAAAAGCCGTGAATGGGGCAGAGCAGGTGAGAAAACTGTCAGCCATGGGGAGGGGGGGTGCTCAGCGAGGTGGGGAGGCTGTCCTCCCCTGTGACAGGTCTGCAGGAAGTTGGCCTCACAGCCGTGCAAGATCAGGGCCTGTGTGTACACAGGACGTGGCAACTATGAGCCCACTTTCAACTGCCACAGTTTGAGCGTGGCCTTTCTCCCTTCCTACTCAACCTCTGCCTCAGGTCCTTGGGCCCCGAGGCCTCCCCCACGGTGGCCTGTGACCCCCCCACCAGGGGCACAGCACCCCCCAGCTGCCTGCCACTGCCTCCTACTTGGGGCGGGCCGTGTGTCTGCTCTGGCCGGTCTCGGGGGCTTTACAATGGCTCCTTTCACCAGAGGGCATCGTCGGGGGACTGGGCGGGGATGTGGTGCCCTCCTGCCCGTGGGCATAAAGACCCTCTTTCTCTTCTGCTGCACCAGCCTCTCGACTGGCGGGCGGAGGGGCCAGTGCGGGGAGATTCTTGTCCTTCCCTTTTAAAGTATGGGCGAGACTGGGGCCAGGAAGACAATGGTGGTGATTTACAGTCTGCTGGGCCCCAGGGCCGCCTGCCGGGGTGGCACTGATCAGCCAGCAACGCTGGGAGCAGAGTTGCGCACTGCAGGATCTAGGGGTGCCTGCCTGGGACCCCATAGAAGGGGCCCTGACTCACCAGCATAAAGTGAAAAGTCTGGGCTTGTAGTTTCAGAGCCCACACCCTCCCCCCACCAACTCTGCCTCAACTGGCCTCTGTTAGGGAGTCCTCCTGGCTAGCATATTCCTGGATTTCCCACCCCTAAGCTATGTCAAGTGTCTCGCAGCTTTGACATTCTGTGCTGGACAGACACCTGCCTTCAGAGGGAGCTGGGCAGGAAATGGGGAGCACATGAGGGACCACACAGGGACCGTGAAAGCCCAGGGGGTGGGGAGGGGTCCCAGTCTGGAAGTGACTTGGAAATGAGTTGGGGTGGGGCATATACCTTTGCAGATGGAGGGGACAGGTGCAAAGGCCCAGAGGAAGGACAGGCCCTCAGCTGAGATGTGCCAGGAGTAGGTGAAGGCACTCGGTGGGGGCAGGGCCAGCAAGTCTGGTACCACAGAAGGGACTTTATCCAGAAAGCCATGGGCCCTCTCCAGGGGTCTGATGTGAGCCTGCAGGAGGGGACCACAGGGGAAGAGAGAAGCTGGGAGATGGGTCAAGGAGTAAGGGAGGCTGGAAAGGAGCCAGTGGGGACCAATGGAGTGGTGGTGAGGAGGTGGCTGAGCCACTGACCCAACAGAAACAAGAGGGAGAAGGGGGCAAGAAAGCAAAGGAGAAAGCAGGGAAAGGGAAAGTGAGGCAAGAAGAGAGGCACCCAGAGAGAGGGAGATGCTGAGTGAGGAGAGAGCCAGAGAATGGACAGAGGGACAGGGGAGAGGAAGGAGGAGGAACATAGGTAGTAGCAGAGAAAGCAGGAGGCAGAGAGGGAGTGAGGGGGAGGGAGAAAGATCTAGGCCATAGCCAAGTAAAGGAGTGAGAGGCCAGAGGACTTCCCCCAGTCCTTACTGGCCTAGACCTTCCCCTGCCGGTGCCCCCCATGCCCTGCACCCCAAGCCCAGGCCTCGCTGGCTGGGGAAGGGGGTGGGGGCTAGTCTGTTCTCCAGCTCACAGAGGAGGAAATGGGGATGATCTGGTTGCATATAAGCAACAACTTCTTTTTTTTTTTTTTAGTTTTTTAAATGTTTATTTACTTATTTTGAGAGAAACAGAGAGAGCAGGGGAGGGGCAGAGAGAGGGAGAGAGAATCCCAAGCAGGCTCTGCGCTCTCGGCACAGAGCCCTATGTGGGGCTCCATATCACGAACTGTGAGGTCATGACCTGAGCCAAAATCAAGAGTCCGATGCTTAACCGCAGGCACCCGAATAAGCAGGAACTTCTTGATTACACAACAGAGCAGGCCCACAAGGGAAGTGGTCCCCTCATTGGGCCCCTGGCCTCCCCGAGGCAGGGAATTGGTCACCATGACCCCTCAAAAGACATGGACTGAACCGTGTTCCTCTGGGTTGACAGGACCCAGTTGTGGAGGACGATGGTTTTCAGATTGTCTGCCTCGGTTTCCCTCAATGAGGCAGAGCCTGGGTTCGATGATGGGGTGGGGGCAGGGGCTCTGGAGCCAAAGCTGGGCTGGTGACGTGACTGTGTGTGCATCCAGGTGGCCTTGGGACCTTCTCCTCTCCACCCCAAGCCTTCATTCCAGGAAAAGGGAGAGGGGTGGAGGGCAGGACTCCACTGAGTGTTTCCAGGGAAAAACTGATCCTTCCAGAGAACAGGCGGCCACGCCACCTCCCCTCCCCCCTTCCCCCCTCCACTCCCTCCCTTTCTGGCAGAAGGAGCCCAGCAGCTGGAAAAACCATGCTCTGCTCCAGGCTCCCACCCTTAGCTCGGCTGAGCCCAGGCAGTCCTGCAGAGGGTGTGTGTGTGTGTGTGTGTGTGTGTGTGTGTGTGTGTGTGAACTTATGGTGCAGCCCAAGTACAGGTGGGAAATGGAGGAGCCTGGCCGTCATCACCTGCAACCACAGGGTGGGAGAGGCAGGGTGCGTCAGTAGGGGAGAGAACCGAGCCTGAGCTCATTCCCCGGAGCTTCAGTTTTGTCATCTGAGACGTGAGTGTGACACTTGCCCTGCTTCCCTAATAGGGGCTGGCGTGAGGATCACAGAAGCCAAGGTGGGAAGAGCAGGAACATGTCCCTGAGCTCCCTGGACACCGGTCGTCCTCACACCAACCCTTGAGGCAGGTGCTATTACTGTCCCCATTTGCCAGTGAGGGTCCTGAGGCCCTGGGGGGTCTAGTGCCTAAGGTTGCAAAGCACAGCTGAGGCAGAGCCGGGATTGCAGCTTCCTGCCTGGTGGTCTAGGCGGTGGCCTGTTTTTCTCTCTTCCTTCCTCCAAGCATGAACTGAACCAGTTCCTGGAGGGGCTATCAGCACAGGCATACTCCCCTTCCTCTCTGTCTTCTGCCTGGCCCAAACCCTACCACAATTTCCCTGCCTTCCCCAGATAGGTCACTCAGTGAGCTAGGGATGCTGAGTGAGGCTTCTGGACACCCCTTCAGCCCCCACCCCGTTTCTGGGCATGGATCCCTCCTCCTATAGGCTGCTCAAAGGGACCCAGTCCTTCCTCAGACCCTCTCTCTGCACCCTGACTCCCTCTCCTCAGTGTAAACACCATTGCCTTGTGGCTGGATGACCTCGGTCCGGAGATCAGCCCCTGGGTTGGTCAGGCTGGAGACCCAACCACCACCACCAGGGGGCAGGAAGCAGCAAGAATGGTGACCACTCCCCAGAATCACCTTTTCCCTGATCAGTTCACAACTCCCCTTTTCCAGACACCTGTTCATCCTTATGTCCTCCTCCCTCCATACTGATATGCTGCCCAAATTGTGGGGTTGGGGTACCCTAGGAATAAGTATGGAATCATGGTTCTGCTTTTATTTGTCACCTCGAGCAAGTGATACTACCTCTTAGGAACCCCATTTTCTCTATTTGTGAGACAGGTACTTATCCATTCATTCACATCCACCCATTCATCCATCCATCCACCCGCTCACCCACCCATCTACCCAACTACCCATCCATCCATCCATTCATCCATCCATCCATTGATATGTATGGAATGCCAGGTCCTGGTACAGGTTGTGGAGTACTAAATGACTGCATGAAGTATAGATTTGTTATCATTTAGCCCCTATTTCCATAATTAACCATATTTCTGAACATCAGAGACCTTGATTTCCAATGAGCACAGTAAGCATAGAAAGGCAAAGCTTAGGCTAATACATATACTCACTTAGCCTCATGCAGACTGTCAGCAGTGGCCACCCACCCAAGCCCATGATAACCCACCAGCACCACACTGAGGGTATCAGAGGACTGGCTGTTGGGACATTGCTGCCACCACCCGACACAGGCCATCAAGACCATCAGGACCATCAGCACGGCCCCTACAAGCCAGGCAGGCCAGCCTCACAACCTTATACCACCGCGGCACGTCTGTCTTTGTGGAGGTATGGTTGTAAAACGGGGTGACCTAAAAAACTCCTTTTTGAAAGGCTATTTTGAAGCTTCTAATATTTAGGCTCTTGCACAAACTATCTTCTATCATGTAAATCTCAAAGTTGTCTTTAGGGTAGGGAGTAGAGCTGAGAGGCCCCTTGGCTGGGCTGTGGGCAAGTCTCACGAGGCTTCCAGGAGAAGGAGGCATTTGGGATCCTGCTTGCCAGTCTAGAAGGGACTTGTACAGGGATGATGTCCAAGCCAGAGAGAGGAGCGGAAGGTGGACAGAGCTGGGGACAAGTCCAGAGCATCCTCTACATGGAGGCCTATGGCCTTCCCAGAGCCTGCTTGACATACAGCCAGGCTGAGAAACACAACCACGGGGAGGGAGGTGGGACGCAACCAGGAGATGGGCCCCAGGGGCATAGTCACCGGGCCTGCTGGGAAGGCCTCGGGGCTGGGGGTGGCCCCACCAACCAGGCTCAGGCCGTGGACTCAACCAGTATCAGTCCTGAAGCTGCTGCCCTCCCTGGGCTCAGCTTAGTCTGTCAGATGCTAAGTTCTCTCTGGAGCCCAGTTCTGAGCTCTGCGGTACCTCAAATGCCACACCTGCCCTGGAGCGCTCACACATGGCATGGGTGCTGGACACTCCCTGAGGCAGGTGCTGCTCGTGTCCACCCAGGTCCCAAGGCTGGTGCCCCTTCCCTCAGCTGCTATGCTGTTGGCTGCTCTCTGCTCACCCCCATCCAGAGGCTGCCCTTGGCTGATGGGCACCACATTACCTGGAGATGCCCAGGAGGTTATAAGCAATGACTGACATGGGCGTATAGCAGCCCAGGCCCCGTGTCTCTGAAGTCCACAACATCTTTGGTGCCATTCATGCTCTAGAGTTCCTCGGGGGATCGGGTTGAGGCAAGCTTTCTCCCGAAACCACATCTCACTCAGCTTCCTCTTCTGCCCTATTCTGCTTCCCTCCCTTTCCTGTGGATGGAGGCTCTCAGTAAGCCACTTGCACAAGAAACCCCCCCTCAGGCTCTGCTTCTAGAGAGCTTGACTTAAGATACCCACAAAACTGATCTGGTGGCCTCTCCTTCAGAATGGGGTATCAAGGTTTCGTGGGGGGGTGTGGCCCAGTCTTGGGCCATAGGAGAGCCTTCCAGAAGATGTGACCTTTGAAATGGAGCCTGAAAGGTTGAGTAAGAACTGTTGAACTGAACAGCTAACTGGGGCTGAACACTCCATTTGATATATCTTGCTCAGGGTGAGGGAGGGTGTGAGAGGCCAGAGGAACAATACGAGCAAAGGCCCTGAGACAGAAAAAGGCGGGACGTGTTCCTAGGAGAGAGGACCTGTGGCTGGAAGGGAGGAGCATGGAAGGGAGGTAGGAGATGAGACTAGAAGGGAAGTTGGGCCACAGCAGAGGGTTGCTGTCACCAGGCGGTAAGCCCAAGTCATTCAGCACCACACGGTGAATGGACTGTCATCCTCTCTCTTGCTGAATCCAGATACAGCCTCACAATCCTCACCCTGCACCTGGCAGGCTCTATCAATCTACTGAATTAGCATTTGAGGTGACACCCATTTTCTGTCCTTGCCCCAGAGCAAGCCCAGGCTGGGTCTGTGATGTGACAAATGGGCCAAGTCCAGAGGCCGGGAGAGGATGGGCTCAAGTACAGTAGAGGCCTCCCCAGGGAAGCAGCCATTGTGGCCCATAAATAGGTTAGGCGGTCAGGAAACGGGAAATCCTGACAACACAATGAGGCCTGGGGCACAGGGGTTTCCTCCAGGCTGAGGGCTGGACGGAGGCTGCTTCTTGGGCCAAAAGCCTTGCTGAAGCAGGACTCCTTGACTGTTGGTTCCAGATGCCTGGCTCTTCCCACAGTCCTCAGGGGGACTCAGGGCCCAGCCTCACCCAACCCGGCCTAGACAGGGCAGCTGAGGACAGACAGGACAAGCCAGGACAGGCAGCAGAACCCTGAGGGAGAGCCATAATGGGCTCGGCTCTGGGCTGAGCCCAGCAGTGGGCGGTGGGGGGCTGTGGGGCAGCCAGGCCAGGGGCCAGGGGAATGGGGTGGCCCCAGAATCAATGGGTGCCCGTGCCAGGCCCTCTGATCCCCAGGAGCCTGCACACCTCTAACATCTGTGTTGGTGGACCTGTCCATGCCCCGGGTTCCCCAAGGGTGTAGCTATACCAGGCTGTGACCCTACCTGGACCCCAACAATGGAGAAATAATGTGGGTCCTCATTAAAGAAACAGGCAACCTGTAAAACCACGTCCCAGAAGAATTTTAAGAAAATCAAGTAATAAAACACAATGTCCTATAGGATCTCTATTTTGTTAAAAAGCACACAAACATAAAAATCTCTGTGAATGTGTGTGTGTGTGCACAGAAGAGACGGGGAAGGGCCAACAACATGTCTAAGTGGTAGGTTTTCAGAGGATTTTATTTTCTTCTCTGTTCTTTTTCTGTATATCCTAATTTTTCTACAATGAACTTTGTAATCATAAAGAAAAACAAAAAACAAAAAACACAACACCCAAATCCGACAATGCCTCTTTTCTTTTAAGTACAATGTTTACAAAGACTGTTTAAAGAAGTTGGGGAATGTTGATAATCTAATGCTGAGTAGAAAACAGGATACAACATTGTATACATTGTATGTAAAGGACGAGCCACTCGGGGACAGGAAGGAAGCTCACAGGGCATCCAGGCCAACGGCTTTGGCAGGGGCACTGTCATAGTCCTGTCCATCTACAGTATATGAGAGTCCCCACACCCTCACATACACTGGGTATCACTAGTCTTGAACATTTTTGCAATCCAGTGCTTGGAAGACAGTCTCATTGTAATTTGATCTGATAGGTGAAGGATTGAGTGTCATAATCTGCACATCTCTGATCACTGAACCTCTTTTTGCCCCCTAAAACATTTTATTAAGAAAATTTCAGCATACAGAAAAGTAGGAGGAATTGTACAGTGAACACCCATTTACCCACCATGTAGTCCTACAATTAACATTTTACCAGGCTTGCTTTAGCACATATTGATCTATTCATCCATCAGTTCTTATTTTGGGGGGCACATTTCAGAGTAAGTTACAGGCATCAGTACACTTCCTCCCTAAACACTGGAGCATGCATATCATTACCTGGAGTTCAATATTTGCTTAGGATTCTTTTTTTTTTCTGCTTTCTGTAAAATGCTCGTAGGGTAATGCAAAAATCGTAAGTATCATTTGATTAGTTGTGACAATGCATACATTTGTGTAACCCAGATCTCTATCATGATATAGAATGCAACCCCCAGAAAATTCCCTTTCGTGCCTAGTCAGTCTCTGCCCCCATCCTCCAGAGGCAACCACGGTATTCACATTTCCACCACAGATTAGTTTTGTCTATTCTGGAACTTCCTATCAATGGGACCCTAAAGTTTGTACTTGCTTGTGTCTGACTTCTTTCATCTCATATTATTTCTGTGAGATTTATCTAGGTCATTGCGATAGTTAATTGTTGAGTGGTGTTGAATAAATTCAGCATATATTTCTTTATTATTGAATAGCATATTCAATATCCATTGTATGACTATCCAAATATATATTCTCTTATTGATGAATACCTGGGCTGCTGACATTTTTGTTTATGAATAAAGCTGCTATAAACATTCATATGCAAGTCTTTTTGTGACCCATTGCTTTCATTCTCCTGGGTGAATACCTAAGAAAGCAACTGAACCAGTCTCTTCCTATGTTTCCTAACCTTGAATATTTCTTTTGCCTATTTTTTTGGTCTTTTCTTATTGATTGGTAGGCCAGGAAAAGCCAGGACAGGCATGATTAGTGTTGAACCCTAGGGATACAAAAAGTTTAAGACAGAGTCCCTACTCTCATGTCGCTCATAGCTTAGCAGCATAGACAGGCATAGACATAACCAGGATGTGATATGGTGGCTGCTATGCAGTCATTTATTCCTTCATTTATTTAAGCTGTAAGTCCAGTCACGTCACTCCTCTGCTCAAACCGTCTCTTGGCTCTGCCTCGCTCAAGGTAAAAGCCAACAAAGCCCTTCATATTCTCACGATCTAGTCCCCTAAACCTCTGACCTCACCTCCCACCATGCTGCCCTGTTCAGTGCGCTCCAGCTGTTCTGGCCCCTTGCTCTTTCATAAACCCACCAAGCCTGGTCCCTGCCTCAGAGTCCTTGTCCTTGAGAGTCTCTCTTTCTGGAACATTCTTCCCCAGATTCCCACACGGTTTATTTCCTTTATGTTTCCTAAGTCTGCTATAGCAAATTGCCACAAATTTGGTGCCCTAACAACAGAGATGCCTTCTCTAACAGTTCTGGAAAAACCTTTTTCCAAATAAGATTACATCTACAAGTTCTGGGGACTAGGACGTGGACATATATTTTGGGGGCCACCATTCAATCTACTATACTTCCCAATCCCCTTCAGGCCTTTGCTCTGATGCTATGTTCGCAGAAGGACTTTCTCTGGCCACATTCCAGCTCTCTCTATCCTCCTTCCCTGCTTGATTTTTCTTTCTAGTACTTACTCTCAGGTATACCGTTTGTAGTTTACTTATTTACTGATTTTTATTGTCTGATCCCCTAATAGAATTTAAGCTCCAGGATGATCGATTTTGGTCTGTATTGTCCTATGCTGTACTCCTAATGCACAAAACCATTCTGTAAGCACAGAAGATGCTCAGTAGGTAACTGTTGTAAGAATGAATGAATGAATGATCATACTGAGCACCAGGCTCTGCTTTAAAAGTTATTCTTTTCTTTTTTTTTTTTAATTTTTTTTTTCAACATTTATTTATTTTTGGGACAGAGAGAGACAGAGCATGAACGGGGGAGGGGCAGAGAGAGAGGGAGACACAGAATCGGAAACAGGCTCCAGGTTCTGAGCCATCAGCCCAGAGCCCGACGCGGGGCTTGAACTCACGGACCGCGAGATCGTGACCTGGCTGAAGTCGGACGCTTAACCGACTGCGCCACCCAGGCGCCCCAAAAGTTATTATTTTCTTAATGTTTATTTATTTTTGGGAGAAAGAGAGAGAGACAGAGCATGAGCAGAGGAGGGGCTGAGAGAGAGAGAGACAAACACAAAATCGAAAGCAGGCTCCAGGCTCTGAGCTGCCAGCACAGAGCCAGATGCGGGCCTTGAACACACGAAGTGTGAGGTCATGACCTGAGCGGAAGTCCATCGCTTAACTGACTGAGCCACCTAGGAACCCCAAACTCTGCATTAAATAGAAGGATATAGACAGTAGGAGCACAGGAGGAGGGGAAAAAGCATTCTGTTTGGAGTCTTGTCCAGGCAGGCCTTGCAAACAAGGGTATATTTGAGCTGGGGCAGGTGGGAATGGGGAGGTATGGGGATCCCCAGGAAGGGCAGGATCAAGACCCAGAACATGAGTGGGAAAGGGTGAGGAGCCTGGTGTGGCCAGGGTGTGGAGAAGGAAAGACAGGACGGAGAAACATGGTGCACTTGAGGCAGGAGCCCCTTTAGCCTGTATCTCCCATCTTTGCTGTCCTGGCTCCCTTGAGGAAAATACCCCCACTGGAGACCCAGATTGACGGTCCTCTCCAAAACATTCAGGCAAGAGAAGCCCCACAATTATTCTCAATGACATCTGTCAAGGTGCCTTGGTGCCCTGGTTGGCACTCCATTGGCTGTAAGCAACAGAAGCCCATCTCAAACTGGCTGAAGCTACAAACGGCACTTAATTTGCCCTGGTATCTGAACGGTCCCAGGTGGATCTCATTTTAGGCTTGACTGCATCCAGGGCTCAAGGTGTCACCAATAATCAGTCTCGCCTTCTCTGCTGGGTTTTCCCTGAGTGGCTCTCAGGCAACAACCATGCACACACACACACGCACGCACACACGTACACACACACACACACACACACCTCTAACAACAGGAGAGTGGCCAGCAGCTCCACACTCACAAACCCAGGAGGAAAAGAGCCCCACCTTCCCAGAAGCAGCAGCCAAAGTCTACAGAAGACCTTCAATGGGGATCCTTGTTACTATCTGATTATCTTTGAACCAATTTCAATGGCCAGCAGAATGGTATCTGCTGATTGGCCAGGCCCGAATCATGTGACCAGCCTTTATCTGGGGGGCGGGGCCAACTCCACCTCAACCGCAGGGAATGAGGATGGGGCGGGCGTTGGCTGCGATTCCTCCAAGGAAAATCCGGAAGCGGGTGTAAGGAGAAGGCAGAATGAGCTGTGGAAAGGCGCAAGGCCTGTGGCTACAACGAGATGAGCAGCTGGGGTGCAAATTTCCCTGCACCAGTTGCAACTCTTCCTTTCTCTTATTCACTCAAGAGGACACAATGGGGAGACACAATGACAGGGTGAAGCAGAGGCTGTCAGTCCCCTGGCCTTTACTGGTCTAGCAAACAGGGCCAGCTGCCGGCTGCCGGTTCTTGCGTCTCTTTACCTGAGAACTTTCCGTGGCGCTGCCCACGCACGTAGTAAGTCAGAGCCGCCCTCAACCAGTTGTCCATGGGTGCTGGTGCATAGCGCCCAGCTCTCCACCTCCCAGGTGCTGCGCCAGTCCCCGGAGTCCTCCAGGAGGATAAGCTCTGGTTAACCCACAGTGGTAAACTAGCTTGATAACGTGCCCTTTACTTGGTCTTCCTTTCTCTTATCCTTTCTTGCTGTCGGACTCGTGTTCCTGGATGGCCAGCGATAGACCACCGTACTTTGCCAGAAATCCCAGTCTCCGGCCCACTTCCGGGGGAGCCCAAACTGACGCACTGGAGTACCCTTGCAGCTGCTTTCATCAGTTTTCAAAAGCAAATCACTGGCGAACTCCTGTTGAGACACAGCACAACGATGGGTGACGTGGAGTCCCCGGAGAGTTCCAAGCCTGGGGAGCGGCTGTTCGAGAAAAATCTTTCCTGCTGACTCTGTGGAGGCCGGTATGGCGGAGAGGAGGATCCTTGGGAGGGGAATCTCAAAAGGGCCTGAAACAAGGCTCAGTAGGGTGGTGGCTCGTGACCCTGAAGGAAGGGGGGGACCAGGGGCACTAGCGGGGAAGTCAGTAGATATGTCCTTGATCACACGCTGGGATGGTGCAGGAGTGGGGAAAGGAGGATGAACTGGGGCAACCTCTAGAAGAGCAATTTGGTGACCTTAAAAATGCACACATCCTTTGGTCCAGAAATGTCACTTCTAGGAAGTTATCCCCAAGGTAGACATGCTTGCACATGTTAGGAAATAGCACACGGAACAGAGGACAGCCTTTTTCCTATTGCCTTTTTCCAGAGGACCCTATTTCCCAAAGAGAACAAAAACAAAAACAACACATCTATTAGGATGGCTATAGTTAAAACTCAGAAAATGACAAGTGTTGGCGAGGACATGGAGAAATCGGAACCCTGTGCACTGTTGGTGGGCAGGTAAAATGGTGTTTTTAATGTGAAAAAAGTGTGGGGTTCCTCAAAAAGTTAAAAATAGTTACCAGGGACTCCTGGGTGGCTCAGTCGGTTAAGTGGCCGACTCTTGATTGTGGCCCAGGTCATGATCTCGAGGTTCGTGAGTTCAAGTCCAATGTAGGGCTCTGCATTGGCAGTGTGGAGCCTGCCTGAGATTCTCTCTCACTCTCTCTCTGCTCCTCCCACCACTCTCTCAAAATAAATAAACTTAAAAAAAATAGAGTTGGGGCACCTGGGTGGCTCAATCAGTTAGCATCCTACTTCAGTTCAGGTCATGATCTCAGGGCTTGTGCCTGAGTTCGAGCCCCATGTGGGGCTTTGCACTGACAGCACAGAGCCTGCTTCCGATTCTCTGTCTCCTCCTCTCTCTGCCCCTCCCCCTCTCCCGCTCTCTCTCAAAAATAAACAAACATTAAAAAAGGGGGGGGGGGATTTGGACACATGGTACAATATAGTTGGAAGTTGAGAATGCAAGTGAAATAAGTCACAAAAAGACGATTACTGTATGGTTGCACTCATGTGAGGTACAGAAAGTATCAAATACACAGAGACAAAGGAAGAGTGGTGCCGGCCAGGGGCTGGGGGGGGGGGGGGGAGGGGGGATTATTGGGCAATGAACATAGGGTTTCAGTTTTACAAGACAAACAAGGGTCTGAAGATGGATGATGGTGACCGTTTTACCACAAAGCAAATGGACTTAATACCACTAAACACACTTAAAAATGGTTACGATGGTACATTTTGTGCTCTGCGTATTTTTACCACAATTTAAAATAATAAAAAGAAATGAAAACAAACCAACCACACGTTTGTGGGCCAGCTTAGATCTGTAACTTTTAGGTATGTAGGTTAAATATTCGAATACTTATGTATTGAATAATGTTTTGACTTAGCTATACACATATTTTTAAATCACATATTAGCTAAAACAATACGTCACTTCAGAAATGTAGCTTTGTCTGTCTTATTTCATTAAATAATTGGGTTCTACTTTCTGCATTACACCTTCCACCCATGCATCTCGGTCATTTCTTCAACGTTTATTTATTTTTGGGACAGAGAGAGACAGAGCATGAACGGGGGAGGGGCAGAGAGAGAGGGAGACACAGAATCGGAAACAGGCTCCAGGCTCCGAGCCATCAGCCCAGAGCCCGACACGGGGCTCGAACTCACGGACCGGGAGATCGTGACCTGGCTGAAGTCGGACACTCAACCGACTGCGCCACCCAGGCGCCCCTCGGTCATTTCTTTATCACTGTCCTGTGATCGCTATCTGTGTGTCCCCCTCCACTTTCCAGTGTGACTGCCATCTAAAAGTGTTTGCCACAGGCACTTAAGACCCTGTCCCCGAAATTTAACCCAGGTCCCAGCTAGCCATTTACAAAATATTAGATCCTGCAGGTATATTTCATTGCTTCATTTTCATATAGAAAAAACACAAATATTTCAGTGATTTTTCACAAAAAAAACACCCCATCCATGTAACCAGCATCTAGGTCAAGAAACAGAACAAGCCCAACCCACCAGAATCCCCCTGACTCCCCTCCTGGCCACTGTCCCCCACCCACTGGCCTGATTTCTAACACCAGAGGTTGGTTTGGCCTGGGAATTTTTTTGTTCATTTGCTTTAAAGATTCTATTTATTATTTATTATTTATTATTTTTAGAAAGAGAGAGCGAGTGGGGGAGAGTGGCAGACAGGGGTGGGGAAGAGAGAGAGAGAGAGAGAGAGAGAGAGAGAATCTTACGCCCAGCAGAGCTGGACATGGGGATGCAGGGCTCGATCCCACAACCCTGGGATCATGACCTTAGGGGAAATCAAGAGTCCAACGCTCAACTGACTGAGCCACCCATGTGCCCCTTGACTGTTTTGTTTTGTTTTGTTTTGTTTATCACTCCTCTTGACTTCATTTCTTTATTTGCAATATAGGAATCATTTTTTTTAACCTTATTTATTGTGGTAACACACATATTTTGAAAAAGTTGCCATTGAAATCATTTCGAGGTGTACATTCAGTGATATTAATTATATTCATGACACTGTGCGACCATCACCACTGTTTCCAGAGCTTTTCCATCACCCCAAACAGACCCTTTCATAAAGCAATAACTCTTCATTTCCCCATCACCTCCAGCCCCTGCTAACCTCTGATCTCTTTTGTCTGTAAATATCTCATGTAAGTGGAATTGTCCAGTATTTGTCCTTTTGTGACTGGCTTATTTCACTGAGCATAATGGTTTCGAAGTTTATCTGTGTTGTAGCAGGGGTCAGAACTCCATTCCTTTTATGGAGAATAATGTTCCATAAAGGAATATATATATGGACGTACCCCATTTTATCTGTTCATCTATTGTTCCCACCTGTTGGCTAGCTTGGCCTGCCTTTGAATTGTATATAAATGGAATGATGCAGCCTTTACTTCTTTATGTCTACCTTCCTGGACTCAACTTTGTGAGATTCTTCTATGCCTTTACCTGTAGTTCGTTCATTTTCAATAGTCTATAGTATTTGTATGTTTATAACACAAGTATCCATTGTACTGTGGATGGACGCTTGGTTTGTCTGGCTATCACAAATAGTACCTAAAAGAGTATTTAATACTGTTACGTGTGTTTTTCAACACCACTAAACAGCTAACTTAATTCTGATCCCATCTACCTGGAGATAGCAGCAGATCCCAAGAATTAAGGGCTCAGTCCTGCAAGACTGCCCTCCCCCATCCCCTCAGATACTTACCTGTGCTTCTGATCCATAGGCTATATAGATCAGAGGTTCTGACAACCTAATCGGGTTAGATTAATTTGCTAGAGCCACTTACAGACCTCAGAGAAACACTTTACTTCCCAGATTGCCAGTTTATTATAAAAGGATCTAACTCGGGAAGAGATGCATAGGGCAAGGCTTGTGGAGGGGACGAACCTTCACACAGAAGTGCTCAGAACCCTGGCTTGGGGTTTTTATGGAGGCTTCGTTATGTAAGCATGGTACATTAAATCATTGGCAATTGGTGATTGAACCCAATCTCTAGCCCTTCTTCCTTTGCTGGAGGTTGGGGGTTGGGGAGGGTGATGGAACTAAATTTTCCAACCCTCTAAACCCTGATGGGTCCCCTGGCAACAAGCAATCACCCATAGGTAACCTGGGGGCGTTCCAAAAGTCACCTCATGAACATAACAAAAAGCACTTTATAGCTCCTACCACTTAGGAAATTCCAAGGGTCTTAGAAGTTGTGTGCCAGGAACCTTAAAGAAAATCAAACATATTTCTTATTATAAATCACAATAACACAGTGCTGCTATGAATATTTGTACACATGCCTTTTCATAAACAGGTGTATGCATTTGTGTTGAGCATACATCTAGAAGTGAAGCTGCTGGCTCAGGGAGTATGCGTATATTCAGCTTTCACAGATGATGCCAGACAGTTTTCCAAAGTTGTGCTCCTTGTGTCCCCATCAACAAGGTATGAGACTTCTGGTTGCTCCACAACCTGTCAATGCTAGATAGTGTTGTTGTTGTTTTTTTTTTTTTTTTTTTCATTTCAACCCTTCTGGTGGGTAAATAGTGGCATTGCATCGTTGTGTTACTTTATTTCATTTTATTTATTTTGAGAGAGAGAGAACGGGAGAGCGAGTGCATGTGAGCAGGGGAGGGGCAGAGAGAGGGGGAGAGATTGAATCCCAAGCAGGCACCGCACTGCCAGCACCAAAGCCTAACTCGGGGCTCAATCTCACTACCATGAGATCATAACCTGAGCCAAAATCAAGAGTCAGATGCTTAATCTGAGCCACCCAGGCACCCCTGGGGTATTCTTTTTTAATGAAGTGCTGACCGAGTCATTTATCCATTTTTCTTTGGATCAAATGCTTTTTTTCCCCTTATTGTTTTGTAGGAGTTCTTTATCTATTTTGGATACAAGTCTTTTGTGGGACATGTGGATTTCAAGTATCTTCCACTCTGAAGCTTCCTGTTTATTCTTTCAATGTGTCTGGTGAAAGGGTGCTCTTAATTTTAAAGCTTTGCTTTCTAAAGTAAATTTTGAAAAGGTTTGTTTACAGTGTCATTTAACACTTACAACTGTGAAGTCATATCCCCAGGAAAAATACTAAATCTGTGTTAAATGTCTTTGCCTCCTTTTCTCCCCCTCCAAACTAATTCTGTTGGATGTCCACCATAAACATCCAAAATTAGAATGCGCTGAGGTCATTTCAGGCTATTGTGTCTTCTGCAAATAGTACTTCCTTGTTTAAAATAAAGGAATCAGAAAGCTTCAGGTAATGGGAGAGCCTTAATCAAAACCTGTATATAAAAAGACTCCTTTTCTGAGAGATTTGTTTGGAAGGAAAAAATGTATTCAGGCATGGCTGGTCTTCACAGAAGTATTCGCAGTTCCACTGCTGCAAAAGAAAAACATTGAAAATACCCAAATGTCCTAATTATGGTACCTTCATTCAATGGAGTACTGAAGAGCCATTCAACAAAGGCAAGATGAATTTATGCATAAGAATATAGACCTAAGAAGGAAAACGGCAGGGAGCAGAACGATGTGTGTGATAAACCATCTGCAAGCAAGCGTCCCTTGTGCACACACAGTCTGCTGGGAAGGAATCACACTGGTGGTAGGAAGGGAGTTGAGGGGTGCAGAGGTGGGGGGGAGGGTCAAATTATTTGGGACATTCAAAATATTTTTCTTTTAACTCATGGCTATCTATTATTTATTCCAAAAAAAAAAAAAACTATTTAAAAATTTGAAAAATACAAAATAGAGAAACTTGAAAAGAAATAAATACTTCCATCCTAGGAAATACATGCAGTTGTTTTTGTCTGAGCCCCGAATGGTTCCCTTCCAACCCGTCAAACTTCCCTCTACCCCTTTGCTACTGGAGGGAGGACCAAGGAGAGGGCTGAATATAGGGGTGTCTCCCTTTGGGTTCTACTCTCAGCAATGAGGGACCACATGTGTGGCAAACTCAGGACCGACTTCTCCATGAGGCACAATGGATGCAGTGCCTGAGGTCCACAGTTATTCTAGAGGCCTATGGAAATGTTGTAATTATTTAAAATCACTAGGAAAAAAGAGAATATAATCCATCCTGGATTATATTTGTCTTTATACCCATACAGTCATAAAATATAATTTTGTACAATTGTGTGTATATAATTTTTATTTTTTGACAAGGAAGGGGCTCATGATGGCATAAAAGTGCCTAGAAAGTCATAATGTGGTCCTAGCTACATAGTAAATACTTTAGGTTTGGGGAACAGATAGTCTGTTGTGACCGAACCCAGCCCGTGCAGCAGAAAACAACCATAGACAATACAGTAGTACCCCCACGCGGGAGGATATATATTAAGACCCCCAGGAGATGCCTGAAATCGCTGATAGAACTGAATCTGCATATACTATGTGTTTTCCTATACGTACATGCCTACGATAAAGTTTAATTTATACATTAGGCATAGTAAGAGATTAACAACAATAACTGATGATCGAATAGAACTATTATAGCAAGTATTAATGAAAGTTCTATGAATGCAGTCTCTCTCTCATACCTTCTTGTACTGTACGCACCCTTCTTCTCGTGATGAGGCGAGATGATGAAATGCCTATGTGATGAGATGGAGTGAGGTGAATGACCCAGGCACTGAGATGTAGCAGGGGTAGGCTGCTGTTGACCTTCTAATAATTCCAGAGGGAGGATCATTTACTTCCGGACCGCGGTTGACCCCGGGTAACTGAGGCTGCAGAAAGTGAAACCACAGATAAGGGGGGACGGCTGTACACAGCCGGCAAGGAGTGGCTGTGTTCCAACAAAACTTTATTTACAAAAACAGGTGGGGGGGCAGGGTTTGGTCGAGGGCCAACCCTCGGCTGTGAGTGCCCAGTACTGCTTCTCATTTGTTAATGAGTAAATAGGCTGAAGAGGGGGATTGCTATGAGTGAGGCCTGACGCCCGTCTGATGGTTGACTTTGGGTGGTTGATGGGGTTGCATACTGGCCTGGGGGTCAGTTTTCACGTCCCCCCTGCTCCTACCCTGTATAGTGACCTTGAGCAAACTGCCGTCCCTTGCCCAGCCCCTGTCTATAAGATGGAGGCAGTGTCTCCCATTTGCTGGACTATGAGGAGACAATGAAATGGGACAGAGGAGGACATGGAAGGGCCTGGAATAGGAAAAGGAGATTCCCACTGGGCAGCTCAGGGCAGGAACTGCCAGCTTCCTGGAAGCCTGGCAGCCTAGGGAACGTACTTTGGCAGAGAAAAGAAGGAGGTGGGGGCAGCCAACAGCGTGACCCGAAACACAAACAGTCCCCAAAGAGAGGCCGAAACTCTTAGGTTGGTGAAAACACGCTTGTCAAGTTTTTGTCCGGCCTCTGAGCAAGATGAGGTGGCGGGGGGGGGGGGGGGGGGGGGGGGGGGGGGGGGGGGGGGGGGGGGGAGGGGAGGGAGGTGCCCCAGGCTGGTCTCCATTGGCAGTGGCCAGTAGTGGCTGGCAGGGACCTGGATGTGTGTCCAGCCAGAGGTTGCCCAGGTGCACCCGCGTGCAGTTGGTGATCAACCAGGACTCTGGCTTCAGAACTGGAGCCTGCACCTCAGCGGCCAGGCGCCCAGCCCCAGGGAGGGAGCTCCGCATTCCCATGTCTCTGCAGGGCTGCCCAATGGCCTGGTCAGGCAAGCTCTAACATGACCTGGAAGGGAAATTTGTAAGCATGTATTAAAATAGACAACACAGGGGTGCCTGGGTGGCTCAGTCGGTTGAGTGTCCGACTTCGGCTCAGGTCATGATCTCACAGTTTGTGAGATCAAGCCCTGCATCGGGCTCTGCAGACAGTGCAGAACCTGCTTGCGATTCTCTCTCTCCCTCTCTCTCAAATGATAAATAAATAAACTTTAAAAAAAATAAAATAGGAATGCCTGGGTGACTCAGTTGGTTGAGCATCCAACTTTGGCTCAGGTCATGATCTCGAGGTTTGTGAGTTCGAATCCAGCATCAGGCTCTCCGTTGTCACCGCAGAGCCCACTTCGGATCTTCTGTTCCCCTCTCTCTCTGTTCCTCCCCTGCTCATGCTTTCTCTCTCTCAAAAAGAAATGAAACATTAAAAAAATAAAAGACAACATACATTTCCAGGGATCTGGGAATTTGACCTTCTCTCCAGTGTATCACACAGAGCCCTGGCAGGATACAGAATTCACTCCAGACAGGACAAGTAACATGTCGAGTTTTCATGACTTACAGAGGTGTGGCCAGGGTCACTGGACCCTACGAGGAAAGTTGAGGTACCAGACGAGCCCAGTGGGTTGACATTGCCTCCCTAGGCCTAGAGCAAGGGGAGGGAGAACATTACCAGAGGCCATCGTGAGGGTCTGCCTGCTGGAAGATGTGTGCTCCTGCCAGAGACTCTGATAAGTGGAGCGGACACAAGCTGAGGAGGTGAAAGTACCCTGACCCCCTCTCTTCCACCCTTCAGACAACAGCAAGCACCTTCTGTTGGTGCATCATAACCCGAGGCCAGAGGGCAGGTGAGCCTGCTGGGAATGCAATCCCAGGGGCCAGGCTCCCAGGGCAGGTGGAGCCAAGCAGAGATGCATGTCGAGGGGCAGATGGAGAAAAGCCTAGAGAAATGCTCCTGAGGATGCACAAGGAGGAATGGACAGGAACGGTAACCGCACCGTTGTCTGTAATATAAACACATTAGGAGCAACTTATCTGCAGAGGGAATTGTTCTGGAAATCGATTGCGCCCAGACGGTGTCAGTCAGGGCGGGTACTGCTAAGCTGCAGAACTAACTTCACCCTTAAATCTTCATGATTTAACACACACAGTCGTGTTTGCTCGGCCTGTGTGTCCAGTGCAGGTTTGGGGCTCGGGGGGAAGGCCAGTCCTCTGCTCCACACAGCCACTCAGGGACTCAGGCTGAGGCAGCCTCTTCCATCTCAGAGGGCACCCCCTTCTCAACAAGAGGATCCGGGATCAGCCCTCCAGGAGGAGGGGGAGGGGGTTGAGGCCCTTCTGTGTGAGCTGCCTCTCCCCAACAGTCACACTTGCCACTTCTAACAGCCCTAAGTATGAAGGAGGTGGGCTGCCTTCCTGTCCACTCAGGGAGGACAGGGAAACTTGGCATCCTTGCCCCTAGTAGTCTCTGTGCAAAATGGATAGCAATGAAGAAGAATGAGCTTGATCCGTACGTGCTGACGTGGAAAGGTGTCCAGGACATGATATTGGATGAAAAAATAAGCTGTAGGACATTGCACACAATATCACCTTTCTGTTAAGCAAACAAATCAGTCATGAAACAAATACGACCTCAATTATGAATAGATAAATATAGAGTATAAATGCACAGAAGTTGTCAGGGATGATGAACACCACCCTGAAGGAGCAGTTATCTCTGAGCAGTGAGAAGGATCTGGATTCTTGCCTGATCTGCAATGTTTTTACTTTATGCACAGAGAAAGAATGCATATAGTGCACACGAGTAATTGAGTGAGGGCTGGGACCTCTCCCTTCCTCCAGGGACCACAGGACCAGGTCTGAGATCAGCTCTGCCACTAATTTGCTCCGGGACCCTGGCAAAAATCATGGTGACTTTTTGGGCCTCAGTTTCCCCACTAGAAAATAGACCACAGGCTCTTGAAGGCCCCTTTCAGGGCTATAGGGCTATAGGGCTAATTTCCCTTCTCCTTTCCCCTCTGTCTTCTGGAGTCTGCAGAAGAGCCCTTCCCCCGCCCTCCCTCCCTGGTGCTGCTGCATGGACGATTTCCAGAATCACCACCTAGACATGCTGGTATGCTATTCCATCAGAGAATATGCCGCTTCTTATTTAATCAACGTGCTGTTATTGGGTCCTTTGGGAGCTTCCAGTTACTCTCATTCCAAATACAGGTGAATGAACGTTTTTGTGCACGAAAGTTTTCTCATGTTTTGAAAATAGATTTCCTGGGGCATCTGGGTGAGTTCAAGCCCCGCATCAGGCTCTGTGCTGACAGTGCAGAGCCTGCTTGGGATTCTCTCTCCCTTTGTCTCTCTCTCTGCCACTACCCCACCCCTCTCAAAATAAATAAACTCAAAAAAAGAAGAAGAAAGAAAGAAAATAGACTTCCTTAGTATTGATTCCCAAACTGCTCACTGTATTTATGAAACTAAAGAAGATCATGTGTTTGCAAAGCCTTTTGTTAACTTTCACGTTCACACAGATGTTGGGGTGGGGTGGGGAGGGCTGCACATCAGGTGACCTGGCAGACCTTGGTGAGCAGGGCATTGTGACTGGGGATGGGTTGTCTGGGCTTCTAGAGCTTTCACTCTACTTCTAAGTTGTATGTGACCTGAGGCAAGTCTGTCCTCACTGAGCCCCAGACTTTGGTGACAAAGAACTTGATTAAGTGACAGTTGTGCTTTGTTGTATTTTTCTCAGTTACAAATCACAGAAATTCCAGCTTAAATGACTGATGGAAGTATTTACTGGCTCTCACAAAAAAAAGGAAGGGTATTGACATCAGGTCTGGCTACCTCCAGGGGCTCGAACAATGCCGTCTTTCTGTCTTGTGTCTCTGTTCCCTTGCGTGCTGCTCCTTTCCATGCAGGCTGTTCCCACATACCGACAAAGGCCAGAGATGCCTTGGAACCCTGCCCGTCCCTAGTAGGAATGCAGGTGGGGTTAGGGGATTCACTCCTCCTGCTTCCCACCCGCACTTACAGCTGGGGGGAAGGGCAGCCTTTCTGCAAGTTGTAAACTGAGAGTGGGAGAGGGCTGGCTCTTCAGATGAAGATCAAGGCGTGCAGCCAAGAAATAGGCGGTGGGCACTGCGGGGCAACAGCACTGATGCCACAGCAGTAAGCAGGGCCTCCTGTTGGCCCATATTTAGGTCCACCATTGAGCTCATTTCCCATCTTACAGCAAGGGTTGAGAGCTCATGGAAGTTGCTGGACAGAGCTGGGCTCCGGGCCCTGATGTAGGACTTTCTCTGATTCACCGCACTACCCCTTCTCTGGTGCCCTTTTAAAATGTTTTCAGGACAGCTCCTGCTGTCCCCACAGCCTAGAGCAGACTGCTGGTGCAGGGTGTCCATGCGGCTAGCCTCCCAATAAAATTATGGGTCCCTTTCTGGTATCTGGGGACAGCGGGGGGACAGGAGCACAGCCCCCTCACCCCCACCCCGCCCAGGAAACTAAGTTCTGTTCTCTGGGACCCGTTCCTCCATGGGTGATATCATCTGCACACAGAATCCCTTGTCTGCTGAATGTCTTCCTCTCCATTAGGAGCTGAGTAAGAAGCTCTGGTGGGGAGTTGGGAGTGGGGACAAAGAACTTCATACACATCAGGAGAGGCTGGAGGGGGATTCTCTCTGGGCAGTGAACACAGCTGGCATGGGCATCCTCCTGGAACCAGCATGGGTGTTCAGTTCTACAGAGCTGAGAACACTGACTTGGGCCAATACCTGTTTTTGTCCAGGCCTCAGTTTACCCATCTGTACAAGAGGGGCTTAGGCTGAGAACTCTGTAGCTCTAAAACTCATTGCTTAACAGAGGGCCACCTCCTCTTTGTCAGGCTGCTTGTCTCCTTTCTGTTCCTTAAACACACTAGACCTGGTCCAGCCTCAGGATCTTTGCACAGCCTATCCCCTCTGCCTAGGATGCTCATCTTCCTCAAATGTGAACCCCACGAGGGAGGCTCTCTGTGTTATTCACTGCTGGATCCTTGGCCTGCCTCCTGACATCAGCAGACATTTACTGAATGAATGAAGGGTCAAGAGCTTTGGATTCAGAAGCAAGTGGGGCTTGAGTTCACCACTGATTAGCTGTGTGACCTTGAGCAAATTCCTTCACCTCTCTGAGCCTTGTGCTCCTCTAGTATGAAGTGCAAACAGAAGAACTACCCCGTGGGGTTCTTACCAGGATTAACTACAGTAAAGTATATAATGGCTGGTGCAGTGTGAGCCCTTGAGAACTATTTGCAATAATTCTGGATGTTTCTAAAATATTATCTGTAACTGTTTTGCCACGGGTTGAGAAAACTCCTCTGGGGCATCCATAGAATGCATCCACCAAAAGAAAACCATCTGTGGACACAAAAAGGGGTTCAAGATAGACTGTTTACTTGCTTATTTCATCATCATGGGCATATAATGCATGCTCATAAAAATTCAGGCAACAAATAAAGTGAAAGTTTTCTGTATCTTATGTTTCTCATCCAAAGCTCATGCTATATTCAATGGAAAAGGCAGGTGAAAAAACAACATGCCTGGTATGAACTCATGTTTTAAAAATAAAATATGTTAATATATACTCATAAAGGGAAGCCTATAGGGTTTACATTCAAACGTTAGGATTGTTTGGCAGGAGAGTAGAAATTGCTGGCATTTTTCGTAGTCATCTTTGCTATTTCTGTGGTTTCCTTATTGTCCTTGATGGCTGACTATGTATTACCTTTTGCAATCTGGAAAAGCCCACGTAACAGTTAACTGAGCCTCCCCACTCCCCTCGCCTGCCACCGTCTGGCTACTTGATTCCCAGGGACTCATGAAGATTCAGGTGTTCCACGTTGTCTTAGGCAGCATTACTGAGGCTTGGGCAGGGTGGGGGTGGGGGGGCGGTAGGGAGGGGTTGTGTCAGAGAGACAGAGAGAGCCCTGGTTCTCATAAATAGTTTAGGGTTGAAGAGATGGGTGTCTTGTGGTCATGGGGTTTGGTGCTATCCTAAGAAGACTCCTAGATGGGCAAAAAGAATGCGTTAAGCTAAGCACAAGTTTGAAACTCAAGTTTGGAACCCTGGCCATCAGTCGGGGCAAAAATTGAAAAAACTAAAACGCAAATCAGTAACAGCTCACCATGTCTTAAAAAATAAAGGGAGTTTATTGATACATGTAACCAAAAGCCTAGGGCCCTAGAGCTTCAGGCATGGCTGGATCTAGGTGCTCAAATGTTGCCTTCCAGAATCTTCAAGGCTCTATTTTCCTCTGTGCTGTCTCTGCTCTGAGTTGGGCTGTCTACATGTGGTGGCAAGATAACCCATTGGCAGCTCCAGGCTCCAGTTCTAGTAGCTTAGCAATCCTAACAGACACAGGGCTTCTCTCTCACAGGGGCTCTAGAAAAAGTCACAGGGAGGCTCTGATTGGCCAGGCATGGCTTTTCTGCCCACCCCTGAACCATGAGCTAGGGTGCTGATTGGCTGGTCCTGGGTCACGAGATCATCTGGCTACCAAGGGGATGGGGTCAGCTCTACCAGAATCTGAGGCCTGAGAGGGAGGGAGGGGTTGTGCTCACAGGACAATGGAGGGGGGGGGGGGGAGCTGTTTGCAGAGGGCACAACTCCTCTCCAGGAGCTGTGCTCCATGAAGTGCAGAAATGCCTTTTATCAGGAAGGCAGGATTAATCAAAGCACCCTGCCCTCAGCTCTCCCAAAGAGTGGACAAGGGAGGCCGACATGGGGGTGGGATGGGGGCAGGGAGAGGAGTAAAGGGTGTGTGTGGGGGGTGACGGTGGTGGAGGGGAGTCCTGTCCTGCCTGAAGACCAGAAGGCAGGGCAGTTCAGAGTCAGCAAGGGGCTGTGGCTACATCGGCCCCCCTTCCAGATCTCAGTATCCCCATGGGTACAGAGAGGTTGATCTGACTGAAGCTGACAGGTTTTAGCATGGTGCTATGTATCCTTGGATGAAATTATCGGGGAATAGCTGCCTCTGCCTTTCCAGTGACTCGGAATGATTTCTTAATGGAAATCTAGTTTATTGCTGTGATCCATGCTGGCAGGGAATGATACCATTTTTTTCCAGGAGGGGCCTTTTAGCTTGGTTGTAAATGAAGGGGAGTTTGGAGGCTATTTCTGGCAAAGACTGAGGTGGGTGAACAATGTGGGGTTGGGAAATGTCAGGAGCCCTTGGGGAGAAACCTGAGTCAGGGTCTGGGAAGAAGGGCTGGTGCAGAGAGCAAGGAGGGGCTGGGCAGCTGGGAGGGGAGCTGGTGGGACAGGAATGTCACTCCTCCCGGCACCTGTCCCCAGGCTTGGAGACCTTTGACCCCATCTCACAAACACTCCTGGAGAGAAAGGCGAGGAGGGAAGCCTCCTCAGTGCCATCAGGTACCTGCGTCTAAAATAGAGATATTAGTAGCAAACTACTGAGAGTCTGACATGGGCTGGGGGCTGTTCTAAGTGTGTACAGGGCTTCCCTCAGTCAAGCCTCACAAGTGTATGAAACAGGCATGGCTATTAGCCGCGTTCTACAAGTGGGGAATCTGAGCTCAGAGACATGAAGCGCCTTGCTCAAGGACACTCAGCTGGTGAGCAGTGGAGCCACGATCAACAACTGGGTGCCTGTAAGGATGGGCAGGCTAGGCTTGGAGGCAAGCGATGGTCAGGACACAACTGCTGGGTGAGCCAGCGGAGGAAGGCAGGAAACTCAACTAACTTGAGGAAGGAGGGTGGGACTCTGGAAAAGGCAACCCTTAACCTGGGCCTTGAAGGATCTATACAATTTAGACAGGCTGAAATGTGCAAGGAAGAGTTTTCCAGTGGGAGGGAACAGCATAAACAAAGGCATAGAGGCAAGCAGGTGCAGGGGACATTTGGGACAGGACAAGCAGCCTGGCAGGGTCTCCCCCAGTGCTTTTGGGTCACAAAGCCACTTGAGCAGTGGGATGAGGGTGGTACTACTGCACCCTGAAAGGGCCTTGAGGCCTGGAATTTCCAGCATTTGGGGGGACGGCTGCGGGATGGCTATCCCCAAACCGTGGGTAGTTTCAACCCGTGAAACCACACAAGGGGGCAAGGGGGGAAAGCCTTGGGCCCCAGAGCCAGGACTGGAGGATGCGGAGGCACAGAAAGCCTTGCTCCCCTTGGGCCTACGTGGAGGAGTCTGCTGCAGTCTGGGAGGCTGTGGATGGACAGGAAGCCGGCCATTCCTTCCGTGAGCCAGAGAATGGCCTCTGTGTGAGCCACAACAAAAAGGCTTTTCTGCCAAGTTGGAGGGGGAGGAAGAGGCCAGTTGGCCCCTGCCCCAGCCTGAAAGGGGGCTCTGTTGGTGGCCCTGGGGTCTTCGATGCCTAGAATGTATGGGGAGGGAAGGCCAGGGTGGGCAGAGGCCTCCTCATCCCTATCTCTGTTCTCCAGCAGCACCAGGGTGAGCTGGGCCTAAGCTGCTGTGCAAGACAATCTGTCTGGGTTCTTCTCCCAGCATGACCATTTCCTAGCTGTGTGACTTTAGCCAAGTCACTCAACTTCTCTGAGCCCTGCTTTTCTCATGAGTAAACTGTAAGTGGAGGAGTATGCACAGCCACTGGGGTCGCGATTGAACACTGAGCAGTTGCTGAGTGCCGGGCACCATCACCAGCCCTGTCCAGCCATCCATCCTCCTTTCACTCTCCCAGCGACCCCCGGCAGGTCATGTCACCCCCTCCCTTGAGGTGTAGGCACCCTCAGCCTCAGGCTGAAGCCCAGGATGTTTGGAGACTCTCAAACTCCAAGCTGTGCAGATGCAGAGGCAAGAAGCCTGGAAGGAACATGCCACACTGTCAACACTGGCCTGGGGAATTGGGTGGCTTATATTTTGCATCTTTTTGTGTATCTGTTACATCGTAATTATCTTACTTGGGAATCAGCAAAACGGGGACCGTGGGGCCCATGGTGAGTTTAGGTAGAGCCACATTAAACAAAACCAATGTAAAGATGCACGTTCCTGTTAATCCTGGTGGGGGAGGGGTGTCAAGTTGCACCACTGGTCTCTCTGAAGTCACCTCGGAGACCTTCACACTCTTCAGCCCGAGGGACAATAAACGGGGCTCCCCAGATGAGCTGTTCCTTCAGCCATTGGGTTTCTCTGAGATTTTACCAGAGAGCTCAGGGGTGCAAGTCTCCTCAGGCAATTTCCTGAGGAGCTGAGGCCTCGTCTGCCAAGTCTTCCCTGGCCTGCGCCCTGAGGAAGAGCTCGGTGAGAGGTCTCACATCCTCTCCTTTTTCGCCCCTGTGCCTCCACACCGCCCTCCACCCGCCTGGTGACCTCTGGGCTTCTGGGTGACCCTAAGGCTGCAGGCTTCGGGCAGACCTAGGTGGGGCCCTGTGGCTTCTGCCACAGAAAAGCTGACGAGATGGCTTCTGCCTTGGCCCTCCATGCTGACTGCTAAGGCCCCTGTGGTGGGGGAGCTCACAGGCCATTTCCTAGCTGAGCCCGAGAGGCCTTTGGGGCTTCTGAGGGCCAGAATTTCCTACTCTCCTCAGCCAGTTTTCAACACAAAGGGAGGAAAGGGTGGGATCAAGGGGGCTGGGGAAGAGGTGGGCAGCTGAGGGGAGGGTGGGGCCTGCAGCAGGTTGAAAGACCCTGTCCCGCTGTCGTGGAGGCCAGGCCCGCTCCCTGGTCGGGGTGGAACCCCACTAGAGCTGATCACTGCATTTCTGGGGGTGCAGGCCCGTACCTGATAGCTTGGCCCAGAGGATGGACTTGGGTGCAAGGCTTGCCAGCCACGCCCAGACCCGAGGGGCAGTGACACTCAGTCTCCTGCTGTCCTGGGCATTGTCTGCAGCCTGCCCAGCGTGAGATTTTCTGCTTCTTCAACTATGACAGGGCAGATCTCGGGTGCCCCCTCACCCTCTGAGCAGAGCAGGTGATGAGGGGAGCTTTTCAAGTGCAAAATGGCACCGCGTCCCATCTCTTGCCTCCGAGCTGAGTCTTCAGGCGGCCCAGAACCCAGTCTGGATGGGTGGAAGGACTGGGTGGCCTGGCCTGGTTTCCCACCCCTCCTGGACACCCAGAGCCTGTGGGAAGCTGGAGTGCCCTTTTTCACCATGAATGAATGTCAAGTAAATGCTGTACTCCTTCTCTTTCCCACCCTGGCAGGGCCAATCGCGGTCCCCTGCCTCACCTTTCTCGGGTCTATGCAAGGCAACCACCCCTTCCTCTGAGTGCTGCCCCTCCCAGGGCCACTGGGAAGGAGCCACCATAGACCTGGGAACAAGGTCCCTTCAGCATGAGGGCAAGTTCCCTAATCCCAGCCTGGACTCACTCCTGTCACCCGCAGCCCCTCCAGCTGTACGGTCCAGCCCTGGGCCTCTCACAAAGGAGGCCACACTTGCCGGCTGTACAATTTAATCAGTGCAGATTATTTACAGAAAGAAACGTATGAGGGTGGACACTGACCTCCACCCCCCATCCCTTGGCTGGCTCTCCGGTTCTGAGGATGGAGGGGGGAGCAAGCCGCTGGACCTGTGATCCAGGTCAGCCCATGAGAACCCCTCCCTCCAGGGGCCTCGGGGATCTGGGTGGCAGGCGCGCTTGCCCCGGGCTGAGGGGAAGCAGAGGGGACAGAGCCGGCTGTACAGTACCATTTCCACAGCAGCCTTGCCGCCTGCTTACTTTGGGAAGGAAAAGAAGGAGGAAGTGTCTCTGCCCTCAGGGCTGAGCCAAGGAGAAGGGGAGTCTCCGAGGCCACAATGGGCTCCTCTGGGAGCTCCACAGCCACATCCCAGTCTGCATGAGGGGATGAGCTGCTGGCCCCTCTCCACAGTGTCCCCCCCCCCCCCAGTGCCCTGGGGGACAGGGAGTGGAGGGGAGGAAACCCCAAGCCTGGTGCATGGTGGGCTGTGGGCACCCATCAGCCCCCTGTCTCCCTGGGGCCACTGGGACCTTGGCAGCTGGCGCCTGAGACCGGTGGGGTTCTGAGACCCCTGAGGACAGTGGTGTGGATGAGGGTGGGTGGGAAGAGGCCCAAGGAAGGAGCCCAAGTGGGTCATAGCTCAGAGAGGAGTGGACGGGGGCTAGAAGCCCAGCCTGGGGGGGGGGGGGGTGGCGAGGCTCCTGGGTGGAGGGGCCGTGGCAGACCCCCTTTGGTCCTTGGTAAGGCAGGCCAGGAGGTGTGGGCTCAAGCGGTATGTGGGAGCTGGGGCTGTGGGCCCCTTGGCTGGTCGGGGGTGGGGTGGGCGTCTTAAGACACGAGAAGCCTCAGTTACTGGGGTTGAGAGAGGTGGGCTGGGAAGCAACCAAAACTCAACATGACTCATGGCCAGTAGGCTACCTCACCCTTCCGTCTGTCCCCTGTGGCCTGGCCTGCCCCCAGGGAGTAAGCTCTTCCTAAGTCAGAGATTCAGGTGGGTGGAGACTAGTCAGGTTCCCCCAGTCTCCAGAGCTCGCTCAGGTTGAGGAGGGCCCCTCCAAAACCCTTCAGCTACTTTCCAACTGGGCCTTCTGACCCTCTGGTTCTCTGGCTGTGCCCAAGCCAGAGGCGGGAAGGGGTGGGAAGGGGTGGGGTCGGGGAGGTAACCCCCTGTCCAGAGCAGAACTACATTTAGAAAACTCTAACCCCTGTCCTGATGGACTGCTGCTCCTAGTCAGGAAAGTAGAAACAAATACTCAATTAGTGCGCAAAAAAAAAAAGAAAAAAGAAAAAAGAAAGAAAAGAAAACCCTGGGCATAAATAAACAATGGGGCAGGGCTGGCAGGGATGTTGGAGGGGCCTGGAGGGGCCCCCACCCAGGGGCTGAGGGAGCCATGGAAGGCCCTTGCTGGGTGCCCCCAGGAGCCGTCTCAAAACCACGGGCACCGCCAGCCCCGGCCCCGTTAGCACCGTGAGGAGCGGGAGGGCCGGGCGCGGGGCGGGGTCAGACCCACTCCTGCAGCGAGCGCTTGCAGTAGAGGAGCATGCGCGGGGCGCCCTTGCGCTGCATCTGCACCAGGGCGTAGGTGAGGCCCAGGATGCAGAGGAGCAGCAGCAGCGGTGGCACCAGCACCATCACCATGTTCACTGTCCGCGTGACCTCCTCCATCTGCACCACCACTCGGCTGCCCCCGTCCTCACCTGTCCCCTCCCCGAAGTCCCCCTCTCCGCCACCCGCGCCGGCCTCGCGGCCCTCATCGCCCTCTTCGCTGTCACCGCCCGCCCCGGGCTCTGCACCCCCATCGGGGTTGAAGGGCGGACGCGCCACATCGGGCCATCGGGGTCCCGTGTCCACGTGCTCTTGGCAGCCCATGAAGTCCCGCAGGATGGATTTGGGGTAGCCCGGCTCCATTCGCAGGCGCTCGTTGTCAAACTTCCAGTACTTGGTGCCCTTGTAGAAGTACGTGTAGGCTGCAGGGGCAAGCGGGGATGAGTGGTGTCAGGCCGTGCCCCAGCCACCAGCCGGTGACCCTCAAAGAAGACCAGGACAAGCTGAAGGAGCCCCAGCTTGAAAACACCCACCCTGGGGGCGCCTGGGTGGCTCAGTCAGTTAAGCGTCTGACTGCCACTCAGGTCATGGTCTCACGGTTGGTGAGTTGGAGCTCCGCATCGGGTTCTCTGCTGTCAGCACAGAGCCTCCTTGGGATCCTGTCCCCCCCGCCCCTCGCCCCCTCTGCCCTGCTTGCACACTCTCTCTGTCTCAGAATAAAAACTTAAAATAAAACACCCACCTTCTCACTCGCTTGCCTGAGCATTTTCAGATCTGGCCCCTCTCAACTTATGGGAGCCAGACCTGGCTCGGAGAGGGGCAGGGTTTGGGGAAAGGACCTGACGGTGCTGCCTGTGCTTCCTGGCTGCGGCAGCACGCAGAAGGGTCTTGCAGCCTGACACATAAGGGCTACGGTCAGGGGGCCCTGCTACCATGTCCCAGGACTGGCTCACCCCACACCAGAGAGGTCAATGTCTTGCTCAAGGCCAGCCTTGCACACGGCCAGCCTGCAGCAGACCTGGAGCAGAGCCTAACATTGCCTTGGATGGGCTCTGTGGCTTTGGGTGCTCTGCCCATGTCCCATCAGCCCCATGAAGGGCCAAGTCTGAACTATGAGTGAGTCTATACTCTGCTGATCACAATGAGATCAGAGTAGTTGCATGGCGATGCCGTCACACACAGATGCCATGTGACCTGCCTAAGCACTGGCAAAGTCAGTGGGGTCTCCCCTGAGCCTAAGAACCTGGAACCTGAGAACCAAGACTAATGGTTTTTCGTAAGTTTGCCAGAGACCCTGCTGGAGAAATAAAAGCCACGGCTCCCTGGTGCTTAGTTATAATGACAAAGGTCAAGCTTCCTTTCCAGGCAGGTAAGCGGGCACCTTGGTAGGACTCTTGCCCACCATTGCTTTGAGCCAAGCTAACCCCCCTCAGGCTTCAGGCTCCCTGTGGGTTGCCCCGGAGGGAACAGGGTAGTTCTGAGTTCCTGCTCTGGACACAGGCGGACCTGGGTTGGACTCTTGGTTCCCCGCAACTTTCTTTCTGTGGGGTTTGGGGCCCTTTACTCAAGCTCTCTGGTTTAGTGTGACTGTCTGTAAAGAGGGGATGGAGACAGGACCAGGACAGTCATGCTCTGGAAGCCCCCGGCCCAGGGCCTGCCATGGCTGCATCCCTCACACCTGCCATCGAAAGGCTGGGTGAACCCTGTGTGTGGAGGAGGGGATGGTGAGTGCTGGGCGGGCTGCAGGGGGTTGGCCCAGTACCTGCATCGTTGCTCAGGAAGGCCCCTTTGGGGGAGGTAGGGATCCCCTGCCACACGCTGATGGGCTTAGGGTAGCCGGGGTCTCCACGCTGTGTATCCTCATTAAAGCGCCAGTACCTGTGAGCAGAAGCACCGGCTGTGGTTCTCTGGGTAGGGGCGTTCGGCTGGGGCCTTCTGCCTTTGAGGAAGGCGGTGCTCACCTGTCCTCTTGGAAGAAGAAGGTGTGACCTGTGGGTTCCCACCAGATGGCTGTGTCGATGCGGTCGTAGGGGATGCCCAGGCCGTAGCTGGTCAGCGGTTGCGGGTAGCCGGGCTCTAGGTTGGCTTCTCGGAAGAGCCAGTAGCGGTCACCTGCAGGAGGAGGGGCAGGTGGGTGAGGACAGGCCTGGGGCAGAGGAGCGTGGGAGGGAGGGGACACGGGGAATGCTGTCCTGGGCTTACACATCCACACACATCCGCTGCCGCACTTACCCCCCCCCCCAACGCCCTTGTACACAGGACAGTATAGGCACTGACCCCTACACACACACAAGACAACTCACTTGCACGTCACACACACTCAGCACTCACGGGCACCTGTGACATACTCATTTACACACGTACAAGTCACTCACTCACACCTGTACCCACAGCACACGGTCACACTATAAATGGCCTGCACTCCCATGTGAACGTCCGCCCCCCCCCCCATACACAGTTCTTGTACAGAGGGAGGAAAGAGGGGGAGCCCTGCCTGGACTCTGGGCCCAGGGACTTTAAGCGTGGGCTCAGGCCAGCTGGGCTGGGGACACAGCTGATCCACCGGGGGTGCCGCCCTTGAGGCCCTCCCCAGAGAGGCAGGCCGCACAGGGAGGGCCGGTGGCAGGGAGCTCCACTGTCCCTGCAGACAGACCACAGAAATCCTGCCCGGGAAGGAGGGGACGGGGGGGCCCTTGTCTTATGAGGAGGGGCTGCAGGAGGCACAAGACGCAAGGAAGGAGGAGTCACATGCGGAGCCCCTGTGCTGCAGATGGACGCTCGCCTCCAGTCAGAGCAGCCGCTGGCCCCCAGGGGCCCAGGTCCCCCTGTCCCCAGGTTTCTGTCTCCTCCTGGCCCACCCCTGCCTTGACTCGGCTCCCCACACTGTGGACATGCCATGTAGCCCTTTGCTCTCCCCCTCCTTCAGGCCCGCTGGGTCAGAGGCCAGGCCAGAGGTCAGGGAAGGGAGGCCGCCCTGCCCTCCCACCTACCCCAGCTTACCTTTAAAAAAGACAAAGCGTCCATCTTGGCGCTCGTAGGCAGCACTGATGTCACTGGGCAGACCACGCCAGAAGTGCCCAATGGGCATGGGATAGTTGTCCAGGACGCGGTTGTGCCGGACCCGCCAGAACCAGCGGCCCTGGGGAGGGCGTGGGTGTGAGTGGGCAGGGCAAGCTCACTCCCTCATACCGGGAGAGGCCCCTCATCCGGCTGCCCTTTCCTAGGTCAGGGAGATCCAGAGGGGTGGCTTGGAAAGCCAGGGCAGCACCCGTAAGTGAGCTCTGGGCGGGGTGTGGACCCCTGCACTCGCTGTGTGACCCTGAGCAAGTCCCGTGTCCTTCAGGCTGGTTTCTTCTTGGTCTAGGGTCTGAGGGCTCCCCAGGGCTGCTCAGTGAGGGAGGGGTGGGTGTGCTCGGGCAGTCAGGTGGGGCAAGGATGCAGGGGTGGGATGTGGGGGCTGCTCTCCTGCTCTGAGACCGGGCCAAGGGATCAGGGGAGACACGGGCAGGGGCCAGACCTTGAACACGAACATCTCCCCACGCAGCATGGCTACTGTGTCAAAGTCCCCGTCGCAGATGTTAGGGCCATACTGGTCAGGCCGTTCCGTGGCTCGGGGCTGGGCTGGGGGGCCTGGCTTTGGGGGCCGCTCCGGCTTCCCGCCTGGGGGTGGTGGCTGAGGGGGTCTGGGAGGCCGATGGTCTGGCCGGCCCGGTCGCCGGGGAGTCACAGTGGGGAGAGGCCGGGTGGGCTGTGGCTGACCATCCGGGGTGCCTGCAAAGTGGGGTGGGGTGAGTGGGAAGTCAGAAGGTAGCCCCTACTCAGAACCAGGGGACCCTGGGGCACCCACCCCGGAGAGACATGTGCTTCAGCGGTGGGGTCTACCCAGGTGACGCGCCCCCCCGTCTGTCCACAGCCGACCCCTCCCCCACACCTGCCATCACCCTCAGGAGGACCTCTGTCCTCCATACAGCCCTCTCCTTCACCTCCCCACACTGGACGTGGATCACTGTGCCCCTGAGGCTGCCCTTTCCTCCACTTCCCCTTGGGGACATTCCCCTCAGGACACCAGCCTGCTTTGGTGGACACATGCAGAGGAAAGAACATGGTTCTGTGACCTCTGCCAGGGGCCCATCTTCTTACCAGGTTGCCGGGGACAGAGTGAGGAAGTATCTGTCATGTGCCCAGCAAGGCAGGTACCGCCAGCCCTAACAAGGGGCTAGGGGTGGTGCTGAGTGCAAGCCGGGCCCACAGAATCAGTCCTCAGGAGCCCTTACCACTGGAGGCCTTCTCAGGTGGGGCCTGGGCTGAGGGGGGTGCCACCTGCCTCAAAGCCACCGGGAAGTGATAAGCCAACAACACTCGCTGGCGAGCTTGGGACAGGCTTGGGTTGGGAGCGAGAGTAGGAGGAACGAGATCTGGGACCAGGGCATCTTCTGTCTAATAAGAGTATCAATGACACTGAGGAGGAGAGGAGCGGTCTGTGAGGGGCCTGGGAGACCCCAGTCTGGAGCCACCATGAGGGCCCTAGAGTTGGCCAGTCCTGCGTGTGACTTCCAGCACCATCACTCACTCCCTGAGTGATGTGGACAAGTCACTAATCCTCTCTGGGCCTGTTTCCTCATCGACACAACAGGGAAAGCAGTGGTGCCTATGCCTGGTAGGGCTGGGAGTTGAGAGCCGGCGTGCAGAGCCCGCTGGCCGTGCCCACGCTGCCCGCTCACCGTAGAGCTGCTGGATGCCCCGGAGGTCGTCCTCGGGCAGCTGGAAGGTGTCGGTGTCCATCCACTGGTAGAATGGCGCCATGATGGCACTGGGGTTGCTGGAGTGCTCCAGCCCCAGCGCGTGGCCCAGCTCATGCACAGCCACCAGGAAGAGGCTGTTCCCTGCAGTGGGGATCGGCCGGGGTGGGGGTGGGGGGTGGCACAGTCAGCTTTGCTCTGGCCCAGGCCCTGCGGGCTGAGGCCATCAGAGAGCTGGCCCTTCTGCCATTCTCAGAAGAGGCTGAGCTGCTCTGACTGCCTGGCCTCAAACTTCCCCATCTGAGAGGTGGGTAAAATGATCCCTCCCTTTCCCTACCACCCCTTGGAGGTCATGGGACAACAGACTGAGATACTGAGGGTCAGTGCTCTGGAAAACTGCACTGGATGAAGCTCTCCCCTCCCAACCCTGTCTCTGCTCAACTGGGTCAGAGGGCACTGCCCAGCTCCGGCTCTGCCTCCCCTCCCCTGCCCCGGCCAGGTGTTCTCACCATGCAGGTCGGTGCTGGAGAAGGTCCAGGGCTCATCTGCATCGAAATGGGTATCCCCGCCCAGACCAGGGCCAGGGAAATAGGCGTGGGCCAGAAAGCCCCCTGTGCCATCAAATGGTGAGCTGTCGCCGTGGAAGCCAGAGGCAAAGAGTACCATGATGTCAGCCTCTTTCTGCCTCCGCAGCCGGATGTCTTCATAGGGCACCTCCTGGAAGACCAGGGGCGTGGCCTGCTCCCACACACGGAAGGCCCTTCGCACTGCCTCCAGTGAGTGGTACCATCCCAGCTTCTCTGTGTAGTTCTGGATGCTGCAGTGGGCAGGGAGACCAGGGAGTGAACCCAGGGCCTACTGGGTCCGCTGTCCACTGCTAGCACCCACTGGGTGGGGGCGAAGACACATGGTCACAAGGAACATGTGTAAGATCTGAGCTGGTTCATGGACGGTGCCCATCAATATCAACTACTAGTTTATTCTGATGTGAATTTGAAAAAGACAACTAACATGTCAAACCCAGGAGTTCATTAGGATATGGCTAAATAAGGTTGCACTGTATTCAGTTAGCTTAAATAAGAAAACCACTAATAAAAGTGCTATGAAGCTAAGAGAAAGAACTAGACAGTTTGATACAAATGGCTGAGGTTTAGGAAACCCAGGCCAAATGGCTCTGATGATTGCAGGGTCAGGCTGTCCTAAGTTCAAGGCCGGGCTCTAACATAATCTATGTGACCTTGGGCAAGTGACTTAAGTGTTTCTGAATTTGAGTTTCTTCATCTGTAAAATGGGGAAAAGGAGAGTAGCGCTCTCATCTTGGGGGCCCTGGGAGGATTAAATGAATTAGCTCATGTAGAACATGGGTCTGGAGTCTGCACGTGATAAAAGCATGATGAGGCCTGTTATTACCCACATAAATCAGATTAAGCTTCTGTGTGCTGGACAGATCTCCTCCCTTAAAAGCTGTTGGAGCCATGAAGTCACTCTGGGGGCCTAGGGTCTAAGTGGCCGCGGGGGCCGCTCTTCCTCAGGAGATAGAGCTGCGGGTAGGACTGCGGAGGGACTAAAACAAGAAGGGGAGCCCTCAGGGACTGCCACATGGCTCAAGGCTCAGGAGGCTTTCTTGCCAAAGGACTCAGCAGAAAGGAGGAAGGTGCCTGAACCAGGGTTTTTGCAGGGGACTTGCTGCCTGCACACCTGACAGATGCCCGGATTCCAGCCCTTTCCACCCTCCCCCTCAACCCCTTAGATACCTAAAGCCCCGTGCCCTACACTGTGGAGGCCCCCAGTTTGCACTGGTACAGGAGCTGAGCTGTGAGGCCAGCCCCGGGCTGCTGGCGGGTGGGGAGCGGGGAGGGAAGGAGGATAGAGCGGAAACAGCTCCAAGGGTCCTGACCTTCACTGGGGGAAGACTGGCCAGGGTGTGCGGCCGATCTTGTCAGCGTGGGAGCAGGGTCAGCTTGTCTATGTTGGACACCCCGGGGTGGGCTTCTGGGAAAGGAAGCTTTCCAGACAAGCCCACTGGGAAGCCTGAGGCCTCAGCCTGGGAGAGGAGAGGAAAGAGCGGTCTCTGGGCAATGCCGTGGGAGGGACGCTACCACGGACAGCCATGGTCCCTACCTGAAGGTCAGGTGGTGGTTATTCCACTTCCTCCCAGTGAGGGCATAACGTTTCCGCCGTCGCCGCAGATTGGCTTTCACGCGCACCCCGAACTGGTCTGGCACCCCGCAGCGGGGTCGCTTCATCCACCTGGGTCATGGGCACGGAGGGGTAAGCCCAGAGCCTCTCCTCCACACGCCTTCCTGCTTCGACTCTGCCTCTTCCAGGCAGTCCACCCTTCTTCCACCCTTTTGCCTTGGGCCCCCAGCCACCCTTTGCATGGGTGTGGTAGCAGTGGGAGACTCTCTGCGTATCGATTTCCTCATCAGAAAAACAGGGACACTGACCTCAGCCTGGAAGACTGAGTGCCCGACAGAGGCTCACCTTTGTGGAGTATCACAGTATCACCCAGGAGTGGGAGAGTTACCCCTGAGGCCCTCTGTCCTTGCTACGTTACGCTCACGTATGCCCAGGGATGTGGCTTTGGGTCCCATCACCCCTGTCAGATTCAGAGCAGAGCTGTGGCCTAGTGAGGATGTCCCATCCAAGGCACATGCTTGTCCTCCCCATTCCTGTGCCTGTGGCAGACATCACTAATCAATCCCATCCTCCTTGCTGCCCAGCGAGATTCACCTCAGGAGCTTTCTCGACACGAGTTTTCAGGTAGCCAATCCCAACCAGTCCGAACTAGCGTGGAAGATCAAACCACTTGCCATCTCTTGTCTAGGTCACTCTATCCTGGAAACTCCACCTGCCAACCCCTTTTCAGGGCAAGCCGGGAGGGCAGGTGCCAGTGGGGTCTGGGAAGGGCCCCATGGAGGGACTCACGCCTTGGTTTCTTCGTCAAGCACGCCTGTGACCGGAATCCCATAGAAGCGCTGCATCTCGGCGAGGGCTGAGGCCAGGATCTGGGCAGAGCGCATGGTGGACATGTGGCGGCTAGGCTGGGGCAGGTAGCCGTAGAGCCTCAGCCAGTTCTGCAAAGGAGAGGCCACAACTCGGTCAGCGCGTCTGGCACTGCTAGTCCCAGACATGCACAGCCTGCAGCCGCCCACCGCCCACCACCTCCGCCATCGCTCTGTCGGAGCCACTGCCGCCTCCTGCTAAAGTGACCACATGAGCTTCTGTGCTGCTCTGCCTGCTTCCACCTCCTATGGTCTGTTCTCACACAAGAGCCAGAACAAAAGGCCTTTATAAGTCAGGTCTGGTCAACCTCTGGTTCTGCTCAGAATCCTCCCGAAACTTCCCAGCTCAGAGTCAAAGCCAGTTCTTACAGGAGCTGCCAGGCCCCTCACTACCTGCCCCTGCCTCAGCTCTTAGACCTCACTCCTCCCACCCTCCACAGGCAGTCATGCTCCTGTCTCAGGGCCTTTGCACTTGCTGTTCCTGCTGCCCAAGTGCTCTGTATGGCTCACGCCCCCATTTTCTTCAGTCTGTGCTTCAACCTTGCCTTACTGGAGGGGTGTTTCCTGACAACATAATGTTAAAAGAAGACCGCCATCCACTACACCCTGCATCCCTTCTCCTTCCCTGTACTTGTGACCATATGACACATTATATATTTCCCTTAGGTATTTATTGTTTGTCTTCCCCCATTGTTTGTCCGTGTGGGCAGTCCACAGTTGCTGTCCTTATTGTTGGACTGGGCACACCAGGGTGGGCCCCCTACCACTCCTGACAGACCGCTGGGGATTCAGAGGTTCAGAACCTCTTGAGGCCTCACCAAGCAGGAAAACCAGCCCCTTGGGCTACCCCCTGACAAATCCTAGGCCTCCTGGAAGCAGAGCAGATGGACTGGGGCAGCCCACCCGGGGCCAACAGGGTGGGCCAGGAGGCCTGAAGTCCAGTCCCTGCTTTGCCACAAACGCTTTGCTCTTTCTGGGCCTGAGTTTTCTCAGGGGACAATGGGGTTATTGGGGTCGGGAGATTTGAGAGAGACAGCCCTGGGAAGTGCAGCTGGCATGCAATGGGGGTACCCGTCCCCTTCCAGAGTCTGCTGGGCAGGCCTTGTCTTCTCCTCCATCTATCCATCTGTCCATCCATTCACCCACCGCACCCCTCCTGCCAAGTCTTTCTGAGTACCCTCTCTGTGCCAGGTACCATGCCAGCTGGGGGCTGTGGAGGACCACGGCAGAGGGGTGCTGACCTCCAGGGGTTCACAAGCTCCCTGGGGAGACCCACTGTACCCAGAGAGGGAGGGATTCACACCTGCAGGCCTGTGAGCAGATAGGACCGTCACAGTCGCAGCCGGAGGATGGGATCCCCAATGAGCCAAGCTGAACTGGGGTAAGAATTCACCTTGGCCATGAGAACATAGTGACCGCCATGGGAGGCTGGTGGGCACAGAGGCCAGGGACTTCTGTGGGCCTTGGCCACACGGAAGTGTCCTTTACACCTTTCCTGGCCCACCCTGGGGCCTCTGGGGCCTCCCCCTCCCCTGAGTGAGGGCACCTGAGGCCTGCTCTCTGGGAGGCTCTGGAAGGTTAAGACCCCATATCAAAGTCCCATAAGGCAGGATGATGGCCCGATATGGTGGCTGCTGTGGACCAACAGCCATGTGTCAGCTGGCCAGGGCCACGCCCTTATCTGTCTGCCACCAGTGTCACGTCCAACTCCTCAAGCACTTGCTCCCTCAGTGCCCCCCACCGGACCCCGGCACGGCTGGGCTGCCCACATAGCCAGCTCAGCAGTGCCCAGGTTACAGCTGGAGGGAATGGCTGCTGAGTCAACGAGGGTGGCAGACAGACGCCTGGCCCCAGCTTCCAGGCCTCCCGGGCCCTGGGGAACTGCCACAGAATAAGGCAGAGACATGGAGGTGGGAAACAACCGTCCGCTCTGGGAACAGATCTGGGGACAAATTGTGGCCCTGCCACTTCTGAGGTGTGGCCACATGCCTCCCGGGCTTCAGTCCGTGGTCAGTGAAAGCGGGGTGCTGTGCTAGGACCTGCCTCATCTCCTGGGTTTCTGTGAGGGTTAAGCTGGGAGTCCACACTACTGCCTGGCAATGTGCCGGGTTGGGGAAAGTGCTCAATAAATGTAATATTAATGACAGAGGCCGGTCTGGTTGTCCGTGGAGCCGCAGCCTTTTGCCTCCACCAACAGAGCTGGAGGGTCCAGGCTCCAAGGGGGCCTAAGTGCCGGGCAGCCTCAGGTGAGGGCACAGCAGCGGCCTCCCCCACCAGCCCTCCTCACTCACCCCTCTGGCCCAGGGCTCCTTCCCTCAGCTCCACCGGACACTGGCGGTGCCGCGGGCACCCTCCCTGTTCTTCCCAAGCACGGGAAGCCTTTCCTGAAGCTGTGTGTGTGAGGGGCAGGGCGGGAGGTCCCCACCCGTAATGGACAGTTTCCCTGAAGACGCATGGGGAGACCTGGAAGGCAAGGCCAGGCCGCTAGCCCAGCTCCAGCAGCCAGAGGAGGTGGGGGGAGAGGTGGAGCTGCCCGCTGACAGATGAGGTCGCCTCTACATCACCTATTTGCATAAGGTAAAAATATCTCACTGGAGCGCAATCACAGGCCACCAAGGGGCTGATTAGCGGTGTCTGCAGAGTGACAGAGGGAGGGCAGGCAGGGGAGGCTCAGGCTGGGGCCCTGGGGAGGGAATGGGAGGGGAGCTGGGCCTGTCTGCAGTGAACAGCTCCAGGGCCCAGCACAGCCGATGGGGCTGAGGGGCCCTTCAATCCTGGAGGCAGCTCAGGGGGTGATGGGAAGGTCCCACGGGTGCCTGCGGACCCTCCTCCGCACAGACAAGCACCCTCTGGGTCTTAGGGAAGCCAAGAGCTCCCATTTCAATATGGGCCAAGCCTTGAACCCTCAATGCCCTCGGCCCCTGCCAGGATGAGGAGCCAGGCTGAGAACCAGCGGCGTGTGAGGGAGGGTGAGCAGATACGCGGCCTGGGCCCAGAGCAGCTGAGCCCCAGATGACAAGGCGAAGACGCTGACGGAGGCTGCCTGACTCTGGCAAGCTTGTGTTCGGGGCTGATTGCCAAGTGCCAATCAGTCTACACCCCTCGTAGGGCTGTGGGCTTCTCCTCTCCCCTGCGTCTGGGAGGATGTTTCTCTCCACCCTACTCCTACTGCTGGACTCAGTGTGACAAGTCCAGGAGGGGAAGATGCAGATGCAGAGGGAAGGGGGCATGGGGCAGGGGTGCACAGGTGGGTGGCAGGGGCTGCTTGTGCCCTGAAGTCCCAGCTTGCTGACAGGCTCTGCTGCCACAGGCCAAAAGTGGGTAGCAATTCCCAGGGTCGTGACTGGCCTCCCAGTCTCAAAGCTGGGGAGAGGCTGTGTTCAAGCCCCTGCCGCCCCGACTGGCGACCATAAAGACTGTCCTTTACACAAGTTGCCGCCTTTCTTTCCTTGTTACCTAGATTCTCACAGGTGGGGTTAGCCAAGCAGGTGAAACTTTGTTTCTCAGGTGGGGAAACCGAGGCTCAGATGGGTCAGGGAGCGGCAAAGTAGGGGGAACTCCTCCATGAGAGCCGCTGTCCAGTGGGAGGCCGGGAAGGTTCTGAAGAGAGCTCTAGGGTCCACACAGAGAGACCCCACCCACTCCAGTTCTTTCACAGCCATTTCTTTCTTAAGCTCCAGACCCCACCCCATGAGTACGTATAGATGCTTCAGGTGCATGTCTAGCCCCAGGTGCGGAAACGTGCGGCCATCAGGAGTCGGAAGGGGGAGATTCTTGGGCCCCTGGCTCCCAGGTGAGGCCGTAAACACAGTAGCAGAAGGTTGAGACCCTGCTGTGGGCCAGGCAGCCTGCTCTTATCAGCCCATTCAAAGCTCACAAGTCCCCCATCCCATTATACAGACAGTGAGGTTCGGAGACGGTGAGTGGCCCACCCAGGGTCACACAGCTGGCCTGGCTAGAACTGGAGTCCATAAGCAGTGCAACGGGCCCACTGCCTGTGAAGTAGCACCAGCTCCTCTCAGCCGAGGAGCAGTGCCCAGGATAGCACTGGGGGAGGGCATCTAATCCTCCCCACACCCCACATCTCTGGCTGGGGCTGGGCGCTGGGCCATGTCAGCAGGGCTGCCCACCAGGATTGCTGAGACAATGCCAAGCCAGGCCTGCAGGGAGGGTACGTCTGCGAAGGAGCCGCGGATCAATACTGTGCATTAAGCCGCCGTAGGGGCGGGGTGAGCTCCCCTGCTCTGCTGCCCCCACAGCCACCTCCCCGGGCTCAGACGGCTGGGGCCCCTCCCACTCAGCCTTATCGGCCTCTGCGCGATAAAAGCCAGTCTCCGCTGGGCTCCGCTCCGTTTCTGTCAGCCACAGCTCTCTCTGTAGTCCAGGCTGACCCTGGCAGGGTTGCCAGCCAGGCACAAAAGGCGTCTTGTCAGGGCTGCCAAGGACAGACCCAGACCTTCCACGGTGTTAGGTCCTCATCGTGCCCGTCTCCCTTACCCTGTATCCCAGGCTGTGGGCTCTTGGGAGCAGGCCAAGGCCTCGCTTGGCTCTGCACTCCCAGTCTTGGGCACGGAGCCGGCGCTGAAAGAGATTTGTGGTCCTGGGGAGCCACAGACCCTGCAGACGCAGAGCATGCACCCTGGGCCCATCTGGCCCCCCCTCTAGGGGATCCGAGCTGGGAACCCATTCACCGGCAAGGTGACCCAAACAAACCTGAGACTCATCCAGCCTTAGGCTGGAGGGGACCTCAGGCCATCAAGTCCAGCTACCTCCCTGAAACCTCTAAGGACTATAGCTGGGCCCATGACTCATCCAGCCTGTACCCCGGCAGAGATGGGGTGCCCACCGCCACTGAGGTAGCCCATTCTGTCTTTGGGCATCAGTGACTGTTGGAAAGCTCCTCCTCAGGCTGAGCAGAAATCTGCCTCCCAGTGACACCTGTTCCTTGGTCCTGACTGCTTGTCCACATAACAGGCCTTTGAGTGATGGAGGGGGGCTTATTAAGCTTCTCTAAGCTCCCGTTCTGCTCCTTCTTTGCAAAATGGGGTCAATATTATCACTCCCCACTGCCACACAGGGATGACAGCACAGATGACGCAGACCCAAGGCCGGTGAAGAGAGGGGGCAGTCCTTGGTGTGTCCTTTACCCTTCAAGGTAGCACGATTCATACCTAAGCAGTTCCAGAAGAACATACTTGCTTATTTGGGGCTCAAGCTGACCCCCTCCACCACTATGTGAAAGTTGCAGTTGGGGAAGGGGCTCTGGGTGGCTGGGAGAGTAGGAGGGCTGGGGGATTGTCCAGCGAGGCAAGCAGGAAGGAGGTGGCCACCTGAGTTCCTGCGTTCCCTCACCCTGCTCCTTCCCAGCCTGCTCCTGCAATCCTTAACCTGGAGGAAAAACCAGACGGTCCTTTGGCCAGTGGGCGGGGTGAAAAAGCCCTGTTTGCTAGTGGTTTCGGGGCTGGCTGTGAGCCAGGTCTTAGGGCCTCACCTGGAAACTCTCCTGTAGATGTTGTCCATGTAGATAGGGCTGTTCATGGGGTAAAGCCTGGGTGGCTGGATTGGCGGGGGTGGGGAGGGGTAAAGGCATGTGTGGCCCCATCTCCACCCTCTCCTTCCCACCTGGCTCCAGCCCAGCGGGCTCCCCATGGCATGGCACCTTGCAGCCTTTAACCCAGCATGCGGGCTGGGAGCTCAGCTCCAAGTCAGACCAACTAGGTTCAAAGCCCAGCTCTGCCACCCCCTGGCTGGGGAATCTGGGGCAACTTCTCTTACCCCCTAGTCTCAGTTTCCTCTTCTATACAGTGGGGTAATGATAGTTCCTACATTTGCAGAGTAATAGCAGGATTAAATGTGAAAATGCTTACAGAGCACTCATAGGCTGTGCCTAGGATGTAATCAAGTAGGTTGAAGGTGCTCAAAAATAACACCTGATCCTCACTGGGCCTCATGTGAGGACCAGTGGGCACAGCGTTCAGCATTTTACACACAAATGCACCGAATCTCCCCAGGAACTCCATCCAGTAGATGCTATTAATATTCTCATTCTGTAGACAAACTGAGGCTCAGAGAGGTTTTGTGACTCGCACAACAGCAAATGCCACTTGTTTCGCATCGTTGCTGTGTTTGGCTACCACTTTGCAAGTGCTTCTTTTATGCCCAGTGCCATGCTCATAAATGCTCAACGTGAAGCTGGGCTCTCACTGCTCATGGTGGCAGTCACTCCTGGGAGGACAAGGTAGTTCTCGGGGCTAAGAGCCAGCCTTGGAAAGCTGACCCACACCCTGGTTTCCAGGCTCTGGAAGCTGGAGCATGAGATGGCAGTAGGATGAGAAGCATCTTTGAAGGCTGGCTAATGGCTGCTACCCAGGTCCTCATCTGTCTGTCCAGATATCAGAGATTGGGTTGGGTCTTTTGCTCATTTCTTGCTGTTCCCACAAAGGAAATGGGATCTGGTAAAAGGCATCCTTTTCTGTCTCTCTGATCCAAGCCCAGCTTGCATACCTATGCTGTTCTTGCCTGGGGGTGCAAAATCTGTGCTACCTCCCCCAAAGGGCCCAGCCCACAGCCACTGGTCTCCAGGCATCCCCGGAACCAGTGTCCTTCTGGGGAGCAGCCAGCCTCATTTGCACCCTGACTCAGGGAGGCTCATCCAGCTAGAAGGTATGTATGGTGTGCTGCAGGCTTAGATCAGTGTTCATGAAGCCACCTTCAGGACCCCAGGGCCCCACGTTCACCTGTGGAGTCCTCCCAGGACCCTTTGTAGTGGAGAGGACCCAAGCAGAGAGCCCCTGACCCCTCTCTGCTTCTGCTGACTCAGAGAACACGTCTCCATGTCCAAAAGCATAAGCTGGCCATGGAGCTTGGCCCCCGCCTCCGTGGCCAGCTATGCGAGCCACATAAATCTTGAGAGGATACGGAAGATGCCAAACGTCTTAGTCTATCCAGACTGCTGTAACAAAAATACCATAAACTGGAAAGCCTACAACATTTATCTCGCACAGTCCTGGAGGCTGGCAGTCTAAGATCAGGGGGGCAGCCCCGATGGGTTCCGGTGAGGGCTCTCTTCTGGGTTGCAGACTGCCGACGGCTTGCTGTGTCCTCACATGGCAGAAGGGGCAAAGGAACTTTCCTGGGCAGCAATCTCACTCATGAGGGCCCCATCCTCATGACCTAATCACCAGAGTCCCACCTCCTAATACCATCACCTTAGGAGTCGGGTTTCAACATAATGAATGGGGGGGGGGGTGGTGGTGGAAAATATGCAAACGTTCAGTCTAGAGCACCAACTGTAATCAGTGGTGACCCACAGCAGCCACTACAGCTGGCCTCGGGCAGAAGTCAAAATCCCAGCTGGGCAGAGGTGATGATGGCAGGGAACGTGTGGTCCAGGAACAAAAGGGGCCAGAACCAAAAGCTTGGAAGGGAGGGGCTTTTCCATGCCTGGCAGTGTAGCCATCCTGAGTTGGCATCAGAGAGTATAGGCCGTGAGGGCTGCAATTCTTTGGGGGATCTGGCTGTGCTTCTATGCTGTTTCTTCTGCTCCTTGGGGTGGGGCAAAGGAAGGCCTTCTTGTCCAGGGCTCAGAGAGGCCAGGCCAGGCAGATACACTGCTCAGACAAGCACATGCCAGGCTGTTCTCTGCATGGAGGCAGCTGGCTGACTGGACCCTGGGGCGGCCCAAACACGGGGGACCTGACAAAAGGGCTGGAGGTGAAGGGCATGGCCCAATTGGATGCCAGGTCCCTGGCTGCACCAATCAGCCCAGTTCTCTCTGGGTTTTGGAACAGAGTATGGGAGAGGAGTGGTCTGTTAGCAGTCAGAGAAGAGACTGAAAAGCAGAGATGGGAGGGAGGAGAAAAGATTCAGCTTCTGCAGGTTCCCGATGACAAGGCCCTCACATGAACCCTTTTCCTTGAGGGTGGGCACAGGGACCCTCTGCAGTTTCTGTTCCACATTTAAGAGAAGGTACTAAAAAGAGAGCACCAGTAGGGCCCCCAGGGGCCAGCATGGAAGTGCGGGCAGAGATTGGAACACAAGGAGCCTGGGGCTTTGGCTTGCCAGTCAGACCTGAAGGTCAAAATCAGAATTCAAGGTGACCTGCACCCCTCCTTTTGCTCATCTGCTCAGCCCCCACTCAGGGGCAAGGAAAATCTGTGGGAGTCCACCTCTGTTTACCTGGGTGTGTCCAGGTTTTAGTGGCAGTGGCAGCACACCTGTGAACTCTGGCAGCTGAGTCACTCCCATGGGGCGGGGCTGAGAGCCTGAAGTTGTGCCTAAAAGGAAGCAGTCGGGGGATGGGGGGAACCGGAGATTCTCTGGTGAAAACCAAAGGCACTTAAGCAGGTTAGGTGCCACAGCCAGAAACGGCGGGACTGAGATCCATAGGTGGGGGCTAGACTCTCGGGGAGGGAGTCCAGGAGCGCAGCGGGCACCCCACTCAGGCAGGGCCGGGGTCTATGCAGGGCCTGGGTCTATACAGCCATTCTGGGCTGGAGCCTGACACTTGACATCCAAGGGAGTGAGTGGGACAGGGCAGAGTAAATCAGTGGTGGCTTCCCCAAGAAAGACAGCCTTCTCCAGGCTGAGGCCTGGCAGGTGGCAGGTGGCCGGTGGCCGCCAGCTCCTAGCACATGCCAGGCTCCCTGATTCCTTAGTCTGGTGAAACTCCTGTGGTTTCTGTCCTGGGAGAGGGAGGGGAGGGGAGAGAGGCTGGCCTTGACTCAGTTGCCAGGCTGCTCAAAGAAAGGTCCAGCCATGACCCGACCTGAAGTCTGGAGCTATGGGGGTTCTGGGGTGAGGACCAAGAGCCCTTCTTCAAGGGAAGGAGGCTCTCTGTACGCAGGGTGTGGGCCAGGCCCAGGAGTCTCCCCCATGCTGGTGTTCTGATAGCATGGGCCTGGGGACAGTTCTCCCACAGCTTCCTGGCAAATGGGCTGATTGCTTAAGTCATTTTACTTTTTGGGCCCAGATCTGGACAGACTTCACAGACTCCAAAGAACAACCTTGTACCCCAAAGCCACCTCTAGTTGTTGGGACAGCCCACCTGTCTCCAGCCCTCCGTCTACTTTGGCTTCCAACATCGAGGGTCCTTCCACCCTCCAGAGTCTCTTCCAGCAATGACCTGACCCAAGTTTTTCCCCCAGGAGAGGGGCTGCAGGCCAGTCACAAATCTCTAGCCAGTGCCACCACAGGCTTAGGGCCATGGTCTGTGGGCACTCAGGCCTGACATTGCAGGTCCTGGGGTATGGGGACTCCCTCAGCTGGGACAGGAGGGTGTGATGGAGGAGTAGAAGCAAAGAAAGGCCCTTCAAACCACAGGTCCCAGCGCCCCAGCTCCTGGCCAACCAGGATGCCAATTCACAGACATGGCCACCAAATTCCAGCTTGATCCATAACTGCTTCCTGTGCAGAGAAGCCATTCTTTTAATTTTTTAAAAATGTTTTATTTATTTGAGAGAGAGAGAGAATGAGAGCAGGGGAGGGGCAGAGAGTGGGAGACACAGAATCCAAAGCAGGCTCCAGGCTCTGAGCTGTCAGCATAGAGCCCTACACAGGGCTCAAACTCAGGAACCTTCAGATCATGACCTGAGCCAAAGTCGGAAGTTTAATGAACTGAGCCACCCAGGTGCCCTGCAGAGATGCCATTCTTAAATAGACTGTAAACTCCTCAAGGGTGGGTCTATGACTTGCAATCCTCTGGTCCTCAGCTCCACAGAGTAGTAGGTGGGTCCAATAAGCACTCTCTACCCAGTACCTGGATGGGGGTCCCCACCAGCAGAAGCTGCATATAAGCCCCTGCCTGTCCGCCTGTGTAAAATGAGGGGCAGCTGGACCAGCCAGGTCTGGGCTCCCACTCCACCTCCCGCCAAAGGCCTGGCTCCCTGTGGCTTGGCCAGGCCAGGCCAGGGAGGGAGGGCAGAGCAGGTGGGGAACTGGCTGGAGGTGTAACTTGAGCCGGGAGGAATTCCCTGCCCTTCCTCCATGCTTTTATTAAAGTAGGGCGGGGAAGGGCAGGCTTCCATCGGAAAAATCTCCCAGGCTGCCGGGGGGAGGTGGGGAAGCCGCCGGGAGGCTGGGAGGGAGCACCGGCCCGGCTGCAAATAGAAGGCACGCAGCAGCTCCGGCTGCGAGGCTCCAGGCCGGCCCAAGGGCACCGAGGCCCCAGCCTACCGGAGCCAGCACAGAGGCGGGTCTCTCCTCCTACCGTCTCATTCCTGTCCTATCTACCCTCTCCTAGTCCCGGACTGGGAGTGGGTCTTACAAGTCGGGACAGAACAGACCCCGCTTTTGCTGGGGCAACGGAGCTGGTGCCCTCACTGTCTATGCTCAGGAGGACGGCGCTGGGCGACCCACAGAGCCCGCGTGGGGTATTGCGGGGGGATGCAGGTTGGACCTCGCTCTACGCCAGGAGGCCGCGCCTGGTCACCTGCCGGACCGATCCGGAGACGGTTTTATCAGGCGGGCTCCTGGTAAAAACACGTGCGGAGTCTGCCCTCTCCGACGTAGGGGCACTAGTGGGAGGAAGCCCCGGGGGAGACAGGGTCTCTCTTGGACCCACCTGGTCATGGAGCGGTTTCCGCGTTAAGAGCCCAAGTAAGTCGCCAAAGCGCCCCCGCAACCGGAGACTGCTGTCTCGGAGGTTCTCACCCCTTCGCCCCCTCCGGGCCCGCTGCGCGCACGGCTCGCTGTCACCCAGACCAAGGGCTACCGAGGCGGGAGCGCTGCCTGCTCCGCCCGTGGTCCCCCCAGGGCAGCCCCCTCCCCACTCGCAGAGGACGTCACAGCGCGCCCGCCAGGCTCTCGAGGAATCGGCCGCCCGGAGAGAGGAGAGGAGGAGAGCGAGGGCTGGGGGCAGCAGAAGCGACTCCTGGGACGCGGGCTGGGGCGGATCAGTGTCCGGGGTAGGGGTAGAGAGTGGGCACGAGCCCTACGCCCTCCAGCATTTGGGATGAGGTGCGCCGCAGAGGGCGAGCTGGGGAGAGGCAGTTTGCCGGGCCCCATTCTTCCCCGCCCCCCATCTCCCGGACAGGGGCTCGTCTTCGCGCCCTCCACCCCTCTCCCCAGGCTGCGGGCGTGGCTCCCTCCCTCCCAGCCCCCGAGCCCCCAGCCCGCCGCAGAGGGGCCGGGCGGGGGTCCTTACCTCGGCATTGACTTCTGCGTCCTCCGCCGCTGCGCCGCGGCCCAGGCAGCCCAGAAGCACCAGGAGCAGCGGCAGCAGTCGCGGCCGCGCAGCCGCCTCCCGGCCGCCAAGGAGACTGCCCGCCCAGCCCGGCCGTCCGGGCGCGCTCCGGTCGCTGCCCATGCTCTCGGCGCCTAGCCCGGCCGGGAGCGCTGCACGCAGGGCTCGCCCGCTGGCCGGCGCCGGGGCCCCGCACGCGGCTCGGAAACTTGCGACGCTCCCTGGCTCCCCGCCCGGCGGGCGCGCGGCAGACCTCCTGGTCCGGGTCCCCGCCGGAGCCGCTTAGGTCCCCTCGGCAAATTCCCACGCCCGAGGAGAGGCGGGCAGGGCAGGTCCGGGCGCGCGGAGCCGGCCCGCGGGGGAGGTGGCCGGCCGGAGCCGCCCGCCGCGGGGTCCCGCTGCCTCGGCGCCCGGGGCCCGGCTCCCGAAAGCAAGCGCAACTCCTGAGCCTTTGTCTGGCTCAGCGCTCCGGCCGCCCGGTCCCGCGGCGCCCCCTGCGCGCCCAGCTCCCTCTGTCCATGCCCGGGGCCGGGTGCTGCCCGGAGCGCGCGCCTCCCGCCCGGGGACTCTGCTCGCCCCGCGCCCGCCCGGGCCGGGGTCCCCGCTCAGTCCCGGGAGGAGGCGCAGGGAGCCGGTCGGAGCGAGTGAGCGAGCCAGGGAGCCGGCGCCCGACGTCCCCGGCGAGTTCGGCGCAGCTCCGGGCGCTCCCAGCCCTCCTCCCCGCGCGCCACGGCCGCCGCCGCTCTTAAAGGGCCAGTGCTCTCTCTGCGCGCGGACCCGGGCGGGGGCCGGGGGCGGTACCTCAGCCCGGGGCTTCTCTGCAGCAGGTGCCGAAGGTGGAGTCGGACCAGCGGTCCTTTTACTCTTCCAGGAAGGAAGGGATCCTTGCCTGCCCGCCCCCGTCACTCCCACCCTTGCTTTTGGAGAGCAGGTTTGACACTCCCCTCCTCCCCAGCGACCCCGTAGAGAGAGAGAGGGAGCTAGGAGGAAGGACGACTCTTCTTTCTTCCACCTGGCGGGTGTGGGGCTATAAGGCTGTGGTGGTCAGGAAGGAGGAAAGAGGGACCCAAGAGTCCTGTCTTGGGGTGGAAGTGGAGGGGGGGAGATAAAAATCTAATGGTTTGTTGGCCCCAGGTCTCTTCAAATCCTCAAGATGTCTTTGGCCCTTGAGTGACTCTCCTCAAGTTACCAGGTGAGGTTGGGTACCTTGCCTGGGCAGTGTGGTCAACAGAACACAGGTTTCAGAGGGAGGCAGTTGCCCTTTTCACCATTGCCATTTACCTGCTGCCTCCATGTCCTTATCTGGAATGTGGGGCAAAGGGCGGCTGAGGGTTGGTATGTTTGGGCTGTTTCCACACATTAACTGTCCAAGTAGAGGACACTGTTTTGTGCAAGTGAAATGTAACAGTGTGGTTCCTCAAGGTGATGGGCCAGTGGGCAAAACTTCTACAGCACAGAGCTGAAAGTGCTAGATTTCATTCTATTTCAGGAGCAGCTTGAGATCTGCTTGGTTGCAGAAGGCCTGAGGTGGTGCGGGGGCCTTGGAGGTCTAAAGTCCCCAGAGGCTGCGAATCCAGACCAAGGACAGTCTTGGTCCTAAAACTGGCCCCAGGGACTGAGACCTTCCCTCTCTGCCACTTCCTCACCCTGGAAATGGGAACCTTCCTTACCTGAGGGCAGGTTTCTCTAGAGGAAGCCCTAGGGTGGTCCAGCAGGCCTCACCTCCAGGAACCAGACAGATCAGATCAGATCCCAGATCAGATAGAGATCTGGCTGAACTTACAAATGGCCTGTTCAGAGACCTTGCGGGTGAAGAAAAAGACCACTGGGAAGGAAAACAGAAGTTAAACTAGCAAAGATAGATTTTATTCAAAAAATTATTGCAATAGGAGAAGAGAGATTCCAGTATAGAACTGGACCCAGTTCCAAATACAACCAGAACAAGGGGGTAGTTTATAGCCCAGGAGCAAGCGGAAATGGGAAGGGGTGGGGATTGGTGGATGGGAGATGACTAAAAGGAGACGTGGAGTCTGGGGGGTTTGGCTGAAGGCAGCCAGGATGATCAGATATTACCTGGGGAGTAGTAGGGATGGGAGTGTGATAAGATCTCAAGGGTGGAAAATTCTAGATAAACTAACTTAGCAGAATTCTTGCTAAAACTGGATTCTAGAAGAAAGTACATAGAAGGGCCTGGCTGGAAAGAGGCTTCATGGGATCCTGACAAAAGTTTGGTCAAGCAAAGAATCTTAGAAATTCTTCTTTCCTCATGTGGTCACCTTTATTTGTTTAGAGCCTTGCTGACAATAGATAACTGCTGTCCTGTATGACCCGCAAGACATTTAATGAGAGGGATACCTTGAAGACAAATAGATGAAGATTAGAGACGGGACCAGTATGTGTACCCAACTTCACAGACATTCAGAGATCTACCAGAAGCCCCAGTGCCTGTTGTCCTTGGCAGTGTGAGTGCAATGACAGTGAAACATTTCTTCATTCACCTCTCGGCCCTTCCTGCTTGTGGCAAAGGTGTCAAGCAGATTGCTGGGGATGAAGGCGTAGTAGTTGTGTCTGACCACGTGCAAGTGTCTCCTTCTGTAGCCAGGGTCACATCGAGGGCACTGAAGTTGAGAACAGCCCACTTGGGTTTCTTGTAGTTGGCTAGTCCCTGATCCGGAAGCCCATGCTGAGATTATCCAGGGACGAGGTGAATGGCTTCAGTAGCAACGAATAGGTGATTCTGTTGTTGAATCTAACCTCTTGAGCCAGGTGATAGATTTCTGGGGATGGTACCCCAAAAGTGGCAAACGTCTCCTCAAAAAGTCGTGAGGTCCTGGATGGAACATAGGCCCAGTTCTGTAGTTGTTTTTGTGACCTCACCTTCCCTGGAACTGAGCTCACCTATGGGGGGATCTGCAATGTTGTGAATACCTCTTGTTCTTACAGTAAGAGTGAGGTGACCCTGAGGGAGGGGGTGATTGTTTTAGAGATAATTTAAGAATGCAAGGAGATTGTAGGAAATAGAGTAAGATGAAGAGATTGGTAAGATCAGGAAGGTAGCAAGGCGCCTGGGTGGGTGGCTCAGTCGGTTGAGCAGTTGAGCGTCTGACTTCAGCTCAGGTCAGGATCTCATGGTTGGTGAGTTTGAGCCCCGCCTCGGGCTCTGTGCTGACAGCTTGGAGCCTGGAGCTTCTTCAGATTCTGTGTCTCCCTCTCTCTCTGCCCCTCCCCCACTCATTCTCTCTCTCTCTCTCTCTCTCTCTCTCTCTCTCTCTCTCTCTGTCTCTTTCTCTCTCAAAAAATAAATAAATAAACGTTTTAAAAAATTAAAAAAAAAAAAAAAAAGATCGGCAAGGTAGCAAGATCTGGCCCAGTTGGCAGGTAACATGCAATAAGCTTGGGTTCCCCAGAAAAAATCAGAATCATCGGGAATTAGACAGCGGTCATAGAAATAATTATCTGGTCACTGAGGATAACCAAAGCATGCTAATTTTGAGGATGAGGAAAAAGATTTGTCTGGAGGTGGTTTATGGTGGTTGGGCTCCCTCGGAGAAACTAGGTAAGAGGAGCATTGGGGACATTTTCTTTCATATGAGGGATCTCCAGGGAACCCTGTAGTGGCTGAGGCGGAGGTTATGTTGGACTCAGTGATGGCTAGGTAAGTGTGACAATGAATGTACATTCTCAGAAAGGGGCCCGTGATAAAACTACAATGGAAAGGACAGGACCCTTGTGAGGATAGACTGGAGTAGGTGTGGAGTTTTCTCAGAATGCCTAGTTGCAAGGTTTAAAATGGTGGCGGGGGAGGGGCACCTGGATGGCTCAGTCAGTAAGCTTCAGACTCTTGGTTTCCTCTGGGGTGATGGGCTAGGGTCATGATGATGCCAGGCCCTGCGTCAGCCTGGGGCCTGCTTGGAATTCTCTCTCTAGCCCTCTCTCTGTGCTCCTCCCCTGCTCACGCTCTCTCTCCCTCAAAATAAATACATAAACAAACTTAAAAAAAAATTTTTTTTTTTAAATTGCCACACCTTTATGGTTTTTCCAGGCTTATGTTTCTGGCCGTTGAGGTAAGGGGCAAGTGCTTGGTCAAAATAAAAGCCAAACAGTCCAAACCACCGTTTGTCTACTATATCCTGCATTTTGTCCCTTTCTATGTGAGCTGTGTTGTTTAAACCACACTCAATGACTCGAGAGATAAACTTGGGGCCTGTGGACCAGACATCTTAGTATTTCCAAAGTCCACCTGAATGGCAAAAATATCCAACTCTTCCCCATCCAATTCTTTCTGAGTCTGAAGCTGTCCTTTGGGCCATGTGGATTTCTTTCATGATTTCCTTAGGAGTCATCCTAAAATGGTTTTCTCTCTCACAAGGGAAGGTGAATAATCCTACCAGGGATCTAGGTGCTCAAAGAGGGTACAAGGGTGTAGTCCCAAGGCCTGGAAACTGCTTGGATTTCTTGGGTGGTCAGGGAGGAGACTGCCGATTTAGCATACTTATCAGTCAATCTATTTCCTTAGGTCTCCTCTGAATTTTCTGTACAGTGTCCCTCAGTTTTTACCATAGTAATCTGCTGGGATAATAACAATGCCTCTAGGGGTGCCTGGGTGGCTCAGTCGGTAAGCGTCAGCCTTCAGCTCAGGTCATGATCTCATGGTTTGTGAGTTTGAGCCCTGTGTCAGGCTCTGTGCCAACAGCTCAGAGCCTGGAGCCTGCTTCAGATTCTGTGTCTCCCTCTCTCTCTCTGCCCCTCCCCTGCTTGCACTCTGTGTCTCTCTCTCTCACTCTTAAAAACAAATAAACATTAAAAAAAAAAACAACCTAAAAAACAATGCCTTTAGAAGTCCTGCTATTTGGGGTCCATTTTTGACTGGGGTATTGGCTGCTGTCAGGAGTCCCGTCTGTTTTGCATACCTGAATCATGTATTACCCCAAAGGCATAGCAGCCATAAGTATATGTTAACCTTTATTCCTTCTGCTCTTATGCAAGCCACAGTAAGAGCAATTAACTCAGCAACCTGGGCTGATCTGACATTTGGCAGGGCTCAGTATTCTAGAGGTTTATGTTGATCAGTGATGGCATATCCAGACTGGAAGGCCACATCCTCCTTCCAGAGGTAGGAGCCATCGGAATGAAGAGTAAGGTCAATGTGTGTGGGGGGCGGGGATGGTCGGGGGGTGGGGGGTTCTGATTAATCTCACCTAGGACGGGACCAGGGACTAGTGTTAAAGACACCATCATGAGGCATCTCATTAGTGGGTAAGGGAAGAAAGGTGGCAGGGTTTTGATGGTGATGTTTGGTGACGTGAGAGACAGAATAGTAAGATTTCATAAGAGGTAAGTCAAGATGCAGAAAAGTACTATGTGTTTTCATCAAGCAATAGGGTCTGTGCAGTAGGAGGAACATGTATGTCGAGCAGATGAGCTAATGCTAAATCAGAAGTAGGTCGGACAAACTTGATGGTTGTAGCCACGGCTCATAGGCAAGGTGGATATGTCTTAGTCACTGGGTCGAGGTCTTCCATGGCCATTATGCTTTTTGGACAACACTCTGAGAGCATGACCCTTTTGTTCATGCACAAAGAAAATGGCAGGGAGTAATTGGTAAGCCTAAAGGTGGGAAATGAAAGTAGAGAGAGAATCCTCAAGGTTTTCAAAAGCATCTTTGGATAGGGGGCCCCAGACTTCTGGGTCTGAGGATGACTCCTTAGTCATGACATAGAAGGGTGAGGCAATCATAGAGAAAGTAGGTATATCTGCATCCTACAATATCCCACAAGACCCAAAATACCTATCAGTTGCTGTCCTCTTTCAGGGAGAGGAAAATGTCGCATAGGGGAGCCTTGGTCTGTGAAGATAGTTTTTACCCTACAGCTGAAACACCATGACCCAGATGTCAGACACACAAAGAGCATAGCTGAAGTTTGTCTTTAGCCACTTTGTGGCCCTTTCTTGCTAATGCCTTAAGAAGGTAGCTGTCAGAAACGTCGTCATAACTGTCATTCTACTCTTAGCACCACATTGTGGCCCTTTCTTGATAATGGGTTAAGAAGGTAACTGTCAGAACGTCGAAGGAAGTCATCTACATACTGGATTAAGGTGGAGTCTTCTGGGAATTTTAGTTCCCTCAAACTGCCATGTGGGGTGTGTGAGAAGTACTAGGAGCCTCCGCAAAGCCTTGGGGCACAACCGTCCAGGTACATTGGTGGTTATTTCCCGGGTGAAGGCACACAAGTATCGGATTCCTTACGAAGGGGAATTCTAAACAAGGCGGAACACAAATTGAAGACTGAAATATTAGGGGTTGGAAGGAATAGCAGACAGGATAGTGTTAGGATTAGGAACCAAGACAAATCTGGGTTTAACTGTTTTATTGACAGATCTCGGATCTTGGGCTGATAGTTTTGCCTATTTGGTTTGTTTGTTTTTTTTTAATGGCCCACATGGGAGTATTACATGGATTAGAAGTGGGGATTAGAAGTTTTTTTTTTTTGTCTAATAAACCTTGGATTATTGGGTGGGGACCCTCAAGTCCTTCTAGCTTTAAGTGATATTGAGGAATCCTGGGGAGGGGCATGGAAAGATCTATTTCTACCTTAAGGGGTTCTGTATCTATATGTGTCCCTATTAGTGGAGTTTCGTGGGGTTTTTGGGTTTTGTTTTCGTTTTTGTCCATAAAGATGAAGGAATCCTGTCTAATAGTTGATTTAAATAGTCAGTGACATAGGTATTAGTTGAAGGGGGCAAAGGACCCCAGGGAAGTCAGACACAGCTATTAGGGGACATAGACGTGAAGGGGAGGAGCCAGGGAGCTGTAGGAGGCATCCTTCCAGCGCAGGATAAACTTTTATATCCCACCTCACGAGAAGATTCCTTCCTAACAGCCTTCCGCAGCCGCGGAACTGAAAAGAAAGTAATGCTGAGCTTTAAGAGGTCTCATGGAAATATTAAGGGGTTGAGACAGAGGCAGCTTATGAGGTAAATTATCAAAACTCACCACTGGTAAAGTTTGGTGACTCCGAGGAAGGGGGGCAGGGGACAATGTGGTGCTAAGGGTAGAATGTGTTGCCATGGGGGGGTCAATGAGAAGTGTGGTGCGTGTCCTTTAACGTGGAGGGTTATTTCTCCTTGTGAGTTTGGTGGCAGTTGAGGGCACTGGACGAGAGTCCAGCGTTTTCTGGTGAGGAAGGGACTTGGGCTTTTTTCCCTCCTCTTGAAGCCTGGCACTCCCAGACCCAACGTCCTTTTTTCTTACAATTTCAGCAAGCGTTTTGATCAAAGGGAGATCCTGATTTCAGAATTTGCTGTAGATTAAAAATTTCAGGTCCTCCTGGCTGTTTTAACTGCAATACCATAAGCTTGCTTTCTGGATTTCCCAGTGTTTTTGAACTAGTATGTTCTTAATGCTGGGCTAATGTCTGGCACTTACACACGTCTGCCTTTTACCAGTTAATATTATTTTTCTGGAATGTGTCATGGAGCTCTAGTCTGAGACCATTTCCAAAGTTTGTGGCCAGAGCTGAGGCTGTTTGGAAAGGCGGGTCCAGCCCTGAGTGCTCTTTCCATGTTGTCTCTGATTGATGGTGATCATTAGGCACATTTAGTTTCTTTGTTTATAACTTTGAATACATGACCAATCAGTTTTGGTGAGAGAGACCTGAGGGGTGGCTTCTAGTAATTTTTCTTTCCTCATTTTCTAATGGGAATTAGGGGTAGTCTGAGACCCTTGATGGCCTTCAGGTAGGGTGTTCCTTTGGCCTTTCCAAACCGAGGGGTGGCATCCCCCAGGCCAAAAGATAGGTGGATAAGTTGATGTAAACCAGGGAATCTGGAGAGCATGCTCCCAGAACAATCCTAAAGTATTCAACACATCTTTTCCTTTTCTTTTGGAAATTAAGAGAGTCCTTGACGATGACAGATGACATGTTAATTCTGAGATAAAGGTTTAAATTGGTTGCACCCTGTCTTCCTCCGTAAGAGAGCGGCGTGCACCTTACAGTTACAGGGCGTTGAAGGACTGGGGTGTTCTTGGTGAAGAACATTTTGGGAGAGCATGACGGATATGAAGGAGAACTAGGAGGGGAAAATGGCGGTGCTGTGAGGAGTTCTAGGGGGTTGACCGAATCAGAACAAATTTTCTGAAGACATTGTTTAAGAAGTTCTATAGTTTGAATGAGGTTTGAATCACTTTGTTGCTGTTCAGCTTCACACAAGTGAACAAAGCAGACCATTGTGCATCAGAGACTTTTGTTCCTTTTTGCCCTAGGGCTCCCCTTAGGTGGACTAATTTGGTCCTATCCCAAGAGCCCCCCAGAGGGCCCATTGTAGCTCAAGAGAGTTTTTAGTAAAGTTTTGCTAATGAGAAAGAAAGTGGACAGTATTCCGCTGTACAAGCATACAGTCAGCAGGAGTTTGAGGAGAGGTTTCAGTTGGTTGAAAAGCTCCCATATTCTTCTTCTTCTTCTTTTTTTTTTTTTAACATTTATTCATTTTTTTGAGAGACAGAGAGAGAGAGAGAGAGAGAGTGAGCAGGCATTTGGGGGCAGAGAGAGAGACACACACACACACACAGAATCCGAAGCAGGCTCCAGGCTCTGAGCTGTCAGCACAGAGCCTGATGTGGGGCTTGAACTCACAAACCGTGAGATCATGGCCTGAGCCAAAGTCGACTGCTCAGCTGAGTCACCCAGGCGCCCCTTCTTCTTCTTCTTCTTCTTCTTCTTCTTCTTCTTCTTCTTCTTCTTCTTCTCCTTCTTCTTCTTTTTTTTTTTTTAATGTTTGTTTATTTATTTTTAGAGAGGGAGAGAAAGCATGAGTGAGGGAGGGGTAGAGAGAGAAGCAGAGACAGAGTCCCAAGCAGGCTCTGTGCTGTCAGTGCAGAGCCCAACACAGGGCTTGATCCCACAAACTGTGAGATTATGACCTGAGCCAAAACCGAGTTGGACGCTTAACTGACTGGGCCACCCAGGTGCCCCAAAAGCTCCTATGTTCTTGATTAATGAACTTTATACTTATGAACAGAAATCCCTGGGATTCTAACCCAGCCTCTGTTCCTTACAGAATCTAGCCTTTTATAATCAGAAAAGCCTAGGACTAACCCAGCCTCTGTTTACCCAGGACTCTAACCCAGCTTCTTACAAACAGCTGCTTGGTTGGGACTCTGACCCAGCTTCTAGAGTTTATTCAGAATCCTGAGAATCAAAATCTGGCCTCCCCCTTCAGGGGACGTTTATCTGGAGTGGTGGATTCTAGAGTAGGATTCATCATTGAATACCCAAACCAGCAAACAGACTGGAGACGAAAGGTCTCTGTGTGTACCACGAAGCCTAGTTGTCATGTCTAAGAGTCCAGTGGTAGTTCGGATTTGGGTCACAGCGCCAAAAACCATTAAAGAGAAACAGAATTGGATAGAAGCTAAAGCAGTGAAGATAGATTTTACTGAAAAACAAACAGACAAACAAAACCAACAAAACAAACTATTGCAATAGGGGAAGAGACTTCAGTATAGACCTGGGCTCAATTCCCAATACAACCAGAACAAGGCAGAATTTATAACCAAAGAGCAAGTGGGGAGGGGGGCATTGGTGGATGGAAAATTACTAAAAGGAGACATTAAGTCTGGGGTGGGTACTGGCTGAGGCAGGCCAGGCCAAGATCAGGTATCACCTGGGGGGGGGGGGGGTGGGTAGTGGGGATGGGGAGTTTGATCAGATTATCAAGGGTGGGGATTTCTCACTAAACTGATTTTGCAGGTTTCTTGCTAAAACCAGATTCTAGCAGGAAGTACACATAAAGGCCTTAGTTCTTCAGGGAAAAGGCTGGGACAATTGTGTCCATTTCTACTCCCTTTTCTATGAGACCCCTCCTTTGAGAAATTGATTTCTAAATGGTTTTAAAAGTCGAAGTATAGTTAATGACACAAGGTTATATTAGCTTCAGGTGTAGAAATTCAGGTGTAGTGATTCAGCGGGTCTATACATGTACTATGCTCTAAATTTCTAAAGTTTTTACTCTGAAATGTATAGTGGTTGTCAGAAATGGACAACAGGCTTATTCTTGGTTTAACTGAATGCATTGCAATCTTTCACTGTATTTATTGCCAATCAACCAATTAAAAAAGAAGGGTTAGAGGGGCACCTGGCTGGCTGGCTCAGTAGATAAAGCATGCAACTCACATTGTAAGTTCAAGCCTCATGTTGGGTGTAGAGATTACTTAAAAAAAAAATCTTTAAAAAAATAAAAGAGTTTGAGTTTAGGAAGTTCTTAGTAAAGACAGGGGCCCAAGAACCATCTTAGAAGCCAGACAGCTTGGTCATTGTTTTTTCTCTGTTGGAGGTTCCTCTCCTGGTGTAAATCCTACTTAAGGAGGAGGCATCCCTTGTGACTAGACCTTGAAGCTCCTGATATTTGGATTCTGGCCCCTACAGGCACCTCTGGGCTTCCAGGTGGGTTTGTCCATCTATCCATGACATGGGTCTGTGGTTCTGTCAGATCTGGCCAGCACCCAAGGCCTGAGGGGACTGGCAGGACAGACCCATGTGGGCCCTAGCCTTCAGTCACCCAGCTTTTTTTTTTTTTTTTTTTTTAATGTTTATTTTTGAGAGAGAGAGAGAGAGAGAGAGACAGAGTGTGAGCAGATGAGGGGCAGAGAGAGACACACATACATAATCCAAAGCAGGCTCCAGGCTCTGAGCTGTCAGCACAGAGCCTGATGCAGAGCTCGAACTCACCAACCAACAAGATCATGACCTGAGCTGAAGTTGGATGCTTAACCAACAGAGCCACCCAGGCACCCCCAGTCACCCCCAGTCACCCAGCTTTAAACATTACCCACGTTTTGCTAATATCATTTCATCTAGAACCTCCCCCTACTCCTTTTGTTTTCTTGGAAACTTTTGAATTAAAGCACAGACATGTGGTTTCATAGCACAGTTTCACTCTGAGACCCTGAGGTGCCATGAGGGTCTCAAACAACTGGGGATTAGAAGCCAGGCCTGGGGGCTGCCCAAGCACTAATTTACCAGGCAATCTTCAGCGAGCTGTTTCCCCTCTTTGGGTTTGCCTCCTCGCTTGTACAAGGAAGGTTCTGGCTCAGGTAGTGGCTGTGGTCCCTCAAAAAGGCAAGGCGCTGTGGGTTGGAACAAGGCCCAGGCCCCCCCACCCCCAACCCCACCCACCGTGGGCCCTTCAGGCTCCTGGTACCAAGACAAGGAATAAACAAACAAGCCGAGGTAATTTCCCTCTTCCTTGGAAACAAAGCTGGGGTGGTCTGGAGAGGCGTGTGGAGAGAGCCAAGAGTGCCAGGTGGAAATGGGCCAAGGAGGCCTCCATGATCACTTCCCTGCCCTGCAGGGAACATCTGAGGACACCGAGGCCAGATGTGTTGATTTTGCACTCTCTCTGGTGTGATAAAAGCCCCATCAAGAGCAATCTCTCTATTCCGAGCCAGCCTGGGGAGGGGAGGCCCCCGGCCTGTGCTGGTCTCGTCTTCTGTCTTCGAAGCACATCTCCTCTTATGGAAGAGCCCCAGCTGCTTCTGCACTGTCAGCGGAGCGCTGGTGAGCAGGCGGCTCCAGCAGGCACACTCAGTGTCTGGGCTCCCGCCAAGCCCCTGACGCCCAGCCTTCTGCCCAGCCTCCTGCCCGGCCTGCCGACCCTCCCCCCTCAGTGAGTCTCCTACTTCCTTCCTCTGCCACCACCTGCCATTCCCCACTGAAGAGCCCTTTATTGATCTTGGCCCATTTCTCAAAGTTGCCCTACTGTAATTCCATCCGGGCCACATCCTCCCCTGGGACCAGCCCAGCCAGTCCTCTTGGGTTTGTTAATGGTGGTGGGGCTCTCCTGGGGAGAGCCAGTGCCCAAGATGGGGGAAAATCAGGTGGTCTGTGCCCACAGAGCCTGCCTTGAAAGAGGCTGGCTTCCACGTTGAAATCGGGACGTGCAGGAAACTGGGTGACTCTGCTTGCACTTCCCAGTCTGACAGGTGCGAAGTCGGGAGTGGGGATCCTGCTCTGCACACCCTGCTTGCCCCCTCACCCTAAGCATCCAGACACAGAGCCGGTAGCGGTAAGTGCTGGCTGCACAGCAAATTCGCTGTGTTCCTTGCATGCCAGGAAGATGCCTGGCTGCTTCTGCCTCTCCAGTGTGACCTCAAAATCCAGCACTGACTGAGCAGTCGGAGTTGAATCAGCAGATCAGTGCAGTGGGGTTGGGGAATCACAGGATGGGATTTCCTGCGTGTCTGGGCACTGAGGGGGAACTTGCCTTGGAAAGTCCGGAGGTGCAGGAGGCAGAGCGGGAGCCAGAGTAACAGGTCCCCTTGCCTCAGGCCTGGGGTGGTGGTGGCGGAGGGGGGGGGTGGGCAGTGGGTTGTGTACACAGGGAGAGCAGTCCTGACCAGGAGCCCCAGGGCAGGATCGAGGTCAGGGTGGACCAGCGGTAAGACATTTAACCTGTTTCTCTGTCCAAGTGGAAGAGTCATTCCTCCCCATCTTACTTTTCCGGGTTGTCACTGGGAGAACAGATGACATGACCCTAGAAAGGGCTGCATTAACAGCAGTGTCAGGTCTGAATGTCACTGACGAGGGGTGGCCGCCCCCCACCACAGGCCAAGCCCTGGGCCGGATGTGGTTTGTGCTACTTGTAGGCCCAGCAGGCCGGGTGACCCCACTGTCGTTTGACTGAGGCTCTGTCAATGCCTCTCACAGCCACCTCAGCAGTCATAACGGGTTTCCAAGAGTCCCTCCACACCGTGAAGCAGGCTGGGGAAGGTGGGGGCAGAGGAAAGTCCTCTTTTCACCTAGTTGAACAGAAGCAGTCCCAGACAAAAGCCAAAATTAAAATTGCAATTTTCATTTGTTGAACTAATTTAAGACTACAACATAAAAATATCTCTTTATCCATCACCAAAGATCCAGGTGACAACCAGGGAGGACTGGCCTTTTGCTCTGGTGAAGGCTTGATGAAAAATAAAGGCCCTGGGTGCCCCCTGACCCCACCTCCACGGCCCCCTCGGAACGCCTGCAGCCCACAGCAGGCAGCTGAAGGCAGCGGAAAGAGAACTTTGGGGGAAGGCGCCTCTCTGCCTCTTTGGGAAAGCTGATGAGAAGCCAGAGGTCACAGAGCATTGGAGGCCTGGCTTAGAGCCACCAGCCAGGCCAAAATGAAACATCTGCTCACGTCTCCCCAGGCACCTGGCTGGGGGCGAGTGGGAGGCAGGAATGGAGAAAACCGATGTAGAACCACAAATTAGCACTCTGTACCTTGGCCCTGAAATGCCCTCTGCTGGCACAGGAGGGGTGAGACTAAAAATAAATAAATAAATAAAAGTGACACGCTTCGAGGAGGGAGGGTGACAGACCCATTCAAGCACCTGTGTCTAGCTTGAGTGGGGAAGAGCCAGGACATGATGGTTTTAAAAGCCCTGGTGGCGGCCAAGGGCATCAAAATCCAAACAGCTGAAGGGGGAAGGGTGTGGGAGAGGGGCCATTTGTTGGAGGGGCTGCAGTGGGGATTCTGGCTGAGTCTGGGCGGGCTCATCGGGTCACCCTACTTTCTTTTGTGCGGGGCAGGGCCACAGACCTAGAACTAGGAGGCCCAGGCTGCCCTCTACTGGTGGTTCCTGACAATGACCACACGTACCAGCGCTGGACCTGCGACCCAGAAGGGCCAGGAGAGAACCAGCCCCCAGGGACCCGGGCACCCAGAGACCGCGGCCAGGCCCCCCAGTGGGAGGCTGGAAGCGTCCCCAGGGACTGGAGCAGGCTCTTCCACCTCCACCCAGCCTGCAGAGGGGCCTGGGACGAGGGCCTCTGGTGCTCACTTCAAAGGCATCGAGAAGAACTTGTGCCCAGACTTGCAGCGGACCTGCTCGGCGTGCACACGCAGCACCATCTCGGAGTCTTCAAACTCGTCCACAATTGTCTTCCACCGGGAGCCGAGAAAAGACAGTCACGTTAAAGAGAACCGGGGACCCACAGGGCACTGGAAGCCAGACCAGCCTACTCAAATCCTTCAGAGGTTGGGCCCGGTGGAGGGAGACTGAGGGCCGTGCAGGCTCTAGGCTCTGCGCTTCGGTAATCTCGTGAGGTCAGTCCTATCGCCCCAACTTGGCACAGGAGGAAAAGGGTGCTCAGAGCTCCGGATTACGAACCCAGTAGAACTGGAATTGGGGTCGGATCTGCTGGAGCCTGAAACCAGGGCTGTTTGCCCCACAGCATGATTAGGCCAAGGGCAGAGGTGGCTGCTTGACGATGGCCCAGGGGCTGTATCCCTCCTGCACATGCTTTGTTTGGCTTGCGACATGTTTTTTTTTTAAAAAATACACATTAGTTCCACATAAAAATCTGGACTTCTGGCCTCTCTTGAAAAACAAGTTCTAGCAACACTATGTCCGCATTCCCACACGACAGCCCTTCCCCGCTCTCTCCTCTGCCGGAGGTGGTGTATCAGCAACTCTGAAGGCACCGATGGCAAAGTGAGATACATCACCTACTTATCAAAATACGAAAGCTCCCCGGGTGGACGTTCCCTACGCCTGGCACGTTTCACTCATTTCCAACACGAGCCAGGCCCCTGTGGGCACCCAAGCCCTTGGCCTCTGGGTGAGGGGCAAGGACTTCGGGAGAGGCTTCTGGCATTCTCTCAGACCAGTGTTCTAGGGTCGTGCTTCTCAAATTTTAACGTGCACGCAAATGCCTAGACATCTTGTTCAAAGGCAATTCTGATTTCTTAGGTCTGGGTTGGGGCCAGAGAGTCTGGATTGCTAACCGGCTCCCAGGTGCCGCAGCCACGGGACTGCCCTTCAAGCAGCAAGGAAAGGTGAGGAGGCCCCCTCCCCAGTCAGCTATTTCTAGGGATTCTGGTTTGCATGCCTAACCCTCAGGGCCCGTCAGCTCCCCTGCCACTCCCGGCACGCATCCCGTCACCCTCTCAGCACCCTCTGTGCTCCCATAGCGGGAATTCACCTGCAGCTCCCGCAGGCACTGCCCTTCCAGCTGGAGACGCGCGTCACCCACACACCAGGCCAGACTGATGTGGAAGGAGGGGTCCTGCGGAGGAATGGCAGGGAGTAGGCAGTCACCTGGATGCCTTGGCAGGTCCGGACATGACCGTAGGTCTGTCACAGTGTTGTCACAGGATCCCTGCTGGATCCCTGGCCTGCCTCATGAGAGACCAGACCCTCAGTGTTGATCCCAAGCACCCTCTGCTGATAGAGAAAACAGCCCGGGGCTGGCGCTTGTTATGGGCTGAATTGTGTCCCTCCCCTCCCCGCCCCCAACCCCAATTCATATGTTGAAGCCTTAACCCCCAATGTAATGGCATTTGGAGGTGGGGCCTTTGGGAGATAATTAGGTTTAGAGGAGGGTATCAAAATGAGGTGCTCATGATGGGGTTCATGCCTGTGTGAGAGCAGAAAGCTGGCTTCCTCTCTTTCCTCTGTATGAGGACAAAGGGAGCAGACAGCTGTCTACAAGCTGGGAAGAGAGTCCACACCAGAAATGGACCGTGATGGCACCTTGATCGTGGACTTCTAGGCTCCAGAATTGTGAGAAAATAAATTTCTGTTGTTTAAACCACTCCATCTACAGTGTTTGGTTATGGTGACCTCAGCTGACTAAGACAGTCCTGTTCTGAGAGGCTTTCCTTTACACAGAGTCATTAGATCTGGGACATGGAAGAGAACTCAGGCTCCAGCTCTTTTTTCTGTCTAAAGATTTCAATAGGTGACATACTTTCTAAGATGAAATGACAAAAACTAAAATGTCTAAAGTTATAACTAATAATCTCCACTGACACTCATGCTCCTATACGTCAGCATGGTTTTAAAAGACTGTATCAAACCCTTCAAAAACCTGATACTCCATTTGGAGTTCAAGTACCCCTGGAGGGCACAGGGCGAGGGGCAGGAAGGCATGTGAAGCTACAACTCTTCCTGGTGTGTCAGTTTTACTAAAAAAAATTTGGGAGAATTACTACTTCTTAAAAAATAGATAAACACGGATCTATATGGAGTACAATGGGTAAGTCTTGTGCATATCTGAGATATAACAAAGATTTGTAAGAAATGTTGGACTTTCCATGGGCTGCACCTGATTACACCTCAGACCCCTCAACCCCCCCAGAGGTGTGTCCCCTGAAGACTGGCATTCGGGACACTTCACATGGGCCAGTTCTGGAGGGCTTGCTTCAGTTTGCCTCCAACAAGGGCTTCTTTAAGGATGGTTTTATTCCAGTTCTAGGTGGGCTGGTGGAGAAGAAAAGGCTGTTACCTGGTAGAAAGTGGTGAGGTCAAATTCCTCCATGACTCTGTCTACCTCTGAAACCAGGTCCAGGAACTGGGCGTGCCCTGAGGTGACCTCGAGCCCAACAAACGTTCTGGGGAAGGCAGAAGTGGAGACAACACGGGCATGAGCTGCAGCCTCTGAGAACATAAACCATCCCCGCTGGGGCAGAGGATGTGAGAGAAAGCAGTTAGGTCGGGGCCACAGGTTCTTGCCCCATCTCCTGGCTGGCTCTTTCCTCTGTCTGTAACCCTCCCCCAGGGTCTCACAACCCTTCAGGACCGCCTTCATCTCTCCCTGCCATGTCTACAACCCCCAAGCTTCTGTGGCCCTGCTCTCCGCCATTGCGTCACTCCTGAGTCTGGACCCTTGGCTCTTGGGTGCCAGCTACCCTCCCCTCAGCTCTCAACATGCTCTCATCTTTAAAAACCCTCCTGTGAGCCTATATCTTCAGCCACCCCCCTCCTGGTCTCAGTAAAACTTATTAGTTGACTTGCCTACTGTCACTATCTCTAATCCATTACCTCCCAGCTTCAACCCACTCCACCACTTACGGAACACGGTTGGCTCATTCAAGCTTCATGACTGCCCACTGATGGATGTATCAAGGACAGGCGTGTGACAGTGTGGAAATGAGAGGTCACGGAGGTGAAGGTATGAGCTAAACGTTCAACTGGAGACAGAGCTGGGCAGGGGCCCAGGTTTTCTTCCAGTGGCAGGCTTTTGTTCACTTTACCAAGATGTTTTTCTCTACCTCTGTCCCTCCCCCAACGTTCCTCTAGTTATTTTTCTTAATGAAAGGTTCAGATTTGGGAACAGATGCTTTTATAGTCATAGAGTTGGTTAAAGCATAAACAAAGAAAAAATTGGGGCAGACAAGGCGAGACCCACCTTGTTTTCTCTTGGTTGGTATAAATCTTTACCCGGTTGGCAATAAAGAAGAATCTGGAATTTAGAAGAGGAAAGACCACATTTCAGAAAGAATAATTTTAAAAAATCAGAAAAAATTTATATTTAAAAAAGAGGATTTTGAAAATACAGTTAATTCATTTCACACTTCATTTTGTTACCCTATTATACAGATGATATAACTGAACACTAAAATATTAGAGCAAGATAAGACCTTACATAATCACCCAAAGTTAACACATAGCTTCACTCAGATGCTAGCAAAATTTTATCTTATTTATTTTTAAAAGATTTAAAAATTTTTTTTTTTTAATTTGAGAGAGAGAGCATGCATGCAAGTAGGGGAGAGGGGCAGAGAGAGAGAGAGAGAGAGAGAGAGAGAGAGAGAGAGAGAGGGACAGAATCCCAAGCAGGTTCCACTCTCAGCATGGAACCCAACTCGGGGCTTGGTCCCACCACCCTGGGATCATGACCTGAGCTGAAATCCAGAGTTGGATGCTCAACTGCCTGTGCCACGCGGGCGGCCTTAAGATTTTATTTTTAAGTAATCTCTACATCCAATGTGGGGCTCGAACTCACAACCCTGAGATCAAGAGTCAACTGAGCCAGTGAGGCACCCCAATATATCTTTTTGAAATTATCAAATATATTTTATTTATTTATTATTATTAAAAAATTTTTAATGTTTATTTATTTTTATTTTTGAGAGAGAGGGAGAGAGAGAGAAAGACACAGGATCTGGAGTGGGCTCTGCGATGACAGCAGAGAGCCTAATGTGCAGCTTGAACTCACTACCCATGAGATCATGACCTGAGCCGAAGTCTGACGCTTAACAGACTGAGCCACCCAGGTGCTCCTTTTTTATTTCTTTAAAGTAATCTCTACACTCAACATGAGGCTTGAACTCACACGAAGTAGGAAACGCCATGCACCAGCAGGTGAGCATCAGGGGGAGCCAACTCAGTGATCTAGGCGCTATTCTCTGGTCCCAAAGTGAGCAAGAGGATAACGTACATCTGTGCCCCCTCAGGGACCATTATCTCTTGTAATGGCCCTTGGGCCAAGTTTCCAGAGGTCCCAGAAAGGGAGTTGTCCAGTCAAAGAACCACCGCATGCAGGGAAGCCCAGGGCCACGGCTTCTTGCCAGAAGTTTCGTTCACTCACAGTCTTCACAGCCCAGATGCAGGGTGCCAACAGGTCATTTTTACCACGAGTAACATGGCCCCAAACACAGCTGACATTCCACCTTTATCCAGAGAACAGAGCTGGAAGCAGGGGAACGGAAGCATTCTCACGGAGAAGGGGAAAGGGTTTTGTTAACTGTACTCACAAACGGAGAGCATGTTAGCCAAGTCGGACCAATCAAAGTCATTCCCGTGACTTTTGCTGAAGCCATTAGAAAAAAGGGCTGTCTCCCCAGGCTGGTAGACCAGCAGCCCCAAGTTGCCGGTAGCCTTCTTCACCTTTGTGAGAATGAAGCCCAACGTGGAGAGGGCCTGAGCTAAGAGATGGTGACAGTCAGGTGCCATCTGACATCTGCTGGTCACCCCAATCCACGCATACCTGAAGCCAGCACTATTTTCAGCTTTTTAGTTATAACAGCCTATAAATTCCCCCTCCCCCTCCAGTTTAAGCCACTTTGGGTTGGACTTTTTTTTTTTTTTTTATGTTTATTTATTTTTGAGACAGAGAGAGACAGAGCATGAACGGGGGAGGGGCAGAGAGAGAGGGAGACACAGAATCTGAAGCAGGCTCCAGGCTCTGAGCTGTCAGCACAGAGCCCGACGCGGGGCTCGAACCCACGGACCGCGAGATCATGACCTGAGCCGAAGTCGGACGCCTAACCGACTGAGCCACCCAGGCGCCCCTGGGTTGGACTTCTGGTACCTGTGACCAAGAGAGTAGTGACTAATATACATATTGCTCAATAAATTTGGTGGCAACAATAAAAAAGGTCAGGGGAAGGAGTCGAATGAGGCAGAGAGAGGAGTTTTAGTTCTGATTCTCAGGCTGACCTCCTCCCTCCCTCTTCTGGCCCTCAGAAAGGGCTGAACCAAATGGGCAGTTCCCTACCTGGGCAGAGTACATCTATGGAATCCCTGGGCCTAAGGCCTCCTGCATTGTGGGAGTGAGGCTTGCGCTAGAAGATTTCTGTGCTTCTCTCGCCCATCTACACAACGAGGCTTTTGGTTAACACCTCATTTAAGAAAGGCTCTGCAAATAAAACCACCACTTGGATGGCTTCTTAGGCTCCTTCCGGAACCAACATTTAGAGGATCCCTCTCTCCTCCTGTTCATTGGCTCAGCAAACATCCACTTGATGCCTACAGTCAGCAGAGCACCTGGAGGAGAGATGCAGGGGATTCAGAGAGAAGTCGCATTCCTGGGCCTGCGGGCGCTTGGCTCCATAGAGGGAAATGGACATGGCAATGACTGGGTATGAATGAAATAAGCACAAGGGTATGCGCCGCCACAGCATGGGATGATCCCTGGGACTGAGGAACTCTGGGGGAGACGCCAAATCGCGGAGCCCCAGTGAAGGAGCAGGGCTTTGAGCTGCCCAAGGGTAGGAGGAAAGGCTCTCTGGTAACAAGAGGAGAGAGATATGAAAAGGTGAGGAAGAAAACGTCTTAGGCTGGCAGACAAAACCGGAGGCAGGGTTCAGTTCTGATCCTTCGCCAAGTGCCATGCTGCTCACAGGTCCCCTTGGAGGCAGCCACTACCGCTCCTGTGACCTGCCCACAGGTAAGGACTCGAGTTTTCCAGAACTTAGGTCACATGCCCAAGGTTGCTCACGATGAGGCATATGGCAGGCGGCTCCAGGAGATGTGCAGCGTTCTAACCTTTACGTCTGGCCTGCCGGCTGGGGTAGTACCCTCCACACCTGCCCACCCACAGGAGCTGAGGACAGGAAGAGGAGCGTGGAGAGGAGGTGAGAGGCAGATGAAACACTGGGCACTCACCCCTGGAAGGAGGCCATGCGGTCTTTTAGAGCCTGCACAAAGGGGAGGATCCAGTGATGCCGCAGAACCACGCTCTGGGACAGGCTGAGGTGGAACGCCTCCATCCGAACCAGCCGGGGGACGTAAGTCTGTGCGCGGGGCAGCAACATGTCGAGCAGGTCCAGGAACTCCTCCTTGGCTTCATCTGGAGGGAAGAGCAGATAGGGTGGGCCATTCTCTTAGCCAGGGTGGTGTGACTGAATGAAGAATCCCAGAAGGCAGAGGAAGGCCTTTGTTACTCTGCATTTTAGGAGGAAATGACTTTGAGAGCAGCCTAGCTGTATGTATTTTAATAAAACTTTAATATAATTTAATGGTTAAGGAAGTAATACACATATGCCCACTGTAAAGAATTTAAGTGAAAAAGGAAATATGCAGGGGTGCCTGGGTGGCTCAGTCGGTTAAGTGGTAGACTTAATTTTGGCTCAGGTCACGATCTCACAGTTTGTGAGTTCGAGCCCCGCATTGGGCTCTGTGCTGACAGCTCAGAACCTGGAGCCTGCTTCGGATTCTGTGTCTCCCTCTCTCTTTGTCCCTCCCCCACTCATGCTCTCTCTCTCTCTCAAAAATACACAAATATTAAACATAACTAAATTACAAATATGTATGTTACAAAATTGTGTGTTGTAAAATGTACACTCTCAAGAACAGAAATTTTATTTTATTTAAAGCATTTTTCTTTCTTTTTTAGTAATCTCAATGTGGGGCTTGAACTCACAACCCCAAGATTGAGCTGTGTGCTCTTCTGACAGAGCCAGCCAGGTGCCCCAAGGACAGAAATTTTAAGAGATGAGAAAAAAAGGAATATGTAAAGAGGTTCTAATATTTTTCTTCCAAATGGATCATCTTGACCTCTCCCCCAAGGGGAATATACCCCACTTTCAAGATCACTACCCTAGGTATCCAGACTGCCAAACCTGGATGCCTATCTCCCCAGCCTTTAATTTTATTTTAAATGCTTATTTTTGAGAGAGAGAGAGAAAGAGAGAGAGAGAGAGAGAATGAGCAGGGAGAGAGGGAGAGAGAGAATCTCAAGAAGGCTCTGCACTGTCAACACAGAGCCCAACGCAGGGCTCGAACTCATGAACTGTGAGATCATGACCTGAGCCAAAGTTGATGCCTAACCGACTGAGCCACCCAGGCGCCCCTCCCCAGCCTTTTCTCAGTGTATGTACTAATGTATGTATTTTATTTGTTGAAAAGATGACAGTGTACCATTCAAACTGTTCTTCCACTGGCTTTCTTCATATAACATGACATGCTGGATGGCCTTCCTCTCAGCGCAGAGGGCAAGCTCATGATTACAGCCCCATAGTTAATCCATAATCACAAACAGCACTTTTTATCAAGCCTCCTATTAGATGTTTAGAATCTCCTGATAAACACTTAGAATGCTCCTAATTTTTCACAAAGACAAACATCACTACAATGACCACCATTGTATGTTCACTTTTTTTTTTTAATCAAATGTATGACTAGAGCTGCATGGTTAACAGTCTGCTCACACCCAGTACGTTACTCGATTTGTCCAAATGGCCTGCTGAGTAGGCAGTATAGGAATCATTCTCATTCTGTGGATGGGGAAATGGAGGTTCTAAGAGTTGACCTGATCTAATGCAAAATACTAAGAGCCATCACTTACTCTGTGTATGGTGCTAAGAGCCTGACATAAATGATCTGATTCAATCTTCACAAAAGTCCTAGGAGATACGTGTTCCCCATTTTAGAGATGAGGAAACTGAGGTTCTAAGAAGTCCAATAGCTTACTAAAGGGTACCCAGAGCAGTGGGTAGTAAAGGAAGGTCTGACTCCAAAGCCTGGGCATTTTTTGCCTGCCATTCACTCATGAGGGCTGGGAGGAGAGGGGGACTTGACCCCAGCACCTAGGGCCCTCTTAGAAATAAACTGCCAGCTGCAGCCACACTCTGGGATGGCCTTCACACTCTGTCCTAGACCCTCCCTTGGTCACCTCCTCATGAGTGAGAAAACATACCCAGGGTTAATAAAAAATATTTCAGGCAATGAATTTGAAACCGAAACCAAGTTTACAGAAAAATCCCCCAATTCTTGAAACTTGTTCTCTCTCTGCTAAGTCCATCTCTCTCCAACCATCAATGTCAGAGGTTTCTGGTTTCTTCCTTCTGGTTGGGGCCAGCTTCCTCCCATCAAGAGGCACCTATCAGTCTCAGCCACTCGTCTTTTACACGCTACTCACACGGCACATAGACGTGGGTGGCCCAGTTGCCCCGCTCGTGGGGGAACGTGCGCACCCGGCCCCCATGTTTTGCACTGTCATCTTCAGGCCCCTCTTCGGTGCCCAGGAACATGTGCAGCACACTGTCAGGTACTGGCAACCTCTGGCTGGGAAGGGGGCTCTGGGCACTGCAAGAGAAAAAGGAAAACGAGCACATTTATCCTCCTAGGATTCTCTACCGCTGTACATATAAAAGTTGTAACCCCTTATACGGGACGACTGTGTGCACCTACTTCCCACCAGGTGCTGTAAGCAGCTTCCAGATAACCACAAAGCTCTTTCCCCAGGGCTGTCTCACGGGTCGCTCACCAACCCCAGAGGGCGGACTTTAGCTGGGAGCATGGTTTCCATGGGAGACAAGTGGGCAGGCAGCAGTGTGTGGTTCAGAGGTCACATTCCCTAACTGGACAAGACTGATCTGCAGTAGCACTTCTTAGCTTTGGGGTCTTGAACAGGTCATGTGCACTGTGTGGGCCTCAGTTTCCTCATCGGTGAAGTGTACCTGATAAAGCTATCCTGACATCAACCCAGATACTGCTTGAAAGGCGCTCTTCAAAGCACCAGGCATGGCACTTGAGAACTGAACCTCCACGAAATAAAGGCTTCGACGGTTTTGTTCACTGCCGAATGTTCCAGTCCCGAGCCTGGCCCCGAGCGGGTGCTCAATGAGTATTTACTGGATGAATGAAAACACTCTCCGAATGAGGAAACAGACCCAGAGGTGGTGTTGTGGTGCACCCCAGAGGCGGTGGCTGGACCCGAGCGCATGTTACCTGCCTCCTAATCTTGGCCTAGCCAGGAGGGGGCACTCTGGGGCTTTGTCCAGGGCTGTCCACTGGATCCTCCTTTCCCGCTGCTTCTCTTGTCTTATCCTGGAGAGCCGCCCCGCACCATCGCCCCTTCTCCCCAGACGCTCGGGTCCCGTCGGGGTGTCGCGCTAACCAGCACCCTCCCCCAAAAGACTTCTTCGCTCCTTACCGAGGGCAGCTTCCAGCCCCCGGCCGCGCCTGGGCCCCGGCCTTGGCCTCATCCTCATCCTCCGAGCTGCTGCTGCTGTAGCCCACCAGGGGCGCCGCACTCATTGGGCCTCCTCCAAGACCAGAGGCCGACTCAGCGATCACTCGCACCCGGAATTCCGCTGCGCCGGAAGTGCCCTCCAGGGGCGGGGGCCGGGTTAGCACCGCCTGGGGGCGGGGCCTGGAGGGGCGGGGTCCGGCGGGACTCGGGCGAGACTCCACCACCGACACCACGCTGCCTGCCCGATTGCAGCGCCTGGACCGCTACCTGGAGCCTCCCGGAACCCCACCCCCCAGCCTTCGTGTGCCCATTTCACAGATCGCTCTGGGCCCTGACCTCTCTATCCGTTGCTCTGTCTGCAGCCATCCGCGACCAGACCTCCCAGCCACGGACGGCCCCTGGGTCAGCGGTCAGTGCCCTAGATCCAACGGAGATGGGATCAGAGGTCCAGGAGCGCCCTCCTCAAGCGGGTCCAAAGGCCGAGCTCCAGGGACCCGTCCCCTAAGAGCAAGCTGAGCAGTCAGTGGCGGGTCAGTTCCAGAAGATCAGAGGGTCTAGGAGGCCTCTCTTCTCAGGTGCTGGCGTCGGGCCCCCGGTCGGGCCGCTGGAGCCTCCTTCCCCTGAGGCCAAACAGGTTGGTCGGAAGAGAGCGTCCTCCCTGTGTCGGCTGAGGAGTGCCGACCGGGTAACTGGAGAGCCACCTCGCACGCCTGACTGTCCGACCCGGCCTGGCCGCGGGGTCCCCAGCAGGGGGCGGCCTCGCTCCGCGCCGCCCGCTCCTCCCGCAGCCGCCGCCGCCCCGGCTGCCGCTCCTCCCCCGGCCCCGCCTCCCTGGCCCCCGCGCCGCCCGCCTGTCCGCCGGTCTCTGCAAGGCCGTCGGTCCGTCCGTCCGCCCTCCCGGCGCTCCTCCGCCCTGGCCCCGCTATCCCGGCCGCGCACGTCGCTTCCTCGGTCCCGGCCACCGCTAGCTGGTTCCCCGCCCCCGGGCCGGCCGCCGCCGCCGCTACTCGAGGCCGGGGATTGGCAGTGCGCGTAGGCCGCGCCGCCGCCGCTGGAGCCGGAATAAAGGGGCAGCCGAGAGAGCAGCCGGACGCCACTCGCCCCGCGCCTGACCCCGCGGGCTGCCTGGAGCAGGTGAGCAGCCGGGGCGCCTGGGGCTGCGTCTGGGGGCTACTCCCGTGCCCGCCGCACCCCTTTCCCAGCCAGTCCGCCCGCCCCCCCCCCTACTTCCCCCCCACCTCCGGCCCGACCCGGCGGCCTCCTGGGCCTCTGGGCGCGTTGCTACTAACCGGGCCCAGTCTGCGGCCCTGGGGCCTTCCTCGGGCTCAATCGCCCTCGGGGCCGGCGCTCTGGCCGTAGCGGCCTGGCCATTCTCGGTGAGGGCTGACAGGAGGCAGCCCAGCTGGGCGGGTAGCAGTGCCCGCGGTGGGGAGGTGATCGCCTTTCATTCGGTTTCCCAGGGAGGAGGAAGGGCTGGCTTGGGACGCAGGTGGGGGGCCTCCCTTTGCCTCCTTTACACTCGTCTCTCGTCTTTGCGGAATTATCAGGCCTCCCCGCTGTACCTTCCTGGAAATGGCAGGGGTGGGCAGTGCAGCTGGGGGCCCAGGACCGGGGATCCTGGTTCTGGCAGCCATTCATAACGGAAAAAAAAAAAAATCATCTGGGTTGGCGCATCCGGACCTAGACTGCGCTCAAAGTAGCCCCACTCCCCACTTTCCTGGGGGAGGCTTCCTACCTGCTTGCTCATGCAACCTGCTGCGTCGACCCGGAGCAGCGACTCCTTTCCTTCTTTCCTTCCCGGAAGATGCTGTGGATGACAGTTTTTCCCCTGATTCTTATGTTTCTTTGGCAGAACAGTTAGAAGCAGGGCTGGCCTGTGAAGGCATCCCCCCCCCCCCCCCCCACTTTTTTTTTCTACTCTTTCCCTCAGGAGAAAACTTAGAAACTTTTTGATGTTTGAGGCAGAGGAGCTGGAAACCTGAAAGTGGGTTGCCTGTAATTCTAAAAGTTCTTCCCTCTCACTGTTGTTACCTTATGCTGCCACAAAGTGGTGAGTTAGAGATTTGCCTGGGCTGGGTGGTCTTTACTTTCCATTGATAACCCAAAATGTTATGGACTTGGAGCAAGGGAACAGGGCTGTCTCTGGAAAGGTTGTCTTTTCCAGGTTGTCCTGGAGAGAAGAGAAATGCTCTGTGGTTAGCATGCTACTTCCCACATTGTAGAGGCAAACTTCTAATTGCTTACCTTTTCCTCTAGGCCTTGGTACTGTCAGATTCAGAGGATTCAGGAGTTTTTTGGTGCTCAGGCAGATAACTAGAGTGGGGGCATGTTCTGCTGTGGAGACCTCCAGGCTGGGTGGGTCTACAGCCCTATCATCTACCCCCCATCTTACAGTGGCTAAGGTCTCTGCCAGGCCAACCAGACTGTTGTATGGAGAAAGAACAGGCATATGGTCAGGATAGAGGGCCTGGGGAATACTTGAGAGGGATGTGGTTCAGTCCTTCACAAAAGAAGGTTTTTGAGATGCTCCTCGGTTCCTGTAGCTGTTTTAAATAGTGACTGTGAGGCTGTTTGCTGTTGGGCCCTCAGATCTGGGAGGCCTGGTTCTCTGTTCCGGCAGGCTATTATCTTGAGCACCAATGTCCTGGGTTGAGATTGAGGGCTCTCAGGAGCTGGAAGGCCTCAGGGAGTCCTGCACCAGTGCGTCTCTGCTTTTATCTAATATATTGGGCTTCCAAGTAAGAATCTATTTGCAAAAAAAGAAAAAAAAAAAAAGAAAGAAAAAGAAAAAGTTATGCTGCTAAAATTATTTTGGCTTAACGGGTCAGTCTTCCCCTCCCTCTTCCTTTGGAGCATGAGCAGAATTTATGACTTCTTGTATTATGGGAAGATCATCCCAGCCCCTTATCTGTGAGACAGCTGACTGAAGAGGGCTGGTCATAGGCTGGGGAGCTGGGAGGCTCTCTGCTGGAGGAGCTGAGCTGCCAGCAGACTTCTGTGGACTTGTGTGAAAAGAGCACATCTTCCAGCCCTGAACCTCTATCCCTTCCCTGATGTGGCAGCGGTGTGGCAAGTGCAGGCAGAACAGGGAGAGGGCCCAGGGACCAGCTGTGTATCTCTGCCTTGAGCTCACGATTTTTCTCTTCTCTACAGAACCAATCATCGGGGAAGGGCAGAGCCTTTCTGGCATTGCTGGCATCCTGCCTCGAAGAGCCCCCTGTCCTGCAGGCAGAGCCTTGTAATCTATCTTGGTTAATGACTTGGGCGGTCTGACCAGTCCCTCTTCCGTGCCTTGTCTGAGGTTTTTGTCCATACCTGATCCTAGGCAGCTTCTGTCTGGGTTGGATCACCTTAAGTGGGAAACTGAAGCCATTACTCTCCAAACCCTGTTTCATCCTCCCAAGCATGTCGGAAAGCTGGCAGCAGCCACCACAGACGCAGCCACAGCAGCCTCAGCCACCACAGCCTCAGCACCATGCAGAACCGCCGCCGGCCCTGGCTGAGCACGCGCTGCCCCCAGGCTCAGCTGAGAACCCCCTGGGCTGTGCTGTCTATGGCATCCTCCTGCAGCCCGACCCGGGCCTCCAGCCCCCGCAGCACGCGCCCCTGCAGGCAGCTGGTGAGCCGGGCCCCAAGTGCGGTGTGTGCGGTCACGACCTGGCACACCTGTCCAGCCCGCATGAGCACCAGTGCCTGGCGGGCCACGACCGCTCGTTTCAGTGCACGCAGTGCCTCAAGATTTTCCATCAGGCTACCGACCTGCTGGAACATCAGTGCGTGCAGGCCGAACAGAAGCCTTTTGTCTGTGGCGTCTGCAAGATGGGCTTCTCGCTGCTCACCTCGCTGGCACAGCACCACAGCGCGCACAGCGGCACCGGTGGCCTCGTGAAATGTTCCATCTGCGAGAAGACCTACAAGCCCGCCGAGGCCGCTGAGCCCGCAGCCACCGCTGCGTCCGCGCTGCCCCCGGCAGCCGCGCCGCCCGCCGTGGCTCCCGCCGAACAGGCCGACAAGCCCTACAGCTGCTCCATCTGCCAGAAGCCCTTCAAGCACCTGTCGGAGCTGTCGCGGCACGAGCGAATCCACACGGGCGAGAAGCCGTACAAGTGCACGCTGTGCGACAAGAGCTTCAGCCAGTCGTCCCACCTGGTGCACCACAAGCGCACGCACAGCTCGGAGCGGCCCTACAAGTGCGCGGTGTGCGAGAAGACCTTCAAGCACCGCTCCCACCTGGTGCGCCACATGTACGCACACTCGGGCGAGCACCACCTGTTCCGCTGCAACGTGTGTGAGCTGCACTTCAAGGAGTCCTCGGAGCTGCTGCAGCACCCGTGCACGCCGAGCGGGGAGCGGCCCTTCCGCTGTGGCGAGTGCCAGAAGGCCTTCAAGCGGCCGTCGGACCTGCGGCAGCACGAGCGCACGCACAGCGCGGAGCGTCCCTTCAAGTGCGATCTGTGCCCGATGGGCTTCAAGCAGCAGTACGCGCTGATGCGGCACCGGCGCACACACAAGACCGAGGAGCCCTTCAAGTGCGGCCTGTGCGAGAAGGGCTTCGGGCAGCCCAGCCACCTGCTCTACCACCAGCACGTGCACACCCTCGAGACCCTCTTCAAGTGCCCCGTGTGCCAGAAGGGCTTCGACCAGTCGGCCGAGCTGCTGCGGCACAAGTGCCTGCCGGGCGCGGCCGAGCGGCCCTTCAAGTGCCCCGTGTGCAACAAGGCTTATAAGCGGGCGTCGGCCCTGCAGAAGCACCAGCTGGCCCACTGCTCGGCAGCCGAGAAGCCTCTGCGCTGCACTCTGTGCGAGCGCCGCTTCTTCTCATCCTCGGAGTTCGTGCAGCACCGCTGCGACCCAGCCCGCGAGAAGCCACTCAAGTGCCCGGACTGCGAGAAGCGCTTCAAGTACGCGTCAGACCTGCAGCGGCACCGGCGGGTGCACACGGGAGAGAAGCCCTACAAGTGCCCCAATTGTGATAAGGCCTTCAAGCAGCGGGAGCATCTCAACAAGCACCAGGGTGTGCACGCCCGCGAGCAGCAGTTCAAGTGTGTGTGGTGCGGCGAGCGCTTCCTGGACGTGGCCCTACTGCAGGAGCACAGCGCGCAGCACAGCGCGGCGGCTGCGGCTGCGGAGGGCGCCTACCAGGTAGCCGCCTGCCTGCCCTGAGTGCGCGCCTTGGCCCCCATCCTGTCCCCGCCCAGACTCCTCGCATTGAGCCCTCTACCTGGCCCGTGGTCTGAGGCCTTGGGCCTTGAGTGACCCTGAGGACAGATGGCACTGGGCAGCCAGGGGGTGGGGGAGTGGGGACCTGGAAGTGGGGGAGCCAGGTTGCTGGGGCTGGTCCTGATCCCACAAACCTCTTTCCCATTACAAGATTCCTTTTCTTGAGAGCCATCGGCCTCTCTTGTCTCTGGCGGCCTGGAACCAGGCTGGAAGTCAAGTGGCCTGTCTCTACCCTGCGGAGGGATTGGTGCCAGCCCAACCTTCCCAAACTTTTCAGCCTAATTAGAAACCAGATAGTTTCTAGGAAGGAGGATGGCCATCGTAGGGCCTGGGAGAAGGGCCAGACCCCATAGGTGGGTTGGATGTAGGGCATCCTCCTTCAAGTTGCTGTTTGAGGGAGAAGGCCAGCTTTATGATATGGTCCTGGGGACCAGGAGGTGAGCCACAGGCCTGTCGGTCTGCTCCAGCTAGGGGTGATGTGCCCTTCTGGTTTCTGATCGTGAGACATAACAGGAGGGCTGCACGTCTGTGAGCTGGGTCTGCCTGGAGAGAACTGGCCCGGCCCAAAGGGAGGAGGCAGAGAAGTTCTCCTGTGACACATTAAGCCAGGGACAGTGCCATCCACAGGGAAAGGAGGAAAGGCAGCTTTTGTACTGAGGGCTAATCCTGCTGTTCGAGAAGTGCCCCTTCCTACCTTTGCAGCATAGTTCCAAGCTCTGGGGAATGTGTTCTCGGCCAGACAGGACCGCTGATGTGAAAGGAGGGGATTGTTAGACTACCTTGGTGCCTGGGAGGAAGCAGGGCCAAGTGCATGATCTTACCAGTGGATGCAGACAAGTGTCCTCCCCCTTGAAGGTGTGAACCAAAGTGTCAAGGGCATAGCCCCACTCAGCTTGCCTTTGCTCTGCTTCTGGGCCAAGACCAGGCCTGGGCACCGAGGGTGGGGGAGGTGAAAGGACTCTGATCCCACAGTGCTCTCCCAGCCCGTGGGCACCCTCCCCATCAGTCTGGCTGTTGGCCTGGACCCCAGGGGTCTTGCACTGCCAAGATGCCCTGGACAACATCCAGTGACTTCCAAGGCCAGAGCATTCCCTCAGGGGTCCTCCTGGGGTCCCTCTAGGTCTCTGGCTGACCACCAGGGGTCAAGGGTGTCTGGGGCAATAGGGAGCAGGCTGGGGAAGAGGGTTAAGGGAACCAGTAGGTGGCTGGAGTCGACTGAGATCGCTGGCCAGCGATCTCCTCCCCTCCTTGGGAAGCCCAGAGGACTTTTATTATCAAAATGATTCTTTTGAACCCGGCTGTGCCCCTGTGCTCTACCAGCCTTCCTCCTTGGGTGTGGGTCTTGAAAGACTTTAATCAGTGCTTGCACCAAGGGCGCAGAGGAGCAGAGAGGCCCCCTTGTCTCACTGTCACCTTGAGAAGGCTGAAGAGCCCACATCTGCCTCTTCTATGAGACTGGGCTCCCTTCCTGTGCCTGCGGAGAGGGGCCGGTCCTTCCCCTCGGTGCTGGCTCTCCGTCACAATGCCTCAAAAGACATGGAACCCAGGCCGACCACAGGCCCAACTGCTCATTTTCCCCCCTTTCCTTTTGCTTTCTAAAAGCAGTTGTTATACTGTTCATAACATTGTATAGTTTAATTTCATGTCATTTTGGATCTTCTATTAAAATGTGAAAATTTGGATTTTTAAAAAGAATGACTCCATTTTAGATAGCCCCTTTTGATGTTAATATATAGTGAGTCCAATGTATGCTTTAGAAGTAAAGACATTGACCATCACAGACCAAAGCACTGCTTATTCTGGTCATTCTTCCACCGGGGGATGATGGGGCATGGAGAGGGAGAGAGAGGTGTGCAGGCCTGGGTGGTAGGCTTGGGGCTGCGACATAAGGCTGGGTTTGAATCCCAAGTTTTGAATGCTCTGGTCACACAGCTTTGGGCAAGTCACTACACCTCTTTGGGACTCAGTTGCTGCATCTGCAAAATAGGGAGGTAACCCTTGCCTTGTTCAGTTGCAGTGAGAATGAAAGGGCCTCACATGTGGAGGCCCTGGTGGGCAAGCCGTGAAGGTGCTCACCAGGGCCCCAGGGAATAGGCCTGCAGCCTCTTGGCCTCCCCAGGGGTCTAACTGCAGCTCCTGCAAAGGGAGCTGGGCTGTGAGGGACGGGCAGCTTGTGGATGGTCAGAAGCCAGGAACCTGGCCTAGGAAGCAGGGGTGCTTGCTCAGCCCCAGGGGAGAACCAGGGCTTGCCTGGGGCAGCAGTGGCCCCAGGCAGATGCCCTGCCCCAGAGGGTTGCCTGCTCTCACCCTACTTGTACTCACCCTGTCACATGGCCATCTGCATGTCCATGTCCCCTCTCGGCCTTCCAACCCACCTTTCTTCTGTTCCCCTGCCCCCGTGTCCCAGTGGGCCAGCTGTGACTTGGCTCCTTCCATTTCTCAAGGGCAGGGGTAGAAGGGAGAGAGGGAGAAAGCCTGCCCAGGTCTGGGCATCTGAGAGCCAGCGGAGGGTGGCTAGCTGGGTGGCCAAACACCCTGCCCTGGAGGTGGGGGTGGTGAGGGCACAAAGTCAAGAGGACAAGGAGCTGCCCGGGCCACAGGGGGCTCAAAACTGTGTGCAGAAGTCTTAGTAGAAAGGCCAAGAGGAACCTCAGATGTGACCCAGAACTAACACTCCCCTTGTCCCCTCTTTATGTGCCCATGGGAGGACCTCCCTTGAGGAGCCATGTGGCCCTTCCTGCAGGTGTTCACCTGTCAGCAAGAGGACACCCAGGCCCCTTGTCTTTGTGTCAGGTTTGAAGCCTGGCTTCCTTTCTAGCTGAGTGACCTTAGGCAAAACCCACCCACGTTGCAGAGACACATGCAGTGCAGAAAGCACTGGCACGTGTTTGGTGCTTAATAGCTTCAGGTTGCCCTTCCTGAATGGAGTGGTCTTCATGTGCCTTGGGGCAGGAGGAAACCTGGCTGGCTATAGCTGAGCTCATGTGGGGCCTATGATGACGTTCTCTTCTTCTGTCCCCACCCCCACCTCTTCACACAAAACAGCCGGTCTCCTAAGGCTCCCACCTGGCCCTCAGCCTCAGGGCTCCAGCCTGTGTCAAAACCAGGGCATTGAATGGAGCCCGGGAGCCTGGGGGTATGTCCAGGTTCAAGTCCTAGTCTTTTGATAAAAAGTGACCCCAGGCGTTTGTTGACTGCCCCTCCTGGGGCCCCAAATCCCCATCTGAAACAGAGGTCTTGACTCTGATCTCTGAGGGTCCTTGGAGATCTGACACTCTGATTCTGGGAAGGTGATAGAATCAACCCGTGTCCTCTTTTCCTCTGCCTGCCTCTCTCCTGGCCTCCAGCCTGCTGTCCTGCTGCCTCAGCCTTGCTTCAGTCATAAGTGACAGAGACAGCATAGACTGGCGTAAGCAACTGCCCACTGCAGCTGACCGCACCTCCCACCTACCTGCCTAGGAGCCCCACAGCCTTCTGTGTCCCATAGCTGATGTGAGCCTCCCTCTTGTAGAGCATACCGTTTTCGGGAGGGCACTCCAGACATTGTGACTAGCCGTGTAAGCTAGCACTACCTCCTTTAGTCTCTGGGCAGTCATTCCCTTTGCCCCAACCACTGACAGGATAGGAAGAGGGTGGTTGCTTGGGGTGAGAGGTGACACCTGGATGACAAAGCTGAGAGGAACAAGAGGGAGAGGCTGACATAACCCCCCCATTTTGGAATTAGTACCACCCCACCCCCCACCCCCTCCTGGGGACAGACCTGCTGCACTGGTGGGGTGGGGCAGGGGTGGTGGCATTCTCCCAGGTCCTAGAAGTCATTGCCAGGGCAGGCTGGGCCCTCAAAGATGACTTTCGTAGGAAGCCTGTCATCTCAATAGCTTTGTCACTCTCCCACTGTGTGGCTGGCTGTGGGCTTGGCCCTGCACGGGGCGGGGGGGGGGGGGGGGGGGGGGGGGGAGGACCCTGCTCTCTGGGGGTGGAGCCTGTGCTCGCAAGCCATGGTGGCAGTGGCGTGGTGTTGTGGTGAGGAGCACCACAGTCAGACCTGGCTAGAGTCCCGCTCTGCCACTCAGCAGCAACAAAGCATTGGGCAGGTGGTGGGACTTCTCAAGCCTCATTTTCCTCATCGGTGAAATGGAGCCAGATGCTGCTGTCCTCTGGGTGTAGGGTGAGGGCACAGTGAAATGGCCTGTGTGGAGGGTTTGGCATGTAGCGGCCACTCAGGAAAGCAGAACAGTGGGAGGCCAGAGGCCGAAGGGAGCTGGCCTAACTCTTCCATCTGAATGTCAGGGCTCTCCCCACCCCTACACGCCATGCCAGTCATAAGACCCTTTTCTTCTGCCAGCTGGTCACAGCCTCATTTCATCTCCATGAGATGGGCAGGGCGCACTTGAGTATGCCCTTTGGGCTGACCCCTGAGATCCCAAAGCCATGCATTTGGTGATGAGAGAGGCCTGGAATTGTGGGGTCTGGCCTGGTGGGGAACAGATAGAGAGGCTGGGACAGCCCTCGGCTCTGAACTTCACAGGCCTTGAGCTCTGGCCGCTGAAGCCTGGGGCTCTGGTTCCAACCCACTCTTTGTGGGCCAGGAAGCCAGGCACAATGGCTGGGACTGGTGCCGGCACCCGGTCTGGCCAGGGCAGCAGGAAAGCTCTTCACCATCCGGCAGAGGGGGCGGCCGGCCCTCTGTTGGGCCCTTGACTCCCAAAGGGATTAAAGCTGCTGTGTTCTGTCTCCCCATCCGTGCAGAAGCAGCTCCATAAAGAGCCTAGGCCTCCTCAGACGCCTTTGTGGAAACCTCTGTCTCCAGTCCTCCGTCCTGACTTTCTACCTCCCCACCTCATTCCCTCCTCTGGAGCAGGCCTCAGCCAGGACCATGGGCTGTTCAGGCTTTGGACATTTGCCCGGGGCCTCCCAGCCTGGGCCAGGCTCGCCTGTGATAAGTTCCACATCCCATCCTCAAACGGGTGCTTTCTTTGTTCCTTGAAGGTCACGGCTCCAGGAAAAGCCTTGGCCGCTATTGATTTTCACAAATCTACCAAGATTCCAGGCCCAGAATGCCCAGTCCTCCTCAGGGCCCTGAAAAGGAGGTCAAGGGAAGGGGTGAGAATAGGGGGTGCGCTCGGGGTCTCCCCCTTCGCTGTGTGTGTGCAGCCCCAAACCTAGGTCTGCATTCCTGCCTCTGTTCATCCACAAGCATTACCAGTACCGGCAGCTTGCTGGGCACTGAGCGGGTGCTGCAGGGCATGAAACTGAAACTTCAGATGAGGGACTTTTGAGGTTTTCATGTATCAAACAGTAGGGTCAGAAATGTCAGAGCTGCTGACTTTTAGCACAAAATATCATATGTGAGTCCCCCCTGACCCTTGATCCATCCCCATTGCCCGCCCCAGGCCCTGGGTGAGGATGTGTATTGTGTTACTTTGTAATAAACACAACTATTACTTTGTAGTAATTGTTTCATTTAGTCCAGATCTGACTGTTGGTGTTGGGGGGCCCCAGGCCCCATTCCTGAGCACCCGTGTTCACTCAGAGGAAAGGAGCCACCAAGTGCAGTATTTCCTTAGAACCAACTGTGGGCCAGAGGCTAGGAGTCAGTCTCCGCAAAATAGCTACTGTCAGGTCCTCATGGTCTTGGGGAAGACTGCGGGGGAGAGGGGAGGCCTGGAGGGAGCCCTGCTTGGGAGAAATGGTAGGATTTGGTTAGGAAGAAGTGCAGAAAGCATTTCAGGTAGGATGAAGGCTTTGAACAAAGGGCAGACAAGAGCCTGCTGTGTTCAGAACAGCAAGGAGTCTGGTGGTGGAGGGGTTCTGTTGGAGTAATGCCTTGAGGCCAGGGCCAGGGAGGTGGGCTGGGGACTGGCCAAAAGACCTGTAGGTGGGGCCATGGAAGCTGGACAGTCTCCAGGGCAGAGGCCATAGGGAGGATTTCTAACGTGATTGATTGATTGATTGATTGATTTTTAAATTATTGCTTTCCCAATAGAAATTATTAAAAAAAATTTTTTTTAATGTTTTATTTATTTTTGAGACAGAGAGAGACAGAACGTGAGCAGGGGAGGGGCAGAGACAGAGCGAGACACAGAATCCGAAGCAGGCTCCAAGCTCTGAGCTGTCAGCACAGAGCCCAACGCGGGGCTCGAACCCACAAACCGTGAGATCATGACCTGAGCTGAAGTCGGATGCTTAACCGACTGAGCCACCCAGGCGCCCCTAAAGTGATCTATTGATGAGTAAAGAGCCTCCTGAGGCCGAGAGGGCTTTGAGGCCAGGGCACAGTGGCCCCAGGTTGGGTAGGAATGGGGCTTTTCCCACCTCTTGGCCTCTGGATGGGGTTAACAAATGTGTTCACCCCCAGGAAGCCCCCTCTGGTTTCTTCCCCACTCTTGGCTTGTATCTCTCTCATTGCAGAAAGGCGGTGGAATGTGGTGGCTGCAGGCTCGAGGGTCAGGGATGCTGGCTTCAATTCCCAGCTCTGCCAATCACCAGCAGTGTGACCTTGGGCCAGTCATTTAACCTCCCTGAGTCCATTTCGTCATTCATAACACGGGTTTAAAATTACCCATCTCATGGTGTCTGCAAAGTGCTTACTTCATACATTATCTCATGCTTAAAAACTAGAAAGTGCGGGGGTGCCTGGCTGGCTCAGTCAGAAGAGTGTTTGGCTCTTATCTTGGGGTCCTGAGTCTGAGCCCCATGTTGGGCATAGAGATTACTTAAAAAATAAATAAATAAACTTAAAAAAATAGAAAGTGCATAGCGAATCAGGCTCGTTGATGCTCATCTACTCTGTATTTTCTTCATTCTTGGGCACAGGTTTTTATGCCTATGGAATCAGGATTCAGTGTATACCTGGTGGGCAAGAACCAAATTAAACTGCTGGTGTGGGTTACCATTCACAGTGTCTTGGGCTTGAGGAACGTGGCCTAGGTGTGCCCACATTCTCACCTTCTGCTTTCAGGTTTGAATCAGCTGGGCCTGCCTTCCTCCTACTAGGACTGGAAGCACCTCACAGGCAGGGATGGCATCTGGTCTGTGTCTTTCCCACACCCAGCACTGGGTGAGACAAGGCCTCAAATATCTGCTGAGCCAAATTCCTGGAGGGCCTTGCCCAGTCATTCAGTGTCAAGGAAGCAGGGCCAGGAAAAAACTCCCAGGGACTTGATTCTCACTGGAATACTGAAGCATGCCCTCTGGCTGTCCCAAGACCCACACAGGGCAGGACTGCTGTGATGTGAGCTTTGGGCAAATCTATCCATTCTCTGAGCTGTCATGCTGGGGGTGGCACTCAGGGCTGCAGAATGTGGCTCTGACACCTCACGAGGTTCTGCCTGTGGCTTCCCAAGGTTCAAGCCAGGTGGACTGCCCTTTGGGCTTGGAGGAAAGGGTTTCTTCCTGCATGAAATGGCAGGAGGCTGGGTGCCTTCTGAATAGGCCCTCAAGGAGGCAGGGACTCTGTGATCTGCTTACTTCTTCCTGTCTGCTCCTCCCCATGTTCCAGTTCTGTTGTCAGCAGAACCCCACACATGAGGACAGACAGACACCACGGTTCCTTACCTCGGTATAAGGATAGTACCCATCACCTCCACCCCTAAAAGAAATTTAAAAAAGCCTAGTGTCTGTAAGGCAGCCTCTGTCTGCATTATCAGACAACAACACAACTCATCTCCTTGTTTTTTACCCGAGATTGAATAAAAGACTTCCCATTCTGGGAAATAATTTATTCTACAAATCTTGAGTGCAAACTATACATGAATACTGTGTCAAATACTGGGACTTTCTTTGAGTCCTGAGCCCTGGGTTTGGCTGGAGGTGAATGACTTCCTGATCTGGGCCTCAGTTTTCCCATCTGTGATATGGGATAGCGTTGGTTCTGGTCGCTTTGCAGAGTGTTTATAGGGCATGAGGTCTGGAGGAGATAAATGAGCCACATGGCATTGTGTTCTGAATAGTGTAATATAGGCTCCAGAAATAAGATGTTGGTAGTAGTCTTTAAATTCCTTCCACATGAGGGGTGCCTGGGTGGCTCAGTCGGTTGAGCATCCGACTTCGGCTCAGGTCATGATCTCACAGTCTGTGAGTTCGAGCCCCGCATCGGGCTCTGTGCTGACAGCTCGGAGCCTGGAGCCTGCTTCTGATCCTGTGTCTCCCTCTCTCTCTGCCCCTCCCCCACTCATGCTCTGTCTCTCTCACTCTCAAAAATGAATAAATGTTAAAAAAAAAAATTAAAAAAAAAATTCCTTCCACATGAGACCTGGCCTGCATGCAGTAGGTGCTCAGTAAATATTAGCGGAAGGAGATGGGGAGGGTGTAAGTAACCTAACCTTTGTGGACGCTGACTCTCCAGAAAATCAGATGACAACAAGGAGCCTCTCCATGAGAAAATGTATATGTGGGTGGACACATCATTTTGTTCACGATCTCACAACGTTCATGGATCCCTGAGGTTCCAGATCCTAGCAGCAGAGTCTTGTTCAAACGGTCTTTGAGCTGGGTGGCTATTTACCTGATTGGGATCTGTCCTTGCACACGGCCCACCAAGTGGGATGTGGATGGGGTATCTAGGTCTGGGAGCTCAACATTTATCCTGGCTCTCTAACCATGCCAGAGACACTCTTCCTTAACCCCTTTGAGTTCGGTTATCCTGGCCCTGGCCCAGGACTGCCTATGGCTGGCCCCAGGACATCGTGCTTTCCTCTCTGTAGTTTGGACAGATGAGGGCTAGTCCTGAAGCTCTGTGGATAGAGCAGACAATGCTTGCTCTACATCCAGAGGCTGCCTCTAGGCCACCAGAGCCTGCCAGGCCCAGAGAAGCCCCCCCCCCCCCCCCCAGAGTATATTGGTATGGTGGAAGCTTTTGAGAGAGGTGTCTAACAATCCCTTTTGACCCGGGCCCAAGTTCAGCATCTGAAGTGGAGGGAGCCTGGTTGTGAGGCTGCAAGCAGGGGATGGGGCATAGGGAAAACCCATTTTGCAGGCAGCCTATCTCTACACCTCACCCCTGGCTGAGCCCTGGGGCTTAGACTCTGACTCTCTACCTGGGGTCACGAGACAGCTTTCTCCAGCCTCCCACCACTCCTCAGGAGTTGGCAGGAGACAGGTAAAGGTAGGACATCATCATCCTGAGGTACTGACCCCTCTCCCAGTCCGTACAACACACACACACACACACACACACACATACACACACACACATATGTGCCTGGTTCCTTCCTGGGGGAGCATTAGGTTTATTTCCAGTCCGGCTGAACTCTTAGGGAGATGGGTGGTGCCACCATACCCGCTCTGTCCTGCTGGAGAACCGGAGATGGCACAGCCCAGCAGCCTGAGGACTGGCTTCCTTTTCACAGATTAATGCCAGGGGGTCAGGTAGTTGACACGGCTGTGGAGAGAAACAGGGGTGAGGCAGGGGCCTCCAGGGTGTCCTGGAAAGTCAGGCTGTCCTTCTCTAGGCTTTTCCCCCAAACCCACCACCCTGTCCTCGAGGCTCTGAAAACACACCTTCCATCCTGCCTTTCTATGGCTCAAGAGCCTTCAATGGCTCCCTGTTTCCTTTTATTTATATATTTTCAGTGACTCTGCTTGACTTTCAAGCCCCCCTCCTCCGCTTTCACTTTGCCTCATCTTTTGTTCCCCATTGATTACAAATAATGTACTGCTTTGCTCATTTTTCAAACATTTAGTGCACCTGCTCTAGCAGGCACTATGTAGCAGTAAGAAATCAGAAAGCATTCCCTTGTGTGTGCACAGGGTGGGTGAGAGAAGGCAAGCTCTCCAACGATAAGTATAATGTCATAGTCTGCATGCTGTCAGATATGTGTGCACATGTGGTGAGCGACCCAAGGGGGTTTAAGCTAGAGGGGAGAGGCAGGGGATCAGCAAAGACTTCAAGAAGGATGGAACATCTAGGCTGGGCTTTCAAGGGTGGGGAGGAATTTTTCAGGCAGAGAGGGAAGGATTATCTAGGCCTAGCAACAGCAGCAACAAAGGTGTGGAGTGCCTGGTTGTGCTGGTCCTTTGGATGATACCCAGGAGTCTGGTACTGCTGCCGTGGAGGGAAGGGGGCTGGGTAGGTGGGAGATGACCAAATGATGAAGATGCCTGAATACCTTGCACACTCCTGCTGGGAACATGAGCCTCAGCCCTTACCCCCTATCCACATCCTGGAAGGCAAACTCTCAGTTCTTTCCATCATGTGTCTTACGTGCCTGTTTAGTCTTCCAGCCACTTTCCTCCCTGGTAAGCCCTCCTCCTTTTGGCCTAGTCTGAGCCAAATCTGGTGAGACAGGCACCCTGCTCCCCCCATCTCCCAGCAGGCCATCCTTTTGCCTGGCGAGGATCTCTTAGGAGGGAGGCAACTCAGTCCCCCAATATCACCCAGGAGGTACCAATCCCTTGGTGCGAGGCCCTGTAGGTGCAGTGGGGTCTGAGAACCCCCAGAGTCCAGAGGCTGCCGAGGCACAGCCCCGACGGGCGAGTGGCTAGGTGCAAGCAGGGGCGGGGTCACTCCCCTACCTGTAGATTGAGCCTAAGCGTCGGTAAGCATTCCTGCGAAAAACGGAGGAGGAAGGTGAGCCTGAGGTGGGGAAGGGCGACCCTATCCAGGAACCTCACTCCCATCTCCAGAAGCGCCATCCCACCAGAAGGATTACTAAAGCCCACCCTCGTCCCACCTAAGGCCTCCACTCCGAAAGGGTGGGGTTGCCAGGGGGGACTGGGAGACAGGGTGTTCCGTTTGATAGGAATTAAACACCCATTCATTTTGAGACTGCAATTTTTTGGAGGTGTATTGGAGCCCAGCAGTTCTTCCCAGGTCTCGCAGTTTCAAGAGTCATTAAGTGTACTCTGAAGAAGATGGCCATGTACTCTGAGGCCCATCTTCCCTCCCTGAGGTATGGGGTCCTGGGGCCTGTGCCGTCACTTACAGGGTGTCGAAAGGCAGGGGCTTCTGTCCGTAGCGGTCCAGGCTGGGGTTCTGGTTGAGACAGTACTGGCGCAGGGCCAGAGGAATGGGGGGTCCGTGAATCTAGGGGGACACTGACCCCCGCCCCCGCCCCGCACATTGCTCTCTGCCGGAGATCTTAGCCCTGGGGACTGGGAAACCCTGCCTGGGCGTCCTTTCCCCTCCCTGACCCCCGTGTTAGCCTCTCCTTCCCCACCCCCTGGTCCCCAGGGACAGGTCAGCGCGCAGCCCTCCTTACCCGCCAGTTCTGGGTCACCTCGGGCTTCAAGTACCGCACCGCGTAGCCACTGAAACTCTCCACTGCGGAGAGACCGCCCATCTGCAGCCCGCAGCCCGCCGCGGACAAACTCCGCCCCCGCTCTTACCTGAGCCCGCCCCTAGATCAAACCACGCCCACACACTTGTTATTTGAGCCAGCCCCGCCTCCCCTGCCCCGCCAGAACAAGCCCCGCCTCCAAACCCTGCTCCAAGGGCCCCAGAACCAGCCCCGCGCGCAGCCTCCGGCCCAATGGCGTCCTCTGGCCTGGACCTGGCCCCTGCCTCCTCCACAAGACGAACCCCACCTCCCTGTCCCTCAGCCCATTTCGGTCCCGCTCACTCTCTGTGCCCAGCTGCTCCTCAGCTTCCCCGCTGTCCTTGCCACAGCCCACCTGATGCTGCCCCCCTCAGCCCCTAGCCGCAATTGGCTTCCCGGGTCTCTCCCGCCTTATGGCATCCTCCGCGCCCAGTAGACTGACCCCTCTTGTTCAGGCAGGGCAACTTGAACTCGCCAGCCGAGGACACGAAGCGGGACCAGTCCTCAATGGCGCGAGTGAAACAAGGCCAGTCCACCCGGTTGATGCCCGGCGCGATGGGTACCAGCTTTCCCTCATGGCACCTGTTTCGGAGTCTCCGGCCGGTTTCGGTGATGTCCTGCCGGGCGATGGGAGTCAGGGCCGCGTGGTAGGTGCCGAAGCCTGGGGGGCGACCCAGACCGCCCCATAGACAGGAGCTGACAACTTGGCCCATCTGACCCATGGGCCTGATGGAGGGCCTTGAAGCCCCTAAAGGAGATGGGAAGGGGGAAGGGCCACAAGCAGGCAGCTGGAGAACCAGAGGCTCTTGGGGCTGGGCACAGGCAGGCCCTTCACACCGTCTCCCCTGAGCAAACCCAGGGCCAGAAGCAAAGGACACTCACCAAGCACTGCAGGGGTTTATTGGGGACACCGAAAAGTGTGAAGTAGGCGTTGTCAAAGTCATCTGAAGAAGAAAAAGGAGGGAAGAGGTAGGTGTCTCCTCTACTTTGGACCCAAGTCCTACTTCTGGGAATTTATCCCACATTAGAGGTACACAACTGGGAAATGATATGAGTAAAAGATCTACCCATTTCAACATTGTTCATAAGAGAAAATGGCCGGGAATAGCTCAAGTGTCTCATTCAAGGACTTGTTAAATACACTCTGATACATCCTCGCTATGTAGCTACTTAAAATAAACAGGAAATTCTCGATACAAGACCTCCAAGGTGCAGAAGAGTATATGCTGTATGCTACCTTTTGCTTTAAAGCGTAAAACTGAGGAGATTGGAGGCAGAGAAGAATATACATTCAGGTCATCACCTTAACCACGTCATCAAACTTGGCGTCCCGAATAGCAGGATAACAACATTATGTGCCTCCTGCTGAAGCACTATGGCAAGCATGCAAGATTCTGGCCAGCGATGTTTTACCTGGTTAATCAAGCCTCCCCATCCAGCTTCTCGTTTACAGAAAACAGTCAAGGTAAACAACACCCTAAGGAAACAATCACTCGCATTCACAATGTAGGACTGTCTATCATGTAACTATTTTGAACTCTAAAAAGTCGATATGAGGGAAAAATGGAAAGTGGGCAGACTATTTCAGACTGAAACTAAAGATATGTAATACCCAGTTGCAATGCACAATCCTAGATTGCAGTCTGGTTCCAGAAGGAATTTTATTTTATTTTATTTTATTTTAATTTAGTTTATAGGTTTTTTTTTTGTTTGTTTTTTTGTTTTTTTGAGAGAGAAAGAGCACGTCGGGAAGGGCAGAGAGAGGGAGAAAGAGAATCCCAAGCAGGCTCCGGGCTGCAAGCACAGAGCTAGATGGGGCTCAAAGTCACGAAACTGTGAGATCATGACTTGAGCAGAAACGAAGAGTTGGACGCTCAACCGACACCCAGGTGCCCCCAAAAGGATTTTAAAGCTATGAGATATCTTTAGGGGTCATTTGGGACATTTAAATATAGACCACATATTATGTGTTAGGGAATTATTGTTAACTTTCCTAGATGTGATAATGGTATTGTGTCACAGAGGAGGATGTTAGCAGTGGGAGCTGCTTGCTGCAGAGTGTGGGAGAGTGTGAGTGTGTGTGTGTGTTGGAGAGAGAAGAATCAAATATGGTAATACAGTACCCGAAGCAGGTGGAAGGCAACCGGTGTCCATAGTATTATCCTTTCAACTTTTCTCTATGTTTGAATACACTCATAGTAAAAAGTTAGGGAGCAGAAGTATATATATTTGTATTTGCATTAATAAACAATGGAAGGATACATTAGGAACTAGATGGACACCTGTAAATCAGCAGAGGTGGAGAGTGGAGGCGGCGAGGTGTTAAAACGTACATTATTACAGCATTTTGAATTTTGAAGCTGTGACTTGATTACTTTTATTAAAAGCATATACTTGCCATAAAATACATATCTAAATCAAGAGCGTTCCCTAAAAATGTAAATTGCTGGTTTCCAAGAGCCTTCCCATGCAGCAGTTAGTGGGAGCCCCGTGGCTGCTCCCTCATAGAGGGACAGGTGGGGGGGCCCCACTTCACCTTTCATCCCTCCCTCCTCCCCACCTCCCCACCCACCTCTGGCATGTCCCATCTTGGCCCCTGCAGGGCTCTGCACGGGACCTCTGGAGGTCTCCATGCAGTCTCTGACACCCTCACCCCACCTGTCACCTCAGCTGCAACCTGGGCCTCATTCCAGACTTCCCTGCTCTTGCTCGGCACCCACTCTGTTACCAAATCCTGTTACTTTATCTCCTAAATACCTTCCCAAACCCTCTCCTGTGGCCAAGACACTGTCACTCCTTCCTGAAGACTGTGTTCCCTCCCGGTGTCTTAACACCCACCCCCCTTATCCACCTCTGGTCCCTCTGGGCCATCCTCCACCCCCTCCCCACCCCCAGAATGCTCAGACTTCTTTTCTGCTTCAGGTCTTCAGAGGTTTCTCTTTCTCTCCTAAGTCCAGACCCGTGAGCTTAGCAACAGGGCCCTTTCTAAGCTGTGCCCTTCTCCCCTCCCCAGCTCCTACTGTGATCACCAACTCTACCCTTTGGCTCAACCAACCACCCCCCCCCCCCCAAGTTCACCCAACACCTCCTGCAGCTTTTCTTTAACAGCCCCTGTACATGCTGTTCCCTCTAGCTAGGACACCTTTGCTTCCCCGCCGCCGCAGCTCAGTGTCAGGCACCAAGCAAGTGCTTAATAAATGTGTGGAAATGAATGTGTATTCCTGCATGCATTCATTCATTCATTCATTCACAGGCACCCCCACCTCCACACCCAAGCCTCTCAATGGATGAAGACTTACTCCTTGGGCCTATGTGGCCTTTTCACCCCAAAGACGCTCAGGTCCTCCTCCCATTCACGGTAAGCGTGAGGAGGCTGTTCCTCTTTTCCATCTGGAGAGCAGGTTGGGCAGAAGCTGTCGTTATTGCTTTTATTATCACTCCTACTACTGCGACAACTGACTTCTGCACAGTTCTCTCTCTCTGAATAACAACCGCCACATTATTGTTGCGCATGTACTATGTGCCGGGCACTACGTTAAGTGCTTCTCTTGGCTTGTTTTAATCTCACGATAACCTTGCGAGGCAGGCGCTGTTATCATCCCCATTTTCCTGATAGGGAAGCAGAGGCTCAGACCTAAGCAGAGCTGGGACTAGCCCTTTTAACGCTTTCATGTGCCACCGACGGCCTTGCCCTCTACCAGGGCTCTCCTTGACACCCTCCACCCACTCCTTTCCCAAAGGCCCAGAGGGGCCGCGGACGCCAGCGGCAGCCAGGTGGCCTGACCTTTGCGGCAGTAGGTGGTGGACCGGCAGTGCTCGTCCGAAAGACAGGCCCTGACAGAGTCCATGTCCATGCGGCGCAGGCTGGGCAGGGCCGGGTGGTAGAGCTGCTGCTTCACGCCCGCCAGCTGGTTGCGCGTCCGCGCCACCGGCAGCAAGATGGCTGGCGACGCGTACACGTGGGTGGAGCCGTCCTCCCAGGGCACCAGGTCGACGATGCGGGCCATGGCTGGGGAGCAGAGACACCCCGACCAAACACCCTCCTGTCGGGTAGCGCGACCTTGGCCAGTGCGGATTTGTCTACTCGCCCAATGGTTATGGACGAGGTACCCTCGGCTAGGAGCTCCCCATGTGGTGTCAGGGACACCCGGGCTCACGCACGCATGCGCAAACACACGACGTGCTCAGGGATCTGGCAGGTGAGCACAGGGTGTGTGTGGTTGGGAACGGTCTAAAAGAGGAGGCATAAGAGTCTTCCATTCTTAAGTAATGATCAGGAAGAAGCAGCAGCAAGTGGGTTCAGAATTTAGCTCAGTCTGCCTCTGGGTAGCTAATTATGGACTTCTGGCCTTAGCTAAAGTGCCTGGCATTTACTCAAAATTCTACAGGGAGACATAGGAAAGTTTTAAATAAGGGGAGAGGCATGAACTACAAGAGATATGAACTACAAAAGCATTGCTGGTTACTCAGTGCCTCCCTTGAAAGAGCGGCTATTCCCACAGCCTTTCGGTCATTTAAACGTTAGGAGAATTTGTTGAGCCGGCTTGCTTTCTTCCTGACCCAGTTACAGGTGCGAGAGGGAGGTGGGCGGTAAGTGGGTAGGAGGAGCGAGGACCTTGGACCATGGAGGAGCAGGGAGAGGACAAGGTGACTGGCCTGAGGAAGCTGTCTCAGGGGGTAGGCCTGCATGGGGAGGATGGGGAATGGGGCGGGGAGAAGTGGGGGGGGGGGAAGGGACACACTGCTCCTCACCCACCGACAGTGGCTACCTTGTCTGCAGGGCACAGGCCCCAGATGCCCAGGCCTATGAGGGTTTTCTGCTCTTCTGACTACTCAGTGGGGAGAAGAGGCAGGAAGATGGGCTGGCCTCAGAGCCTTATACAGTAGGAGCACAAAGGAACATTCTGCAGAGACAATGCCCACTGCAGCCTGATTGTGAGGACGCCTGCTCCTCGGCAACCCTGGCAACTGTAGGCTCTGAGGAGAGGAGCCAGCTAGCAAGGGTGCTGTGAACTGGCCCCCGCTTTCAGCTTTCCTGAAGGTTGCTGTCTCCCAAGCCTTAGCACAAGCCAGGCATGTTGAGAAATGTCCGAAAGGAAGTGGGCTCCCTGGAGGCAGCCATACGAGGGCTAGCCAGGGCACGCTGTGTGATCCTGGACTAGTTGCTGTCTCTCTCTAGGTCTCAAGGCTCTGTGTTAGGCAAGACCCTAGGTCCTGCCATGCAGGGCGACTGTGGGCTCTCCTGGAAACCTGAGGGCACTGCCCTGCCTGCCTGCCAGCCCTTGGGTCTCCAAGGGTGGCGATTAGCAGTGGCCAGTATCCAGGGTCAGCATAAAGGGATCAGGGAGAGTGGTGGCCTCAGCAGGATAGGGATTAGCAGGTGATATTCTAGCCCTGGCCCACTGGAGTCCTGCAGCCTCCCTCCCTCCTTCCCAGGAAACAGAGGTCATGAGTGCCTAAGCCCAGCACCTGAAAGCCCCGGGGCCTGCCCACCATCCTGGTCACAACCATTGGTGATGGACCCCACATGTGAGGAAACCCTGGGGAGAGTCTGACTTATTTGCCTGTATCGGCATATGCCCCACATACACCTGTCCAGGTGCTGAGAGTGACAGGTCCAGAGACCCCTCCTGTGAGGTTCACACAGGATTTGGCTCCCTATCTGCTCCACCTCCAGGGCTCCATACAGCCCCTAGACAGCATCCCCCAAGCCCTACTCCTCAGAGAAGACTTTCCCGGAGTTGAGTCTACTCACCACCCCACCTCCAGTTTATTTTTCTTTTAACGTTATAAAATATAAAAAAATACAGAGAATGCATAAATATAGAATATAACTAATAATTTATAAAGCGAGAGCTCGTGTACTATTATTCAGGTCAAGACAAGAGGTACTACTTTGCAAAACTGATTAGCAGTTTCTTAAAACATGAAACATAAAATTACCATATAACAGCAATTTTACCCCTAGGAATCTTCCCAAGAGAACTGAAAATATATAGGTTCAGGCAAAAACTTACATGCAAATGTTCACAGCAGCATTATTTCAAACAGCTAATAAGTGCAACAACCCAAGAGTCCATTGACTAGTGAGTAAATAAATTCCACCATGGAATACTCAAGAATTAAAAATTATTACTTATTAAAATTTTTTTATTGTTTATTTATTTTTGAGAGAGAGAGAGAGATACAGAGCATGAGCAGGGAAGGGGCAGAGAGAGGGAGACACAGAATCTGAAGCAGGCTCCAGGCTCTGAGCTACCAGCACAGACACCGACACGGGTCTTGAACCTGTGAACCATGAGATCATGGCCTGCACCGAAGTCAGACACTTAACCGACTCAGGGCCCCCCAAATTAAAAAAAAAAATTTAAGTTTATTTACTTATTTTGAGAGAGACAGAGACAGTGTGAGTGGGGGAGGGGCAGAGAGAGAGGCAGAGAGAGAGAACCCCAAACAGGCTGCATGCCACCAGCACAAAGCCCAATGCAGGGCTTGAACTCATGAAACCGTAAGATCATGACCTGAGCCGAAACCAAGACAGATGCTTAACCAACTGAGCCACTCAGGCACCCCGGAATACTCAAGAATTAAAAAGAAATGAGGTATTGATATATGCTCCCATGTGGAAGATCCTCAAAGACATTTTGCTAAATGAAAGAAGTCAGACAAAAAACCAGTCTGCTTGTTGTATGATCCATTTATATAAAATGTCCAAAAAAGGCCAATTTTAGGGGACAGAAAGCTGATTAGTGGCTGTCGGGAGCTGTGGCTGAGTATGGGGAGTGATTCCCATGAAGCATGAAGGGTCTCATTGGGACAACAACGGCAATGTTCTAGAACTGGATGGTGCAAGTTGCAAAGCTCAGTCAATTTACTAAAAATCATCGAGCTGTACAGTTAAAATGGGAAAATTTTATGGCTTATAAATTATACCTCAGTAAAGTTGTTTTAAAAAATTGATACCAGCTAAAGAAAGCAAGAAATGATGCCAGCCCCTAGAAGCTTCCACCTGCTCCTCCCCAGTTCCAACCCCCTGCAAGAGGTAACCGCTCTCTGGCTGCATAACGTCACCACACGACTGCTGCTTTTCTTTTTCCTCTTACGACCTACGTGTGCAGCCATAGACAAGACAGGCTCATTTTGCCCCTTTTGAACTTTGTATATACGGACATTGGGGTCTTTTGAGCCTGGCTTCTTTCCCTCCATACATATGTGCACATGAGGGTCATCCAAACTGGTGTGTGGCCAAAGTTTGCTCATGTTCCTCGCCCTAGAACCCCTTACTCTTCCCCCAGTCACATCTGGCTTTGCCCACTCCCCAGGGGCTCCGCTGCCTCCAGGTTGCTCAGCCCAGGGAGGAGGGCACAGACCAAGCCTCACTCATGCAGGGTCCCATGCCATTACTCCTCCCCCAGCGCCTCACTCCCCTTGGCTTGCAGCATGCTCGCTTTCTGCTTTTCCATGTGCCAGAGGGCTCCAGGGGCCATCTTTGTCCCCTTCTCTTCTTTAGTTGCATTGAATTTCCCAGGGGTTCTGAATCTGGCTTGTGGCTTTACACAGCATGTAGAAGCTGAGCTCATGAGTCCAACATTTCTTTTCTTTTTTTAATTTTTAAAGTTGATTTATTTATTTTGAGAGAGACAGAGACAGCATGAGCAGGGGAGGGTCAGAGAGAGGGAGAGAGAGAATCCCAAGCAGGCTCTGCACTGTCAGTGCTGAGCCTGACGTGGGGCTACAACTCACTGACTGTGAGATCGTGACCTGAGCAGAAACTGAGAGTCAGATGTTTAACTGACCGAGCCACCCAGGTGCCCCTAACATTTCTATCTCCCCAAACTCCAGACACACATGCACAGCCCTCGCCAGCTACTGCACATTTCCACTTGGACGTCTCTCAGACATCTTACCAAAGTAAAGTTCATGATTTCCCCTCCCTTCCAAACTCTTCCTCTCACCTCCCAGCTCCAGGCTTCCTCTTTTGGGTAAATGGCACCACCTGCCACCCAGTTGCCTGAGCTGCACCCTCAACACCTCCCTTTTCCTCCCCCTCCCCTTTCTCTCTGCCTCTGCCACCCACCAGCCCAAGCCGTGTCGCCTCTGCATGGGCCTCCGTCCAGCTAGAGGCGAGGGTGAATATCACCGATCTCACCAGCCATTGCTTGGAGGCCGGGCAGAATTGAAGAACTTGCTGTCCCCAGCCAGGGCCTGGCCAGAGGTGCTGTGGGAGGAGCCTTTATCCCCTGCAGCCTGGCATATTTATGGAGGACACACAGGGGCCACCTTGAGCTCCGTTATTGCTGTTGACCCTCGCTGGCAGAAAGAACATCCTCCCATGCCAGCCACCTTGGGGAGTTGCATAACAGGGGCCATGCATGAGGCTCTGGGGAGGAGTGATCGCATGGGACTGTGTGTGAGTGAGGCTTGGTCTGTGGCTCCCTCCCTGGGCTGAGCAACCTGGAGGCAGCAGAGCCCCTGGGGAGTGGGCAAAGTCAGATGTGCCTGGGAGAAGAGAAGGGGGTTCTAGGGCGAGGAAAATGAACAAACTTTGGCCATACACCAGTGTGGATGACCCTCATGTGCATATATATGGAGGGAAAGAAGCCAGGGGTCATCCGGTCATAGAATGATTTGTTGCTCTGCAGGCTCCTGACCAGTGCACATGCTCACCGCACATCAGCTGGACAGGTGGTGCCTGGCCCCTGTTCAAAATCATCATGGGCTTTCCTGGTCCGTCCACTAAAACCCAAAGTCCTTACCATGGTTTACGGGCCCTATGTGATCTGTCCTGGCCGACCTCTATCTCATCTCCCACCGCTCTTCATTATACCCACTAACCCTCCGACCCCTCCCTGTTCCTTGGGTGCATCCAGGCTCATTCCAGCCTCAGGACTTTACCCTTGCAGTGTCTTCTGTCTGGAACATGGTCCATTCAGCTCTTGCTTTTCATGGCTTGGCCCAAATCTCCCCCTCTGGATGGAGGCCTGCCTGCCTTCCTCCCACTGACACACTCGTGTCTCTGCCCTGCTTGTGCACACTGCTGGGCACACAGGAGGAGCTCAGGAGATGATGTGGGTGACCTAGTCCCCATCCCTTGCTGGCTACCCCTCTCCTCTACTCTCACCCAGTTCTTGTCATCTCGCTGAGCCCTTCTTCACTGGGCTGCCGTCCCTGTCTCCCTGAAGATCTCTGTCTCCCTGCTAGGGCCGGACCTCAGTTCGCGGGGCTAGCTCACACGTAGTCAGCCATCCCTCAGTCCTTGGATTCTTCCTAAAGGCCCAGCTCTGGGACCATGGCCGACCGGACAGAGCCCAAGGCAGGGGCTACTGAGGTCCTGCCAAGCTGCAGAAGACTCTGGCCCAGAGAGACTCTGCCTGAGTCCTGGATCTGGAGCTGGAGGGCTGGGGTGTGCCTCCTGCCACTGCTGACTGACAGTTGACAGGCCTCTGCCACCTAGAGTCTCCCAGGATCACATGGGGACATCAAGCTGTTATTCTCCCACCGGCCACCCTGTGGCTTGGTCAAGGTATGTGGCAAACTGGGCCCCTGGAACCTGGGGAGGTCCCCTGGTGACTCATGGTGTCCCAAGCAGGTCCACGTGGGGCTCCTTCCCTGGGACCTAGATCCCTGCTGGCCCCTGGAGGGTTGCTGCTGGCTGCCTGGGCCTGGAGCTCCTGTCTTCCACCACCACCTCCCCACCCCTGTTCGGCCCCTGCTAATCCTTTGCACACGGCACCACTGCTGCCTATTAATCCCCCCTGTGTCTGAGAGACCGGCCGCAAGTGTCAGGGACAAGGCAATTCCTGGCTGGTGGTTGGCATCCGAGCAGGTAACTTGGGATGAGGTGGTAGCTGGGTGTGGGGCCTGGTAGGACCCCCCCCCCCCCATGCTCTCCTTCTAGCAAGGCATCTAGACTTGGAGAATAGGGCAAGGCAGGAAAACTGGGCTTCCCTCTCTGTCTGTGGGACTCAAACCTTAGTGAATCTTCAGAGGCAGCTTATGACATGCAGATTCCAGGTCCCGCAGAGGGTTTAGAGGGGCATAGGAACCTGTATTTTCCCTAGCTTTCCAGAAGATTCTGAAAAGCTGGTGATCCCAGCATCATAGCTACCCTGGGCTCTGAAGTCACCCTTCCTACCTTAGCCTCCCTTATCAATGTGGAATCAGCAGGGCCATGCAAATATTTCCATCCTGGAGGAAATGACTGGGTCTGAGGGAAGAAGAAAAATTGGGAGTGGGGAGAGCTTCCCTAATCATTTCCAGGAGGTTCAGAAACAAACTGGGAAAAGGTTTGCAGGACTGGCCTGCAGAAGCCAACCCTGGGCAAATGTCAATAGCATCGGAGGTGGATGTGAGACACCTGGAGTCCAGTGGACCTGAATGTAACTTGGCTTGGCTGCTTACCGGCCGGGTCACTTTGGGCAAGTCTACTCCTCTCTCTGTGCCTCTGTTTCCTGAGCTACAAAGTGGTAACAATTATTTTCCTGAGGCTGGTGGCAGGCAGGGAGAACGAGGATGAATGTGATCAAGGGTGGAAGACACGTAGCTCAGTCTTGCCTCATGGGGCTGGCTGGGGCTGGCTGGGGTCGGGGGAATCCTCCATCCTAAACACATGGCCTTGGGCTCTACCAACCCTGGAAATCACTGTGTCTGTGTCCCCACCCAACAAGGAAATGGAAGGCCGGAGAGGTTCATGTCTGGCTCAGGTTCACCTTTTTGGAGGCTGAGTCAGGGATCTGATTTCCCACCCTGAGCTCTGCCCCTGTAGCACAGCCTCTCCCAGGACAGCTGGTGCTGAGGCCAGAGCGGGGGCAGAAGTCGGGGCTGTGAGCAGAGGGCAGGAGGCACAGCCAAGGGGCTGTGGGGAACGGGCACTGGGGCATGGATCCTGGGCCCTGTGCCTGTCCTTTTCAGCCTGGGGCCAATGTCCTTGGCAGAGGAGGGACAGAGAAGCACTCTATCATATTGGGCATCTCCCCAGAAGGGCCCTTTCAAGGGTGGGAGTTTGCACCTACTGCCTTGTGTGGTGCCCCTGGGCCAGGCCATCCTGCGGGATTTAGTCATAAGAGCAGAGGCCTCCCATTCCCAGAAGATAAATGTTGCCAGAAACTGTACCCATAGAAGGTAGGGCTGAAATATCACAGTAAATCTTGAAAAAGGGATTTAATTGTCATTTTATCTTAAAATTGTTTGAATCATGAAAACAGGTTAATTTTTATGTTAAAGCATTTTCCGTTCATATGCTATTCACAATGTAGTTTTAAAAATCCATGTTGGGATCGTGCTGAATGTGATATTCTACAATTACTGTTCTTGCTTGACACCAAATAATAGTCATAGCCATTTGTTAAGTGCTCAGGGTGTGCCTGCCATGTTCTCACCAGTTTATTTTATCCTCACAATGATCTCCACGAGATAGGTACTGTAACATCTCCATTTTACAGACAAGCAAACTGAGGCACAGAGAGTTTAACTGATTTGGTCATTCCTGGAGTCCAGAGTATGTACATCTTTCCATATTAGTTCAAACTGATCCACCTTTTTTATGGCTCCATGGTATTCCATTATCAGATGTATTGTAATTTATTTAATATGCGTTCCTCTTATAGGTGAACATTTAGGAACTTTCTAATAACCAGATCCCTACAGGTAAATATTTGGGTGTTTTTCATCTTTTGCTATAACACTGTTGTGACCAAGCTCTTTATACACGTTTTTGGCCTTAGTATCTCTATCAGGTGAATACCTGGAGGAATAACTTGCAAAAATGTTTTTAAAGATGAATGAGAGAAAAGGGAAATGTGTGACCCACCTAAGTGGCGCCCGAATGGTGGGAGCAGCAGTGGACACTCTGGGGAGGCCTAAGGACTCTGTCTCCTACAGGCATCAGGATGTGGAGCTGGGTCCAGAGGGTGCTGCCTCAGCCCCCAGGGACCCCTCAGAAGACAAAGATGGAGGAGGAGGAGGAGGGGGCAGAACCAGAACCAGAGGCGGAGCTGGAACCAGAGCCGGCGCCTAAAACAGCCCCGAAGGAGGCCGAGTTAGGGGACGAATCCCTGGTAAGAGGCTGCAGCCATGCTGGCCTTATGGCTCCGGAATTCCCAGCTTGGGTCAGCTGCCCCCCCGGGGACCTTCTACGAGGGGACTTGAGCACATCCAAACCTGCCAGTTCTGCATCCCATCCGCTCAGGAGCCTGATGACAACTAGTTCAGAAGCTCAGTTAAAAAGATTTGATTTAGCATCTAATGGATGCCAGGCCTGTGCACTGTGCTAGGAGCGTAATGGTGAATAAGACGTTGCCCCTGGGGGTCAGCAGACAAGTACCAGCCAGGTCATTCTACCAGGAGACAGAGGTGATGAGAGAATTTGGGGAGCTCCAACACTGGATTCAGCTCTCCCCTCCCAGGAGGGCCAAATGAGTATATCAGACAGAAGTATGCGAGCTCAGAGGAGGGAGAGAATCATCTTAACTTTGGAGAGTGGAAGCTGGTGGGGTTTGCTCCTAGACACAGAGGGTGAGCCCACTTGTGACTGGAGATGGTGAGGCAGGGCGTGCCTCGTAGAGGAAGGGCTTGTCCTGGGCAGCACGGGGTATATACAGGAAACAGTGACCACCCAGGTAGAGAGTTTGTGTGCATATGTGTTTGCACGTGCACACATGTATGTACACATATGTGCATGCCCTGTGTCCTTAGTGGTATGTCTGTGCATACATATGTATTAGCAAATTGTGTGCACACAAACACATGCACGTATTTACATGTATTTGTATGCACACGTGTATGTCACATGCCTTGGTGTGTCTGTAGAGTGTGTGGGGCATGCTATAAGTGTATGAGTGTGTACATGTATATGTTTCTGAGTTTGTGAATGTATTCATGTGTTTGTGTATGCACGTTTGTGTTTCTGTGCATGCATGTGTGTATGAACATATTTGTATGTAGCTGCATGTTTGTATACATACATATTTTATACATCTATGATGCAGGCTCATGTGTGAGTGTTCAGATGCAGACCTTTGTATGTGTAGGCATACATGCATATGTGTGTGCACACACGTTTATTCATCTATGTGTGTATTTGATTGTGTGTTGATGTACATTTGAAATGATGTGTTTGTGAATATGTGTTTGTATGTCAGTGCATGTGTATGCGTGTAGATGCCCCTGCTTATGGAACTGAGCTTATATATATGTGCATGTATGTATACACAAGTATCTGTGTCTGTGTATATATGCAAATGTATGGGAGTGTGCATATGCATGTGTTTGTGTGTCTGTATACTTGCAGGCATTTGCATGTATGCATGTCTGCTTGCACGCACATGTATATATGAATATTCTGCATGTGCCTCTATGCACATGCATGTGTATTGGGGCATGTATACATATGCAAACGTATATGCACATGTGCTTTGTGTCTTGCATATGCACATGCATGTATGAGCAGATCCACTTATCTGTGCATGTGTATGCTCACACCACTGTGTTACTGCACGTGTACCTATTTGTGCTCATGCATGTATGCATCTAACTGCACATATATGGACATTTATGTGAGCTCATACATTTACATGTATAATGAGTGTGTGTGTGTGTGTGTGTGTGTGTGTGCACGCATGTCTGTACACGCACATATGTGCACGCAGCACTAGGAGCTGCAGCTACAGAGGCAGATGAGAGGCAGATGGCAAATGCTGAACTGCTACCCAGCTGCTCCAGGGGAATGGCAGGTTTGGCCCCCCCAGGAGAGGGATAGCTGGTGGGGGGTCCTCTCCTCTCCCTCTCCCCTTCAGTTTGCCTCAAGGCTTCATAACTGTCTCCAGTGTTCCTCTCTGTTCTCAGGCCACTGGAGTGGGGCAGCTTCCTGGGGAAGGTGATAGGCTTGGGGCTACCTTGATGGGGGCACCTTGGATGTGGGACCCGTGGTGTTGTGAGGGAGGAAGTGTCCCAAGTAGAGGGTGAAGTTGCTGGGATTTACAGGGACGAATGTGAGCATAGAGCTGTTTGGTCCTGTGGGGTGAGGGGGTCCTTAGTGGGCGGGGTGAGGGCTGCCCCTACCTGAACCGGGCTGGTCTCCCTGAGGGCTTACGTGGTCCTGTTTGAACCTTCCAGCCACCGGAGGAGCCATTTGAGGGGGAGGAAGTGGCTGCAGCTGAGCCAGGCCCTCAGGGTAAGTGCTGGAAGCCCAGGCTGGCGGGGCCAGCAGCAGGGAGGAGTATGTTCTCTCTCAGGGCTTTGCAGAGTTCATAGGCCGGCAGGCCCATTTCACAGATGAAGAAACTGAGGCTCAGAGAAGTTGAGGATCGGGCTCCTGGGGACTTTTTAGCTGAGCTGAGCTGGAACCCTGGCCTTCTGACTCCCTTGGGGTTCTCCTCTTTCCCCTACCTCTGACTTGACCTCCCTCACAGGGTAGACCTCCCTAGGTACTCTGAGGCTCCAGATCTAAGTATGGGGAATTCTTTTCCAGAAACCCAGGAGGCTGCCCCTACTCCACCCACATCCCTCCAAGCCCAGGTTGCTGTGGTTCCCGAAGTGAACAGGTACCACACCACCCTTCCCTCTCCTCGGGGCCAGCCCCCACCCCCCAAAAAAACCAGGGAGCCACTTGGGGGTGGGGACCAGCACTGTCTCAGGTCTCCACTCATTCGCTGGCAACTGCCCAGAACATCTTGGGAACTGGCTGAAGGGATCCTCAGGCAGAGGCAAGGATCTCCTGGGCCAAATGGGCAATGTGACCAAGAGAAACAGAGAATAGGGGCTGGAGCATTCTCAGTGCTTGGGAGAAATGCAGATCCAGTGTGGCCAGGGCTTCTGATTTTCCCAATGAAGCCAGAAATCCAGACTTTCATGTAAAATCTCCAAGTTGGCTCATTTTAGACCATCAGTGCTTATCCAAGTGAGCATATCTTTTGGGGGGTGGGGGGAGAAGCTAGCCTCAGGCAGTGAGTCTGTGACCCTCATATTTAGGCTGCCCAGTCTCAGCCACAAGGAAAACGCCCCACAGGAAATCCCCAACCCTTCTGACCCTTCTGGAGCACATGACGTATGCCTAGTGTAGGATGGGACCCCCCGGAGCCAGGCTAAACAGGAAGCAGGATACTAGAACTTGGCTGCTTTGGACCAAGCATCTGATGGGAGTGGGCTCAGGATGGTACTGTGCATACCTGCCTTGCCAAGGTTTGGTGTCTGCCATTTTCCAGAGTTGGATGCAAGCCTTGGGGGAAGGTGACGTATCTGAAGCCTCACAGTGGGGAGATAGACATTTGGGATTCAACCCAAGTTCTTTAGGACACCAGAGAGTGCCACTCAGATTAGGGAGGGGCCGGGGACCTGAGGGCAAACTCGGATCTTTGTCCCTCAGCACTCCCAGTGGCTGGGTGCTGACCTGGCTCAAGAAAGGCATGGAGAAAGTTGTCCCACAGCCGGTCCTCAGCAGCGGGCCAGCCCAGACCACTGCTGCTGGCTTGGAAGGCCCCACCCAGGTACTTGTGGGTGTGGGAGCTGAGGTGGTTTTGGTGGGGAAGGACAGGGTGGGAGGCCATTAGGTCTGGGCTCTCTGCCCTTACATGTCTGTCTGTCCTGGCAGGCAGGAGCACAGATCCCTGGGCAATGCAGCAATGGGAGCTCAGGTAAGGCCAGGAGGCAGGATGGCTTTTTGGGGGTGGGACTAGTGGAGCTCGGGCTGGATCTTGCCCCTGTGGAGAGCTCACAGGCTGGGAACTCTCATCTGCCTGGCTCTGGATTCCAACCCTGGTTTGAGTGAGGCTGACCAGGAGACGGGGTCTGGGTAGGTCTCTTGCTGCTGACCACCTTCCTTTCTTCTGCAGATGGACTCGATGTGGCCCCTGGGGCCCAGGACACTGGGTAAGTCCCCCTCCCTGAGCAATGGTTTGGCCCCTGAACCTCATCTGTAGTGTGTGTGGTTGGGGGAGCTGTGTGCCCAAACCTGAGGACCTTGTGTTCAGGACCACATCACCTCAGTGTGTGACCTTGGACTTGCCTCTCATCTCTTCCGGACCTCCCTTTTCTCATTCTTAAAATGGAGCCAAAGGGCCCTGTGCTTCCCATGGTTTTTTGTGCTGATTGCCGGGAGATGCTCCGGTGGGAGGCCATGGGGAGAAGGCATGGATGAGTTCCTCATAGATGGGCTCGTGTATGTGGGCATTGTATGGAGCCCAGGGGCAGGGCTGGGACCACTGTGGGGGACATAGGGGTACCTAGGTCGGCCTCACAGTCGGCAATAGCTTTGTACTTCTTCGACTTGACCAAGGTGGGTGGCTGTCTTGTTATTAAGGGTGGGTGAGGACTATGGCAAACAGGGAAGGCCATGTCCTTCTCTAAGAGGGCCCTGGTCAGCTCCCATTGCCTCTGTCTGGCAGGAGTTCAGGCCCAGTGTGACCAGATTCTCCAGTTTTTTAGGAGAAGCTAGAAATTTAGGGTTTTATGGAATACTTAAATTTTAGATGTTGCCAACTAACTGAAAAGTTTTCAGAATACTATGGGCCCCCCAGATAAGCCTGGAACCTCCAGTTTGCAATCTCTGCTGGGGACCCGGAGTCATGTATTCACCTTCATTCACCCCATTCATTCATTCCTTCCCTTGTTCATTTGTTAGACTGCTGGGTTCTTGAGTGCAGGGACTTTTGTCTGGTCACTGCTGAACCCTGGTGCCTGGCACAGGGCTTGCCATAAGGAGGGGACTCGGCATGGAGGGGATGAATGAATGAATATATGTGATTGCACTCATTCATTCATTCATTCATTGTTCCAGTCACTGTGGTCTATTTCTTTTTGTCCCCTGGAGGCTGCCCAGATCAGGGGTCCCCAGGGGCCACTCGGCTGACTCATGAGACCAGTAAAGCAATTTAGGATGAAGTCCCCCAGAGGATTTGCCAGCTTTCTTTTGGGGCCATACCTGGGGGGATGGGATCCCCTGGGAACGTGGGTTCCCCCTGAAGAGGGACGGGCTGCCTGGAGGCCAGATGGATCTGGGACCCATTTACCCCAGGGCTAGCTATATAATTTGCGGGGCCCAATGCAAAATGAAAATGCAGGACTCCTTTAAAAAAATCACTAAGAGTTTAAGATTGTGACAACCGCATGAATACCAAAAGTGGGCCCTTATAAGTATGGGGCCCTGTGTGACTGCACTGCTCACAGACCCATGAAGCCAGACCTATCTGTCCCAGGCACAGGGAGTCCCCCATGCTGTATTCAGGTCCCCAGGCAGCTGCTGTTTCTCACCTGGGGCCCAGGTGGCCAAGGCTGGGCCTGCTGTTCCAGGCCTGGTGCAGCCATGGGTCAGAATTTGGGGCTGGCAGAAGTTGCCCCACTACCTGAGACCCTTCTAGAGTGTACAATACAAGGTCCCCACTGTGCAGAATGGGACCAGAGGTGAGCAAGGACTGGTTGAAGCCTGGGATTCCAACAGACATTCAGGTCAGGGTGATTAGGTTGCTCTTCTGATCCCTGTCCCCTTTGCAGGCCTGGGCCCTGGCTGCTCAGGTGGCTTGAGCAGAATCTGGAGAAAGTGCTGCCTCAGCCCCCCCAAAGCTCCAAGGTAAGTGGAGGAAAAAGGGGGAGCAGACAGATGACCACCTGGGAGGGTTTCTGGGTCCCAGAAAGGATGTGTGTAGTCCAGCAGGCTATCCCCAACCCCTGGGACACGTAGAGGGAGTGCTGTCCTCCCTGGAGGGTTCTCCTTGATGGAGAGGAGTGATTGCAAAACAGCAAGCAGATTCGTGGGGAAGGAGGGGGCCCCCTGCTGCCTGCCCTGGGCACCACTGGCTGGGGAGGGAGTGCACAGGGCTCACTTTGCTCTGTGACCTCACTCCCTGTCTCTGATCTAGGACTGGGGAGATGAGCCTGCAGATGCCGCCTTGGGCCCAGGTACAGGGAGGGGACTGAGGAGGGCTGGGCTGGGGGTGCCACTGGGGCCTGAGGGATCCTGGGGGAGGACCTTAGCCCTCACCAAGGCCAGGGAGGGGTTCAGGGCTTGTGGGGGCTGGGCTGTTGTGGTGGGCCTTGGAACCCCTCCCCAGTGCAGGCTGGGAAGCCAGTGGTGTGGGACCGTCCTGTGAGGTCTTGACAAGCCCCTTGAGCTGTCTGGGCCTCAGTGCCCTGTCTAATGAGAGGCATAGTTGGAGTGGTTCCAAAGGGCTCCTTACTCAGTCCTGTTGGTGCCTGGCATCTGGTCCCCTGTGCCCATGAGGGATTGCATGGAGCCCTGCTTTGTCATCTTTAGACTCCTGCTCTGCCTGCTGCTTAGAGCCCCCAGGACCCCCTTTGGAAAGGGAGCCCATGCTGCAGGCCCCGGAGAGCCCCAACATGCCCACTGCTGGCCCCCCGGAGCCCAAGGAAGAGCCAACTTCAGAGCCCCAGGCCACCTTCCATGCTTCCTCCTTGCCGCCTGCTGGGGACCCTGCCAGGTGAGCCCCCCAAATGTCATGCCTTCCATGGGGAGCAGGATCAGTGCTTTGCCCCAGCCCAACACCCAACACTTCACCGAACATTGTTTGTTTGGTTTTTTTTTTTTTTTTTTTTAATTTTTTTTTTTTCAACGTTTATTTATTTTTGGGACAGAGAGAGACAGAGCATGAACGGGGGAGGGGCAGAGAGAGAGGGAGACACAGAATCGGAAACAGGCTCCAGGCTCCGAGCCATCAGCCCAGAGCCCGACGCGGGGCTCGAACTCACGGACCGCGAGATCGTGACCTGGCTGAAGTCGGACGCTTAACCGACTGCGCCACCCAGGCGCCCCTGTTTGGTTTTTGTTTTGACAGAGAGAGAGAGAGAGAAAAGGAGAGTGTGAGTAGGGGAGAGGGGCAGAGGGGGAGAGAGAGAGGATTTTTTTTTTAATGTTTATTTATTTTTGAGAGAGAGACAGAGCATGAGTTGGGGAAGAGCAGAGAGAGAGGGAGACACAGAATCCGAAGCAGGCTCCAGGATCTGAGTTGTCAGCACAGAGCCTGATGTGGGGCTCAAACCCATGAACCGTGAGATCATGACCTGAGCCAAAGTCGGACGCTTAACCAACTGAGCCACCCAGGAGCCCCAAGAGAGACAGGATCTTAAGCAGTCTCCATGCTCAGCACAGAGCCCAACACAGGGCTTGATTCCATGACCTGAGCTGAAATCAGGAGTCTGATGCTCAACCGACTGAGCCACCCAGGTACCCCCAGACTAGTTTTTTAAATTTTCAAAGTAACCCATGCACTGGGGAGAAAATTTAAAGGGGTTTCTGGGGTCTCTTCCCATCAACAGCTCTCTGCCATTCAACACATTTTCTACCTGCAAACAAGCTGGGAGGACATTTCTCCTTCAAACCAACACACGGACCAGACAACAGCAAACTACATACCTTGTTCTGCATTTTGCTTCCTTCACCTAAAAGTGCATCTTAGGGGCACCTGGGTGGCTCAGTTGGTTAAGTGGTTCAGGTCGTGATCTCAACGTCTGTGGGTTCGAGCCCTGCATCGGGCCCTGTGCTGACAGCTCAGAGCCTGGAGCCTGCTTCGGATACTGTGTCTCCTTCTCTCTCTGCCCCTCCCCTGCTCGAGTCTCTCTGCCTCTCTCTCTCTTAAAAATAAATAAACATTAAAAAGTTAAAGACAAAAAACACATAAAAAGTATCTTAGAGGTGGTTTTATCTGGATTGGTCTGCTTCACTCTTTCAACTGTTTCGGAGTACTCTATTATAGGGTGGTACCAGCTTTTACATAGCTTGTTTCTACTCTTTCACTGCAATCAGTGGCTTGTACAAGCATCATTTCACTCACATGCAAGTAAATCTGTAGGGCAAAACTGAGAACCTGGCATCGCTGAGCCAAAGGATGCATGCATTTAAAATCGGGATATGTGTTGCTAAATGCTCCTGCCCTGGCAGTGTGTGAGACACCTGCATGCACTTCCAGGGTGGGGGTGGCAGAGTGGGTGCTGAGCTACCTGCTGGGGTCTGAGCGGTACCCAGAGGGAGGAGGGCAACAGTCTTTGGGGCTAGAGACCTGGTTCTGGTCTGCCTTCTGGTGGGCTTGCTGTCTGCCTTGGGAGGGACCTGACTCTGGTCTCAGTTTCCCCGTGAGCCCCACCACTTAGACATGGCCTGCTCTCTCCCATTTGCAGGTTGATGGCTTGGCTCCGGCACAGGCTGGAGATGGCCCTGCCGCAACCCGTGCTCCATGGGAAGGCTGGTGAGCAGGTCTGTGCTGGGCGGGGGGCGGGGCCCTAGGGAGTGGTGGGAGGGGCCTTGCTGAGGCAAGGACTGATGGGCTGGGGGCGGAGCTCAGGCAAGGATCTATAGTTTGAGGGCGGGGCACCGAAGGCACGGAAGGCACCGAAGGAAGAAGGGAGGCTGCGGTGAGCGCCCCGGGGGAACGGCCTGTCTATCTAGTCAGCTCACGTTTATTCCACACATTTTCCCTGAGGGGCTGCGGCCACGGGGCTGAGAAGTGCTGGCCCAGCGTGCTAACCAGGAGGCCATAATCAGTGGGGGAGATGCTTCCATGGAGGGAGCAGAGAGGATGTGGGGTACAGAGGAGGACCCCCACCACTGCCCCCCCAGCATGAAGGAAGGCTTTCTGGTGGAGGTGGCTTGCAAGCTGAAACCTAGGGAGAGGTAGGATTGGGGTGGTGTAGGAAGAGCCCTTCGGACAGAGGATCAGCAGATGCAAAGGACCAGAGACAAGAGAGGCAGGGAATGTTCTGGAAAGAAGTGGGGCTTGGGGCTTATAGGAAGCCAGAGAGCCCTGTGTGCATTTCTGAGAACCTAGGACTCTAACATGGATGGGTGGAGGGAGCAAGTCCTCTGTCACCTCTTCTTCCCCCTCTCCAAGAACCTGGCACCTGGTCCTTCTCTCTTGGGGACAACTGTATATCTTTTTTTTAAGCTTTATTTGTTGACTGGTTTTTTGTTTTTTGTTTTTTTAAATGTTTATTTATTTATTTTGAGAGAGAGAGAGAGAGAGAGAGAGAGAGCATGTGTGGGAGGGGTAGAGGGAGAGGGAGAGAGAAAATCCCAAGCAGGTTCCATGATGTCAGCACAGAGCCCAACATGGGGCTCCATTCCATGAACTGTGAGATCATGACCTGAGCAGAGATCAAGAGTCAGACGGCTTAACTGGTTGAGCCACCTGACAATTGTCACCTGGAACTGGGAGGCGAGAGGCCTGGTCCCAGTCCTGGCTTCGGTAGGAGGTGGGCAGAAATCCTCAGGGCCCCCTTCCCTGCAGGCCGAGCCTGCAGGCTCTGTGTCCATGTGGCCTCTGCGGGTGGCCGAGGAAACACAGCTTTGGAGTTTTCCAAGAGGATGGAAAGGGCCTGGTGGCAGGAACATTCTGTGGTGAAGATGCCCCCACAGAGAGGAGGGGCCCCCTTGAGTACGGGGCTGGGGCAGGGGAAGGTGTGGTGCTTTGGGGAGAGGCCTCTCCTACAGACGGAGCTTTGAGACAACCCTCCGGGGAGGGCCGGGAGGAGGTTTTCCCTACATGGAGAGTGGAGAGTGGAAGGTAGGCCGCTCAGGCAGGGGGCCCAGCCTGGGCAAAGGAGCTGAGGTGGGACCAAGTGGTGACCCAGGGAGGACAGTGCCTGGAGCACTGAGCGAGCTCTGAGAAAGGAGGGGGGGATGCAGACCAGAGAGGAGCCGGGAGCCACGGGACCTTCTGCGGGTGTCCTGATAGGGGTGAGGAAAGCCCTCTTGCCCCTGTGTGTGCCGGGAGGGGTGGTGGAAGCAGGGAGGCCGGTGAGGAGGACACGGCATTTTTCTCCCCATGCAGGAACCTGATTCCCCTGTGGCGTGTGACGTGCAGACTGGTAAGTGACACCTTAGTGGGTCCTCGTGTGTGTCTCCGGGAGGGTTGCTTGGTCTGAGTGCACAGTGGGGTGGTTGCTGGCCAGGCCTGAACTTACTTGGGGGCTACGTTTGGGGCCTCCTGACCTGGAGCGGAGAGAGCCCATGTCCTGCAGGCCTCATCTCAGGTCAGCCCGGCCAGGTAGCCAGAGCCTGGCCCAGGGCCACATGGTGGATGGGGAGAGACGTGGTGGGGACCTGGCTTGCCTTCCAGTTTCTACCCAGAGAAAACAGTTGTGAGGCTAAGTCGGATGGATCCCCTTCCTCTGGGAACACCTAAAGAGAGCTCCCCACTTCCCCCTGGGCCAGTGGGTTTGGCTAGGCAGAGTCCCAGTGGAGGGATGAGGGGAGAGGCATGGGGTCTCCCTGGAGGAACTAGATCCCATAAACTCCAGCTCCAGTGAGGCAGGAGGGTTCCCCTTACGTATGGGTGGGGAGGGTGGGGAGGTGTGTGCTGCCTTTTATCCCAGCCCTGCACTAGTACTGAGGGATCGACTGAGGCTAGGAGGAGAAGGCCAGGGTCCAAAATCTGTTCTTCCTCCATTTCATGGCCTCGGGACAAGCGTGTGGTGTACAGGGCATTCATTCATCCATTCATTCATTCATAAAGGTCGTGGAAGGCCTGCTATGTACCAGGCTGCTGATAAGTTCTAGAGGTGAGCAAAGCAGAGTTGAGGGCCAGTGGGTGGTGGCCCTATTCCACCCTGGACACAGGCCCTCACACCATGGTGGGGTCCCTAGGACCCATGTCCTAGGCTAGAAAACCCTAATTCTGCCAGGCTGATGGTGGTCTTTATGAGCACCCTGAGGGTGAGGATGGCCACCATAGCCTGGAGCACGGACAGACCAGTTGACCATGCAGCGGAGTCTGGCATAGTCTGGCAGAGTGGCCATGGGAGGAGATGGGATTTGTATAATGGTGACAACATTGTAAGGGGTAGGCTTCAGAGCAGGGTTTGCTCAGTCTCGTGGAGTCTGCGCAGAGCAGGGACCCCCATGGCTGTTGGGGCTGACAGAGGTACAGGGATTTGCCCAAGGTCACAGAGCAAGTTGTCACAGAGCGGCGACTAGCATCCGCTGGGCCTGGCAGCAGTTGTCAAGGTTAAAGGAACAGAAAATGTTTCCTGGAGCACAGCTTCCAGAGTGGGGGCCACTGAGAGCTCTGAAGACGGAGCCCCTGGCCCTGTCTCCTCCTCCTCTCTGCTCCTCTGGAGGAGGCAGGGTGCTCAGCTGGCTGTGGACAGGACCTCCCTGTGAGCCCGGAGTGTGTGGCTTGTGGGTGGGCACTGGGGCAGTGGGGCCAGGAGCCCAGTGTGTTAGCTCCCCAGGTTCTGACCGAACAAAGGACCACAAACTGGGTGCCTTTGAACAGCAGAAATGTGTTCTCTCACAGTTCAGGGTCCAGAAGCCCCAGCTTGAGGTGCTGGGGGGTCGGCTCCTCCTGGTGCTCTAGGGAGAAACCATCCCATATCTCTCTCCTGGCTTCTGGTGGTGCTGGCAGTCCTCCGGGTCCCTTGGCTGCTAGCTGGCCTCCAATCTCTGCCTTTTCCTCCGTGTCTGTCAGATCTTCTCTCCTTCCTCTTATAAAGACACCAGTCATGGATTTAAGGCCCGCCCTAAATCCACGATGAGCTCATCTTGAGATCCTTAACTAATGACATCTGCAAAGATCCTATTTCCAAATGAGGTCACATTCACAGGTTGTAGGGATCAGGACTGAATATATGTTTCGGAGGGACACGATTCAACCCACTCTATGGGGTGACCCTAAGGGGCTGGGGCAGGAGTTCCCTCTCCTGCTGCCAGCTCTACCCCCTGCCTCCCTGCCCTTTCATTCATTCATTCATTCACGCACCTGCTCATTCATTTCCTCCGCCTGCCCACCCAGCCACCCACCCTTCTGTCTTGTTTCAGGCGTGGCAGCAGCGGGGGGCCTCTGAAACAAGAGAGAAGGGATCCTGGGAGAGCGCAGATGGACAAACGGACGGATGGATGGAAGGAGACAAGGGTGCCCTGAAGACCTGCAGGGGAGGGGGAAGAGGTGGCTGTTGACCCCATGCCCTCCTTGAACAGTGACCCCCCTGCCGCTCCCCACACTCCCAGGCTAGGTGAAGGGAGCCAGTCCCACAGTTCCTTCTCCGAGACCAAAGCCGGCGCCTTTCCACGGAAGCAAGAAGGGCAGCCAAGGGCAGCCTGTGGGACTCAGGCTAGACAGCAGGAGATTTTCCCACCAGAAGACTGTGGGGAAGCCCATGGAGGACTCTCTTTGAGAGGTCGCCTGCACAGCCCTCAGCGTGGTGCCTGACACACAGGCGGTGCCCCAGTGGACACAGTTTCTCCCAGAAGAGGATCCCCTTAGGCTAGGCTGTGTTCTCTCCCTCGAAGAGTTTGGGGTCCAGCAGTGGACAATGGCACATGACTTTGGTGACATTAAAAAGCATAAATTAGCACATCAAAGCTGCGATTGCATGATATCTTTGCTTCAGATGAAGCTAAAATGAGTACTTAGGTTTGAAAAGTGGTTGAGTTAATGTGGCCCATGGTACTGGGGTAGCAGGAAGGAGGAGTTTTCCAGGGATCCTGATCCTCAGTTGGCCCACAGATGTCTGTGTTTGGGGCAAGGAGTGATTTTAAATATTAGAATTAGTTGCCAACATCTAAAAACAAGGTGGCTTTGCATTGGATAAGTCTGGCTTCTCTATAGCAATTATAATAGACCCATGCTGTGCTTCTGAGGACACTCCTGAGGGCAGGCAGCACATGCCCCCCCTTCACCTATACCATCTCCCTGGCTACTAAGCCTTTGACTTTGAGACCCTTCAGGTCCCCAGTTGGCAGTGAGGGGAGGACAACCCAGGAGAGGGAATAAAGTGAGCAAATGGCTGGAGGTGGGAGAGGGGAGTGTTGGGTACCTCAGCAAATCCCGAGTTTTTGATGCAGAAGTTAAAGCCAGAAAAACTGGGGCCTGGGATGCCTGGATGGCTCAGTCGGTTAAGCATCCAACTCTTGGTTTCAGCTCAGGTCATGCTCTCACAGTTTGTGAGATTGAGCCCCAAGTCAGGCTCTGTGCTGACAGCTCAGAGCCTGCTTGGGGTTCTGTCTTTCTCTCTCTGTCTCTCTCTCTGCTCCTCCCCCATATACATGTGCTCTCTCTCTCAAAATAAATAAACATTGGGGAAAAAAAGGGTAGGGCCTTATCTTACAAGACTAGGCTATAGACAATGGGGAACCACTGAAGGTGGTTGAGCAGGGGAATGACTTCACAAAGACTACCCTGAGGCTGAGCAAGCATTGGAGGCAGAGAAAGCAATGGAATCAGGGGTTCTTGAGCTTTGGGCCACATCCAAAGCATCTAGGACCCAGGCATTCCAGGGAGGATAAGCCAGAACTTGGGCTTTGCCGGCAACCCAGGGTCTGGTGCGGGCCTTGACCTAGAATTTATGCCTCCCACCTCCCTGTTTGCTGATCTTGGAAATAGGATCTCCTTCCTCAGATGCAATTGATGACCTTCACCCCTGGAGCCAGAACCCCATTCAGTTGCCCTGAGGGACATCCTAGGCTGGCAGAGAATGCTGGCCAGGAGGTGGCGGGACAGTGAGGGACTCCAGGAGCAAAGTTTCAGCCCCAGATGGAGCAGGAGTTTCCGTATGAGCTTGAACACCCACAGTGCTTCAGTGGCCCCATCTGGACCCAGGGGCAGGGCCCTGAAAAAGCTAGGGAGCTCTGACTCCGATGCCTAATGAGAGGGTCTCAGGGCTCCACCAGGCCTGCAGGGAGTTCTGCCACTGGATCTGTGTGCCGAGTACCCCGTGCCTGCCCTTCCCCTCGGGTACCCTGGCCACCAGCCTCTTCTCAGAGCCATAGAATCTCTGGCTGTAAAATGGGGATTGTATAGGGCATGGCTCAGAGGCCTGGCCCAGAAATGAAAGGAGGAAAAGCTTGTAAAATGCTTCCTCACTAAACAGTATCTAAAAAGAAAATGAGGATGTAAACAAAGACGGCATCAACTCTTCAGGACACCAAAGGCTGGGGTCATGTAGTGCCCAGCACAGAGAGGCCACCCATGCCAGGAGGCACTCAGGGGCATGTTTCTCGCCTGGGGTAGCACACCAGGGAATCGGGAGTCAGGAGACCTGGCAATGCTTCTGACATCCTTTGTGGCCTTGGGCAAGTCATTAGCCTCTCTGAGCTGGCTCTGTGCTTTATAAAATGGCGAGAGTACTATTGTCACCATGCTGTCACCATGCAGGGTTGCTGTGAAAGCTAATGAGCTCACGAGCCAAGGGATGTTTGTTCTGTCTCCCATATGCCATTTGGGGACTTGTACCCCAAGTGGCTGCTCAGGGCAGAGATGCTACACCGTTACCGGATGGCAGTCTAGAATGACACGTGTGACATGTCCCACCATTGGATTCGGGGCCACGCTTGGATGAGCCTCCCCGGTCAAACCCCAGGGGTGTTTATAGGGCTGGAGGGGCCAGGACCCACGTGGAAAAGCCTAGTTCAGGATGCGTGTAGGGGATTTCCCTGGAGGGCAGGCGGGTGCCTCTGTGTGAGGCAGGATAATGTCTATACCTGGGAACCAGGAGGCAGGAGCAGGGGAAGACAGCTCTTGGAAAGCGGACATCCCTGTGCCTGGCACATGGGACACACCTTGTAACAGAAGCTGTGAGCCTGTGTCTCAGTTTGCTCATCTGTAAATGAGGAAACAACATGAAAGAAGGAAAATAAAATGGGGGGGGGTAACAATTATTCCCACCTCAAAAGGTTGGTTTGAGAACTAATTGAGTTAATCCATGTATATCATTAAGCACAGGGCTAGGAACATATAAGTGCTCGATAAATGTAGCTGCCATTATATTATTATTATTTTTTCTACCATGAGCAATACTTTCCAAAGTCACAGGATAAGACTTCAGACCAACTCCCGTTTAAAGTCACTATTCATAATTTCACGGTTGGCTTAAGGATCACCAAGATCCTGGAGCTTTTTGGGAACACCTGATATCTAGACAATCTCCTCTCTTTTCCCCTTCCTCTTGACTACGGGGGACTTAGGTTCCTGATGGGAGTCCCCTGCACCCACTTCTGCCGAGCTCACAGCCCCACACTGTTTGCACTGTCAGGGACTTGAGTACGTGGAGAAATGGTGAAAATGACAGATCCTATCTGAAGGTGGGACCATCTCTGCCAGAAGGTCAATCCCCGCAGAAGCTGGAGCCTCTAGGCCCAGGAGGGAAGGACTGCTAGAAATGGGTGCTGAGGTTATGAGCATTTGGTATGCTGTCACCAGTGGGCGGCATCTAGAGAACATGCAGGAGGCAAGCTCTCTCTGTGTTCCTCTGGACATGCCAGGTCACCTTGCACCTGGATGTGCCAAGGCAGACCCCAAGCTTGGATCTTCTGTATCTCCTATGATGCTGTGGTTAGAAGCATTATTTCTGCTTCTGCACAAACCTGCAAGAACGGGGGCCCTAAGGAGACACAAAAGCTAACTGTAATTGAAGCTCTATCTCAAAAGGAAAAAAGGGGGAAAGTGACCAGAAGGAAACAGGGTGAACGATCATGGGCTTCAGCCTGTCACTTTAGCACTGATCTGGCTGCTAATGGTCCTGTGGATAATGGTGCTGTTTCTGCTGCTTGGCTGAGAGCTGGCCCATGGCTGGTGATGGCCAAGGCCCCCTGTGTGGTCCCTGGGACTCAGAAGCCCAAGCCCACTCTCCCCTGTGCCCTGTGTCCCCTGCAGTCTGCATCCTCCCTGGAGGCCAAGAGGAGCCCGATCTCGTCCTAGAAGAGGTTGACCCTCACTGGGAGGAGGACGAGTATCAGGACCGGGGCACCAGTCCGCAGGGCTCAGAGGCGGCTCCAGCTTATGAAGAGGAGAATGAGGCCATGGAGGAGATGCCCAGGTGGGAACCAGAGAAGGCCCTGGAACAAATGATCGTTTGGAAAGATAACAGGCACATGGTACAGAATCCCAAAGGTATCAAAGGACATAGAACAGGAGCCAAACCTGCCTCTACTCCTTCCTCCTCCTCCCTCCCCCAGACATCCAGTCCTCTCCCTGTGAATAGAGACAGTAGCTGCCAGTTTCTTCTGTGCTGGTCCAGGGAGCATCTATCTGAGCATTTACAGGCATGATTCCTTTTTTTTTTTCCACACAAGATAGCATATCACACACACCTAGGTATCTGCAACTTGCTCTATTCATTCAACAATATACCTTGAGCTGTTTCCACCTTCAGTGCATAGAGATCATCCACAGATTTTTTTTTAACAACCGCATAGTATTCTATTGTGTGGATGTGCCAGAATTTATATACATTTGTGATTGCGAAATTTTGTTATTGTAAACAATTTTGCAACAAACACTCTTGCACATGCGCGTGAATAGGCCTGCAGGATAAATTTGCAGAAGGGGGGTTGCAGGGTCATTGGGCATGGGAACGGGTACCTAGCGTAGTGATTACCCACTTGCCCTCCGTAGGGACATAATGATCTTTGTTCCCTCTAGCGATCTTGGTGATAACCCCTCAAGCTGTCAGGTCCTCAGGCCCATGACATACATCGTAAAGGTGGGGAAACTGAGGCCCAGAGAGGCTCAGAGGCTGACCCAGGGTTGCCACTAGGATGGTGGAGGCTGGGCCAGGCCCCTCATGCCGTGGAGAGGCCTTGCTGCTAGAGGGAGCCTGAGGTTGCTCAAGTGGGGTTCCCCAGGTCAAGTCTTGGTTGAGATTTTCGGGTCTGGTTTCAGGGGTCATGGGACCTGAGGTGGACTGGGGGTGGGGCTGCAAGTGGGCTCACCTCCTGCTTCTGACCTCAACTCAGGGAGCTGCCCCAGATTCAAGAGGAGAGAGAAGATGAGGAGGAAGATGGAGAGGAAGAGGAAGAAGAGGAGGAGGAGGAGCCTAAGTAAGTCACTTGTGTGTTCTCAGCCTCCCCACAAGGGATGGCCCAGGGAGGGGTTACAGTGTGGGACGGGGGGGCTTTCAGGGTGGGGGAGCTCCTTCCTTTGTTCTGTGCTGTGTGCTGCTGCGTACTGACCAGGGAGGCTGGGGAAGCTGGGGGTCCCCCCCAGCACTTATAATGACCCGAGACTCATATTGCCCACCCCTTAACACCCTCCCAGATGCTTATACACACACACACACACACACACCAGAACACAGCCTCCTCGGGGTGGGGGGGGGGGTTGTTGTGCTCACTCCCATGTCCCTAGATCCTACAACAGTGCCTGATACAGCAGGCGCCAAATAAATGTCAGCTGAACGCGTGGATGGATGAGTGAATGGGCCCATGCGGGAGGCTCACAGCCCCTGTAATTAACCAAACCAAGGCATAGGGCTGTGTCCCCCTCCACACCGTCCATGACGGTCCCATGGGTGCCTTTGAAGGCTGTTCTGGATTCTGCTCTTCTGCCCATTAATGGTTGATTCTCCACCCACATCCATAAAGATTTCAACAGGAACACACAGAGAAGTCAGTTAAAAGAAAGGAGATCAGAAACCACTAACAGTTATAATCATCAAACTACATCTTAATTATTGAAACCACTGACAATCATTCTGTGACACGATAGAGGTGCTAATTAGCACAGTGGCAATCATATCATAATATATAAATTCATCAAACTGACATGCTGTATGCCTAAAGTTCACACAATGTTATATGTCAAATGTATTTCAATAATTAAAGACTGAGAGGAAGGTGTTCAGCAGTGCGGGACAGATGGGGAGGGGGGTGCGTGGGGAGATGAACAGCAAGCAGGCAGTTGGGCCTGAGCATGGAGTCGGGGGTGAGAGGTTCGAGATGGAACGTTGGGAGTCTGGTCGTGTGGACGGAACCGGAAACCACGGGGCTGGAGGAGATGCTGGGGGAGCCAGTGTGGACAGAGGAGAGGCCCAAAGGCCAGAGCAGAGCCAGGGAGATTCGAGGAAACAGAAGGGCCTGGGGAGGAAGTGCCCGTGAGGAGGAGGGGGTACCAATGAAGAGAGTGGGGGACAAGAAGAGTGTCCTGGGGGTTTCGAACAGGGGGGAGTGGTTTGCTGCCTCAAAAGCAGCCCGCGTGTCGGGGGGACAGTGACACTGCAGCTGGTGGACATGGTGGGGAGATGATGCTTCAGAGGCTGGGGGCCAGATTGTGAAGACCTGGGGCTTGGTTTCTCAGGAGCAATGGGGAGCCATTGAAGGTTGCTGAGCGGGGAGATCCAGACGTGATCTGGCAGCTGCACTGTGGGGAGACTGAGGCAGGGAGAGCCGTGAGGAGGCTGTCATCATGGGGCAGGCCAGACTGATTGCATCTGTGCCTTGCATTATTCCCTGTCCCTGTTGCTCCGCTCTCTGTGGTGCCCCCTGACCCACACCCTTCTTCGCTGACTTGTCCCTCTGGCCCTGGCCTGAGGCACGGGCTCTGCTTCTCCTGGCAGAGTGACCTGGGCAAGTGCACACTGCACAGAGCTTCTGCCTCCGCGTCTGTGGAACGGGGATACTAACACCCCTGCGAAGCGGTCACGGGCCAGCTGTGTATGGGGCATATTAGGACCTTGGTCTCAGTGAGCTCCCCATCAAAGGTCATTGATATTCTCGTCCCCGCGGAGGGTTACTTTCAGTCCCAGTCAGGAAATAGTTATACCACGAGACAACACAGGACTTCAGGGCTGGAGGCCTGCTCCGTGTCATCTGCTTTTAGTCCACCTATCCCTTGTTCACATGGAATTTTTTCATCCTTGGCAGGAGACCACATGGCTACTTGTTTGCCTCCAGTGATGGGGAGCTCATGACCTCTTGAAGGCTGTCCATTCCATCCATATACACCTCTGATTATGAGATGATTTCTTCCACCAAAAATAAACGTGCCTCCCTATGGTTTCTGTAATGTGGTCCACATTCTGCCCTCTGGGCCCCCCAGAGCCAGGCTGCTCTCACTGACCTGCGATAGCCCGTCTCCTGGGTGAAGACTTAGGTGCTGCCTAGCTTTGTTAGTGCTGGTTTGTTAGTGCTCATGGTCGCGAATTGTCCCCCGACTAAACCTGTGTGCCCAACACGGAGGCCTGAAAACCCCTTTATATGCCAGTGCTCCTGAACTGAAATACCCCTCGAACATCAGTGATTTAGTGTGCTCGCACACATGCACTAACTACATGCATGTTCTCAGTGCACGGTACACGCAGGTACATGCACACGTATCTGCACATACACACCTACATGGACACAGACACACGGGCTGGGCTGGGCACACACTTATATGTACGGGTATGCACACAGTCATACCCACGCACAGCCTGCATATGTGCACAAGCACATTCAGCACACTTGTTCACGTGTCCACATGCACAGGCACATTGGTACATGCTTGCACATAGGCACGCTGTGCCCTGTGTGCACGCTCATGCACACAAACACACGTGTACAGTTACCCACAAGTGCCGCACACACATACATATTCATACAAATGTTTACCCAGAGTTTCAAACTCAGGGGACTTTTGGGCTCCGGGGCCCTAGGCAGGGACGCGGGCACTGGGTGAGAGAGCTGAGTGATCCCAGGGCCAGGGCCAGAGGGTGTCAGGTGTGGGCAAGTGGACTGAGCTGTCACTGACTGGGGAAGGATGCTCTTGGCCAGCTTTGCAGAGGCACAGGGGTTACTGATGACGTGCGCGTGGGCCCTGGTAACAGGCAGATGGTCGCCTAGCGACCTGGTCTCTGCCGGCAACAGCTCGGCTTTTCCTAGCAACCACAGCCTTTTGGTCCCCACCTGCCCTCCCTGGGGGCATTTCTGCAGAGTTCCCCACCGCCTGCACACTCCCTCAATCTGATTAGAAGCAGGAAGGATCAGTAGCTCATCTGCTACCCGAGCCACACTGGCTCCAGAGCTGGCCTGGCAGGCTCGGGGGCTGGACCGGGGCTCTCCAAATTGTCTACCTGTGGGCACCCGACATGGGGCTTGGGATGAATACCATCGCCCCCAGCTGAACTCCTGCGTCATGGGCATTCTTATCGGCCAAGACAGCGAGACCCAAGTAGGTGGCTGCTTTGTCCTAAGGGCTCCCCTTCTTTCTTTCAGGGTGGGGGTGCCTGGTGAGGACCTTAGCTTAGGGGCACAGCCTGCTGGGGGACTTGGGGGAGGAGGAGCAGGATGGGCAACTCTTAGCTACTCCCTGCACTTTTAACTTGGATAGCTGGGTGGGGAGGTTCTCCTGGATGCCCACCTCAGCGAGTCTGTGTGATCCTCCACTTGGAAATCTCTGGGATTTAGGAAGTTTCTAGAAGTTGATGGCCTGCTGCTTCTGGGATGGGCAAGAGAGGGCCTTGGGCACATCGCCGACTGGGAACAACATGGCTTTGGGTACATAGCTCCCAAACAACCCCTGGTGGTCCTGACAGGGCCACAGTAGGGCTCATTAGGTATCTTGATAGCTGGAGATGTTTGTACAAGATGCTCCCCAATCCACGTGGGTGATTCATAACCCTGCAGGACGCTCCCTTCTCTAGTGTTAGTAGCAGTCATGGCAAGAACAATCATGACAGCAGCTGCCATTTGAGTAACACTTGTTTGCTATGCCAGAGTCTGGGCACCTATTATTAATCCCATTTCACAGATGGGAGAACTGGGGCTCGGAGACAGTACCCTGTATGTCCAGGGGTGCACTGCCGGCAAGGGCAGAGTTGGTACCGAAACAAACACTTGGTGGCCCAAACGAGGGGAATTGCTCGTTGGTGTTGATAGATGGAGGACCAGGAACAACACCAGATATGGGAAGTCTTTTCTGACTTTCATGAGACTCCCACTGGCCCTCCTGACCTCGCTCAAATCTGTCAGGCCGTGCAGCCTGGGCAATTCCTCCCTATTTGACAGATGAGCAAACAGAGGCAGCCCAAGGGCTTCCCAGTGATGTGTTCAAGGCCATACAGTGATTTCCTGGCCTGATTCTGGAATGAGCAAGACCTCACTGGACTGTGGTAGTTCACTTCCCGGGCCTCTGTGTTCCGAGAACTGGGAAGGGCGTAGTTCCCACCATACTTTTAGGGGCCTCCAAGCGCATTTTAATTTTTTAAAAAATCAGACACCAAAATGAACTTTTCAATGGAAGAGAATGTTTGAACATATGAATCTTCATATAAATGCAGTCACAGAATATAATTTTTATTTTACTTTTAAGGAGGAAGGAGCCCACAAAACCTTAAAGTGCCCAGGCCCCGTGAAAGTCATCATCTGCCTTGCTTTTGTGACTCAAATCTCTTTAAGAAAATCTGTTTCTTCCTGGGCAGAGTGGGTAGTATGATCCTGACAGTTGAGGCCCCTTTTGATAGAAAGAGCTATGTAATGAAGGGAAATGAAGTGAGTTGGGTGCTCAGATCTCAGGACCCTGGACTTATTCCTCCGTGTCACATGGAGCAGAGGCAGGCAACCAAGTATTACGGACATGGCCTTGAGGGTCAGAGACACTTGTGTTTTATCCAGGCTTGCCTTGTGCCAGCTGTGTGACCGTGGACAGGCCATCTGCCCTCTCTGTGCCTTTGATTGCTAAGCTAGGACCAGTCACAGCCCTGGCCTCTCAGGGTTGTTTGGGTGAGGATATGGGGAGCCACAGCCCATGGGGGCTGCTGTGACAATGTGATTGCTGACTGATTCCTGCTGTGGTCTCCAAACCGACTGGGGCTGCACTTCTGTCCCCACCTCCTCACCCACTTCAGGAGGACTGAGGCTTGGCCCTCTGGGGAGAAGGAAGTGAATCCAGGTTTTCTGGATGCCAGAGAGAACATCCTCTGGGAGCCCTCGCTGACAGAGGTTGGGTAGGCTGGGCCACTAGGAACCAGGATCCAATTCTACCTACAAAAGTCACATTGGCTCCTGGTTCTGAGTCACCATTTTAACCCAGAGGCTGCACACAGGCCTCTAAGGGTCCAGTTTCGCTTGTAGACAAGCTCTTTTATCTATCTATTGCTATGAATATGTTAATTTGGATTAATTATCAGCACTTGAAGATTGGAGATTCTACCTTTAAAACATGTAGTTCAGGCTCCTCTTGAAAATCAGAAGATTTTTCTAAGCCAAGTGGGGTTGCTGACTCAGATGAGCACAGATTCTCTAACCATAGCCGTCTCTGCACCCCTGGCCCCTGTCACCCATGTACACCTGGAGCCTGGGCCAGGGACCCCTGAAACTTCAGCAGCGGTAGTGTGGCTCTGATCTCATGGCATGGAAAGAACCAGGGCCCGCATTCGAGGTTTGTGTGGTAGAAGACAATCTGCAGTGTGATTTTGGCCGGGTCACATTACCTCTCTGGGCCTCACTTTTCTCGTACTCCCTGCCCTGCCTGCGTCACCAAAGTTTCCTGGAGACTCACAGAAGGGAAATGCCTTTGTGCCCTTTGGTCACACTCACCCAGAGGACAGTTCCTCAAACCGTCCACCCCGCTTTTCCTTGTACGTGCTATTCCCCCTTCCTGGACCCCCTTCCCTATTCCTCATGGTCAACTCATCATCCCTGAGGTCCAGCTCAGAGGCTACCTCCTCCAGGCAGGCCTCCTTCCTAGGCAGAACTGTGGTCAGCCTGTCCCATGTGGGGAGCCTCATGAGGGTGAGGACCTATTCTTGGACATCTTTGTGTACCAGCTCCCAACACAGGGCCTGGCTCTCAGCAGGGCTCAGGAAATGTCTAACACTCCTAACGCTAGCCCTTTCCTCCCCCTCGGTCACAGCGTCCTGCTGGATAGCTGTCTGGTGGCACAGGCTGGCGAGCACCCGAGCGGAGTAGGCAGGACCCAGCCCCAGGAGGCTGCCCACCAGGTATGGAGCCACACCAGGCCGGGTACCCAACTACCTCTGAAGCCTGGGTGGGCATCAGCGGAAGGGGCTGGGGCTTTGTCTACTTTGTTTACAGGCGGAGTTTCAGCTGGCGAGGTGCCCGCTGGACCGGGGAGCAGGGTGGTGGGTACGGAAGGCCTTGCTTATGCCGGAGGTCAGTGGTATCAGGAAGGGCCTGGTGACAGGCCCGTGGGTGGGGAGCAGCTGGACCTGGATGCCAAAGTCCTCACATGGTTGTGTGACCCTGGACAAGTCACCTCCCCACTCTGGGACTCAATGGCCACTTTTGTAAAATGGGGTTAACATCCCCTCCCCGGGGTGTCGCACACAGTTGTATACTGTGGAGTGCAGCACCCAGGTGGGGAGTGCTGTTGGTGGCTGCTTTAGTTGTTTGGGCCCCACCTGCACAGGGCTGCGTGAGAAGGCCCCCTGTTATAAGTCACCGATCCAGGTGTTGGGGCCCAGGGCTCCTGTATGCCCTACTCTCCACACAGTAGAGGCCACCTCCCGGGATGCCCCAGAAGGTGGGGTGGCAGGGCCTGATGGGTCAGGCCAGGCAAGGAGGGGAATCGGGGCCCATGAAGACTCTTGAATACAGATCTCCCAACAGGGTCTGGGAGGGCTGGGAGGAAGGTTGATGGTCACAGCTTCTGTTTCCACTTCCCTGTTTGCAGGAGCCACAGGAGGAGGCCGTGGCTGCCAGCCCAGAAGGTAGGTGTGTGGTGGGGGTGGGGCGCACAGAATGTTGAGGATACTTTCAGGCTGGGGACGGCCTGGCCAAGGGCACCCATCCCTTCTCCCTCCATCCCTACACCTGTCTCACCTCAGGCTGCATTAGCAGAATTTGGTGATGTACTCCAAAGGCCCAGGGGCATTGCCAGAGGCTCCCAGGACTCCAGGAGGCCTGCGGAAACCCCGCTCCTAGTCAAGCCCTCCTGCCACCCCTCGCTGGGAATGCAGCTCTCTGAACTGCCATCTAAAGAGGGTTTGGCAGCAACGGAACATGTCTGAGTGGCAATCAGGACCCAGGCTTGCTAAGGGCCCATCCTAGACTCCACGTGTCTTGATGAGCTTTTCTTTCCTGTTAAGATTCCCAGGCTGTACCCAGCACTTTGCTATTATTTACCATCCCCACCCCCAAGCCCGAGAACTCCAGGGAGGGTGGGGCAGAGTGTAGAGGACCCGAGGATAGCCAGGCTGGGGAGCCTAGGGCAGACGGACATGGAGCCCTGGCCTCATAAGGCTCCGTGTTTCTTAAGCCAGCCTGTGAGGTAGACAGACCATTTTACAGATGAGAAAACTGAGGCTCCAAGTGTTCAGGACGTGGCTGAGGGACCACTCAGACCTGCGTTTCACTCTTGGCTCCTCCCTCTTCCTTGCTGTGTGACCCGGAGCCAGGTGTGTGACCTCTCTTAATTGTGGCTCCAAATCAAGAAAGACAGGGCAATAATAGTACCCACCTCACAGGGCATTTGGGCAGAGTAGGGCGGACAGTGTGTCGAAGGTCCCCAACACTGTGGCTGTCACTGAAGCAGGTGGCCGTAACGGGGACCATGATGCTTGTGTCCCAGGCAGCCAGCGACTGACACGGGACTGGACGCAGGTGTCCCAAACTTGCTCCCCACCTGGTCTTTGAAAAACTTCTTCTATTAACTTCAACACATAATCCGTAGGAAACCTACTAAGTCTGCAGCCCACGTGGATGAATAAGACCAGGGTCACCAGGGTGCAGACTCAGGTTCTGTGGGGCTTGTTCCGCCCCCTCCCCCCGGTCATCTGGAAGCAGGTGGCCTGGGAACCACACTCTGAGAAACACTGAGGCATGGCCATCTGTCTGCTGCTACTCGTAAGTGTGGACCTGGAACCAGCAGCTTTGGAGTCATGAGGGAGCTGGTTAGAAATATAGAATCCCAGGCTTCACCCCAGACCTGCTGAACCAGAATCTGTGTTATAACAAGATCCCTGGTGGTTTGTTTGCACATCAGTGTTTGAGAGGCAATAGCCTTGAGCCCTGGTTCTCAAACATGTCTGCACATCAAAATCATTTGGAGAGATTTTAAAAATCAGACATTTCCAAATGTCCCCAAGTGATTCCAATGTGAGGCCCAGGAGAAGTTCCTGCTTCTGGTTGGAAGTGAAATTCATTGAGCTCCAGAGTTTCTTTGGGATGGAAAATCCTACCGGGCCAAGAATGTTTGGCCAGTCCAGGAGGTCTGGATTCTTTGATTTTAACTTTTTCTGTCTGAGGTGGGAAATGCTACTGGTGGTTGGTTAACAGAGAGAGATAAGAAGTTGGGGGGGGGTGCTCGGCACTGTCCCTTAGAACTGTCACGTAGACCAGCCACATGACTTGATGACGTTTTCGACGTTGGGTCCAGGGACACGAATGATGTTCTAGGCTTTCGGTGTAGCTGCTACAAGTGCAGGCGGGCACCGGGCTGGTGTGAGTTGGCGCTGGAGGGTAGGAGCCTACCTACATGCCTTCTCTGACCCTGTGTTCGTTGTTGCAGTGCCCGGGGTCCCACATCTGCCTAAGCCCCTCTGGCCCCAGCACCATGGCTAAACCAAGGCAGGATGTGGAGCTGAATCTCCTGGTTCAGGACCAGCCACCTGGTCAGATGGCCCCAGGGCTTGCTCCCCCTACCCTGGCGGAGCACCTCCCCAATGTGCCCAGCTACCACCCCTCAGTCACCCGCATCCCTGTCCTCATCACCCGGAGGACGGCCTTGTCCAACTCCAGCTTCGCCAAGGAGACCAGGAGATCCATCCGTCGCCTAGGTAGCGTGATCTCGTGCAGCCAGCATGCTTGTGCCCGTGATGTGTGCTTCCGCATGGCTTGGGCTGTTTCCTGCATGGGTGCCACGATCGAGGTGTGGGACTACCAGTTGAATTCATGGAAAACCACCCTCTTTTCCTGTTGATCATTGCCTTCATCTTGCTTTGTGGTGACTGAAGGGGTATTTAGTCCCCTTATATCTGTGCCTAAAATCCCACAATTAGCAATTCATTTCTTTGGGTTAAACTTTGCATTCTGTAGATCATCATACATATTTTTTTTTTACAGGTAGTCAATCACAGCCTAGTTTAAACAAGTTACTAAGATCTCTAGGCCAGGAGACCTGAGTGGAGGAAGAGAATAAATTGAAGGGGATGGGGCATAAAAGGAATGTGGGGGCCCATTTCAGACAGAATTCTACTGAGCTTGAGGATTTTCTGGGAGCTGGACTTTCTGAGGGTTGTTGATATCTGCCTAGCAAATTCCATTTCAGGAAAGGAGAGGCCCCCAGGTGTCTGCAGGCAGACCGGGAGGAGAGGCATCCTTAGGGGCCAGCAAAGAAGGAGGGCCTGTCTGGATCTGTTTAATTGTGATGAGGTTCCTGCAGTGGCCTTTGGGCTGGGCTCCCGTGGCTTGCTTCCTGATGACAGAGTACTCAGGGACGTCCTGGCGCCTCTGGACCAACCCCTGTCAATTTCTGCCTTAACTCAAGCCAGACCTGCCCACTTTCCCTTTTTATTTGTTTATTTTTGGATGATACTGTGCAAGGGCACCTATGAGGTCAGTAGACAGGTAGAACTGGACATTTCATGAGACTAGATCCACCACTGTCCCTCTCTCTTCCTGGCTTGTGATGGACAGAGAGTGGAGGTGAGGTGGCACGCAGACCATCCCCACCGCCAGGGATGACACCCCCCCGGAAAGACCGACATCTACTCACTGCAAACCATCCCCCATCTTTCCCCCACCCCTGACGGATCCCTTCTCAATGTTTGCTATATTCTGTGCCAATTCTACTTTTATTGGCCTGCTAATTTTCTTGCAGTGGATTCATTTTTTAAAAATTTAATTAAGTCTATTTAATCAGGAACCTTTACGTTACTATTCCAACGGGAAACCAGCATTGCTTGCCATCAATTGAAGGTGTAAATAGAAATAACCACGAGTGACCTGAAAACAGAGTCGTGTTGATAGTTGTAGTCGATAGATCTGTGGGCTGAGGGCTCACAGCTGAGGCCCACTCTCTTTGCCGCAGACGGGAGTTAGGATGTGTCAGAGAGGGGTTAAGGCCATGGGAGCCCCAATCTGAGACTTCCTCTCTGTGCATTCAGGATCTCGAGAAAATTGAAATGGGAGGGATGTCTTCATTCTCCATTTCCTCTGCCTCGTCTGTGCCATCCCAAGTCATCTTGTGTCCTCCCTGGTCCCTGGGAGCCCCAAACTTGGGGAAATAGTCCCCCCTGACATGTTGGAACAGTGGACTGATCCAGCTGTGGTGAGACCTGCGATGATTTTAGATGCTGCAGACAAGACATGGCAGGGTGTAGCAAGAACATTATTCCCATCTCAATGATGCTGCTTGGCACGGGGTGGGGTTTTGTTTAAACAGAGGCCTGTATGTGTGTGCTGGTCACCGACCTCAGGAGGAAGTAAGAGTCTAAGAGCTAGAGCCAGGCTGCCTGGGTCCAAATCCTGGCTCGGCAGCGGGTTTCTTAACCTCTCTGTGCTTCGGTATATCCACAAAGTGGGGATGGTGATAACAAGGGCCTCCCAGAATGGCCAGGAAGGAGAAAAGAATTAATGTATACAAAGCAGTGGGGCACCTGGGTGGCTCAGTGGGTTAAGCATCCGACTCTTGATTTTGGCTCAGGTCATGATTTCACGGTTCGTGGGTTTGAGCCCTGCATCAGGCCCTGTGCTGACAGTGTGGAGCCTGCTTGGGATTCTCTCTCTCCCCACCTCTCTCTGTTCCTCCCCTACTTGTGCTCTCCCTCTCTCTTTCTCAAAATAAATAAATAAACTTACATATATATATATATATATATACACACACATATATATATATGTATGTATATATGTATATATATAGATATATAAACACTAAGAGTTTACTAGAACAAATGCCTGGCAGGCACATAGGAAGAGCTTCATAGTAAATATTACTCTTCTCTAAACCATTTAATCATACCATATTATTCTTTCTATTTTTAAATAATATTATTCTATAAAAATGAAACACTAAGGTTAGGGGTTTCCCCTCCTTTTCCGGGGCCCACTGAGGGTGCAGAATCCTTCTCAGGGTGAGGCAGGGGTAGGGGAGCATCTGCCCCCTCCCACGCTCCCCGAGACAGCGTTGCGGATGCCCAGGCCAGGGCACTTTCTGCGGCCCAGGTGCCATGCTGGGGGTAATCTGGGACCCTCATCATCCCTGACAGACTGCCCTGGTCCTGGCTGCCCCCCATACCCTGCCCCACGCCCAGCTCACCTCTAGAGGTCTGCGGGGAAGCAGGGCGAGGCCTCTCCTCATGCTCTCTCCTGCTTTCCATAGCCTGGAGTATCTCTTGTTAGTCTGGCAAAACTTCTTCCTTGAGTTTTTAAAAACTTCTTCATTCTGGCTCATCCTCTTCCTCTGAGGGCTTCATTTAAGGCTTTAGTGGGACAAGTGCCAACTGTCTTGCTTAGGTCCCCTCCGCCAAATTTGGGGCACCTGGGTGGCTCAGTTGGTTGAGCATCTGACTTTGGCTCATGATCTCATCATTCGTGAGTTTGAGCCCTGCATCGGGCTCGCTGCTGTCAGCACAAACCCGCTTTGTATCCTCGGTCCCCCTCTCTCTCTGCCCCTCCCCTGCTCATGCATGCACTCTTTCTCTCTCTCAAAAATGAATAAACATTAAAAAAGAAAGAATAGGTTCTGTCTGCCAAATTCCACAAGTGCTGGCTTTTCCCATGGTGGCCATTTAAAAAGAAAGTCATCCAAGCGTTTCGACATGCAACCTCTCTCCACTTTGGGTGGTATGCACCTGCCTTGCTGGTGCCCAGGCTTGTGGGGCTGCTATTGAGTGGTCCGACCCAGGGGTGGTGGGGAAAGGGCACACCATCTCAGCCCCTCAGCATCCTCTGGGCTTCACCTCAGGTAGACCTGTCCTCACAGTCTCCGGGTGGGTGATGAAGCCTGAGGTAGGGCCACACCCAGACTGGACAGGGAGGACCGGTTCTGGGGATGTGAGACATGGCACGAGGCCTCTCAGAGGTCAGGAGAGGGGTTGGGGTGCTGAATTTCAGGGGCTCCTGGCCTGTACAGAAACAAGGAAATACCAAAACAGATTTCCAAACAGGGGTAGCATACACTATAAGGACAAACTGTTATCCTTGATTGTAAGGAATTTCCAAACATCTCCATTTGAGGCCCTTCAAGAGTGTGAGGCCATATGCCTTTATCACCCCTACCTTGGGATGGGGAAACTGAAGCCCAGAGAGGGGAAGCAGCTGAGGCTGTGCTAGGCCAGGCCCCGGGACGTGGGCTCTCCTGGCCTCCCCATGCCCTCTCTGGGTGCCGCCACCCAACTCCCCGCCCCCCAACCTCCCCACCAAACCCCAGGTCCTCGATGCTTTCTAAGCAGTCTGAGCTTTGGAGAGCTGGACTCCAGGCAGCGCTCAAGAGCTTCTGTGGCTTCTATGGTGTCCTGGCTTCTTTTGCAGCTGCTGGGCTGGTGTTTGGGGTGGCCAAGGCCCTCAGAGGCCCCTGGGCTCTGCATTCTTGGACCCCCTGCATGGAGCTCTCCTGTGGGCCCTGTTGGGAGGTGAGGCTGCCAGAGGCCCCTCCAAACGTGCTTTCTGTGCCTTTATTCAAGAACACAGCAAGGCCGTTGGGACCTGGCTCTCTCTCTCTCTCTGACTGTCTTCTCCTTCTTCTCTCCAAGTGCCTGCTACAGAAGAGCACCCGGAAGTGCAGGTGGAAGATGCCGATGCTGACGGCCACCCCGTTATCTTGGAGAACCCTCCCTCGCCCGAGCTGCCGCCACCTTCTCCTGCCAAATCGGACACCCTTACGGTCCCGGGATCTGCCTCAGGGACCCAAAGGTCACCTTTTATGCTTCGCTTGGGCTTTTCACTGCACTGTGCCATCTGTCCATTTGGCAGATGGGGAGACTGAGGCCAGAGTGGGAAAGCAGCGGGCACAAAGTCACTCAGCGAGTTGGTGTCAGAACTAGGACTATGGCCCCACTTCTGGGTCCTAATCCCTGGCTTCGGACTCTATAAAGAGTTCTCCAAGGAAGTCCTCTCCCAAGTACCCTCAACTGTAAGTTAGAGGGAGTAATTAATGTAACAAGGCTAATTTCCACCCCCTCGTTTTAGTATCAAAATAATGGAATGGAGATACCAAAACACGCTAGAAAAACAAGCATCCATAGTACCACTGCACTAGAAGGTGATTTCATTTTGCTTCCTTCTCTTCCATATCTTGTTTGTGGGCCCGTGCTTTTGCGTGGTTTCATCTGAAGGGGTGATTTGGATCACATCTCATTTGAGACCACGTCTCATTTAGTAACCCCTTTTCCATAGTGTTAGGCTGTCTCCCTAGCACTCATTTATGGTTACTATGTGACATTCCTCCTGCTCCTTGTGCCAGAACGGACTTAACAAATACCTCTTGTTAGGCACTGCCCCTATGGGGCTCTGAACGTCTATGTGGGCTGCTTCTCTCTGTCCTGGGGCTCCTTTCTCAAAAGTGGGAATCCTGGTCAAGGTTGCGCACGTCTTTATGCTTCTTGATAGAAATTTGTTGCATGATTAGAGTTGGTTTTGAACAACCTGAGCCAGGTAACTGAGAGAGGTCTTGCATTCAGCTGTAGGCAAACTGTGAAGTGCAGTACAGTGCTTTGTGAACAACTGCATTTAAGCTACAGGGGGGCTGCCCGTGCTTCTCCTGCAGTGGTTGGATTGGGAGACAGTTCCTTTTTCTTGGTCAATTTTGCTCTCACCCATGGGTCCTTGAGTAAATTTCTCAGCTCAGGTAAAAAACCTGCCATAAGAAAGATGGCTAGATGTGACCAATTGAGGGCTCTCTGATTTTAATGTAAAGAAAAGAGTCACGATCTCATAACGCCTTGGAACACAGCTCACCATCCCATCAATCCTCATGTTTCATTCATTGAGCCATGTGCAGAACACAGATAGCAGAAGAAATAGAGCCAACATTGTTGCAGACATCTGGTCTACCTCCCTCTGTTCCCTTTATACAGGCTGGATTGGGGGTTGGATACCTGGGAACAGAGAGGGGACTAGGCTCACTTGGGGATAGAATCTAAGCCCCCTGCCTTCTGTTTATGAGCTGGGCCTGTGAGGCTCCTCTTGTCCCTATCATTCACTCACTCACTCACTCATTCATTCACAAACATTTACTGAACATCTTTATGTGTCAGACTCAGTTCTGGGTTTTGGGGATGCATCAAGGAGAAGCCTGACAGGGGCCTGCTATCATGGAGCTGACATTCTGCTGGGGCTGAGATAGACAATTAACAGGGAATTGAATAAACAAACAAGATCCAGAGAGCACTAAATTGAATATGACTGCGAGAAACCAGGGGAGTCTCTGCCTGAGTTGGCCCCGAGAGGGGAGAATTCTGATACCTGACTTGAGAGGCCAGTGGGGCTGCCTCTGGTCAAGGGTGGAATGAGCATTGTGCAACCAACAGGCACCAAAAAGCCATGGAAACCACAGACCCTGCCAGAGGGGCGCCCAGGCAAGGCCCTGCCTCACAGCTTAGTCTTGGTTTGGGGTGAGTCCCAGCTCACCACTTACCGATGTGAGGCTTAAGGCAAGCCATGTAACATTCCTAGTTCTCCATGTTCCTACTATAAGGTGGGGATAAGCATACCACCTGTCTACTAGATTGCTGGAAAAATTCAATAAGCTGACTCATGCCAGGTGCTGTGCACAAGGCAGGACTGGGGAGCCTGAGATCCACACTCTGGGGTCTTGTGCAGTATGCGCTCTCCTGGGCACAGGAGAATTGAATTTGGGTCCCACCTGTGCAAATTCTGGCCTTTGTCTTATCGGGTGTGAATTTTAATTAGAGTGTGAAAGAGGTGAATCCATGAGTATTGTCATCCTCGGTGAGCTGGCAGAAGGTAATGGGATAGTTTCAGAGCCTTCTGAAATAAAGGCAAGTACTGCACACCCCTCCGTCCGTATCCCTCTAGAAGCCTCTGGAATCTGAGTTGCGGTGGTTGAGGATGGGAAGAATGACAGGTAGATTCAAACCCAGATACCATCAGCCAGGACTCCAGTGGCTCCAAATGCACTGCCCTGTGGCAGACTTGGACTGAATGACAGGGGGCCCGGGGATGATTTAGTCTTCCTTTCTCAGACAGGGAGCCTGGAGCCTGGGGCTCGCTCCATCCAGGTCACTCCATGGGCTAGAGACCAGACTCCATGGACCGTGGATGTTTACTGTTCTGGCTGGTGGCCCAGCTGCGAAGGGAGGGAGGTGGGGCTTCCAGGAGATTTAAGGCCTTCTCTGGCAGCTGAAAGGGTGGTGTGAGAGAGAACGCCGGGGATGTGCTGGGGACACTGTGACTGTTGACTGGAATGGGAGGGCAGAAGAACATTTAAGCTGAGGCCCCACTGAGTGCTAAGTATCTCATTGAGTTGGGTAGATCTAGTCCCATTTTACAGAGGGGGAAACTGAGGTGGTTCAGAGAGTTTAAGTAACTTGCTGAGGTCACACACTGGTAGGAGGCAGGACTGGGAGGCAAGCTCGGGTTTGCCTGATACCAAGTCAGTGTTGTTACTTTTATACTAGACCATTGAACAGATGTGGGGACTGAGGTCCAGAGAGTGGCTGCTCCCCTCTCTTCTCCCTTTTTGTCTCCCTGCAGGCAAGTGGGGACACTTTGGCAGTACCAACCACCCCCTCCCCATTCCATTCCCAGGGTTGAGCTCTGGGTGATCTGCAGGGGTCAAAGTCGGTCACTTCCCCCTGTGACCCCTGCCCTTGCTGAAGGCCCCTAGCATTTCCGTGTCCTTGCAGGAAGGGGCCGTCCTCCCAGGATGATGAGGCTGAAGAGCTCAAGGCACTGTCGCCAGCTGAGTCTCCCATGGTCGCCTGGTCAGACCCGTCCAGCCCGCAGGGCACTGAGTGAGTCCGGGGTTTCAGAGAGTTGGAAGTCTGGGTGGGGATGAGCAAGCAAGAGGAAGTGAGTGGTGGGAGGGAGAGTATGGACATTTTTAAAACCCTCCACGATAGCTTTGCCAGTGGCTTCCGAGCAGTAAGACAGGGCTGGGTCTCCTGTCCTGGCTGCTCCTGGCTGGCCTAAGACTTTGGGAAAATCTGCAGAATGCACTCGGACTCTGGTCCCAGCTGTGTTCACAGCCAGCAGTACCCAGAGAGGCAGGTGTCTCTGCACAGACACCTCATTGTAAAGGAGAGGTTGGCTGCTGGCAGGAAACCCCTGAGAGGGTTAGCGGGTACAGCAAGGACCACAGGGACCTCCAGGAGTCTGAACACAAGTAGCTTGTTAAAAATACAGATTCCCAGACCCTGGCCAGACCTGCTGGATCAGAACCTCAGACAGTGTGCCCTGGGGGATTCACATCTTCACAAGCCTCCAGGTGATTTGGATGCACTGACCTGTGGGACAATGTTTAGAGGCCATGGTAAGGGCATTGGGACCTGGGTCTCTGACATCTAACTATTTGAAGGACTGGGACAATGGGAGATGTTTTCCTGAAGAATCTGAGTTGTCTAGTTGATGATGAGTACCCTGGCCCCAGGCTCTGGCCTGGAATCTCCAGCCTGTCCCACCACAGCTCCTGGAAAGGCCATAGGAGACACTGGGCTTCTCTTCCAGCCTTTTTTTTGTCCACCCACAATTTTATGGAGTTGGTTTCACAGAGTTGTGGAAAGTTCAGAAAAGTTAAAGAAGCAGGAAAAAAACCCCAAACCTCATCCAGAGTTCAGTGGTCCATTTTAGTATGGAGTCACATCTTACGCAGTAGGGTAGGGGTAGGGTTAGAGTTTAGTATCAGAAAACAAGGCAGAAACCAGGTATAATAATAAAAATTACTCTTGAGGTCTCTTAAGAAGTTCAATGTGGAGATCCATGTATTAGCTAGGTAGGCTAAGCTGCTGTAACAAATAGACCCCACAGATTCAGTGGCATAAGTAACAAGATGTCTCAGAAATCATAATCATGTCACTAGACACATGTTTCAGGTCAGTGGACCTGAAACCCCCATGCAGTCATTTAGGGACCCTGCCGACAGCAGTTTTGCCACCTTCATGTGGCTTCCAAGACCCTGCTGGTCACCCCTAGAAGGGGGGAACACCAGACAAGAGGTCCAGGAGACCCATGTAGTATGTGCATCACATCCCCCCAATGGGAGCTCGCCTGGCCACACGTGGGAAATGCAGTCCCTGGCCGGGTGTCTACGTTCCAGCGACTACTCTCCGTGGGAGAGAGCAGATGTTGGCAAGCAACCAGTGTCTCCACCATACCTGCACACTGTCTATTGTCAGGACCCTCACACTGCCTGTCTCCAGCCTGCTTCCTCCAGGGAGCACAAGGGGAGTAGCTGGCTTGAGTTCCGGGGCCTCAGTGTATGAAAACAAATAGAGGTGAAAACACTCGTATTACACTCAACTCAGCAAGATGGTCACAGTGAGGCTACAGCCGATTCACAGCCTGTCTCAACTCAGCCAGGGTGCTTGCCTCACCCGATCACCCGAGGGGGATGTCAGGCAGACTCGCTCACGTTCATTCCCTCTCTGCCTGTCTCTCTGTCTCTCTTGCTGCAAGTGCATACAGTTTAAATTACTATAAATTAAAAGGATATCTAATGTATCTGCACCATTTTTTCCACCAATATTTCCTACGCCTAAAAAAGTAGCCCTGTCCCCTCTTTGATCTGTCCCAGACACGAATCTCATGTGAGCCAAACTGGTTAACAGTCCTGACCTGAGTTCCAAGAGTTTCCCCCTCAATCACGAGTGGAATCAAACTTTTCTCAGAACTGCTCATCTGAGGCAGACCCTGCGTGGTACGTTCTCTAGAAGCTGGGCACTTGGGGGGTAGCCCCAGACTGAATTTCCTCCCCGGAGCCATTAAAGTGGATTCGATGTTTCTGATGTCATAGGGAAGCTGGGGGCAGTCTTTACCTCCTCCAGGCCAGGTGGGATACAGATGCTGTTCAGTTCTCGCCCAGAGGCACAGGGGTCCCATCCCATTCAGCCCACTCAGCTTTGGGTGGTGTTTCCACAGTGGCCAGGACCGCGCAACCTCCACGGCCAGCCAGAACAGCGCCATCATCAACGACCGGCTCCAGGAGCTGGTGAAGCTTTTCAAGGAGCGGACAGAGAAGGTGAAGGAGAAGCTCATCGACCCCGATGTCACGTCTGATGAGGAGAGCCCCAAGCCCTGTGAGTCCAGAGCTGGGATGGCTCACTCGGCCAGAAACAGGCCCCTCTTGTAAACTCATGGTGAGGGTGGCTCCAGGGAATGGTTGGGCTGCTCAAGAGAAGCCCAGATCCCCACTGTCTGGAATTTTGAGTCCTTATATACAGGACCCAGGGGAGGGAGTAAGGTCACAGTTCTGTCCGATGATCCAGTTGTACTTGGCTCCCCTCCCACAGGGCAAGTACCTTCACTGCCCCTTTCCCATTGGTAGGCAGGTGGTTCAGCCTGGGATGCATCTCATGGCCTTATACTCAGATAGTGTCCACAACCCACCCTGGAACCAGTCTTCTTTTTCAGAGGCCCCAGCTGCAGTATTCTCATGGGGCTACCTGAAAGTTTCCTGTTTTCAAGATTTCAGGAGGAGTGAGAACTCTCTTGCCAGGGAGGTTTTCCAGGTCTTCCAAAAGGAGGACTGTGCCTCAGAACTCAGGGTGCCAATGATGGACCTCACAGGGCCTGACTCCAGTCCAAATGCTAGAAAGGCACATTGCACTTAACAAAAGTCAATCCCTGGGTCACCAATGACATTACCTTCGATGCAGAGGGAGACTTGGCCTCATTCAGTGTCTGGTTTCAGAGATGTAGGAGCTGAGGTTCCTGCTCTGAAAAACCCAGAACAAGGTTTCTCTAGTCTCTGGCTCCGGGTGGCAGGAGGCTGGGGGTATTAAATGCCCCCAACCTTCCAGAGGGACCTAAGGGGGTCTAAACGCAGATGCCTAGACACCTGGTGGAAACATCCAGCCTGCCCAGAAACACCTCATTCTGGGCAGCTCCTGGGAGGCAGTTCCAGACTGGTAGCTGGTAAGAGAGTCTGGGCGGGTGCCCAGGGTGCCCTGATCAGGAGCTGTGCAGTTTGTTGCACGCGGAGCTGACAGCAGGCTGTGGGGTGGGGACAGGGTCCCCTCGGCTCCAGTCCCGGAGTCTGTGGTTGGGAGCTTTCTCTCTGCATCCTCTGCCTGAGCCTCAGGGCTGGGGTAGATGGTCACTGGTGTCATCGCACAGCTCCAGCCAAGAAAGCCCCAGAGTCGGCCCCGGCGGTAAAACCCACCGAAGCGGGACAGGCGGAGGAAGAGGAACACTATTGTGACATGCTCTGCTGCAAGTTCAAGCGCCGCCCCTGGAGGACGTACAAGTTTCCCCAGAGCATTGACCCGCTGACCAGTGAGTCTTGGGTGTGCCCGGGAACTGCCACCATGTACTGTGTGAGGGCAGGAGAACAGGAGGGAGGAGGGGGGGAAGGACAAGGGCAAGGGCACGCCAGAAACAAACAAAAAGCCCCTGAAATAGGAACCTACGATCACACCCACCTTACAGACAAGGAGACTGAGGCACAACTAATTAGTGGCAGACCCAGGAGCCCTGACTCTTAGCCGAGTCTACTCTCTACTTTGCTCTTGCTGGCTCCTTCTTGGAGCTGCTGCTCTAAGCAGAGAAGGGCAAAAGTTCCTCTGACATCTAAAGTGACTTCCCCTCACTTCCCTTTCAGCCCATGTGCTATTCCTCAGGAATGACAACCCTTCCTGTGGCGCAGCACTTTACAGTTTACAAAGAGTCTCCCGGCCTTTCTTAGCTGAGTTCCCCGGAGAGGCAGGCAGGTGCCTGAGACAGACTTTCCCAAGGTCACACAAGAAGTCCTGTGGGCACAGGACTCCAACCCTGGTGTCCACTGGGCCTCTAAAGTGACCGGGTGACCTACGGTATCTATCGATCCATCCATCCACCTGTTCATGTGTCCATGTGTCCATCTTCTATGCATTATTTACTATGGTGTATTTACAAGCAGCAAATACATTTTTGGAAATTTTTCAACAAGAATGAGAGCAAAAGTATTTTCTAGTTAGCTGCCTATTATGAAATAATGCCCCTATAGTCCCCCCTCCCCCTCACTGAGTACTCTGATTTATTAGGGTCTAGCAGTGATTTATGTTTAAATCAAAATAGTTTTATACACACACACACACACACACGCACACACACCAGTTACAGAAGCACCACATCTCGTACTTGCGGGAATAGACAAGTGGAAAGGGAGAAGTCCCACCCTGAACCTACTGTGAGGAGCCCTTCTCCAACTGACATTCTAGCACGTTCCTGCCCCCTCACTCCCCTGCAGACCTGATGTACATCCTGTGGCTGTTCTTCGTGGTGCTGGCGTGGAATTGGAACTGCTGGCTGATTCCTGTGCGCTGGGCCTTCCCCTACCAGACGCCAAACAACATCCACCTCTGGTTGGCGATGGATTATCTGTGTGACCTCATCTACTTCCTGGACATCACTGTGTTCCAGCTGCGCCTGCAGTTTGTCAGAGGGGGAGACATCATTGTGAGTCCCGGGCAGGTGGAGGGGGCGGCCGGGGCCTCAGGAGAAGGCCTGCCCCCTGCTGCTGTGGTAGACGAGATAGATGAACAAGATCTCAGAAACGTCCACCCATGCCTGTTCAAATCACATGCTTCAAATACTGCTCATGGGTGAAGTGGTTACTGGACCACCCGATAGAATTAAAGATGGAGAGGCGGACCAGAAAATGACCTTCAGGCGCACCTGGTTCAGATCCCAGCTCTACCACAACCAGCTGAAGCACCCCTCTGAGCCTCAGTTTCCTCATCTGTAAAATGGGGGTAGTAACTGTTCCCACCCCATAGCGTTGCTGTGAGGGTGGATTGAGATGATGTACGCAGATTGCTCAGAGCCTAGAACTGCTGGCAAATGACATTTCCTGGGGGTCCCGCAAAGAGCATGCCATTTGAACCGGCTTGAGACCCTGTGCACTGGCGCAGGCCCCATTACCGGGGAGGAAACTGAGTCCCGATTCTGACTTGGCGAAGGCAGGGGGCCCAGTCCCTGTCTCCCTGTGCAGGTCACTTTCCAAAACGCCACACTGGTGGTGCCTGCTCCTCTGTGTGCAGGCAGGTTAGGGTTGTGTCTCTTAAACGATTTAGAGGAAAAAGAATTCCATGGGCAGTCTTTTTCCAGGCCTGATCCAAGCAGTTGCCAGTTTCTCGGTAAACAGGGTTGCAAATGGTCCAGTTAGGACCAACATGCTAAGACAATAAGCCTGATACTGACTTTCCAGCTAGGAAATGGGAGTCTAGCTGGGTGACCTTGGACAACTCCCTCCTTCTGGGAGCCTCCACCTCCCTACCTGCAGTCGCCGAGGCTTTCACGGGAGCTCCCAGCGGCTTCTCTGAGAGGAAAGCTGGAGCCTCCGCAGGCATTTCCAAGCTGCTCCCACGGGGTCAGAGATTAAGGTCTCGGGCCATTTCATGGTCAACATTCCATTTCTTTCAGACGGACAAGAAGGAGATGCGCGATAACTACCTGAAATCTCGTCGCTTTAAGGTACGTGCCAGGAGTGCAGATCCCAGTGGGTCGTGGAAGGTGGTTTCTGGGGGCCCTGGATGCTTTGGGGCTTGTGTGACGCAATTCCCTCCAGGATCGCTCAGGGCAGGCAAATGGGCTTGGTGGCAGAATGCTCTCCGTCCCTTCCTGGGGCAGTCTGACCTCACCTTCCCACTGAAGGTAGAGACCCTGTCACTCACCTAGCCCCAAACCCTGGGGCTGCCTGTTTTATACACCCTGTGCTGTCCCACTGGGATTGCAGATGGACGTGCTCTGCCTCCTGCCCTTGGACTTTCTCTACTTGAAGTTCGGTGTGAATTCCCTCCTGCGCTTGCCCCGCTGTTTGAAGGTAGGCTTCCCATCCAAGGCCTTCAGCCCCTCCGTGCTCTGCGCCGGCACTAACATCTTAATGTCTGCCCTGAGTGGCACCAGGGAGGGGGCTGGGGGTCGGGGGAGGAAACCAGGGTGGTCCAAGGGGAGATGGGAATTTCCTTACAATGGTTAGAGCTTCTTAGTTGTGCTGTGTGTTAGGCATTGTCCTGGAACTTTAGAAGTACTTACGCCTCAACTCCATGAGGTGAGTGTTGTTAGTACCAGTATTTCACCAAAGAGTTTACGTAACTTGCTGTAGGTCACACAGGTAGGAAGGAATGGCGTCCGGGTTCGAACCCAGGCAGCCTATCTCCACCGTCTATGCTTTCAGTAATTACAGAAACACAACAGAGGAACTTCCGCTTTATGAGGGCCTGCATCTGAAAGATGGGAGCACTGAAGCTTGAAAAGCTTGAGTGACTTGCCCAAGGGCACAGGAGCCAGGAAGTGCCCAGGGTGGGTTTGGATCTGCAGCCCTATACCTGTTTCCTTGGTTGTTGCTCAGGGTCATTACAGCCGTCCCTCCCGTCACTGGGGCAAAGCGCCCTGTGTCCCAGTGAAGGTGACACAAGGTAAAGTAGAGACCTGGTCGCTGTCCTTTAATGTGACCGGGATAGGCAGCCAGAGTACTTGGGATCCCCAATGGGTTTTCCTGGCAGACCCATTAAATTCAGCTCTCTCCTTACGTGATACTATGGCCTCTTCCCCAAAACAGTAATGAGGGAATTTACAGAAGAGGCAAACACAATGACCTCAATAACTTGGAGAAACAGGGCAGAGGAAAATAGGAAGCGTGCAAGTCCTCTGATGAAAAGAAAGCACATCTTGCTGGGATTGAGCACGGATGCTGCTACTGAGCTTCCCGGCTGCCAAGAGGCAGGAGGAAACTGGAAGTGGCACCAGTCCTCGCTGACACATGCCAGCCCCCTGGGGCTGCAGAGGCAGGTTGCTTTAGAGCTCAACACCAGAGCAAGGAAGGCTGGATCCACAAGCCAAGTTTTCCTCCACATGTGGCAGCGGGATCCATCCCTGGGTTCGCACGGTGGTTGTGAGCGTGCGTCACTCGGCTGCCTGATGTTTACCACGACTCCGGACAAAACTCTGAGCCTAAAGGGAGAGAGATCCAAGCCCACAGCCCCCTGCATCCAGTGCAGACTCCGGAGGGACACTGGAATGACCACCCGGAGGATGACCGGCACATCCCTCAGGGAATTTCCCTCACTGCCATTTTCCAATGTCAAACAACATGTGTGAAGTGTAGCGTAAGGGAGGGAGCTTGCGGCTTTGAGTATGATCTGGGTTCAAATCCTGACTGTCACCCAGCAGCTGTGTGCTTTGGCCCGGTGGCTCAACTTCTCTAAGTACCAACTTCCTCTCTGTAAAAGGAGAATGACAACACATACCAATAAGTAAAAAAGGTGATGCATATAAAGTGCAGTCGTCGAAGGTGCTCAGTAAAGAAGAGCAGTTACTATTACACTTTTATTGTTATAAACAAGTCTTTGAAGGATCTAAGTCAGGGGCGTTAGAGATGCTGTTTCTTTATAAAACGTCTTCCTTTATAGGTAAATGTTGAAAACAGGGTCCTTAACCTGAGATGCGTGTATCCCTAAAAATTTCATGGCAGGCTTCAGAAGTCTGGGAGTCCCCTGATCCCCATGCAGACTGTGAGAGCATGACTGGGTGTGATTTCTAGGGGAAGAGGGGCTATTGTTTCCAGCAAACTGGTACATGGAGTTCTTCGCCCCCGCCCCTCAAAGGGCTGAGGACCCCTGGTTTTGAATGCTCACTCTCCGCCCTCCTCCGGGGGGCGCTGCAGAGACAGCCCTCTGTTCTGGGGAACAGATCAGGAGAGTAGAGGGCCACCCCCACACACGGGCTGTCCTGATGTTTTGCCTTCTTCCCAGTACATGGCCTTCTTCGAGTTTAACAGCCGCCTGGAATCCATCCTCAGCAAAGCCTACATTTACAGGTGAGATGCCCTACACACACACACACACACACACACACACACACACACACGACACAGGCCATTTGCAGCAACTATAGAGCTAGGCATTCTCTACCCACATTTCTTCTCCTTTCAAGCCCCCCTAGCTGTGCAGGCCCCAGCACTACCGGAAGCCAGGCCTTTTCCTGGCCCTTCTCTGAAGGGATGTTTGTTTTTTTTTTTTTAGAGAACCAGGAATGTCCCGTTTCCCCCAATTGTGAGGAGGGCACACGTAGGTTCAGATGCATGGCTCACGCATGTTTCCAGGGAGCCGGGCCTCATTTTGGTCTTGGCTCAGGGAACTGAACCCTGAAATCTAGCTCAAACATGGGGGAATGGTGGCCACCTCTTGGATGTCTGAGAACGCGGCACAAGACCGGCCAGGCCACGCTCAGGAACAAAGCTTCCCCACATTGCTCACGGAGTGGCACTTCTCTGCACACATCTGTCCCTTCTCTGCCCCTCTCCAAGGGTACATCCCTGTCTGGTCCTTCACTCCCCCAGAAGTGTCTGCACATGGAATTCGGGGGCATTCCAGCCCCCAGCCTTGACAGCTGTTCACACACCCCCGGCCCTAGCTGGCGCAGTCTCAAAAGAGCATCTGCTTGGTGCAGTCCGGCCACTGGCTGGGTCCCCGCAGCCAGATGTTCATCCTGTCAGGCAGCGGGGCAGGGCTGTGAAGCTCCAACAGGGCGATGTCTGAGGTGGGCGTTGGGGGAGGTGAAGATGGACTTGTTCCCAGCAGTCCCTACCCTTGGGGTGAGGTGTCATGGCCGCCCTTCCTGCCACTGTGTTCATGCTTTTCCTTCTTTCACAGGGTGATCAGGACCACGGCTTACCTGCTCTACAGTCTACATTTGAACTCATGTCTGTATTACTGGGCGTCAGCCTATCAGGGCATCGGCTCCACTCACTGGGTTTACGATGGCGTGGGAAACGGGTGAGCCACAGTCTTCTTCCTGGGCTGTAATTCACAGTCCTAAGAGTCCTGGAAGGGAGTCCCATCGCAACCATGTTACTGAGGCCACCTTGCTCCCAAGCCACCATTGACATGATAAAGCTTGAGGACCACGTCTCCGTGTCCTCACTAAGCTAACATTTCCTGAGCACCTGCCACGGGCCGGGCGGAGGCGAGCACAGACGTGAACAAGACTTGCTAGAAAGATCCTTTCAGTCTCCCAAAGTGTAGTAGAGTTGGCAAATTCACTTCACATGTGCGTCTACCCTTCTACCCCATGGTCACGTCCAAGTGGGAAGGAGGCCAGAGCACACTTCTCAACATTGCTTCCTGGCTAATCACCAGCCGTGCAGAAGCTGGCACACAAGGCGAACCTTCCTGCCAATCCAGAGAGCTGCCTTACATTGTGGGACGTGCTCAAATAATGATGATGGCAACGGTACTGCTACTAATAATAGCGACAAGCACTTAGAACAGACAACACTTACTAGGTACTGTTTGAAGTACTTAACCTAGCAATTCACTTAATCCTTCCAGTAATCTTCCAGGACACGAGGTAGGTAGCGTCATCATCTCTGTTTCACAGATGAGGTAACAGACGTGAAATGATCTCCCAAGGTCACACAGTGACTTCATAAGTTCAAGAGCTGGGATTTTAACCCCGGCAGCGTGGTGACAGTCTACACTGGCGTACCATCTGCCCAGTGCTGGAGAGGTGTGGAGAAGGTGGCATGGGACAGTCAATTCCAAAAAGTTAAGTTTGATTTTGGCCTCGGTAGGTGGAGAGAAGGGACAGAGAACCCCTGGGGGAGGGAGCGGCCCATAGAAAGGTGTGGAGGTGCAAAATGGTGGCATCAGGGCACTGGGAGCCATCTTGTGTGGTAGAGAGGATGGTCCAATACTGTGGCCACTAGCCACATGGGACCACCAACTACTTGAAACGCGGTGTGACAGATGTGAATTACACGCAGGTTCAGAGGACATGAAGAAAAAGTCAGCTGCCTTATTGCTAATGTCTAAAATACTGGTTACGTGTCAAATATTGATTTTGATATTTTGGGTTGACTAAAAAACATTACTGAAATTAATTTCACCTGTTTCTTTTTACTTAGCAAAAAAGTAGCAACTAGAAAATTTTAAATTACATTTATATGGGTCACATCATATTTTTATTGGATGGTGTGGTTCTAGGCAATGGAGAACCAGTAGAGAGTTCTTTTTTTTTTTTTTTATAAATTTTTTTTTCAACGTTTATTTATTTTTGGGACAGAGAGAGACAGAGCATGAACGGGGGAGGGGCAGAGAGAGAGGGAGACACAGAATCGGAAACAGGCTCCAGGCTCTGAGCCATCAGCCCAGAGCCCGACGCGGGGCTCGAACTTACGGACCGCGAGATCGTGACCTGGCTGAAGTCGGACGCTTAACCGACTGCGCCACCCAGGCGCCCCGAGAGTTCTTTTTTGCTGTTCTTTGTTTCATATATCTTTATTCTGACTATAAAAGAAAGATCAGGGAGCACCTGGGTGGCTCAGTCGGTTAAGTGTCTGACTCTTGATCTCAGCTCTGGTCTTAGTCTCAGGTTTGTGGGTTCAAGCCCCATGTTGGGCTCCGTGCTGGGCATGAAGCCTACTTAAAAAGAAAGAAAGATCAGGAACATACTTTACTATATTTCTTTGATTCTAAGATTCAGTTAATTATATGATACAATATTGAGTCAACACAGTCTTTTGGAAAAATAGAAATATTACAATGAATGTACACATATTGTAAGATACATCCTAATTTTAGAAATGTGAAAATGTGGAAAAGTATGTAGCCCACAGGGATATGCATTATATCATGCATATTTGCCCATCACTGAATTGTTTTCAAGCCACTGTCTACACCCGCCCCCCACTGCCCCGCTGTACAGAGAGGCCAGCATCCCTTCAACCATTCCATCATCATTGGGTGTGGAAGGTGTTTCCATTTCTTCTGTCTGACACGTGATATCGCAGTGTGCATCTTTGTATATGAATCTTTGTCCTCTGGCCTGATTGTTTCCTCACACTGAATTCCTAAGGGGAGATGGCAGGGCCAAGGATATGAACATTTTTAAGATTAAAAAAATTGTTATTATTTTAATTAGTACATTATGTTTTTAGAGCAATTCTAGGTTTACTGAAGAGCCAATGGGAAAGTACAGGGAGTTCCCATATGCTGCCACATTTTTTTAATGCTTAAAAAATTATTATTTTTTTTTTATTTTGGGGACAGGGAGGTGCAGAGAGACAGAGAGAGAGAGAGAGACAGAGAGAGAGAGAGAAAGAGGGAAACAGAGAATCCCAAGCAGGCTCCACACTGCCAGCACAGAGCCTGATGTGGGGCTCGAACTCACAAATGGTGAGATATGACCTGAGCTGAAGTCAAGAGTTGGACGCTTAACGGAGTGAGCCACCCAGGCTCCCCTGCCACATTTTCAAAGGTCGGATGGATATGGAAAGCTAGCCCAGTTACCCTCTCACCTCTTGCCTCAAAACCTTTTAAGCAGGGGGATGACAAGACCCTGGGGGATCTCAGAAAGGGGACTCTGCTGGTTTTGGCGGAGGTGGGGACAGACATAGAGGACAGGAGCAGAGGAGCCAGTTAGGGGGAGCAACAAAAGGTCCAGACAAAGGGTTTCTGTGATCGAGAGAAGGGAGGGCAGTGTGGGAAGGAAACCAGAAGCACGCGAGGTCCAGACCAGGGGAGTGAGCCTGGAGATCCAGGGCACAGGCTTTAGGGACAGGAGGCCAGGGTAGGAAGAATAGAAGCTGTTCATTGAAATTAGCTCAGTGACCTTGGCTGAGGCCCTTCCTTTTTCAGAGATTCAGTTTCTCCTCTACAACATGAGGATAGTCTTGTATTCAGATTTCTTGTGAGGAATAATAAACTAATGTGTGTAACACGTCCAGCTCGTGCCTGGATGGGAGTCAGTGACCACCTCCTGGCTACACTCATTCTTATGGGGAAGCCGGCATACCAGGAAAGGGGTTCCCAACCTGGGATCCAGAGATATAAGGGGGTCCCATTCCCAACCCTGGAAATTGGAGCCCAGTTTTGAGAACTTGCTGGCTTCCCTAAGGAGAAGATTGCTGGCTTTCCATATCTATCCATCAAAGAGGTTTGTGCCCCAACAAACTTAAACCCAAGTCCCAGGAGCAGGCCTGGCAGGCCCATCATGGGCAGGCCCAGGATAGAATGGCAAGCAGGGAGGGGGAGGGCAGGGAACAGCTGTCTGGGACTCCCTTCTGCAGGGACCTTGGAAGGGGCACACTGTCTTGGCCGCACTACTCTTCTCCAAACGAAATCCTACAGGGAACCCCCAATATGTGCAACAAAACCACAAATGGTAAAGGATTCCTCCAGAAGTCCAATATCATGGGTAATAATCACTTTCAAAATAGTGACCATTTGTTGAGTGTCTGCTGTGAGCCAGGGGCTTGAGGACCCAAGTTCCCACAGAGCTGGGTCCTTTATCCTGCTCTGCTTCTGCCTGGCCTGGAGCATGTAGGGGTCCCCACAGGACACAAGGACTTCAGGGAGGCCTCAGAAGTGCCAGGCCAACAGAAGATTCCTCCAATCAGAAAGAGTGTGGGGAAAGCTCTGGGGACGTTGCTCATGTTGCCTTTCTGTCAGGTGGCCTGGCAGCCCACCACCCTCCCCCGACCAGCTCCCAGCCAGAGGTCAGCTGTGTCTGTGCTTATGGCTGCGCCCTCTGGTGGCTGGGACCAGTATGATGGGGGACTTAACAGGGGAGGCCTGTGTTGTCCTGGGATCTCTGTGGGGGGGGGGGGGGGGGGGGGGGAGGGGGGGTTGAGGAGCAGGGCTGCCCAGAGCCCTGCCCCAGGCCTTGTAGCTAGTAGTCAGAGGCAGAGCACCCCTCCCCCCCCCGCCCCAACTTCCCAACAACCTCTGCTTCCCCCTCCCTGTGCTCATTGCACGATTTCTTGCCTGTCCCCACCAGGGGGTGAGCTTCTTGAGGACACAGGCAAGCCTGTTCCCCACTGTAGGCATGTGGCAGGCACCACTAACAGTGAAGGCTGTGGTAGCTGATGTGTACTGACAGCCCATCAGTTCTAGCACCTCATTTCGTCCTCACGATCACCCTGTGAAGGATGTTTCACTGCCATCATGCCCATTTTAGGAGAAAGAAGCTGAGGCTTGCTGAGACTGAGTAATTTGTCCGCATCACGCAGCTAGGAAGTGGCAGAGCTGGGTTCGAGCTGGGGCAGTCCAGCTCCAGGGCCCGTGTTCTAACTATGACTCTGCATAATTAGCTGGTGAATGGAGCTCAGGGGAGGACCCGTTTGGGGCCCTCCTCAGGCTGGATTATCTGCTAGCTGGATCATGTTCTTGATTGTGGAGCTGTGCGGGGACCTTGAAAGTGTGCGTGTGTCAGGACACGGGAGCCAGGGCGGGCTCTGGATGCCTCCTGGGTGCCCTGGTAGGAAGACAGGAAAGCCAGCTGGGATTGTCCTGTCTTTAAGCTCTGTTGACCTCACCCATTGCTGACCCCTGGGAAGTCACAGCCTGAAGGCGTGAACAGGTATATGAGGGACTCTTATTTCTTTGTGATAATGAGATCAGCTTGGGGCATCTCCTATTCCTTTTACCACCGAGTGGGACCCCATCACCCATACCTCCCTTCCCTGGATCATGTGCCTGTGTAGAGTGATTACCAACAGTGGGGTGACAGCTCAGAGAAACAGATGGCAACCTGAGTTCTGATTCCAGCTCCAGACCTTGCCAGCTGGTGACCCTGAGTGTTTCCTTTCCCTTCTGGGGCCTCAGTTTCCCTGTCTGGAAAATGGATGGGCAAGGGAGAGGGTCAGAAAAGATAGCCCTCAAGGTATCTTCCAAGTCTGATGTTGCTCTTGCCTTCCATGAACCAACATGGTGGGATGGCCAAGGGAATTTGGTGGAAATTGAAAGAATATTGAGGGAGCCCAGGCATCAGGAGTCAGAAGACCCTGGTCTATCCTCCTGCCAAGTGTTTTGAGCAGTCTCCCAGAGCCTCAGTTTCCACATCCGTAAATGGGGGTGATAACATGCCTCTGCAGGTTTGGGGCAGAGCCACGACCCAGCAAGACAGCATCTGTGAACACACTCCAGAAAGTGCAGAGCGCTCTGTGCATGTGCAGCTGTTTTCCTTGCACTTAGAAGGTGTAAAGGGTTTTCTTTTTTGCACAATGCACATCTGTCAGAGCAGGACACCCAGGCTCAGCACAGTAGGGCCTTTGCTGACCGCGGTCCCCTTTTTCTTCTCTCTCCAGCTACATTCGCTGTTACTACTGGGCTGTGAAGACCCTCATCACTATTGGTGGGCTGCCTGACCCCAAGACACTCTTCGAAATTATCTTCCAGGGGCTGAACTATTTCACCGGTGTCTTTGCTTTCTCTGTGATGATCGGACAGGTACCTGGGTCCCTGGTCTGGCTTGCCATGCACCTGCCTGCGGGGCCCTCTCCTTCCCACTGCTGCCACAGATGTCACCATCTGTGGCCATTTCTTTTGAACTAAGCCCAGGAAAGAGCACAGGACCTCGAGTCAGGAGGCTGGAGCCCTGGGGCCTGCCGGGTGAAGAGGATGGTGCAGAGGTCTGGGTCCGATTCTTCTCTGCCGTTGTTTCCATTTGAAATGTCAGTCCCTTTGGGGTGTCTTTGGAGAGCTGGGCCGAATGGCTTTCTGCAAAGCCTGGGGATTTGGGCTGTTCCCTTGGAGAGATACCTTGAGAGTATCTATTATGCTGGGGGTGCATCTCATGTTCTAATCAGCACATGGGGCTGCAATCAGCTGGCCTCAAAATTGCCTCTAGGGGCCCTGCCCTGCAGGGCAGTACACTGAGTTATTTCCTCCAGTAAGTTCAAAGTGGCCTCTGGCACCAAGGGGCCATGTCGTACCAGAATCAGCCCAGCCCAGCGAGGCATCTCCTCCTGGTGGGGCCCCAGGGGCCCTCACGTCCCATGTCCACCCTGGAGGTGGAGTTTCCCTTGTCAGACAGTCCCCTGTCTCTGTGTGTAGACATGGATCTCCCTGTCTCCTGATCCCCCTTCCTCGAGCACCGCTGGTCAGTGTAGAGTAAACACGCTCATGACACGTCCCCAGAGCCCCACTCTGATCCTTGACTTTTCCTCCCCGGCCCTAGATGAGAGATGTGGTGGGGGCCGCCACTGCAGGGCAGACCTACTACCGCAGCTGCATGGACAGCACAGTGAAGTACATGAACTTCTACAAGATCCCCAGGTCCGTACAGAACCGTGTCAAGACCTGGTACGAATACACCTGGCAGTCCCAAGGCATGCTGGGTAAGACCAGTGCCCCGGCTGCCAGGCAGCTACCCTCTGGCCACCTCCTCCCGGGGCCCTGCCCTTTTGGTCCCAACCTTTGACCCTGTGTCCCTGAGGTCCTGAACACTTACTTAAGTGAGAGGGGCCTAGGGAGGCCTGTGAGGTGCCCCAGGCTGGGCCGTTGAGAGACCCCTGAAGACTTGAGAGCCGTGTCTTCTGGATGCCCTGCCCCCTCACTTCACCTGCCTTGAAGTACATCCCCATCAGAGATGGAAGTACAGTTGAAATCAGGAGAGAAGGAAGACCCCCTCTCGCTTTCTCTTTCCATATACACACATATACATATATTGTTTGTCAACTTTTTGATGTTATGCTTTCCTTCTGAAATTATTTGGCTACAACCATGCATTTCATTCACCACTGTTTCTGCCTTCTTGTCAGAAGAACTGGGGTGTGCCCAGGAATTCTTGCAAAGTGGGAGAACCTTAACCCGTACGTTGTTTTCAAATGTAGTGAAGTTTTTGTGAATTCTAAAGGGAACCCTTCATAAAATTTGAATATGCTATTTGTATGTTGATTTATTTACAATTATGTTTTTTCCAGTTTCTTTTTTATCTTTGGGAGCTAGTAATTTTGTTTTCAGAGCGTAGACATCATTTTGGAGCCCTCTGACAAGCCTGTGGGCCACTGACTGTGTGCCTTAGAGCCCCCTCAACTCTCTCAGCTAATTAAGGAGCCCCCCACTGCTTCCATGGGCTTCCCTCTGGCCTTGAAGAAGCTACACCTCAACTCCAAGCTCTCCTGAGCTGAAGGTGTTGTCAAATCTGTGAGTGTAGAATCTTCATTAGCGCCCGTTGCTACTGTACTCACTCTACACAAGGCACATTCACATGCATGGCCTCGTCTGTGCCAGTGATGGACTTGTGACATCTGAATCATTGCCCCCTTTCACAAGGGCACACATTAAGGACCAGAGAGGGCTCTGACCTGCCCAGGGTCATACAGATCAGCTCTTGAGCCCATAAATAATTGTGGTGGAGTAGAAGGGAATCGGGATTGGGGTCAGGTTGTGCCTTTCTTGTCCCCAGTACTGACATTCATTCTGTGCCAGGCTCCCCACTGAGCACTGCAGACCCATCATGGGGAAAAACAGACAGGGCCCCTGCTCTCCTGGGACTGGCCTTGGAGCCCCACGGCCTGTGTGGGATCTGATTCCATCCCCCTGGGCTGCGAGCAAGTCACTGCCCTCCTGAACCTCCCTTTCTGTAAGGTGGGGGTTATAGTAGTGGGCACCTCTTGTGTTGCTGGGAGATTTAATAAAACCGTCTCTGTAAAGCTCTGTAAAACAGTGTTTGAAATACCTTAGTTCTTGCTAACATTCTTAGAGCATGAGGAGGACAGACTAGTATTAACAAACCATTGCAATAAAGAGTGTGATCAGCGCTGCAGCACAGAGACTGCTAACATAATAGCGGGTGGGGGAATCTCAAGAGAAGGCTTCTTGGAGGAGTACTGGGTTCTGAAGGATGAGTGGAAGTTAACTACGGGGGTGTTTCCTGCAGAGGGAATAGCATCCAAAAAGCCCAGAGAGGGTACTCTCCCAGTATAGAGTGGTTCTAGATAGCAGAGGAATGGTGTGGCTGGGGTCCCATGTGGGGGGAGTGGGGGGTAGAGGCCTGGATGTGTCTCTGACCATTGCCAGGGTCTCCTTTGCAGATGAGTCAGAACTGATGGTGCAGCTTCCGGACAAGATGCGGTTAGACCTCGCCATCGATGTGAACTATGACATTGTCAGTAAAGTGGCTCTCTTCCAGGTATGGCCCACCTAGCGCCCTCATCCCCAGGGTTCTGGGAAGCCCCAAGCCCCCACCCTCCTCTAAATGGGCATTCTTTCCCCCTCCTCCTGGGGACAGGGCTGTGACCGACAGTTGATCTTTGACATGCTGAAGAGGCTTCGTTCTGTCGTCTACCTGCCCAATGACTATGTGTGCAAGAAGGTGAGTGGCCCGAGGCAGCTGCAAGGCAGTCTGGGATTTACAGCGCATCTCCCTGCTAGGAGCTGTGCTGAAGGGGGTGCCTCTGAAGGCCCAGGGGGTTTGCAAGCCCAGGGAGAGCAGAATTGCTGGGGAGGGACAGGGACTATAGCACCAGTGAGCTGACCCCAGGGCTCCTGGGTTGTTTGGCATTGAACTCAGGTGTGCCTCAGGCTTTGCTCCTTTTGACACAGGACCAGGGGAATCAGGACGAGGAACCCCACTTTCCAGAAAAGGAAAGTGACCAACCTAACGAGAAGTAGGTCCTTGACTGTGTAGATGAAACTGCTCCCAGAGTCTTGGTCTTCCTTTCAGAAAAATGGGGCAGCAGAAGGGCTGGGATAGGTCAGAGGTTGCAAACTGATGGCCTTTGCATAGCAGCCAGCCCATTCGTTGTTTTGTGGTTTTTTTTTTTTTCCTAATCCTAAAAAAATGTTGAAATAGTCCCCAACCTTTAAAAACTTGAAGGTTTTGGGGTGCCTGGGTGGCTCAGTTTTATGAGCATCCAACTTCAGCTCAGGTCATGATCTCACAGTTCGTGGGTTCAGGCCCTGCATCAGGCTCTGTGTTGACAGCTCAGAGCCTGGAGCCTGCTTCAGATTCTGTGTCTCCCTCTCTCTCTCTCTCTGCCCCTCCCCCACTAGCACTCTGTCTCTGTCTCTCTCTCTCTCTCTCTCTCAAAAATAAATAAACATTAAAATATTTTTTTTTTAATTTGAAGCTTTGCATAGAAATTCAGATTTCTGGCTGAAAACAGAAAAAATCTGTTAGCACTGAGCCCTACTTTCCCAAATAGCAAGAGTCCCCTGAAGGGGAACATTGCCCTCCCTCCTGATGCCACAGGCCCTACCCCTCCCCACTGCCCCATACCAGGCTCCCCTCACTCCTTAAACCACCCCTCTGATCCTGGAAAACATTTGGATTTGAACCCAGGGCTCCACATGTCTAGGGCTTCTGCTTCCATTCTTCAAGGTGAGACCAAGGTCACCTGGTGAGTGAGTGGTTAAGGTGGAAGAACAGGAACTCAGGTTTGAGTCCTCTTGTTCCCAAGCTGTCAAGACAGGGGTGAAAAAAAAAAGCCCAAGCAACCCCTGTAAGACTCAGGAAACCAGCCCAAGAAGGCCCCCATCTCCAAGTTGTATGCTGTGCAGCAGTGAAGTTTCTGGAAGCAGAGAGCTCAGGGAAATGGGGAAACAGTGTTACAGCTGGTTGAGAATTTAGAGAGGCAGCCCTAGAGGCCAAGGGGTTTGGGAACAATAGAGTGTTTGTCTGATGCTGAAGCTGCTTCCTAGCCGTGCAGCCTTGGGGCACTGGCTTCCCCTCTCTGACTCTCTCTCTTCTCATGGGTAAAGTAGGGATGTTGAGGGTACCGCCTCATGGGATGGTCGTGCAAATTGAGTAAGTTGTGCCTATAGAGTTTGGCACCGTGCTGGCACAGAGGAGGTACCATTGCTGCTGTTATTATCCTTGAGGGTAATGTAGAATTTACTGCAAATGAGGAAGCGTCAGCCAGGTGGTTGGAGTCGGCAGGTGGAAGTGAGCCCTTGATAAGCAAGTGCGAATGGCACCCTCTGCTGTCCAGTTTTGCTCCGCGATGATCTCTCTGAGACACCCCTGGGGCACCCCCCCCTCACCGCCCCCCCAAACAGGGCTGGTTAGTTAGGTGAGGGTGAGCTCTTTAGACCCTTCAGTCCGTGTCAAATTGAACACAGAAACAGGGAAATGAAACTTCCCATTTGTTAAGAAGCTCATGCACGTGTGAGATGTCCAGGAAACGTTTGTCAAATGAATCAGAAGTGTAATCGATTTACCTGCCCATGATCTCTGTCCTTTCAGGTGTGACCCACAGGAAGTAGGGGTCTTTTGGGGGCATGAGGATCAGAAGGTGCATAACAGACGGGGTTTCTGATGGCAGTCCAAAGCAAGCTATTCATTCATCATTTGTTTTAATTTGGGATTAAGACCATTGAAATAGTTTGCTACAGCTTCTGTAACAAAGGACCAGAGAGTAGGTGGCTTAAACAACAGAAATGTATTGTGTCACCATCCTGGAGGCTGGAAGTCCAAGATCAAGGTGTCGGTAGGGATTGGTTCCTTCTCAAGGCTGTGAGGAAAGCATCCGCTCCTCTCTCCTTGGCTTATAGATGGCTCTCCCCTTCCTGGGTCACTTCATGTTGTCTTCTCTGTATGCCTGTCTCTGTCCAAATTTCCCCTCTATAAGAACACCAGTCATGTTGGGTGAGGGGCTCACCCAACTCCAGTTCAGCCTCATCTTAACTTAACTAATTATATCTGCAATGACCCTCTTTCCAAAGAAGGTCATATTCTGAGCAACTGGGGTTAGGACTTTACCAAGTGAGTTTGGGAGGGACACAGTTTAACCCACAACAACCATAAAGTCTGGAACCAGACCGCCTGGGTTCAAATCCCTGCTCTCCCCTGGCCTAGCTTTGTGCCCTCAGGCAAAGAGTTCGTATCCCAGAGCTGTTGGGGATTAAGCAGGCTCAGACACATAAAGCACTTAGAACAGTGCCTCGCACAGACGAACGTTACGCAAGGGCCAGACAACATGATTGATGTTGTTTTCATTCCTATTTCAATCAGCCAATGCTTACCAAGCTCCTGAAGTGGTATGTGGTAGGCACAGGTATCAGCTTATTGTATGAACCACTGTTGGACTTTCCATGCCTCTGGGCCCTCCACTGGAGTGTATCAATGGGAGTTTGCAGAATGCATTGCACTTGTACCTCCTAGCTTACCTCGAATTTTGCTTTCCATCACACCACTAACTCCCCATATAACCCTGTCAGGCAGGTGCGGGGTGGCCACTCTCCCCAATCCACAGATGGGGAGACTGAGGCCCCAGAGGGGAAGCAACCAAGTTGGTGGTGGGGCTGGATGCCGGCTCATGTTCCTCTGTGCTGTGCCACCAGCCTCTGGGCCCAGCCCTGCTGCCTTTATGGTCATTTTGGGAAAGGACAGAGGGGCTCACCCTTTCTCTGTTTCAGGGGGAGATAGGTCGAGAGATGTACATCATCCAGGCAGGACAGGTGCAGGTCTTGGGTGGCCCTGATGGGAAGGCCGTGCTGGTGACGCTGAAGGCTGGATCTGTGTTTGGAGAAATAAGGTCAGAGGGACGCTGGGGTGAAATGAAGAGACATGGGCCCCAGCTGGAGGGGCGGGTGGCCAGCAGGTGGGACTTCGTCCTCAAGGGCTGTGGATGCTGACATATGCAGGGTCGGCCCCGGCTCTCCGCCGTGTGGGGCCGCCACCGTGCTCCAGGCAAGAAGTAGAGAGGAGCACTTTAGTGGGATCACAGCCACAGCCTGCCACATCTCACCTCCCTCCCTTTTCTGCCCCAGCTTGCTGGCTGTTGGTGGCGGGAATCGTCGCACCGCCAATGTGGTCGCCCATGGGTTCACCAACCTCTTCATTCTGGATAAGAAGGACCTGAATGAAATTTTGGTGCATTATCCCGAGTCTCAGAAGTTACTCCGGAAGAAGGCCAGGTACATTATTTTTATTTAAAAAAGTCTGTATCCACTTCAGTGTGCATTTTGTAAAGACTAAAACTTTCGCTTATATAACCGTTGTACCTTTATCAAAATCAGGAAATTCAGTATTGAAACGATGCTATTATCTCATCCCTAGTCCATCTTCAAATTTGATTAATTGTCCCAGTCGTGCCTTTTATGGCCTTTCCTATCTTCTTTTCTATTCCTGAATCCAGTGGAGGACCACCTGTTCATTACACTGCCTCCTATCTGCAGTCTCCTTCGATCTGGGTTCGTTCCTCAGCCTTTTTCCATCTTTAGTGACTTCGAAGAGGACAGGCCAGTTATTTTGTAGAATGTCTCTTCATTTAGATTCAGCTGACGTTCTGATATTTTCTCATGATTACCTTCAGGTTCTGCATTAGGGCAGAAATTACTCAGAAGTGATGTTGTGGGGGCACCTGGCTGGCTGGGTCGGTAGAGGATGTGTGTCTTGTTGTTGTTCAAGCCTCGTGTTGGTTGTAGAACTTACTTTATTATTTAAAAAAAATTTTTTTTAAGTTTATTTATTTTTGAGACAGAGAGAGACAGAGCATGAACGGGGGAGGGTCAGAGAGAGAGAGAGACACAGAATCTGAAACAGGCTCCAGGCTCTGAGCTGTCAGCACAGAGCCCAATGCAGGGCTTGAACTCACGGACTTGCGAGATCATGACCTGAGCCGAAGTCGGACGCCCAACCGACTGAGCCACCCAGGTGCCCCGAGCTTACTTTAAAAAAAAAAAAAGAGATGTTGTATTCTTCTTAGTGCAGCATATCGAGAGGCATGAGATGCTGGTTTCTCCCAGTATTATTGATGATTTTCCTTTCCATCACTTGGTTAATTAAGCCTTCTGGACTCTAAAGTTAACATTTTTCTCTTTGAAATTGATAAGTAATTAGTGGGGAGTCACTCTGAGGCTATCTGGACGTCCTGTTCCCCATCAAGCCTTCACTTGCTACTTCCAGTGCCCATTGAGGGTTCTTGCTAAATCAGTGATTGCCACAGTGGTTGCCAAATGGTAATTTTCTGACTCCTACGTATTGTGCCTTCTACGTTTATTAGTGAGCATTCTACTTTAAGGAAGAGCTTTTTCTTCCTTCCCATTTATTGGTTTATTCATTTATCTATATCAATATGGATTTATTTTTTTCCATAAATATCATGTTACATTGTTTTGGTGTCAAATTGCACTAAATTTGGCCAGCAGGCACCTCTTCAGGCTTGCTCTTGTGACTCTTTGTAACGTCCCCAACACGTTTTAGCACTTTCTTGCTAACAGCCACAATAAGATGCTCTAGGGTCATCTTGTACTTTCCCTGCCACATCCCTGGAAATGGCCATTTGATTCCTTGTAGGTGGAAATGGTTTTTAGAAACCAACATTTGAGCACTCCATGTGCTCATTGCTACTGGGGTGCTACTAGGCTCTGAAGTGGGCAGAGCTGGGAAATACACCCACATGCAAATATACATAAATAAGTGTAGAGCACCTGGGTGGCTCAGTCAGTTGAGTGTCCGACTTCAGCTCAGGTCATGATCTCATGGTTCATGAGTTCGAGTCCCGCATCAGGCTCGCTGCTGTCAGTGTGGAGCCTGCTAGGATTCTCTCTTTCCCTCTCTCTCTCTCTCTGCCCCTCCTCCACTTGTGTTCTCTCTCTCTCTCTCTCTCAAAAATAAAACAGTAAACATTAAAAAAATAAGTGTATCTATATATGTGTATATATCAACATCTATTTTTCTGTCTATATCTGTGTCTGTACCTAACGATTTCAGTCCAACACCATGGAAATCCTTCTAATCTGTTCCTTTCCCATATTTGGTAAATTTCTTCTCCAACCCTGAGAAATTTAGCTCTCTTTACCCTCATTACATTAACTCCTTTGTTCAGTCCTACCATAGAGAGAAAGCAGTTTCAGAATTGCTCTCCCATACCACTGGGGTGGGGGCTGGGGAGAAGCCTTCTCAGCAGAATTCAACATTTGGTGCATTTCCTTTGGTCTTTAGCCTGAGTGTCTACGATATAAGTGTTGTGTTCAGAGTTATTTGGATTCATTTCTTTTTTCTCCCTTTAGTGTGGGTGTTCTGTTCATGTGAAATACACCCAGGTTTGCATCCCATTTTTTATGATTCCTCTCACCCCCAATCCTTGTTGATTTTTTGTTGTTTTGAATATGTCAAACATTAACATGGCACCCAAAGTCATAATGTAACAAAATGGGATGCCCGGAGACTGTCCCAGCTACCCCCCCCCCCCACCGGTTGCCCCTATACAAACCGAGGCTCATTAGTTTCTGCTGCTTCCTCAATGTGTTTCCTTCTGCAGAAATGGGCAGATGGGTGAATATTTTATTTTCTTTTCTGTCTCACACAAAAGGTAGCATACTGTAGACTTTCTTTTGCACTTTGCTTTTTTTCACATGACAACAAATCCTGAGAAACCTTCTCTATCAGGCCATAGACCCATCTGCATTCCTCTGATGCTTGCAGACCATTTCTATGAATGGGCGTTTAGGCCATTTCCAATATTTTGCAATTCTCAACAGTGCTGCAGCGAACCACCTCATGTATCTGTGTTTTGTACTGTTGAAGAATAGGTAAGTTTTTAGAAAAGCAGTTTTTTTGTTTGTTTGTTTTCCAACCCTTCAGATCAGGTTTTGAGTTGAGTGATGGAGGCAGCAGGGTGTGGTAGAAAATCCACAACAGGTTTGGGAAGTTACAGGGCTCAAACCCTGTCCTTGTGAGGTACTGGATGTGTGGTTTTAGAGAAGTTACTCAACTTCTCGGGTCTCAGTTTTCTGCAGTTCTATAAAATAAGGGTAATCCCCTCTACTGTGTTGTTGGGAAGATTAAATAAAATAGTGTGTATGAATGTCTCCAGCAAGGTACCTGGCATGTGGGAGAGCTCAGTGAACATTAATAATGGTTCCTCTTTATCCACTAAATCCTCTCTATAATTTTCTCATTGGATACAGCCTTTTCAAATCTATATATCTGGTTTTGCCTCCCTTGCCTTTTATCATATATTCCTATTTTCTACCTCATTCTATGAAATGACACCATAAATAAACTGCCTCCATTCACAGCACACAATAATTTATTGAGTACATAGTTCTAGGCCCTGGGGACACAGCAGGGACCAAATAAAGCTTGAATTCCAATAGGGGAGACCAACAATGGAGAAATGAATGGTTATGCGATATCCCCAGCTGGGCACAGGGCTGTGAGGGGACACAAAGCCACATCAAGGAGACAGAAGTGATGGAGGGAGTTACTTGAGATAAGCTGGCCATGAAAAACCATTCTGAGGAAAGTGGTATTTCAGCCGGGACCTGCACAGAATAAAAGCATGAGCAGGACTGCTTGCAGGGAAGAGCATTCCAGCCAGAGGGAACAGCATGTGCAAAGGCTCTGCGGAGGAGGAAGCTCAGTGTGTGCGTGGACGAGCAAGAAAATAAGAGTAGCTTGATATGGGATGGGAGAAGTCAAGGGGATGAGCTTGGGTAGGGCCTCGCAGGTAATGCCTTGCAGTGGCTTTGGGTTTTATTCTGAGGGAGATGGCAGCTGTGTGGGGTTTTACACAGACAAATGATTTGACATGACTTAAGTTTTAACAAAACCCCTTCGGCACCCCCAGGTGAGTGGAGGCTGTGTTGATGTTGGCCCATAATACATGCAGGATGCTGGGGTCCCCTGAGGAAGGAGGCCGCCCTGTAACCCAGCTTCCCTGTTTGCTCTTAGGGAAGCCACTGGGCCCTTCCAAAGGCCGGTCTGTCTGAACTTCTCCCACAAAATTTGCCCATTTCCTCCTGCTCTCCCGAGGAACAGGGAAATATAGCCAATCCTCATTAGTCGCGTATTTGCGATTCTGTGTTTGCAATTTGCCTACTCACTAAAATTTATTTGTAACCCCGAAATCAGCACTCACGGGCATTCCCAGTATTCCATGGATGTGTGCAGAGCAGTGAAAACTTTGAGTTGCCCGAAGTGCACGTTCTGGGCAGAAGTTGAACAAGGTGACGCTCTGCTTTATTGTTTCAGCTCGTAAGCGTCTGAACACTTGGAAGCAAGCGTCCTTTTGTGGTCTGTTTAGTGCCACCTGTTCCACATTTTTGTGATCCTTATTGGTGATTTTGCTATTTAAAATGGCCCCTAAGTGTAGTGCTGAGGTGCTGTCTGTGTTCCCAAGGGCAAGAGGGCTGGGATGGGCCTTACAGAGGAAACACGTGGGTTAGACAAGCTTCGTTGAGGCATGACTTTCAGAGATGTTCGTCGTGAGTTCAATGGTAATGAATCAACTGTGTATTACATAAGATGTCTGTAAACAGAAACACACACAAATATTGATCAGTTGATGAAAATGTTGTCATGAGAGGCTTGCAGAAACCTAAGCCTGTGTTTGCCCCAGAAACAATGACTCGGTGTTCACTAATTCGGTGTTTGCAGGGGCTCTACAGAGCGACACTACCAGGAATAGTGAGAATCGACTGTTTATGTCGGAGAGCGGGCTCCAGGTCCCCCTACCCTGCCTTCTTCCCCCAGCAAGAGGAGCAAGGCCCAAGAAAGCCACCCATTTCTTTGGCAAGGTTAGGTGAGGGTGTGGCAAATCAACTAGCATCCCGCAGAGGCTCCTGACCACGTGTGGTGAGCCTGTGCCTGGCACTGGAGGAGGCCGAGGGGCTGAGGTGCTGGCCTGGGGTGGGGAGCAGCCAGAGAAAGGAGTTGCTGACGGGCCTTGCAGCACAGAGGCCCTGGGACCAGAGCTGTGGCATGATTCATCAGAGAGGTGGTTCTCTGGAAAGGCAAGCTTGAGGACAGAGGCAGGGGATCATGTGGGAGCTCTGCCCATCAAAGGAAAAGACACGATCTGAGAGCCACAGAGCCTGGGGATGTCTGAGTTGGTGACAGCCACGTGTGGGATTCTGTCTAAACTACCTGCTTTACAGATGGAGGACCGGAGGCCCCGAATAAGTGAAGCGCTCAGCTCTCTGGCTTGGCCGCTCCAAGAAATGGGGCAAAAAGGTCTCATGCATGCTACTTTCTCCAGGGATGAATGTGCGATCCTACTTATAGGAAAATGCGTCATCGGAAAATGAGGCTGAATTTCCTTAATCTGGCAATGTCCCAGAAGCCAGCTCAGTGTCTCAAAAGAGAGACAGCCCCTTAGCAATCAGAAAAGGTCCCATAGATAGTTCTTTTGTGTCATTTTTGTACCACGCCGAGCCTTCCCACAGACTGTCATGCTGTGAGTTATGGACTAAATGACACAGGTAACAGTGCCAGGCATGGAGAGGCCGCTGATGAATTATCATGTTTGTGTTCTCCTGGGGGAGTCCCAGCCGGAAAATGCAAGTCTTGGGCAATTAATATCAATATGCACAATTTAAATCCATTGCCTCTGATTAGATAAGCAGCCAGTAATGGCCTCATTTTTAAACAAACAAGTTTTGCTGGAGCCCTGGTAAATGAATTTGCCAATTAGGAGTCTAGGCCTACTAGACTGCAGACGCAATTCATTTGTTCTTGAGCCAAACCACTCATCACATATCTGTAGCGTGAAATATTCCTTATCAAAGGCTGGGGCTCTGTTCGATGGAAGATTGTCTCCTTATTTAGAGAGCAGGGTGGCAAACTGCCTTTAAATCTGGGTTTTAATTCTGCCCCTGTGATTTCCTCACTGTGTGACCTTGGGAAAATTACTTACCCCTCTGGCCTTGCATATCTTTATTTGAAATGAGGGAGAAAAATAGGGCCTACCTGTGAGGATTCTGTGAGATTTAAACGACAGAATGTGTATCAGTTATCTGTTGTTACGTAATGATATTACCACACACTGAGTAGCTTTTAAAACCACACGTATTGATTACCTCAGAGTTTCCGTGGGTCAGAAGTCTGGGGTGGCTTTGGTGGGTCTGCTGCAAGGCTATAATCAAGGTGCGGGCCAGAGCTGAGTCCCATCTCAAATGTCCCCTGGGGAAGGACCTGCTTCCAAGGTCACATGCTTGTGAGCCGACTTCAGTGTCTTGTGGTTGTAGGACTGGGGTCTCAGTTCCCAGCCAGTTGTTGGCCGGAAGCTGCCCGTGGTTCTTGCCACGTGGGCCTCCCCCAACATGGCCACTTGCTTCATCAAAGCCCGTGAGGGAGCGTCTCCTTGCAAGACAGAGATCACAATCCCATGTGACACATTCACAAAGGTGGTATGTGATCATTCTTGCTGTATTCTGCTGGTTGAAAGCAAGTCACATGTCCCACTCACCCCTCAAGGGGAGGGAACACCAGGAAGGGGGATCTCAGGGGCCACTGAAGAGGGTCTGTAAAGGACTGAGCATAGCACCTGACACATACAGACACTCAGTAAGTGTTGACAGAGGTGATGGTGAGGGTGGCAAAATGACAGCGAAGCAAAAGGAAGAGAAGGGAAAGGCTTTGGGTCTTTTTTCAGCGGAGCATCCTATTTCTGAGTCCATATGTTATAGTATCATTCAGTATTTCCCGTGTGACCTCAGAAAAGTTCTTGACCGCTCTGAGCCTGCATTCCTCCTCTATAAGGTACAGACAATAAACCCACATCGTCCCGGTTGCTCCCATCACTTACTGAGATGCGACGCATAAAAGCACTTGGCGCCGTGCTTACTCACAGTTCGCCGGCCAAACCCACCACCGCCACACCACAACCCCAGTGGATTCTACGTGAATGATGCTTTCTTCTCTCCCAGAGCATGCTTGTGATGTTCACGGGCGCTGCTTTCTTTCAGGCGCATGCTAAGAAATAACAACAAGCCCAAGGAGAAGAGCGTGTTCATCCTTCCTCCCCGGGCAGGCACCCCCAAGCTGTTCAACGCCGCCCTGGCCGTAGCAGGAAAGATGGGCGCCAAGGGGGCAAAAGCCGGCAAGCTTGCCCACCTGAGGGCCCGGCTCAAGGAATTGGCTGCGCTGGAGGCAGCAGCGAGGCAGCAGCAGTTGCTGGAACAGGTAACGCGGTTGGTTCCCCAGCCTCCCTGTCCATTTCAGCCTCGTGCCAGAGAGAGGGCCAGGGTGCCTCAGAGAGCGGGGAAATCTCTCCCCCTTCTTCACATCAGTCAGGACTCATTTGGTTGCAAGTGACAGAAATGCAAGTCACAGTGCCAGCTCACGTTAGCTTAAAAAAACAGGGAATTGATGGGGGTCAGGTAGCTGGGCAGTTCAGGCAAGGCTGGATCCGGGAGTTCAGATGATGCCCAGGGGACTGGTTTTGCCATTCTGTCATTCCTGCTTTCCTCAGGGATGGCGTCCCATCACAAGGGCACTAGGGTTACATCCTTCTGGTTTAGCAACTCCCAACAGAAAGTCCCTCTTTCCCCATGATTCCAGCAAAAGTCCCAGGGCTGTCACTGGACAGAATCGGCTCGCATGCCACTTCCCCAGCCACCGACTGTGGTGGTGTGGAGAGACCAGGCTCCCCTGCCTGGGCTGAGGGGGGCAATCCTCCTACAGGAAGTCCTCTTGCACTTGCAGAGGTAGGAGCAGTGGGTGTGGGCAGGGAATGTCCCTCCCCAGATGGCAGTGATGTCCTCATATTTTATATTTGTGTCTGTGACACTTGAAAAGATTTGAAGAGAAAAAACTCTGCAGCAGGCACAGTGCCAACTGTCCTACCCGCCCCAGTCCTCGGAAATCTGAAGGGAATTTTAAAATTAGTTCTGGGACTCTTTTCTGTGACTAATGCCAAAAATGCCAATTAGAATGATTGCACTAATTATGACTATTCATGACTGTCCTTTAGGGAGGCTGTTGGGAAGGAGGCCGTGGTTAGGTAGCAGCTCCGTGGCAGGGAGGGGACTGCAGTCCACATGACAGAATTCAAAGGGGGCACCTGGGTGGCTCAATCGGTTAAGCGTCTGACTTCAGCTCAGGTAATGATCTTGCAGTTCGTGGGTTCCAGCCCCGCATCGGACTCACTGCTGTCAGCACAGAGCCTGCTTTGGATCTTCTGTTTCCCCTCCCTCTTTGCTCCTCCCCCACTTGCGTTCTCTTTCTCAAAAATAAATAAATCTTGGGCGGGGGGCGGGGTGGGGGCGCGGCAGGAAACGAGCCTAGTGAACTTATTCTCAAGCCAGGCTGGTGTCAGAGTCTGGGGGACCTGTCCAGAGATCATTTGATATCTGGAGTCTGGGAGTTGACATCAAAGCTCCCTGGGGTTCCAGTATCTTCTCAAGATACAGCCACCCAGGGCCTCAGACTGAGGACAGATATGATTGCCTGGCTCACAAACTGTCAGAGTCAAGGTCGAACCAGCAAGTTGGGGTCCTTAGTGCCGGCTGCCGCGTGGGACTGAGCAGACGTGAGCTCCAAGGCTCTTCTCAGTACAGTGAAAGGCTTTATCTGAAATGGGGCTTATTGCTACTGAATATTAGCTCTTTACCCAGGCAGCTTGGAGATGTGAATTAAATTTGCATGAGAATTCTAATAAAAGTCAATTTTAGAACAATCAGGGCAGAATGGCAGAGTGCAAGGAGCTCTTAAATAATAATCCAAAGATACGGGTCTAAATCCCAGCTCTGTCACCACCAGGTCTGTGATCCGGGGAAGTTCCTCAGGCTTTCTGAGATGCAGATTACTCATGGTTGCCACATGGCATTGTATAGATGAAGCAGGATATCTTGGATGTCTTTTTTTTTTTTTTTAATATTTGTTTATTTTTGAGAGAGAAAGAGAGAGAGCATGAGCGGGGGAGGGGCAGAGGGAGAGGGGGACAGAGGATCTGAAGCAGACTCCAAGCTGTCAGCATGAACCCTGATGCAGGGCTCGAACCCACAAACCATGAGATCATGATCAGAGCTGAAGTCGGATGCTTAACTGACTGAGCCACCCAGGTGCCCCTTGGATATCTTTTAGAAGGCATTTTGAACATGGTGAAGCACTTGACCAACCTTCCCACGATTCTTCTGGATCCATTCACAGCAGGATGCTTCAGGAAGCCCCATCAGGGCACCATCTTGCCCTGGCAGAGTGTTGTCAGAGTTTAGGGCAGATAGGGGAAGGTGGAACAGGTGTACCAAAACATGCAGGAACACTGAGACAGAGGGAGTGGTTTGTCCCCAGAGCTGCCTTGGGTTCTTGGAGTGGGGTTCCCTACCCCACTTCCCTTCCTTCAACACCCTATGACTTGAGCAAACTTCAGACATCTCTGTTCCTCATGAGCATGCTGACCGCCTTCACTTTAATTCACATGTGGGTCTTGCACAGCTGTGGACCATTCAGGCCTCCTTTTCTGGGGGCCACTCTCTCCCATTTATTTTCATGCAGAGATGGGTCAGACAGGGCAGGTGGGGTCACGAGTATCCATGAAGGCTTGGGTTTTTACTGATACACAGACCATGGCCAGTGTCCATAGGAACCGCAAAGGCTGGGGTTGGAAGTACCCACCAAGTCCCCAAGTATGGGGGCTGAGCCCAGCCTAATGCCAGTGGTATCCTGCCCATTCTTCTCCCGGGGGAGGAGAGGTCTCAACCTTTGAGACCTTCCAGAAAGGGGGACAGCCCACAGCTACTTCTGCCATCACAGCCTTTTACCTTGTTTGCTTAGAATTTCTCTCATTCACCCAGGAGCGCCCAGCCCTGGTAACTGGACAGTGGACAGGGCCACTGGTAAGCGGACAGGGCCGCCGGCTCAGCTTTGCAAAGGCTTGGTGGTTCTCCCTCTTGGTCTCAGCCTCTCCTCCCTCAATGGCTCAGGGGCAGGCTTGAACCTGCAGCTCCACTCTGGCTTCTAGCCCTGCCCATCAACAGAGACCCAAAATATCCCCAAGACCTTCCTCTAAGTCCAGCCGGGACTTTTTAATTCCTAAACTTCACCATAATATACTCTGTGTCTACCAAATAATCCTGATGCCTTCCAACCCCCCACTTCTCGTCCGTTATATTGAACCCCTGAGTGCTCTGCCATTCTCCTCCTTGGGGGTATGAGAAGGGGGAACAGGGAGGTGTGCAAGACCCCTCTAAGATCCCTCCAAGAAATGTCCGATGTTCTTTGCCTCACCAATCACCCTTTCCGGTTTCAGGCCAAGAGCTCGCAAGACACTGCGGGAGAGGCGGGATCCGCCGCCCCAGACCAGCCAGCACCGCCAGAGCCCCCAGCCCGCAGCTCTCCACCACCTGCCTCCCCTGAGAGGCCCGAGGAAGGCAGGGAAGGGGCGGCTGGGCCGGAGGAGCACTCGGTGCAGATCCGCATGAGCCCAGGCCCAGATCCCGGTGAACAGATCCTGTTGGTGGAGATCCCGGAGGAGAAGGAGATCCCGGAGGAGAAGAAGGAGATCCCCGAGGAGGAGGAGATCCCGGAGGAGGAGGAGGAGATCCCGGAGGAGAAGAAGGAGATCCCGGAGGAGAAGGAGATCCCGGAGGAGAAGAAGGAGATCCCGGAGGAGAAGGAGATCCCCGAAGAGGAGGAGATCCCGGAGGAAGAGATCTCGGAGGAGAAGAAGGAGATCCTGGAGGAGAAGGAGATCCTCGAGGAGGAGGAGATCCCCAAGGAGAAGAAGGAGATCCCCGAGGAGAAGGAGACCCCGGAGGAGAAGAAGGAGATCCCAGGAGAGAAGCAGGAGGCCGAGTGAGGCTGCCGCCAGCGAGCCGCTTCTGGCAGGTGCAGGCGCGTCCCGAGCAACGCGCCCCTCTCCTACAGGCCCAGACTCCCGGACTCAGTAGCGTCTGTCATTCTGGCCCAGCGGGCTTCTGCCAAGGCTGGTTTTGAAGTCAACAAATGTCGTTAGTGTCCCTGAGTTCCCACCATCACCTGAGAACCCTACCTCTTCCGACTGTTATTTTTAAAAACAAAATTCTTTTCTATTTAAAAAGTTTGTGGGGAAAGGCTAGACAGAATGGGACTCCAACCCTCCGGGAAGCTTTGTTGGAGACTAAAGGGTTATTGAATGTTTGGGTTTCAACCTCCCACATTTCAAGGATAGAAAACCTGCCAGCAGGTGGGAAGCCTGGCTGGCTCAGTGGGTAGAACATGGGACCCTTGATCTCAAGGTTGTGAGTTCAAGCCCCACATTGGGTGTAGAGATTAAAACAAAAACAGCTTGTCAGCAGAAGGGTAGTTATGCTCTGCTGCTCATTTGACTAAATGGGAACTGTGGCTCACCTGACCTGATTAGGGACAGGATGCCCATTAGGGTAGTTAAGCATGGATCTGTCCCCGGGTTGCATTCAGTTCTGAGTCCGATGCCATCACCTAGTTCTGGTCTGCAGGGATTCATGCTTGCTTACTTTAACACCCTTGCCATAGAGATGATGGTGGCAACTTCCATTAATCCTAGAAGACAAAATTACAGCTGACACCACTGAAGTTCCTGATGCTTCCCCAGATCAAGTCAAGTCATGTTGCTTTAATGATTCAAAATAAAAGGGGGGGAGGTGGGATGGGGAGGAGTCCTCAGTCACTGAATATTGGGAGGATTTCATTTGCATATCTAATGGCTCTTGGGGGAGTGGGTGATTAAACACAAAAACCCGTCCTGGGGCCATTTGTTTCCACCAGCAACAATGAACACAAAAAGCCCCGGAATTCCAATAGGTACTGCCCATTTTATATAAAATTGCAGGACATTGTGAACTGCTGAAGAGGCCTTTGAGGGCTTACAAATGTGTGTATTTGTCTATCGGCCTAAAACCAGAACATTCATTTCCCCTGTGAAAAAAATGAAACAATATGGGAGTTCTCAGCCTGGTCTAAACACTTCCAAATCCCAGGGTAACAAACAGATTTCTCTAGTTGATGACATACCATGTGATCTGAGTAATCACATTGTATATAGTGATGAGCAGCATTATTTTAGCCTTTTAAAAAGCTTTTATTAATTTATTTTAATAAATGTTTATGGGTATGAAAGGCTACCTAGTTAAAATGATCCCTCCTACCCCTGGTGCCCAACCTCCCTGGTCCCCTTCCTGGAAGCAACCACTATTATCAATTTCTCATGCTTTTCCTTTTTTTTTTTTTTTTTTCTTTCACAAATAATATACTAGAGCTGCTGTTGTTTTTCATTTGATATATTCTGAAGATTCTTCTTACTATATAGAGGGGATGCTTATTTTTCATGCCTACAATCTAGTCCATTGTCTGCAAGTATCATAACATTTAACGGCTCTCCAATTGACAGGCATTTGCCATGTTTTCAATCTTATGCTGTTAAGAAATAGTGCTGCAATTTAAAAAACCATATACATAACTTCACTGGGAAACACTGTTTTTAAATAGGGGAAATCTGGAGGTTTGGGCTAATTTTTGCTTTACCATCCCCAATTGTCATATTCACATTTACACTACATATTCTGTTTTCTTTCTTTTTTGAGAGAGAGAGAGACAGACAGAGCGTGAGCGATGAAGGGGCAGAAAGAGAGGGAGACCCAGAATCCGAAGCAGGCTCCAGGCTCTGAGCTGTCAGCACAGAGCCCGATGCAGGGCTCAAATCCACAAACCAAGAGATTGTGACCTGAGCCCAACTCGGATGCTTAACCAACTGAGCCAACCAGGTGCCCCCGCACTTCATGTTCTAAATCCAAGCATAGAGAATGCTTCCATTTTTAGCAAGTATTTCAGATATATCAATCAAGTCAGTGTATTACCCTTCAGTAGATGGCAAAATGTTTTGAAGGCACCTTCACTGTGAGATCCTATTTTATAAGGAATCTTTTTTTATATGAACATACTCATTATTTTAGATATCAACTCTTGAATGTATACTGCTTGTTATATAAAGCGAGAGATTCTTGAGGTTTTCCAAGAACTGTCCTGGAAAGAAAATTGATTTCTTTTCTTTTCTTTTTCTTTTTCTTTTTTTAATTTACATCCAACTTAGCATAGACTGCAACAGTGATTTCAGGGGTAGATTCCTTAATGTCCCTTACCCATTTAGCCCATCCCCCCGCCACAACCCCCTCAGTAACTGTTTGTTTTCCATATTTAAAAGTCTCTTATGTTTTGCCCCCCTCCCTGTTTTTATATTATTTTTGCTTCCCTTCCCTTGTGTTCATCTGTTCTGGTCTTAAAGTCCTCATGAGTGAAGTCATATGATATTTGTCTTTCTCTGACTCATTTCGATTAACATAATACCTTCTAGTTCCATCCATGTAGTTGCAAATGGCAAGATTTCATTCTTTTTGATTGCCGAGCCGTACTCTATTGTATATATATATACATCTTCTTTATCCATTCATCCATCGATGGACATTTGGGCTCTTTCCATACTTTGGCTATTGTTGATAGTGCTGCTATAAACATTGGATGCATGTGCCCCTTCAAAACAGCATACCTGTATCCCTTGGATAAATACATAGTAGTGCAATTACTGGGTCATAGGGTAGTTCTATTTTTAATTTTTTGAGGAACCTCCATACTGTTTTCCAGAGTGGCTGCACCAGTTTGCATTCCCACCAGCCGTACAAGAGATCCTCATTCTCTGCAACCTTGCCAACATCTGTTGTTGCCCAAATTGTTAATGTTAGCCATTCTGACAGGTGTGAGGTGGTATCTCATTGTGGTTTTCATTTGTATTTCCCTGATGATAAGTGATGTTGAGCATTTTTTCATGTGTCGGTTGGCCATCTGGATGTCTTCTTTGGAGAAATGTCTATTCATGTCTTTTGCCCTTTTCTTCACTGGATTATTTGTTTTTTGGGTGTTGAGTTTGATAAGTTCTTTATAGATTTTGGATACTAACCCTTTATCTGCTATGTTGTTTGCAAATATCTTCTCCCATTCCATTGGTTGCCAAAAGTTTTGCTGATTGTTTCCTTCACCGTCCAGAAGCTTTTTATTTTGATGAGGTCCCAGTAGTTCATTTTTGCTTTTGTTTCCATTGCCTTTGGAGACGTGTTGAGTAAGAAGCTGCTGCAGCCAAGATCAAAGAGGTTGTTGCCTGCTTTCTCCTTGAGGATTTTGAAGGCTTCCTGTCTTTCATTTAGGTCTCTCATCCATTTTGAGTTTATTTTTGTGTATGGTGTAAGAAAGTGGTCCAAGTTCATTCTTCTGCATGTTGCTGTCCAGTTTTCCCAGCACCACTGGCTGAAGAGACTGCCTTTATTGCACTGGATATTCTTTCCTGCTTTATCAAAGATTAGTTGGCCATACTTTGTGGGTCCATTTCTGGGTTCTCTATTCTGTTCCATTGATCTGAGTGTCTGTTTTTGTGCCAGTACCATACTGTGTTGATGATTATAGCTTTGTAGTATAGCTTGAAGTCCGGGATGGTGATGCCTCCTGCTTTGGTTTTCTTTTTCAAGATTGCTTTGGCTATTTGGGGTCTTTTCTGGTTCCATACAAATTTTAGGATTGTTTGTTCTAGCTCTGTGAAGAATGCTGGTGTTATTTAAAAAAATTTTTTTAATGTTTATTTATTTTTGAGAGAGAGAGAGAGACAGACAGATTCACAGTGGGGGAGGGACAGAGAGAGACACACACAGAATCTGAAGCAGGCTCCAAGCTCTGAGCTGTCAGCACAGAGCCCGACACGGGGCTTGAACTCACGAACCGTGAGATCATGATCTGAGCCGAAGTCAGACGCTTAACCAGCTGAGCCAGCCAGGTGCCCCATGGTGTTATTTTGATAGATACTGCATTGAATATGTAGATTGCTTTGGGTAATACTGACATTTTAACAATATTTGTTCTTCCTATCCAGGAACATGGAATATTTTTCCATTTGTTGGTGTCTTCTTCAATTTCTTTCATAAACTTTCTATAGTTTTCAGTGTATAGATTTTTCACCTCTTTGGTTAGATTTATTCCTAGGTATTTTTTGGTGCAATTGTAAATGGGATCGATTCCTTGATTTCTCTTTCTGTTGCTTCATTATTGATGTATAGGAATGCAACAGATTTCTGTGCACTGATTTTATATCCTGCCACTTTGCTGAATTCATGGATCAGTTCTAGTAGTTTTTTGGTGGAATCTTTTGGGTTTTCCATATAGAGTATCATGTCATCTGCAAAGAGTGAAAGTTTGACCTCCTCCTGGCTGATTTGGATGCCTTTTATTTCTTTGTGTTGTCTGATTGCTGAGCCCAAGACTTCCAATACTGTGTTGAATAACAGTTTTGAGAGTGGACATCCCTGTCTTGTTCCTGACCTTAGGGGGAAAGGTCTTAGTTTTTCCCCATTGAGGATGATATTAGCGTTGGGTCTTTCATATATGGCTTTTATGATCTTGAGGTATGATCCTTCTATCCCTACTTTCTTAAGGATTTTTATCAAGAAAGGATGCTGTATTTTGTCAAATACTTTCTCTGCATCTATTGAGAGGATCATATGATTCTTGTCCTTTCTTTTAGTGATGTGATGAATCCCATTAATTGTTTTGTGGATATTGAACCAGCCCTGCATCCCAGGTATAAATTCCACTTGGTCGTAGTGAATAATTTTTTTAATGTATTGTTGGCTAATATCTTGTTGAGGGTTTTTGCATCCATGTTCATCAGGGAAATTGGTCTATAGTTCTCCTTTTTAGTGGTGTCTTTGTCTGGTTCTGGAATCAAGGTAATGCTGGCTTCATAGAAAGAGTTTGGAAGTTTTCCCTCCATTTCTATATTGTGGAACAGCTTCAAGAGAATAGATGTTAACTCTTCCTTAAATGTTTGGTAGAATTCCTCTGGAAAGCCATCTGGCCCTGGACTCTTGTTTTTTGGGAGATTTTTGATTACTAATTTGATTTCTTTACTGATGATGGGTCTGTTCAAATTTTCTATTTTTTCCTGTTTTAGTTTTGGTAGTGTATATGTTTGTATGAATTTGTTCATTTCTTCCAGATTGCCCATTTTATTGGTGTATAATTATTCATAATATTCTCTTATTATTGTTTCTATTTCTGCTGTGCTGGTTGTGATCTCCCCTCTTCCATTCTTGATTTTGTTTATTTGGGTCCTTTCTTTTTTTTCTTTTTGATCAAACTGGCTAATAGTTTATCAATTTTGAAAATTCTTTCAAAGAACCAGCTTCTGGTTTCATTGATCTGTTCTACTGTTGTTTGTTTGTTTGTTTGTTTGTTTTTTGTTGTTGTTTGTTTTTGGTTTTGATAGCATTGATTTCTGCTCTAATCTTTATTATTTCCTGCCTTCTGCTGGTTTGGGGTTTTATTTGCTGTTCTTTTTCCAGCTCATTAAAGTGTAAGATTAGGTTGTGTTTCTGAGACCTTTCTTCCTTCTTTAGGAAGGCCTGGATTGCTATATACTTCCCTCTTATGACCACCTTTGCTGCATCCCAGAGGTTTGGGGATGGGGTGTTATCATTTTAATTGGCTTCCATGTACTTTTTAATTTCCTCTTTAACTTCTTGGTTAACCCATTCATTCTTTAGTAGGATGTTCTTTAGTCTCCAAGTATTTATTATCTTTCCATTTTTTCTTGTGGTTGATTTCGAGTTTCATAGTGTTGTGGTCTGAAAATATGAACGGTATGATCTCAATCTTTTTGTATTTGTTGAGGGCTGATTTGTGTCCTGGTATGTGATCTATTCTGGAGAAAGTTTCATGTGCACTGGAGAAGAATGCATGTTCCGCTGCTTTAGGATGAAATGTTCTGAATATATCTGTTAAGTCCATCTGCTCCAGTGTGTCATTCAAAGCCATTGTTTCCTTGTTGATTTTTCTGCTTAGATGATCTGTCCATTGTTGTAAGTGGGGTGTTGAGGTCCCCTACTATTATGGTATTCTTATCAATGTTTGAGTTTCTTTATGTTTGTGATTAATTAATTTATATATTTGGGTTATTCCACATTTGGAACATAAATGTTTATAATTGTTAGGTCTTCTTGGTGGATAGACCCCTTGATTATGATATAATGCCCTTCTGCATCTCTTGGTACAGTCTTTATTTTAAAGTCTAGATTGTCTGATATAAGTATGGCTACTCTGGCTTTCTTTTGGTGTCCATTAGCATGAAAGATGGTTCTCCATCCCCTTACTTTCAATCTGAAGGTGTCTTTAGGTCTAAAGTGGGTCTCTTGTAAACAACATATAGATGGGTCTTGTTTTCTTATCTATTCTGTTACCCTATGTCTTTTGATTGGAGCATTTAGTCCATTGATGTTTAGAGTGAGTACTGGAAGATATGAATTTATTGTCATTATGTTTCTTGTCGAGTTGGAGTTTCTGGTGGTGTTCTCTGGTCCTTTCTAGTCTTTGTTGCTTTTGGTATTTATTTATTTGTTTTTTATTTTCATCTTTTCTCCCCTCAGAGAGTCCTCCTTAAAATTTCTTGCAGGGCTTATTTCGTGGTCACAAACTCCTTTAATTTTTGTTTGGGAAACTTTTTATCTCTCCTTCTATTTTGAATGACAGCCTTGCTGGATAAAGAATTCTTGGCTGCATATTTTTCTGATTCAGCACATTGAATATATCCTGCCACTCCTTTCTGGCTTGCCAAGTTTCTGTGGATAGGTCTGCCACACACCTGACCTGTCCTCTCTTGTAGGTTAAGGACTGTTTTTCCCTTGCTGCTTTCATGATTCTTTCCTTACCTGAGTATTTTGTGAATTTGACTATGATATGCCTTGTTGATGTCGGTTTTTGTTGAATCTAATGGGATTCAACACTAGATGAATGTGCTCTCTGGATTTTGATGTCTGTGTCTTTCCCCAGGTTAGGAAAGTTTTCAGCTATGATTTGCTCACATAACCCTTCTACCCCCTTTTCTCTCTCTTCATCTTCTGAGACCCCTATGATTCTGATGTTGTTCCTTTTTAATGAGTCACTGATTTCTCTAATTCTTAAATCATGCTCTTTTGCCTTAATCTCCCTTTTTTTCTGCTTCATTGTTCTCCATAAGTTTGTCCTCTGTATCGCTGATTTCTCTGCTCTGCCTCATCCATCCTTGCCACCATGGCATCCATTTGAAATTGCAGCTCAGTTATACCATTTTTTATTTCATCCTGGCTAGCTTTTACTTCTTTTATCTCCACAGAAAGGGATTCGAATCTATTTTCGACTCCAGATAGTCTTCTTATTATCATGATTCTAAATTCTGGTTCAGACATCTTGCTTGCATCTGTGTTAGTTAAGTCCCTGGCTGTCGTGTCTTCCTGCCCTTTCTTTTTGGGTGAATTCCTTCATTTCATCATTTTGAAGGGAGAAAAGGAATTAATGAGGTAAAAACATTTTTTTAATTAAAATAAAAAAATTAAACTTAAAAAACTGAAAACAACACACACACACACACACACACACACACAAATTAAATAAATTATGCTAGATCCTAGGTGTGTTTTTGGTCTGGGTGTTGAAAGGAGCTTGATTAGAGGAAAAAAGGGAAAGAAAAAAAGGAAATCTTTTGAAAATTTGAAAAAATGAATACACTGCAATAGAAATAAAATGAAATGATGGAAGTAAAATAGAATTTGAAAAAATTTACACAAAAGTAAAATATATAGTAGAAAAAAAATAAAAATATTTTTAGTAAAAATTGAAAATAAAAATAAAGTTTTTCTCTTTCTGTATTCAAGAAAAAGAAACGAAAAAGAGAAAAAAAAGAAAAAGAAAAAAGAAAATTGAATAGATGGACCAGCAAACAGACTGAAATACGATTGAACTTACTTTATTTTCCCCTAGAAGTCAAACTATGAATCGCTTTATAGTCCGCAAACTAAGCAGGCAGAGAGACTAGTGTTCCTGAAGAACGAGGTTGGCCCCGTTGGGTGGGGCTTGGTGTAATGGCTCTGTTCTCCACTAGATGGCGCTGCTTAGCTTACTGGGGTGGATTGTGGTGGTGCTTGTTGGTGCGTATGCGCATGCGCGGGATTGGTGACAATGGCGGCACCCAGGTACCCATTCTCTAGGATTGGAACTCTGTTCTACCTGATAAGCAATCCCGCACCCATCCTTTGTCTCTGGCTTCCATCCACTCCCCACTTTCACACTGTCCATGACCAAGCTGTCAGGTTCCCAGGCGGTACCTCCCTCCTGAGTTTCATCTCAGATGCGATTGTGTTTCCTGACCCCTTGTTTCTGAGGGACTGTGGTTTGACTTGCTCTGCCCCTCTGCGGGAGGGTCTCACCGAGAGATGGCCGGGTGTGGGTCTGGAACTTTTGCGGGTCTGTGCTGCCACTGATGCCCAGACTGCGGCCGGGTGCCAGCCCGCCCCAGAAAAAGTTCACGCGATCGTGTAGCAGCAGCGTTTCAGGGGTTGTGGCAAATCACAACATGCATCTGGCACCAGGCTTCACCCCCGATGACCTTGTTCCAGCACCAGCGAATGTGGTTGTTCTCCGGGGTCTGCTGACACCTTTGCCTGTGGGGGGGAGGGGCACACAGCCTCTACCCGATGTCCTGCCAGCAGGGGAACCACCACTCCCCATGCGGCCCGAGGACCGCCCAGACTTCACTCTGCTCCTGGGGACTCGCCCTTCCCACCAGAGCACTGCCAGGTATCAGCTGCGGAGTTTCCGACTCTGCACTCCCCCTGTTACAGAGTCTTAGTGGAATTGAAACCCTCTCCTTTCTCCTTTCTCTCTTTTTAATTCAGTCCCTGCAGCTGTTTCCACTTTTCCACTTTCTCTCCAGCTGCTTTTGGGGGGGTGCTTTTCCCATATTCCACCCTTCCCCCCCCACCCCACCGCCATCTCCTACCTCTCTCTGCAAGCAAAAACAACTCCCTACCCTCCATGGCTTCTCTCTCCCCCAGTTCACCTCTCCATGCCGTGTACCTGCTGAGTTCTGTGGTTTAGGTTGTGCAGATTGTTGTGTTAATCCTCAAATCAGCTTTCTAGGTGTGCAGGATGGGTGTTGATCTGGCTGTACTTCATGGACGCAAAAAAAAAAAAAAATTGATTTTGAAATGAGATTAGCAGTGTCTTAATTTAACTGTGATATTTCATTAAACTTGATGCTTTCACAAAAGTTAGATATTAAATAAATTGAATTTGAGGCTAGCATTATTCTCCAAGCAGAATTAGACTGGGTGATTGCCAAGGTGTGGATGGCATAGCTCAGAATATTGTAATTCTGCAGCTGAAACAGAATCTTTATTTATGTGTGTTGAATCTCTACTAATTTAAAATGTCTCAGTGTTCCCTGTACTGTGGTAGAAAATGAATAGCAAGCTATTTTTTTAACTATATAAATATTTTAAATAAAATTAAAACCAAGAGGCTGTTTAAAATTCCATTATCAAAATATATTTGGCTACCTGGAGTATTTTCATCTGTTTTCTTAGCAAACATGAACACTGCCTTTAAACTCCAGCTTTTATCCTATTACAGTGCATTGTAATTAAAGTATTTAGACAAATGTTCCAGGCTCGTGGGTTCCTTTCAGAAACTGTGTGACAGACCCTTTTGTGAGGAAAACTAAGTTTATTTCCTGGCTCAGACTCCCTAGCTTATTTGTGATTGACATCCTTGGAGCTATCATCCACCCTGCATTCCTGTTTGCGGAGGGATATCCTTGGATATCCTAGGATACCTGTCCATGGACCCTAGGACTCTAAGACCTTGAAAAACAGTCTGGTCAAACCTACTTCTTACAATGACCCCAACTCCATTAGACTTGTCCAGTTCCATGGAGTGCTGATAAACATGGACTCTGGATTCAGACTGCCCAGCTTCCAATCCTAGCTTGACCATGTACCACAGATGACCTGGAACTCTCTGAGCCCCAGCAACCTCATCTAGAAGATGGAGATAATACATTACACTGCACGGGGTCATGCTGATGATCAAATAACACACAGCAGTGCCAGGTCTGAATGGGCACGCGGGGTGAAGCTGGCTTGCCACCCCCCCCTTCCTCTGCTGCAGGTGGGGTACAGTGGAAGCTCCCTGAGAACCTGTGTTCCCTGAATTCTGCCTCTGTCCGGGGTTATACACCCAGAAGAGGTGTGATCACCTCTTCCTTTGTTCTTTAACTGAGAGTTTGTACAAATGCCTGGACATATGTTAATTATACCAATACAAATCACAGTCCTCCCCACCATCCACGAATGTATTTAATCCAATTTCATACAAACACAGACCCTAGGGGCACCTGAGTGGCTCAGTCGTTCAGCATCTGGCTTTGGCTCAGGTCAGGCTCTCATGGTTCGTGAGTTTGAGTCCCACATTTGATGAGCTCGAGCCCCACTTTGGGTGAGCCCCACTTCTCTCTCTCCCCCTGCCCCTCCTGGGATTCTCTCTCTCTCTCTCTGTGTGCCCCTTGCACCCTTGTACCCTCTCTCTCTCTCTCTCGAAAACAAAAACAAAAAAATAGACCCTAAAACACCACACCTCAGGCTTGCTCTCCTAGGATGATGGCTGCTTCCATTCTGGGCTAGGCCCAAGGCAGGCCTTATGGTTGTGTGACCCGCACAGTCACACACGGCCCCATGTTCAGAAGTGTCTCAGGTTTGTTTAATGATCTTCTACCCACCATCTTGAAATTCATAACAGTTTTTGAATAAGGCATCCCACATTTTTATTTTTACTGGGTCCTCCAAATTATAGAGCCTGTCCTTGCTAGGCTAGAGTACCTCCTGATATCTGAAAAGGCCAATGGGAGAGAGAGGGAGAGATGTGTCCTTTTTGTACTCAGCTTTCCCACCCCCTTCTCCCAGCCATAGGGTCCTGCTCCTTTTTGAAACAGTACCTTTCACTCATGCCTTCTGACTCAAACATGGTGACCAGAGCTATGTTGGCTGCCTTTCCAGGGAAGATGAATCCTGAGAGCTACTGCCCCTTCCTTCTTGCTAACAGAACTCTGATTTAGTTTTGTGCAGCAATATGCCAAGCCCCAGGAGATGAAGCCCTGGTGTAAGCCAATCACTGCTCTTCTCATCACTTATGCTAGCTACTCACTTTCCCAGCCTTCCTTGTGGCTAGAGGTGGCCATGTGACCCAGTTCCAACCAAAGGATTATAAAGGGAAGGGTGATGGGAGGCTTCCTTAATAAAAAGGAGCACCCCCTATTTCTGCTATTTATCTTTCTTTCTGCTTGCAATATTGGGGAAAGAATACATTTGGAGCTGCAGCAGCCATTTTGTGATGGAATGGCCAAAGAATCAGAGATGTAGACTGTGACTTGATCGACCAACCACAAACCACTCATCTCCAGAATACTTGTTACATGAGGCAATGAAATAGCTTTATTATTAAGCCATTCTTAGTCATGATCTCTTATCTGCAGCTGAAAACATCCAGCTAGGAGGGCAATGAGACGGCGAGGAAGAGAGAGAAAACAGAAACAGGTGCATCATGGTCCCGACACCCTGACTGCACACACCCTTTGTTCCCGTTGCTCAGATCCCTGTTACTGTCGTGTTCCTGTCCTTCCTGGCCTGGTCTTCAGCTTTTCCTTAATTACATGGGCTACCTTGTGCATTTTGAATAAATTCACCCCAGCCTTAAGTCAGCCAGAGCTAGATTCCATTGCTCACAATGAAAGAAACCTCCCCGATGCAGACAAAAATACTTTGGGGAGTTGTCTGGATGTTAAAAATTCAAGATCTAGGCCACCCACCCTGGGTGTGATTCTTTGGTCCAGTACAGGCCCTTGTGGTTTCTAAATTCAAGCACCAGGAAGAGACCTTCAGAGGAGGGAACGGAGGAGAGAGGAGGCTGTTTTGACCAAGATCAAATTCAAATGCTTCTCTGTGGATGGGAGACCCACTGGGAGGCAGTGATTTACCCCACAAGAAGAACTTGGGTATTAAGGTCCATTTCCCACAGATTCCTCCCAGCTCTCCTGTCCTGCAGAAGGAAGCAGCAGCAGCGATCCTTGAGACAATCCCTCCTCGTTAACAACACTTTAGACTGGTCTGCCTCTGCCTGCTGTGTTTTGTGAGTAAGACTAAGAACACAGTTGATTGTCCTCCCCCTTGTTGGAAGAGCCTTCTCCTTCAATTAGTTTTGTCCACTGTGCTGCTGTGAGGTGATCAGGCCGGGAATTAGTAAACCCAAATTAGAGATGAGGACATCCAAACGTGCTCAGGCAAAGGGATTTATCCTCAGGGAATCCGCAGCCCTGGGCTGGAGGCAGAAACAGCGAAAAGACCCCAGAGGCCACTCTCCCGCCTCTGCGACAGACGTTCAGTGCCACCTCAGCTGGGTAACTTTCATTCATTAAATGAGTATTTCTAAAAATTCTTTCTATGTGCTGAGCACTGTCCTATCATTTTCTGAGCTTTAGGAGTTCTATCTCCAAGCTGGGAGAGAGAAAACAATCCCTCAGGGTGGTCGTGAGAGGATTCAGTGGATGTTTGCTGAGCTCACTGTACCCATATTGCCTTGGTTTGCTCGGGCCGCCGTGACAAAGCACAGACTGACTGGCTTAAATGACAGAAATTTATTTTCTCATAGTTCTGGAGACAGGAATACCCAAGATCGCAGGTTTGGTTTCTGGTGACAGCTGCCTTCCTGGCTTGCAGATGGCCGCTCTCGCACTGTCCTTGCAAAGCCTTTCTTCTGTGCGCATGGAGAGACAGCTTGAGTTCTCTGCTATCTCTACTTATAAGGGCACCACCCCTATTGGCTCAAGGCCCCACCCTTATGACCTCATTAGCCTTAATTATTTCCTCAGAGGTCTCATCTCCAAACACAGCCACACTGGGGGGTTAGGCCTTTACATGGATTGGTGGGGGGACACCTTCGGTCCATAACACATAAGGTATGGGGGTCAACATTTCCCGGATTCAGTATCTGAGCACAGTCTCCAACATCCCTTCAGAAATGAAAAGAAAGGTCTATGTGGCCTTTTAAATTTATTCATTCAGGGGCGCCTAGGTGGCTCAGTCTGTTAAGCGTCTGATTCTTGGTTTTGGCTCAAATCATGATCTCACACTTGGTGAGATCGAACCTGGCGTTGGGCTCTGTGCTGACAGTGTGGAGCCTGCTTGGGATTCTCTTTCTCTCTCTTCTCTCTGCCCCTCCCCTGCTTGCTCACACACATGCTCTCAAAAATAAACTTTAACAAATAAATAAATTTATTCCTTCAATGGACATGAGTTGCTGGTATCTCCCAAGAGGTCACTGTCGTCATAGTAGAGTGTCAAATTTAGCAAATAAAAACACAGGATGCCCAGTTAAATTTCAGTTTCAGATGAAGAATGAATAGAGGTTGGTTGGTTTGTTTGTTTGTTTTTAAAGCATACGTATGGTCCATGCAATGTTTGGGATATGCTTATGCTATTAATTATTTATTATTTATCCCAAATTCACATTTGATTGGGTGTCCTGTATCTCATCTAGCAACTCCACTCAGCTCAGACCAATTGCACTACAAAGGGCTGCAGCCTCTATTGTTGACCTTGGCCCTGAGGCATTCTGGGCACCTCCCAGCCTAGAAAGGCAGGACTAGGCTTGTGATTGGACATATTACTCCCTCCCTTCTCCTGAGCTGGTTGTAACTGGTGGATGAGGAGGGAAAAGATCCACCGCAGTCTAATAACCCAGTCTGTCAGTGTTTGGTTTTTAATGTTCAATGTTATTAATTTTATCCTGAATGCACACATACAAGGTGTTCTGGATCTGAGACAGATTTCTTATTAACCGTCTTAAAGTAAGAAATAAGTATATCACCACCACCCCCAGTTCCTCCAGAACTTACCTCTCACCAGGGGTCAAATGTCCTGTGCCAGGAAAAGTAATGGTTCTCGCTCATAAAGAGGAAGGAGATAGCTCTCACCTCCCTTTATGAAAGACTCTCCTTGGATACTTAATGGGTCTGAAACCTAAATCCAACCCTTTGGTGTGTAAATAGTCTCTCCAGGAGCTAGACCACCTCCGATGTCTCTTTTACCACCTTGTACATTCTCCAAGTTCTCAGACTTCATTCCTTTTGATGTAAATACCTACCTATAGATGTAGCACTGCAGTCTTCCTGTGCCTTGGGGCTTAACCTAGGGCCCTAGGTCCAGCTGGAGCCATTTGGCCCTCTCCCTGAGATAAGAGGAACTTTCCCATCCTCTTAGAAGAGCAATCAACTAGATTAATGACTACAGATCTAATTATCAAGGCATGTGAAGGGCCCCAGGAGGCGAGGGCTTTTACCAGAGCATTAGCACCGGGAAATCCAGGAAAGTTGTATTTCCCCATAACCAATGTGTACAGAAACGTGCATATAGACTGCTGTGGTCAACCCCCCCCCCCCCTTCACATTCCCAAGTTTCTGAAACCAAAGTGTTTTTGCTCCTTAAAGAAAGGGACAAAAGAATTCAATGTGTTTCCAGATGAGTCCAAAAGAATAATTCAGATAAGACTGCAAACTTCCATAGATAAGCCTAAAGTTTTTAAAAGCAAAAGGTTTTAAAATCAGATTTGCCTCATTTCTACAGAGGAAAATATATTGATGACTCTGGGCAAATTTCTAATGAACAGCACTTAGCAGGAAAGAAAGCTGCTGGGAAGGAGTATGAGCCACAAACGTTTGTACCAAAAAATAATATTCTGCATTTTATCGGAAACCATGTTTATCTGAAAGGGTAGAACTGAAGACACAGATAGATCCCCTTTTAAATTACCCTTTTGGAACATTGCACGACAACAATGGAGAAGAGGTTTTGGAAGACAAGGAGATCAGACAACTTTGTATGATCCAGATTTGAATTAACCTGGGGTAATCCTTCCAGCTATGAGTAATGCCCCTGGAGACAGTAAACCGAAACAAGGAATAATGCTTGCTGAATCACAGAATTTCACAGACTTGCTTACAAGGAAATCAAAGGGCACCCACCTGCCAGAAACAGCAGGAGCCTAACCATACATGCCCAAGGTTGCTAACATGAGAGAAATATGAATATTTCTCTTAAATTGTCAGCAAATGCTGGGACAGTGAATAGCACAACCAGAAACAGCACTCAGTGCTCGGGTGCTTGGGGATTGGGAGTGGTTCTCCTTGGCATTTCTTCTTGGTGTTTGTAGAGTATCTAGTAGAAGGGTCCGTTGCTCTCTTAGAGCAGCAAAATGAAACAATGAAGTGGTCAGCTCTAGAGACGTTGTGGGTTTCTCTAATGTTTTGTTTCATCATGAACTTCAGTTTCTGCTGAATGCGTGTTTAAATCTCTTCATCCTCCCTGCATTTGTAAGCTGGATATTTGCGGTATCTTCGATGAGCTTTCTTCTTTTCTTCAAAAATATTTTTTCTTTTTTTAAATGTTTATTTATTTATTTTGAGAGAGAGAGCATGTGCTTGTGAGCTGAGGAGGGAGAGAGAGAGAATCCCAAACAGGCTCCGCACTGTCAGCGCAGAGCCCAACACAGGGCTCGAGCTCACAAACCGAACCATGAGATTATGACCTGAGCCGAAATCAAGAGTCTTAACCAATGGAGCCACCCAGGTGCCCCCACAGTTTGTTTTCTTCCTTGTATTCGGTCGAGGATTTTATTACTTAGCCTAGACTCACTCTCCTCAAGGCCATTAGAATGTGAATGCCATCCACAACGTTCCTATGTTGCGATTGGTTCTTTATTGGGTTTTTGACCTTTAGTCTTGATGTTGCTCGAATTTGGTATTTATAGCACCTCAATGTCCCTGCTTCATCCTAGTCCTCAAGTCCTTGAGCTTGGCCTGGCTGGTCCAGCCTCCACCAGCCCTGGAAACACCATCCTGCGTTTACTTTCCATGAGATGCTGTGTCTAGCTATTTTGGCTCTAGGCTTCTATTCCCTTTCTTATTATTTAAGAACATTTTAGATTTTTATAGTTAGGGAAATTATATGCCATACTCTAGTCCTTGTTTTTTTGAGGTCTACAGTATATACATATATATCCCCAGGCATTGAGACAATGTGTTTTTTGCTTTCCTTCTTTTATTGGGGTCCCAGCACGGCATTTGGTGATTTCCTTTATTTACATTGTGGAACACGCTGAGGTAGTCCACTGTTTTATAACTTTGGGAACATTGGTCTTCATAATACCCTTGAAATTTATTCTATCCAGACAGTTATGTAATTTTTCAAAAATATTGTCTATCTAGGAGAGCCTGGCTGACTCGGTCGGTAGAGCAGGTAACTCTTGATTTTGGTTGGGGTTGTAAGTTTGAGCCCCATGTTGGGTATAGAGATCACTTAAAAATAAAATCTTTTAGGGAAAAAAAAAAGAATATTGCCCATCCAGAGGCTCAGAGTTGCCCATAATTCTGCTCATTTATAATCTCAGGGCTCCGATTCCTCCATTGAATGGATTCCAACCACATAAAAGCACATGCAAAAATGACTTTCAAAGCATACAGCCTTAATTTTAACTGATACTCTGTCTTTGACTTACTAAAGCAGAATAATTTCATTTAAGGACTTGATTTTTTTTTTTTTTTTCCTCCCAAGCAACTCTATTCTTGCCAGGCTTTAACTCCAGGCAGAATGGAGACAAAAATGAATGTTGTTTATATTGATCTATACATTGATGTAAATGGTTAGGTAGCAGTTCAGCCGACAGAAGTGAAAAAAAATAGGAAGACAAAAACCACACTCCATCATATGACGCACATTGTTTGAACAAAAGAAATTATTTCTATTGGATTAGGTAGTTCAATTATCTACTTTCATGTAACTTTCTTTATTATTAACCAAACCCAAAACGAAACACTAGGTACGTCTGGTAGGTGCACAAAGCTTGTAAACCAGAAGTGCTTAGGCAGCCAGGATAAGAAGTGACATTTTTCAGGCTGAGCCTTTGTCATATGATAACCGCTGATCGAGTTGACAGGTCCATTAATCAAGGGACACTTACATCCAGCAAGCTGAAAAGACTGGCCTGAATTGTTGAGTATTCATTACAGGAAAGATAACTCTTATAAAAACCTCTAAGCAGAGCACACTTATCAACAAAAAAGAGGTAATGACTGTGACATCGATAGATCCACAGTTTCCAAATGGAATTTCGGGAGGAAAAAAAATGGGGGAGTTTGGAGACTAAAGAAAGAACACATTTACATTTCAATGGGTGCCAGTCCAGAAGGTAATTTTTCACAAGAACCTAATATATTTTAAGTCCCCATGAAATTAATTGCAGGGGTTTCCCTTAGTTGGATTTTATTATGAAGCTGATGACTTTGCATTGAGCTAGTGGACCTTCTCCCCAAGTGCTTTGGTGACCTATTTGAGCATTGTTAGAATTTAAATTTTTTGTTTATTTTGAGTTTGTTTTTCAAGGCTGTACCTGTGAAACTCTTTTTGAATTTGTCAGGTAAAACTGAGCTGATCCAAATAGAACATATGGTCTTTTATGTAACTGTATTAGATATAAAAGAGATACCTCTAATAAGCTTACAGGTTGAGGCATATATTCAATGGCAGGTAAAATGTAAAAATCAGGCACAGACCTGCCTCCTGAGTCCATCATTCATAACTGCTACATTCTTTTATGTTGTTAATGCCTGAACCAATTGCACCCGGCCAGTCATTCTCTTTCTTCAAAGCTGCCTCCGAATCCGGCCCATTTCATTCTGATTCCAGTCAGAAAAGGGCCAAGTCGTTTTCTGGTTGCAGTTTTTGCCTTTTCCAGACACTTCTAGATTACACATTTCCCAAGACAGAATGCAGAGGTGATATGCCCTAGCAGGGCCCGCTTCCCCCTTTGCGCCGGTGTGCACATACGTTCTTGTCAATGCAAGTGGCCTTGGTTTTGGTTTGGAAGATATGGTCCCTACAGTGGGATGGTCTGGTTTCGGTGTTATACTACATGCGTTTCTGGGGTCGTGCGATAATAATTACTGCATATCAGTGATGTAAGTAGGTGTCAGCCAGTAAGCAGTTAGTGGGAACGGGTTTATAGAGTCATGCGCTCTGCAGATGCAGATTACTTTTTGGCGAATGTGATTATGCTCTACAATGGGATCTGCCTTCAGAGACAGTTTATACATAGGACCGGTCAGTCTTGCTCCCCACTCAAAGGCCCTTCTTCCCTCAAGTGTCTGTAAAGCAGCCACCCTTTTAAATGTTTGCTTTGCCCAGAAGGTGGTCTCAGGAGCACGGCTCCTGGGGACAGATCATACAGCAAAGACACCGCATCATTCTCCTTCAGTTTTCGATTAAAAAAAAACAAAAAACAAAAACCTGTGTTTATTTGTTCCATTGGTTGGTTGAGTCTTGCTTTTGGCAACCAGAAAGTAATTTAGAAAACAAAGATCAGGTTGATAAAATGTTTTGGTGAGTTTTAAGGAGATGTGCCCACGAGCATTCCATAAGCACTAAAGTTTTTGATATTGTTTTCCTTCTCCCAGAATTGTCTTTAATATTTTCTATATTGCTAGTCAACCATATTTGGATTTTTTTTAACGTTTATTTATTTTTGAGAGACAGAGAGATAGAGTATGAACAGGGGAGGGGCAGAAGAAGAGGGAGACACAGAATCTGAAGCAGGCTCCAGGCTGTAAGCTATCAGCACAGAGCCTGACATGGGGTTCGAACTTGTGAACAGCAAGAACATGAACTGAGCTGTGGTCAGACACTTAACCGACTGAGCCACCCAGGTGCCCTGACATGTTTGGGTTTTTAACATTTCTTTCTTCTTCTTCTTTTTAAAGACTTTCTTTTAAAGTTTATTTATTTATTTTTGAGAGAGAGAGAGAGAGAGAGAGAGAGAGAGAGAGAGAACTCAAACGGGGAAGGGGAAGAGAGAATTGAAAGCAGGCTCTACACCACCAGTGCAGAGCCTGATGCAGGGCTTGAACTCATGAGCCGTGAGATCATGACCTGAGCCAAAGTCTGAGGCTTAACCAACTGAGCCACCCAGGCACCCAGGATTTTTAACATTTCTTTCATCACACTCTGGTGAAGGTTAAAAAAAAAAAAAAAAAAAAAGACATTTGAAAAGACATATATACTCTTAATGAAATAATTTGTGCTTTTATTGGGTTTTCAGAGTTCTACACCATTGATTCTTCAAAAGTACATTTCCTCCCAAGGAAAAGAGTTAATCGGGACAAGCGGTGACTTAATAAAGGAACAAGTGGACCACGGCACACAGGTGTTGTTTTCTTGACTTTTTCATGTTTTAAGGATCCTAGTTGGCCGTTTCTTACATGTTCTGAGATTTACTCATGAAGCCATCACCAACAGAAAGGACTCTGAGTCACCCAAGTTGGGCCTCTCGGCTAACTTCACATTTGACCTAATTTCTTGCTGCTTTATAAAATAATTAAGCTCAGGGTTTCCTTCTTGAGCCTACAGTCAGTCCCCATTCCCCAGCCTTTCTCCCCATTGCTACTGGAGCTCTTTATCACTAGATGGTGCTAAGACTCGGGTTATAGCTGCCAGGACTCAGGAGAACAGTTGTTCTGGAGCCCGGCCAGCTGTAATTGGAGAACTGGAAGATTCCTTTAAAGCTCCTTCTGGCAGCACTTTTGTTTCACGAGTGAGGAAATAGAAACTCCGTGAAAATAAGTAATTTGCCAGAGTCTCCTCCACTTCTCCCCTTCTGTTGCTACTTCATTTTGTTTGTTTGTTTCTTGTTTGCTAACAGCTCCCATGTAAACTCATTGCCAGAGAAGGAGCCCGGGAACGAATGTAATTCAGAGAGAGACATGGTCAGATTCAATTCGCAGAAGGAGCATTCTGGCATCTGCAGGGTACTGTTAATTCATTCATTCGTTCACTCATTCATACATCTCCAAAGCAGCTATTGAATACTTACCTTTTGGTTTTTGTTTTTTTAATTTTATTTTGAGAGAGAGTTGGTGGTGGGTGGTGGAGAATTCTAAGCAGGTTCCACGCCAAGAGTGCAGCCTGACTTGGGGCATGATCCCATGACCCTGGGATCGTGACCTGAGCTGAAATCAAGAGTTGGATGCTTAATTAAGCCAACCAGGCACCCCTGGATACTTACCTTTTGTTTTGCACAATGCTAGGCACTGGGAATTAAAAAAAAAAAATTAGACAAGGGTTCTATGAATTCATATTCTCTTAAGAAATACAGAAATGGAAAAAAAAATCACACCCTAAATCAAAGATGCTATAAAAGAGGTGATTATAGTATGCTTTGGTCACTCAGAGGAATGTGCAAGCAGCTGCTTGAGGAGCTGAAAGGGAAGATTTGGGGGAGATAATGTTAGAGGCTGAAGGACACAAGGGCTTGTAGGCTGAGAAATGGGAGGCAGGGAAGAGAGCATGGGGGAAGGTGGCTTGCTGGGGAACTGCAGGCTGTGGCTGAGCCCAAAGGGCAGGGGCAAAGCTGTGGTTGGCAATCCTGGAAGCAGGGAACAGACTCTGAAGCCCTCATCCAAGGTGATTCGGGTTGTAACCAATATCTTTAGAGGCTTGTTACAGGTCTCGTGCTTGATTTACTTACGAAGCATTGATGAAATTAATTTTTAATTAAATGCACATATGACTTGGATGACACCTTTGAAATATTTTTAAAATGCAATTTAATGGCATTCCAAATTAAAGAACAGAAAATCCTCCCATAGAGCGCTCCCCCCATAAAAGGATAAAAGGATGGAGAACCCCTGTTCCTCACCTCCCCCAGCACTGCCTGATAAGAATTAGGGAGAAACAGACCTCCCCTGGCCCCCTTTGTCATCTCCTTCCTCTTCTGGAACATGCTACTGATGTTTTCCTCTTAGCTGTCCAAATCTGCTTCCACCAGAACTTTTCTCTTCTGGCTACCACATTATTTCTCTCTCTTGGACTCACCACGACCAAGACCAGCCGGAAGTGGCCCGCCTTGTGGGTTGCAGGACCTTTTCTTGTAGCTGGAGGGGCAGGACTTTTGCGGCCATTGACGGGGGCTGCTCTGGGTAGGCTCTGAGCTGCCACTTTCCCCTGGAGGGTCTTGTCTTTTTAAGAATCTCCAAGTTCAGAGCCATCCTGTGTTCCCTTTGTCCTACTCAAGCACTAATTATATTTGTTACTACTGTGAACATCACTCAAATTAAACGTCCTGTGAATGGAATTACGTTTCAAATGTGTCCTGGGGGTGAGGATGGGGGTGGGAGGGGCTGTGGGTGGAAAGAGGAGAAGCAGAGGCCTGGATAAAATGAAGACCCTTGAGGGGCGCCTGGGTGGCTGTTGGTTAAGTTTCTGACTTCGGCTCAGGTCATGATCTCATGGTTTGTGAGTTCAAGCCCCGTGACGGCTCTGTGCTGACAGCTCACAGCCTGGAGCCTGCTTCAGATTGTGTCTTCCTCTCTCTCTTCCCCTCCCCCACTCATACTCTGTCTCTCTCTCTCTCTCTCTCTCTCTCTCTCAAAAATAAACATTTAAAAAATTTTTTAAAAATGAGGACCCTTATAATGTTCTAAGCACACGATAATTTCTTTGTTTCATTTGCATAGATTTCCAAGTTCGGTGTTTCCTTTAAGAGGTAATAAAAGTTCCTATTTATCGAGGGCTTACTCCCTTACCAGTGTCAGGCATTTTTAGCATTTTGTCTCTAATCCTCGGGGATCCTCCCCTGCCAAGAAAGTTCACCTCAGCTCCTCTCTTTGGCTCCCCACCATACCCTCAGAGCCTCACTCTGAGCCAGCACATTATGGGGGCTCAGTGAAGGTCTGCCCCTATTGACTGTCCTCATTACAAAGGAGGAAATTCAACTCACTTGTGGGCCCCATTTCTTCATTCACATGTGCATTAACTAAGCACAGTAAAACCCTGGACTGCAAGTAACTTGTTCTGCGAGTGTTCCACAAGATGGGCAAACATTTCTAATGCATTTTAACTTGATAAATGAGCGAAATCTTGCAATACGAGTGACACCGAACATCACATCCTCACAACTGAGCCAATGGTTCTCTCTCTCACTCGGGATTGTGGGTGATTGTCACTGCAATGTCACATTTCTGCAAAATCCTCAAAAGGAGGCAAAAGCAAGTGTCATTGCATAGGTTCCCTGTTAAAATTGCACGAAAAGAAAAAGATTCCATTGAGCCAATAGATAGCAGTGATTCCGTTAATGATGGTGAAAGTCATCCTACACAATAACCCTCCTCTCTCTTGTCTCCCTCACACCAGCCACGAACGTTTTCCAAGGTAAGTGCAGGCTAATTTGTTTATTTTTCTTTAGATTTTGTATTTTCTTTATTATTTTGTATTATATGACAGTATTGTAATCATTTTCATATGGATATTTTTGGGTTGCAGGATGAATTGTCTGAGTTTCCATTATTTCTTATGGGGAAATCCGCTTTGACATACAAGCACTTTGGATTACAAGCATGTTTCCGGAACAAATTACGCTTGCAAACCAAGGTTTTACTGTACTTAGTTTAGAAAGAGGTTAAGGGAAACATCTCTGAGGTGACCTGTGAGGAACAACAGAAGAGATCCCGGACACAGGCAGCCCGAGATAGCCCAGCCCACCAGGATTTGCACCCCGAAGCTCATCCTCACTCTTTGATGGTCCTTACACACTACCGTACTGCCATTCCCTGAGCTGGAGACAACTTTGCCTGTAGGAAAAGGTTATGTTGCTCACATTGTACCCTTGTGCCCGCCCTGCCCCCTTTGTACCATGGTGAACGTGCCACATCACCAGCGACTGCCGGGGAAGTGCCAGCTCCCTGGACCACGGTTCTTCCTGTCACTGGTGACGTCTCCTTGAGAGCTTCCGGGGATGCTCTTCGCCCCAGTAGACCCTGTGGGATCTAGGATACCGACAAGTTAGTCATCAGAGGAATCAGAGGGAAGGACGTTGAGATGAATTGATCATGGTGATGAGTGCAAACACGTAAGTTAATTTCATTCGTATGCCCAGTTTGATTTTCTACCCTTCACTCTGCCCGTATGTGATTTCCTTGGTAGGCACGAGGAGCCCTTCATCTGCCGCACTCATGGTTTACTTGTTTGTGTGTTTGTTGTTTTGTAGGTCACGTATTTTGAAATGAAACCAGTAGTTCAGGGTATTTAGTTACCTACACATTCCCCGCCCCCCGCCCCCATTCTCACTGTCTATCACTCAGGGTGTGGAAGGGGAACGGTGTGGGGGAATTTCTAAGGCCAGTGTAGACAACATAATCTTGGGGTCTGTAGCAGCTCGGTAGGGATGAATGAGCCCCCTGGGGGAGCTTCTGAAAGCTTGGGGTGAGAACAGTTATAATTAGTGTATCTCTTTCACTACTGCCCTTTTTACTCCTAACTAAAGTCAGCATGCCATTTTAACTGCTCTGCCGAACTTTTCTCAAATTTGGAAGTGGAGGCAGGGAAAATAAGCAGAGAGCACACATTAGTGAACTATTTTTGGTGTGTGGAAAATAAGTGTCTTTAGTGAAGACATTTCTGGAAAGGCTTGGTCTCTCCTCTCTGAATCTTTTTGCCCACCCCAGTAAAAGTGGTAGGTAGGGCAGACATGGCTTTGAGAAAATCTAACTCTGAGGTGGCCATGGTCCTATATATTACTTTAAGACTACAAGAATGTAAAGCAAAAGTGTCTGTTTGTTTACCTTCTTTTCCATAAACCCAGAGAATATTTGGTAAAATTTATTTATGCATTTGTCTGTCTTGATACAAATGGACACTAAGTTTGTTTTGAGAATTCAGTTATATATTTTTTTTCTTAAAATTTTCAAGGGAGCGAGGGATACAAAAAAGGTGTGCTTATGAATTCGTGAGCAGTGGAAAGTAAGCGGCGTTTAACGACCCACCAGGAGCAGAATAACAGAGAAAGACAAGGCCGGCTGCCACGTTGCGCACTCCATTTCTCTACGAGTGGTGCCCAAAACTCAACATCGCATGTCCGTCTACTATGGGACAGGAAGGAAAAAATAAAAACAAATGACACAGAAACAATGACAAAACACAAACCTAAAAGCTGTTCAGCTGCTTCTGAACTCTGGGGAAAAGAAAGTTTCATCAAGCGGAAGCGTGCTCTTCATCCTGGGGACATTTTATCGATGGACCTTCGGGTTGCGCAGCGAGGCTCTGAGACCAAACTAAACTACAGTTCTCTGCTTGCTAAGTGTTAAGTTAATTTGAAAAGGCAGAGAAAGGAAATTTTTGTTGGGCTTGGGGGAGGCAGGGGAGGTGGGGTCCAAGGAGACTCTGGGAAGTGAAAAATGAGAGAAGAATCTCAGGAGGCCCAGGCTGAAGTCAGGGGACTGAGAGCAAGGCTCAGAAATACGCTTTCCCAAGGAGGGAGGGCTGGCGTCTCAGGGATGCTGATGCCTGGCCTTCAGGTTCACTCTGTTTCCTGGGGAGGCTGGCAACAACCAGGATAATATGTACTTCCCTCTGGAGTTCCTTGGAAAGACACACGGCACCAGGGAGGGTGGGCCTGCGCCACCCTACCTGGAAAGTAAAGCCTTGACCTATCTTTAGAAAATGGATTTTGGGGCGCCTGGGTGGCGCAGTCGGTTAAACGTCCGACTTCAGCCAGGTCACGATCTCGCGGTCCGTGAGTTCGAGCCCCGCGTCGGGCTCTGGGCTGATGGCTCAGAGCCTGGAGCTTGTTTCCGATTCTGTGTCTCCCTCTCTCTCTGCCCCTCCCCCGTTCATGCTCTGTCTCTCTCTGTCCCAAAAATAAATAAACGTTCAAAAAAAAAAATTAAAAAAAAAAAAAAAAAAAGAAAATGGATTTTATGACGTATGAAATGTTACTGATATTACTAATACCAAATTCTGGGCTCATTGGTTTCCGTGATGCTGGCCTCATAAAGGTACTTGGGAGGTGTCTCGTGCCTATTTTCTGGAAGAGATTGTGCAGAGCAGGTGTGACATCTCCTCTCAATGTTTGGTAGAATTCCCCAGTGAACATCTGGTCCTGAATTTTTGTTTTGTTTGGTTTTGTTTTTCCAGAAGGATTTGACTGTAAATTTAATTTCTTATAACAGATATATAACTGTTTAATGTGTCCATTTCTTCTTGGGTGAGTGTTGGTAATTTGTGGTTTTAAGGAATTGGTCCATTTCATCTAAGTTGTCAAACTTATGTGAGTAGAGTTGCTTGTAATATTTCCTTAGTATTATCCCTGAAATGTCGGCAGGGGGTCTCATTTCTGATATTGGTGGTTTCTGGCTACTCTCTTTTTTCCTTTGTCCATCTGCGTAGAAGTGGATCAGTTTTATTGATCTTTTCAAAAAACTAGCTTTTGGTTTGACTGGCTTTTCTCTATCATTTTTCCAGTTTAAATTTTATTGATTTCTGCTCTTAACTTTATTATTTTCTTGCTTTTGCTTGCTTCAGATTTATTTTATTCTTATCCTTGTTTCTTTTAAAATTTTTTTTCTTTTTGAGAGAGGGAGAGACGGAGTCAAGAGCAGGCTCCAGGCTCTGAGCTGTCAGCACAGAGCCTGTTGCGGGGCTCAAACCCACAAACTGTGAGATTATGACCTGAGCTGAAGTTGGACACTTAACCGACTGAACCACCCAGGTGCCCCTATTCTTATCCTTGTTTCTTAAGGTGGAAGCTTTGCTTTCGGGACTGAGACCTTTTCTAATGTAAACATCTATACATTTGCCTTGAAGCACCTCTTATTTTCATCCCACAAACTTCGTATGTTGCGTTTCCATTTTCATTCCATTTCAAGTATTTTCTTTCTTTTTTTTTTTTTTAATTTTTTTTTTTCAAGGTTTATTTATTTTTGGGACAGAGAGAGACAGAGCATGAACGGGGGAGGGGCAGAGAGAGAGGGAGACACAGAATCGGAAACAGGCTCCAGGCTCTGAGCCATCAGCCCAGAGCCTGACGCGGGGCTCGAACTCACGGACCGCGAGATCGTGACCTGGCTGAAGTCGGACGCTTAACCGACTGTGCCACCCAGGCGCCCCCCAAGTATTTTCCAATTTCTATTGAGACTTCGGCTTCGATTCATGTATTATTTAGAAATGTGTTTACTTTCCAAATACTTAGAGATCTTCCAGATATTTTCTGTTGATTTCTAGTTTAATTCCTATATGGTCAGAGAACATACTTTATGGGATTTAAATTCTTTAACAATTATTAAAGTTTGTTTTATGACCCAGAACACAGTCAATCATGGAGAACCCTCTATGGGCGCTTCAAAAGAATGTGTGTTCTACTGTCACTGGGTGGAATATTCCATAAATGTTAATAAGAGTCAGTTGGCTGATGATGATACTCACTTCTATATCCTTGATGATCTTCTGCCAATTGTTCTATTAATTACTGAGAGATGTGTTGAAGTTTCTAACTATAATTTGGGATTTGTCCATTTTTTTCTTTTAGTTCTGTCAGTTTTTGCTGCCTGCATTTTGAAGCTCTGATCCCAGGGGCATAGGCAGTGAAGATTGTTACATTTTCTTGGTAAGTTGACCCTCTTATCATTATCTAACGTCTGTCTTTTTCCCCGGAAACTTCCTTGCTCTAAATTTGCTTTGTCTGATATTGCTGTAGCCACTCCAGCTTTCTGTCAGCATGGTATATATTTTTCCATCTTTACGCTTTTAATATACCTACATCACTATACGTAAAGTAGGTTTCTTACAGGCAGCATAGTTAGATCTTTTTAAAATTCCAATTTAACAGTTTCTGTCTTTTAATCCATATGTTTAGACTATCTACGTTTAATGTAATTATTGTTATATTTGAATTTAGGTCTACCGTTTTATTATTTGCTTTCTATTGCCCTCTCCAGTTTTTGTTTTTCTATTTACCTTTCCTTTTAGGTTATTTGGACACTTTTTTTTTTTTTGTATACCATTTAAATTTATCTATTGGATGTTTCATTATATTTCTTTGTACAGTTCTCCTATACAAAAAATTTCTTTATTTATATATTAAGGCATGCTAGTTTTAGTTCTATACAAAAAAGTTCTAGATTTTCTATTCAAAGAAATATTCTACAAAAAAATTTTAAACTTTGCACAGTCCACTTAGAATAGATATTCCACCACTTGAAGTGGAATGCAAAAATTCTTTTGGCACGTGTGTTTTCTTTACTCTTTCCCACTTGGGCCCATTGGAACTTACGGAACAATTATTGTTCCTAACATGAATGCGCATTGCACCAACCCCCTTGAAGTAAAAATGAACGTGTAAGACTTCTAGTTAAGCAAAAGGGCTTGAGCATACGCATCTATTTCCATCCCTTCCTGAACCTGAATGAAATGACTGTAAAAGGTGTAAAATGTAAAAACCTATAAGGATGGAGATAATAGAAGAGGGCAAACATTGGACAAAAGGTGTCAAGAAATCTGGACTTAGAAAGACCTGGCATGGAGGAGTGGGCTGATGAGGCATCGAACGCCAAACAGGGATTAAGTCAAAATCTGACTCTGAACAATGAGACCTCTGGCCTCCTCTCTCAGGTCTCAGAATACCGGCGCCCAGGATTCTATCCAACCTCTGCAGGAGATGGGACTATGTGCTTGTGGGGAAATTGACCAGCTCAAGAGAAAGGACCTAATAAAACTGACAATCGAGCCTCTCCAGTGAAATGTCCCAGCCATCACCCGTTAGGAAGCCCTCCAACCAGAAGCTCCACCCACACAAACAGCTTCCAATTGCCTTTGTAATACTCCATCTGTAAATATGAACAGAGAGTCAAGAATAATCTAATAGGAAGTCTGGCTGACAAATAGATACCAACACAAAGCAAACAGGAAAAAAGAAAGAGAAAACAGGCAATCCAGATGGCAGGAGACAGAGAAAGAGAAAACCCAAACCCTATAATTAATAGTCCCAGAGAGATGAGACACAATTGCACGCTTGGAGTGCAATAAATTAATAAATAAATATTCAAAAACCAAGAAAAATCTCTGGGGAATTAAACAAATATGGGGCGCCTGGGTGGCTCAGTTGGTTAAGCGTCTAACTCTCTGTTTTGGCTCAGGTCATGATCTCACAGTTTCATGAGTGTGAGCCCCACATCAGGTTCTGTGCTGACAGCATGGAGCCTGCTTGGGATTCTCTCTCTCTCCCTCTCTCTCTCCCCTGCCCTGCTCATGCTGTTTCTGTCTTAAACTTAAAAAAATATGTGAGGTGGGGGAATCGATAGGTACGTTGGAAGATAGGGTTGAGGAAATTTCTCAGGAGCTGGAACAAGAAGATAGAGATGATACATAGAAGAGAAAAGAAAGGTAGAATCAAATTAGGAATGCCAAAGGGGGATCCAAGGGAATTCCAGAGAAAACCAAGAAAATGGAGGGAAGGAAAATATCAGAGATATAACACAGGAAATTTCCTGAAACCAAAGCATATGAATTTCTAGACTGACGATGTCCTGCTGAGTTCCCAGCACGATGGATGACTCATTCTTTAAAGAAGTCACAAATCTCAGGTGCGTCCTGATATTTTCCCAGTGTGTTTTACTCAGATGTTCATCGCTAAGTGAAGGAGGAAAAGAAAATTCTCTCTCCCTAAATAAAGCTTCCCCCTTAAAAAAATTTCCCATTACAAACAAGAGTGAAAGCCTTTGAATTTTGACGTCATGCTGTGAGGAACTTTAAAGGTAACTCTAGCCAACATCTTCTAGTCCAGAAGCATGAATTTTGTGTCCTTCCCTTCATAAGACAAAAGGTACTAACTGTAGTTTAAAAGGCTATACTGACTTTCAGATTTTTTTTTAAGTTTATTTATTTGGGGAGCGGTGTAGGAGAGGAGCAGAGAGAGAGAGAGAGGGAGAGAGAGAGAATCCCAAGCAGGATCCACCCTGTCAGTACAGAGTCCAACTCGGGTTCCATCTCACAACCTCAAGCTCATGAACTAAGCCAAAATGAACAGTCCGATGCTTAACTGACTGAGCCCACCCAAGCGCCCCCTGACCTTCAGATTCTTAAAGTGCCACTACGTACCCACCGAGCACATTAATAAGTGTTTACCAGAATTCCGTCAGTAACGGCAAAGACAGTGCCTTCACAGATACGCACACAGAGAAGTTTATCACAGTTGACCTGGGGTAAATTTGCCTCGTCATTTTCTACAAGGTAATTTATCGCAATGAACCCGATATGCAAGCAATACGTTGATGCGTGAAAACCTGGGTTTCATTTCTGGGCTTATTTACAACTCACCCTTTCTGCTGGGACCACCAATCACTAAGAAGTTGTTATGGTATTTGCCTTGAATTGGTTAATAGGGTTTTTGTCTCCACCAATAGGAGACCCAGTTTCAGACTAATGGAGCTATAGGTATAAACCTCTGAAGCTTATTGCTAACCTCTTTGCTAATCCCTCCTACCATCTGATCACTCAGTACTATTGTTTTCTGCTTGTTAAAAAGCACATAAAAAGTGGGTTACTTATCATGAATCTGAGGGGAGAACCATTTTAGGACTTTTGGATTCATGTTTCATCGAGGGGAGAAAACGATGACGTTAAATCATCGTAGAATTCTTACAAAGCTTAGTTTTCTGTGACTATTTTCCTTACACAAAATGAAGTTGAAGATCACTGTCTCCAGGGAATCTAAATTCTTTAGATTTTTTTTTTCTTCTAGCAGAATTTTCACAAACATGAACAATTACGTCTGCACCTCCACAGTTTTTCCTTCAGGCTGCCTGAAAGTATCATAAGCATAAAGACGCAGTACATCTTTTTGTTAAAAACACTATGTAGTGATTCTTAGGGTTTCTGTTTAGCGAGAGAGATGCTTTGGTGGTCTGCACACAGAATAGAAAATGAGATTCACTAGGCGTCTTAACACGGGTCCTGAATTTCATCTCTCTGTGTGGTCCTTCTTCAATCAGATAAATCACATCTTGTTCACTCCCAGCTTTATACTAAAGAAAACAATGACTCCCAGACACCTCTTACGTCCCAAGGGCATCAAAATAACAAATGAACACCCAAGGGGACACAAATGAGCTAATAACTCTAGTAGACTCCCCCAAATGTGTGGCGATTTTGAGGTATTGGATAAAAAAATGACTTAATATTAAAACGTGGGTTTCTGATTTATTTTTAAAGACAAAGATGCTACAACAATAAGTTTTCAGATTCTTTTTTTTAAGTCAATTTTTTTTAATGTTTATTTATTTTTGAGAGAGAGAGAGAGTATGAGCGGGGGAGGGGCAGAGAGAGAGGGAGACACAGAATCCGAAGCAGGCTCCGGGCTCTGAGCTGTCAGCACAGAGCCCGATGTGGGGCTTGAACTCACGAGCTGTGCGATCGTGACCTGAGCTGAAGTCGGACACTCAACCGGCTGAGCCACCCAGGTGCCCCAAGTTAATTTTCTTTTTTTTGTAATCTCTACACCCAACGTGGGGCTCAAACTCACAACCCTGAGATCAAGAGGCTCATGCTCTACTGGCTGAGCTAACCAGGTGCCCCCAGAGTGTTTCAAAATTGCTCTGTGAAGGAATCTTCTGGCATCTGGCCTTAATCTGAAATATATACTCTTGAACAATAAGATGAAGGAAAAGAAGCTTTAAAATTCTCTTACACGCTCATCTCTTCGGCAGACCCTCTTACAGGATGTACCTGCCCCGCCTACAACAGAAAGCTGGGCAGGTCCCATCTGTGTTCTGCACGTACAGACTCTATTCGGAGTCGCAAAGGAAAACAAACTCCTTTCGATTGATCATTTCTTTGTTCTGCTCGTAAAAGAGTTACCCCAGGTCATAGTTGGGCTCATGAAATTCATATAAGGAGAAGATTTTCAGAACCCAACACCTGAGTGTTTGTTTGGGGAAGGAAATTACACCTGTCGGAACGGAACGAGTGTGGACCGACGGTGCAGCTTGGGGCCAGCCACGCGAGTGACATTTCTAATCTGCTTTGCGCCTTAACACCCAGATGGAGAGGGAGAGAGAGGAGGGAGACCGGCTGTCTGTGACCAGATTCATTAAAGAGTTGGGGCCAGGATGGGTCGGACAAGAGACGGGGCCGCTCCGGCTTGGAAGGCTACGTTTCCCAGCAGGACACTATATTCCAGCACCTGCAGACAGCTCGCTTCTGCTAGGATCACTCTGTACCGTTCTCTTTCTTCAGCAATCAACATGTTTATTTAGAAAAGCTGACTGCCTGGAAAGCCAGGTTGGAGGCGTCTGGGAGGCCACAGGTAGGGAAAGATGTACCCTACCTCTCTATCTGCTTCTCCCAGCCTGATGTTGGGTTTGGAGCCAGGAGCCCTGCCAACTGAGGACCCAGTGGGTGGAGGGAGTCCTCCATTGCCCAGCCCCATCCAGGGACACGGGTGGAGCTCTCCCTGCACCTAGCTAAGGGCCCCTAGAGGTCAAGGACCTCCCTTCTCTGTTGGAGTGGGGGTGGGCATAAGCTTATAAATCGCTGTGTGGGGGGAGAGGGTGTTTACCTGGTCTCCAGCCCCTCCCTCACTCCCTCTTTCCCTTCTAAGCTCCCTGAAGAGTTGGAAAATCCAAAACGTTTCCTCTGTGCTCTATCTCATCTTGGTTTGACAGAAATTCTGTGTCTCGAAGGGCCTCCCCTTCCTGTCACAACTTTACCGAGCCCCCTCCACGTGCCAGGCTCTGTACAGCTGCCTAAGATACAACGGCAAACAAAATAGGCAAAGATCCCCACCCTGTATGACTTACTCCCCCTCATAGAGAAGAACAGACCTGAACATTAGGTACAACCACTAAGTATATCATTTAGCATGCCAGGGGTATTGAGTGCTATGAAGGTAAAACTAAGGCAAGGTGGGGGACATGGGAGGGCAAAGATGGAAGAAGGGGGTGAGGAATGGTAAGGCCGTCAGGCTCCATCTCCTTGAGAAAAGAATCTGAGCCATGTGGATATCTGGGGAAAGGGTATCCAGGTAGAGGAAACAGTCAGTGCAAAGGCCTTGAGGGTGCCCGGTGGATGTCAAGAGCAGGGTGGAGGAGTGTAGAGCGTTGGCAAGTTCAGAGCAGAGAGGCCTCGAAGGCCCCCGTGAGACTCGGGCATTTACTCCCAAGGGATATGGAGGCCATCAAAGGCTCTGAGCAGGAGTGAGTTGATTTAAGCACGACGGTCTGGCTGCCGAGCCGAGACGTAACAGTAGTGAGTCAGGGACTGGAGCCAACTGTAGGCGTCAGGCAGGGAAGGTGGGAGCTGTGGAGGTGGTGGTGTGAAAGAAAGGAGGAGTCCACAAGTCATGGGAGGGAGGCAGCTACTATTAGCTGGAGTGGGAAGGCTGGGGGTGAAGCAGGATTTGGGGGGAGATGAGAATCAGGGTTCCCTTGTGGACATCTTGCGTTCCCACTTGAATGTCAGGAGCCTAATTAACTTTATTCTTGCCACCCCCCGCCCCCGCCACGCCCCGTTCTGCCACAATACCAATTCTTCTCAAAACCGAATGGACCTCAAAGGAGACACACCGGCTAGAAAACCCAGAAGACAACATTTCAGGACCCTTGCTTGCGACCCAAATCGGTCCCTGGAGGCTGAAGGAGATCCTGCCCTCAAAGCCTTTTAATTGCCGCACTAGAGACTGAATGGCCGCCTTGTTCAGCACCAAAGCTACGTCTGGTCCAGCGAGGAATTGGTGAACCAAGCAGAAAATTCCAGGGCACAGGCTATTACAGGCTCCAATTTGGAAGCTTCTTCTCCCACAGCCTGACAGAGCAAGCCGGGCCACAGGCTGCCATGTTTGTGGTTCCAGCCCTGGTGTGGCTGAGCTCGAACAGCTGGGTCCTGCGGAGGGGGCAGAGAGAGGAGGGGGAGAGAGACCCCAGTGCAGGCCAGGAAGAGGCCCCTGGCTGTCACGGCTGGCACTGGCCTGGACCCTGCATCTCCAACCGAGCTGTCCTTGCCGAGCTTCAAGCCCCCTCCCTAGGAAGCATCCTGGTCTCAGAGCCAACGGGCCACAGTTTACAGGTAAGGACGGCTACCAGATGTTGCCAAGGGGGTTATATTGTCTTTAGATAAAGGAAATAACCTTCTCCAGAAAGGAGCATGGATGTTTTCCTTCAAGTCCTGCAAACACGTCTCAAGGTGGCCAGATTTAGGTATATCTAGTATCTTCTGTACTCAGAAACTCCTGCCAACTGACAAGATTTCACAGAGTACTAGGTTTTTCCTGTGGTGAGTATCTGTTGAGCTAAGGCCGAGTTGAGCACCCAGCTCCGTCACTTCCTGGCCGTAGGACCTTGAGCAAGTTACGTAATCATTCCATGCCTCAGTTTGCTCATTTGTAAAGTGGGGATAATAACACACAGTAATGAGGTAATACATGTGAAGTGCATAGCGCAGCATCTGGTGGAAAGGAAGCGCTCAGTAAATGATTTATATTCACCTTCTGACGATACTATGGTTGGATCTCTGTCAGGTAGTTCAGAACTCTTTGAAAATCCTTTTATCTGAAGCATCTCAATTTGCCTGTGAGATCATCTGTCTTTGAAACTCTTTCTCACAGGGTTTCTCCTACACAGTAAGTGCTCCATGATGTCTATTTAGAGGAATTTGAATACAATTGTGTGGCCCAGCGTGAGGACATTGGCCCTGCCCTATACTGGCTGTGTGACCCTGGGCAAGTCGCACAACATTTCTGAAACCCCAGTGCCTGGACCCTATTCAGATGGGAGTGACGGACCATCTCACTGGGTTGTCACAATGAAAAGAGATAGCAAATGCCAAGGGCTTTGAATAAATGCCCAAGTGACTTGTGTTCTTAAACTGCTTTTATTGAATTGAATTATGAGATGGAGTTATTGAATTTTTATTTCTATTGCTGTTGTTGCCTTATTGTTGATAAAATGGCAGAGCCTGAGACAGGGGTCGATTGGTTTTTGAGTGATGCCCAATTTGTTGCCTGGGATCTCAGTAATTATTTACAAGTTTGGTAACTAGTTCTCCTTGACTGATTGATTGCTTCACTCAGTAAATATGTATTGAACATTTGCTCTGAACCAGGCCCCGTTCCAGGCCGTGAATAGGCCACCACGATTCTCTCCGGGAACTTGCATTCCCTGTAGCTGAGGCAGGCAGGAAACAATTTCAGATGGTGATAAGAGCCATGATGAAAATGAAACACAGAAAGCAAGCAGGTTGAGGGAGGCTGGGCTGGTCAGGGAAGGCCTCTCCCAGGAAGTGACATCTTTAAGACCCGAGGATGGGCAGGAGCCGGCCTTGAGAAAAGAAGGATAAAGGATGGGTATGCGTACATGGAGGGGTGGATGGGGTGGCCCAGATGGGGGAGCACCCACAGCAAAGACCCTGGGGGGGAGGAACCTGGCAGGGTGACAACCCAGAGAGATGCCCGTGTGGCTGGAGAACAAAGGGCAGAGCGCATTAGAGAGATGGACTGGACACGTCCTATGGGACCTCAAGGGCGGTTGTAGGGAATTTGGATTTTATTTTCACGTGATAGGGGGCCACCGGAGGGTTGCAACTCTTCCCCCCAGGTATGGTATGGACCGCTCTCCCACCTTCTCCGGGTCCCAAAAGCCCCTTTCAGCGACGCTTTCCCTGACTACCCTACCTAAAGTTGCAGTCCCACCATTTGAAGCTCTGGACTGAGGTCAGCTGCTCACCGCGCTGCATGGTTCTCCTTCTCTGTGTCATTTTTCTCCACAGCACTTCTTATCCTCCACCACAGTCTATGTTTTACTCTTTAATTTCGGGGGTCATCCCCTCCCTGACAAGCACGAGACGTCTAGCAAGGTCAAGAATTGCTAGAACAGTGCTGGCCCAGAGGAAGTGTGCAAATATTTGTCAGATGAAACCTGAATAAAGTGACAAGCCGTAGATTATGCTTTTACAAGGTCCCTCTGGCTGCCTCGTGGAAGGAGGACTGGGGGACACAGGGAGCCTAGTGAGGCGACTTCCAAAGCCCCCTGGGATGAGGATGGTGAGGGGTGGTCTGGTTTAACATTATCCTGCACGCAGGACCCAGCGCTAACAACTGGGTTGTGGGTTTGGGTAATGAGTTCTCGCTCCAGGATTTTGATTTGAGCGACGGTGGCCATTTCTTGAGACTGAGAAGGCTGGGGAGAAGAGGACGGGGGAGGGGACAATTCGACGGGGGAATCAGCTGAAGGGATCTCTGTAAGATAGCTAAGAGTGCGTTGTCCATGGTAAAAGGTTTTGACGCAAAAAAAGTACTTAAAGCAATGGAGAAACTGTCAGGTGGACAAATGCGTGTTGCACAAGCATCATGCAATTTTAGGTTCAGGAAAAAAAAAAAATCCAAAACCTAGATTGAAATAAGTTTGGGTAAATAAGCTTGACACTTTGATTACATTTGAGTATCAAGCATCAAATAATAATGTTAGCCAAAATGCCTAAAGTTATAAGTCACAGGAAGTGCTTACAAATTTTTTTAATGTTGGGGCGCCTGGGTGGCTCAGTCAGTTGAGCGTCCGACTTCGGCTCAGGTCATGATCTCGCAGTTTGTGACTTCGAGCCCCGCATTGGGCTCTGTGCTGACAGCTCAGAGCCTGGAGCCTGCCTCGGATTCTGTGTTTCCCTCTTTCTCTGCCCCTCCCCCACTCATGCTCTGTCTGTCTCTCTCAAAAATAAATAAACATTAAAAAAAATTAAAAAAATTTTTTTTTTAATTAAAAACAATTTTTTAAAAAATTTTTTTAACGTTTATTTATTTTTGAGACAGGGAGAGACAGCATGAACGGGGGAGGGTCAGAGAGAGACGGAGACACAGAATCTGAAACAGGCTCCAGGCTCTGAACTGTCAGCACAGAGCCTGACGCGGGGCTCGAACTCACGGACCGCGAGATCATGACCTGAGCCGAAGTCGGATGCTTAACCGACTGAGCCACCCAGGCGCCCCTAAAAACAATTTTTTTCATGTTTAGTTATTTTTGAGAGAGCGAGAGAGCACCAATGAGTGAGGGAGCAGGGAGGGGCAGAGAGAGAGAGAGAGAGACACAGAATGCAAGGCAGGCTCCAGGCTCTGAGCTGTCAGCACAGAGCCCTACGCAGGGCTCCAACCCACATTCTGTGAGATCATGACCTGAGCCGAAGGCGGACGCTTAACCGACTGAGACACCCAGACGCCCCTTGGGAAATACTTTAAAATAAACTTCAAAGGCATTTAAAATAAAGTTAGGGAATGACAACGTGGGAGGTGTCCTATTTATAGATTTTTTTTTGGCCTTTCCTTTACAGAGACAATTACAAATAACCTTTAATATTTTAGGAGGTAGGCACCACCCCAGAATAAGTGTTATTTCCCAGAATGCTGCTCTCACTATTTTTTTTTTAATGTTTTTATTTTGAGAGAGAGTGCACAAGCAAGAGAGAGGCAGGGGTGTGGGGGACAGAGGATCCGAGGCAGGCTCCGCGCTGACAACAGAGAGCCCGATGCGGGGCCCAAACTCATGAACCATGAGATGGTGACCTGAGCCAAAGGCAGATGCTCAATGAACTCAGCCACCCAGGGGCCCCTCAGTTGTTTTTTTAAGTAAGCCCTAGCCTGTATGTGGGGCTTGAACTCATGACCCCGAGATCAAGATTCGCATGCTCTGCCACCAACTGAGCCAGCCAGGTCCCCTGCTCTTGGTTTTTTGGAGGAAGCCCACTGAGCTTTTTAGGCCACCCCCACATTTCCCAGAGACCATTTCAACCCAAGTCACCCTTTGCCCCAAGAGCTTCATGCACCTGCCTGCAGTGCTGCTGCCTTTTTGTTGTTTGGTGTTCAAACGACACCACGGACGCTGCAGATCTTTTTATGATGAGATTTTGCGGGAACTATAAAGCTCAGGAGTGGTTTCAGGAGCAAAGATAACAACGCCCAAGCCTGTGAAGAAAGGGATTAAGCCAAGCTATGACACTGGCTAACCTAGATGGGCTTCTAGAAAGCAGGTTGCTTTTTGGAAAATGGAAGCTGCAGCATCATAGCAGTTTCAGCCCCTTCCTTCTTTACGGGGACGTCATCTAAGCACTAGTCCCGCCTGAAGATGTTCCTGCCCCCACGGAAATGATTTGCTGACGGCTCATGTTTTCCCATGCAGAGCTGTGCTTTGCGAACACTGTGTGTTCAGATGCTGGGTAACAGATATGCGTGAAGCCTCGCCTTGGAGAGAAATTGCTGCAGACAAGTGCGGGCAGGGCTGTAACCAGGTGGCCGTGTCGGGAACTCCCGGGGTGTGTTTAGTATTCTGTGTGCGTGGAGGCTTTGAGGGCCCAGCCAGGGCTGCCTCCGGGATTGGGATGCAGCTTGCGGGGCACGTGCACTCCGAATCTCACAGACTGCTCGGAGGAGGTTTGTAGTTAGAACATCAGCTGCTCCTGCAGGTAAATCCTCATTTAATTCCATCTCCAATCGCCGAGCTGGAGGATGTTCCCGTTTCTCTGTTCTTTGTTCCGTGGCAGCAGATTTGCTGATAATGCGTCGTCTGGTGGGGAAAATGATTGCTGTTTGGGTATATCAAAGATGGTCCTGTTCTTTCGGTGGGTTTAGGCTGTGCCATGCTGCCTCCTTGCCTCATCACCCCTCCCCCCCCCCCCCCCCCCCCCCCCACCAACCCCTGTTAATTGACCACAGTTCAGCAAAGCCAACATGGAATAGCCACCCAGGTCTGAAACCAGGCTCTGCCTCAGTCGCTCTGTATGACCGTCTGCCAGAGCCTCAGCATCCCATCCAGGCAATGAAGAAGGTCAAGAGTACCATCGTCTCCACCTCTGTTACACGGTGATGATGCTCTGCCTGTCATGGGTGACACAGGGTTCTCTGTGCCCACTGTCCAAGACCCCGATTCCAAGGACCTTATCTGGGGGCAGTACCAGCCCCCCAATCGTGAACTCTGACCGAGGCAAATGGGCACACCCTCATCCTCCCACATTCCTTGAGGACGCATATCTGTCCACACCTGCCCGGAACAAATGCGGGGAAAATGAAAATGTCAATTAAATGGTTGCCATGGCAACACAATCTCATGTTTGCTGCTACATTTTCAGTGTTGTGATTTTTTTTTTCCTATTGAGCTGATTGAATTCCTGAGTTGCTGCCTGCTTCCCCAACTCTGTCACCCTTTCCAAACACACACTTACACACACATCCACACATGCACACATTCACAAATACACATAATACACGCAGATGACGTTGTCTTTAAAGGACTGAGCTGAAAGCCGGAAGAATGCTTTTGGAGCAAGAGGGCACATTTTTGTGATTTTTCTGTGCCTGTTTGGGGTAGTTCAATGAGATAGAGTTTTCAGCCCAAGAACAGAAAACTCTGCCATGAATTCCTTTTTTGACCATGTATGAATTCAACTTTTGGAGCGGGAGCCTTAGCTCTTTATCAAGAAAAAAAAGAATGCTCTTAGCCCCACCAGGGGACTCTGATGAAGACTGGTAAGATAATGTCTGCAGCTTTCGTGTCCCCCTCACCCCCCGCAGGACTCACCTGTGCACCCGTCCAGGCTCTGGCGTCCAGAGCCACCTGTGTGAGGAGCAAGGGCCTGGGTTGGAATGGAGTTTTCTTGGCCACAATACTCTGAGCAGGTCACTTACTCCTTCGGTTAGGACAAAACGGGCTGAGTAGTGCCCCCTCATTGAGCTGTTCTGAGAATTTCATGAAAGGCCAGAGAAAACGCTGGCATGTAGTAAGCACCCAATAGATGATAGTTCTTATTATAGTCATGTTGGTTATTTCAGAAGATCCACAAAGGAAAATTGTGCTGTCAGCTTGTCATATATCTAGCTGCAAGATTCGTGCTCCCAGTTGCCACACCAGTGTTTTGGCTGCTTTTTGGAACGCGTTCCAGCTTCCTCTTTCATGACGAGCCGGGATACAGTAAAACACACTTTCGAGTCTTCCCCCTCCCTGTGGATAAAGGGGTTGATTTGATTTTGATATTTTTTTTTTTTAAAGTTTATTTATTTTTGGGACAGAGAGAGACAGAGCATGAACGGGGGAGGGGCAGAGAGAGAGGGAAACACAGAATCGGAAACAGGCTCCAGGCTCTGAGCCATCAGCCCAGAGCCCGACGCGGGGCTCGAACTCACGGACCGCGAGATCGTGACCTGGCTGAAGTCGGACGCTTAACCGACTGCGCCACCCAGGCGCCCCTGATTTTGATATTTTTAAATTGTGTGGGTTTTCTTGTGTTTGGTTTTTAAAAATTTTTTCAATGTTTACTATTTGATTGTGATATTTTTAAATTGCGTGGGGTTTTTTGTTTTTGTTTTGTTTTTTAGATTTTTTTTTTTTCAACGTTTATTTATTTTTGGGACAGAGAGAGACAGAGCATGAACGGGGGAGGGTCACAGAGAGAGGGAGACACAGAATCGGAAACAGGCTCCAGGCTCTGAGCCATCAGCCCAGAGCCCGACGCGGGGCTCGAACTCACAGACAGCGAGATCGTGACCTGGCTGAAGTCGGACGCCCAACCGACTGCGCCACCCAGGCGCCCCATGTTTTTTAGATTTTTTTGAAATGTTTATTTATTTTTGAGAGCCTGAGCGGGGGAGGAGCAGAGAGAGAGGGAGACACGGCATCCAAGGCAGGCTCCAGACTCTGGGCTGTCAGCACGGAGCCCGACATGGGGCTCGAACCCACAAACGGTGAGATCATGACCTGGGTCGAAGTCGGACGCTTCACTGACTGAGCCACCCGGGCACCCCTCGTTTTGTTCTTAAAAGAAGATTTTTTTTTTTTCCCTCTGTTGCCAAAACCTTCTGATGACGAAATGGCCTATCACCTACTCAGATACTGGTGCTGAAGTGCCTTGAGGGAAAAGGCAGCATTCTCCCATGACTGTGGCTAGAACAAAAGAGGGCATCTTCCTCTCTCTTACTCATGGGGCGGAGGGGCCCTGCAGGGATCCAGTCAGTCTTGGCAAAGAGGAAAGGAAAGAGGGCGCTTTTGTTGTTGTTGTTGCTTTTTTTATCCTCCTGAGCTTTGCTATCACAGGCAGGTATCTCCCACTCTTTCCTAGATGGACTTCCCTGGGGAAGAACAGGTGGCCTGGTAATAGCAGAAGGCCTGAATATTGCTAATTATCCGCTGCTTCTGCGGAGCCTAGTGGCTTCGAGAGATGCCAATAGGTAACAGCCGGTCGAGGGTACCACCTGGTGTTCTGATTTCACGGAGATTCCAGGATTTTATCTCTTGAAAAAAAAAAAAAGAGATCAAGGTGAATGTTTTACTGAATAACGAATGAATTGTATAATGTGTATAACCTTTGTTTCATTCATTCATTCATTCATTCATATGTTGTTTAAACTGTCAGGGAGTGCAGTTTGCTCAGGGACAAACTAAACTGATGTTTCCCGGGGCACCTGGGTGGCTCAATCCGTTGAGTGTCCAACTTTTGATTTCAGCTAAGGTCATGATCTCAGGGTTGGCAAGATGGAGCCCAGCACTGGGTTCTGCACTGACAGAGAGAAACCTGCTTGGGATTCCCTGTCTCCCTCTCTCTCTGCCCCTCCCCCCTCAAAATAAATAAATTAACACGATAAACTGATGTTTCCTGGGCATAGAACAATTGAAACGAGGAGAGCTCCACTGGGAAACAACACTAAAAGATTAGTTTAACAGATGGTAACCTTTAGCGATTTTTTTAATCAGACAGTATATTCAATAACGTGTTTATAAGCCACAGTGCGCGTATGACTCGAAAGTAAAGTGATAACTGCTTTCCTAATCGTTAAACTAAGTATGTGCCATGAGTATGAAACCACTTGAAAAATTGTTAGTGAAAGGGGCACTTGGCTGGCTCAGTCGGAAGAGCATGGAACTCTTGATCTCGGGGTCGTGAGTTTGAGCCCCACGTCGGGTGTAGAGATTACTAAAAAAAAAAAATACACTTAAAAAAAGGAATTAAAATTGTCATTGAAGGTGTCTAGTTCTGTCCCCAATTTCCCTTGAAGAAGGGTGGCCATAAATTCCTTCTCAGTGATTTTGGAGCCCCTCCCCCTTCCGGGTATCTCCAGAATGAGGAACTCACCAGAGCCAGGGGTCGGGGCTCTGCACCTTCTATGTCACCATTTCTGATGCTGGCATTGTAACTGTTCCAGCCTTTGGGTCCCCCAGGGGGATCCGTGGGGGCTGCTTCCAGGTGGAGCTGGCTTGGGGTGGGGAGCCTGTTACGAGGCTGGAAGTTTCTCCCTGAGGTTCAGCTCTGCCTGGTTGTTGCCTTAGCAGGTGCACGGTCTTCCTCCCCAGCTCAGGGAATCCCCTAGGGTGCTTGGCCCCAGCATCCCCAGAGTGCTCTGACTAAGCTGTCCATGTTCAGGAATTAGGGAGGGGTCCTGGTGGAGTTGATAGGGAGGCCAAAGGCCCCCAAACTTCCCTGTGGCACCACTGCTACCTGTCGCCACTCCCTCTCGCACAGGTGGGAAGGGGAGCCATGGTACCCTCCCCCATTCTGGGCCTCTGGGCTTATACATATATTTTTGAGATGTTATTTTATTTTCTGAAGTTTATTTATTTATTTTGAGAGAGACAGAGACAGCACAAGTGAGTGAGGGGCACATAGAGAGGGAGAGATAGAATCCCAAGCAGGCTCTGTGCTGTCAGCACAGAGCCCTACACAGGGCTCGAGCCCACAAAGCTGTGAGATCATCACCTGAGCTGAAACCAAGAGTCAGACGCTCAACTGACTGAACCACCCAGGTGCCCCTAAGATCTTATTTTTAAGCAATCTCTACACCCAATGTGGGGCTTGAACCCACAACCCCGAGATCGAGAGTCACGTGTTCCACCAACTGAGCCAGCCATGCTCCCCTGGGCTTATGTTTTTGTAAAAAAAGAAGAGAAAAGCCACCCCAAGAGGATTCTGCCAAAGTCCCTCTTTAAAAATACCTTCCCTGGGGTACTTGGGTGGCTCAGTCGGCTGAGTGTCTGACTTCTGATTTCGGCTCAAGTCATGATCTCAGGGTGGTGGGATTGAGCCCTGCGTTGGGGCTGCTCTGTGCTGAGTGTGGAGCCTGCTTAGGATTCTCCCTCTCTCTCCCTCTGCCTTTCTCCCCTGCTTGCGGGGGCACGTGGTCTCACTCTCTCTCTTTCTAAAAAAAAAAATTAAATAAAAATACTTTTCCATAAGCATGAAAAGGGGAATCCTAAGGAAGAGGCTTAGGAGAAGGGGTGATAGCAGAGGATTTGTCTTTACCCAGAGCCTTCTCTTTTTAAAAGGGAAGCATCTGACTACTGCAATTCGTTGTAGTTTTAAAGTCTCTGTGGTGGGGGGCCTGGATGGCGCTGTTGGTTGAGGGTCTGACTCTTGATCTCGGCTCAGGTCGTGATCTCACGGTTCAGGAAATCGAGCCCCGCATCAGGCTCTGCGCTGTCAACACGGAGCCTGCTTGGGATTCTATCTTTCTCCCTCTCCCTCTGCCCCTCCCTCTCTCTCTCTCTCTCTCTCAAAATTAAAGAATAAATTGGGGCGCCTGGGTGGCTCAGTCAGTTAAGCGTCTGATTTTGGCTCAGGTCATGGGTCATGAGTTCGAGCCCCACATCGGGCTCTGTGCTGACAGCTGGAGCCTGGAGCCTGTTTTCGAATGCTGTGTCTCTGTCTCTCTCTGCCCCTCCCCCGTGCACGCTGTGTCTCTCTTTCTCTCAAAAATAAATAAATGTAAAAAAAAATCTTCAAAATAAAAGAATAAGTTAAAATCTCTGCGGCAAGACAGCTCCAAAGGGTCTTGCTACCTGCAATGGGTGTGTGGGAATGTGGGCATTCTGGAAGGACGAAAATGAGCCATTCAGTAAATTATCCCGCCACAAATGTTTCTATTTAATTCCTCTTGTACCCCATCCCCCAGCAAAAAAGGGGAAATCATGAGGATCTAGTTTAGAGTAGTGCAGCTGGCTCTGGAGTGCAGATGACTCAGGGTCCCCTGGTCAACCACACGGAGGGCAGCCCCAGAGGAAGGTCTTGCCCTCATGCATCAGCATCACCCGGGAGCCTGTCAGAGATGCACACTCTCAAGCCCCACTGAATCTTAAGCTGCACTTTAACAACATCCCAGGTGGTTCAAGGGTAATTGGAGAAGCACCCCTCGGGGTGGGGGGGGGGGTTGCTGTCACCTGAGGAGGCTGCCTACAGCCAAGCCCTGCGGGGACACTTGGAGAAGGCCCCATGTGGGGTGAGCGGGGCTCAGCCTGCCTGGCGCGCGCAGATGCGGTTCTGACCATAGCACCAAGCCTGGTGGGAGACAGGCTCGCCTGCTGCTCACCCGAAAGGGACCCTCAGCTCTGCTCATCACTCAGGCCTCTGTTCTAGTTCATGGTTTCAGCCTGACATTGTGTAATCCTGGACTTGCGAGGCTCAAGTGTGGCGTAAGTCACCAGGGCTGGTGAATTTCCGACTCTGGTGACACTTTATTTTTTTTTTTTTTTTAATTTTTTTTTTTTTTCCAACGTTTATTTATTTTTGGGACAGAGAGAGACAGAGCATGAACGGGGAAGGGGCAGAGAGAGAGGGAGACACAGAATCGGAAACAGGCTCCAGGCTCTGAGCCATCAGCCCAGAGCCTGATGCGGGGCTCGAACTCACAGACAGCGAGATCGTGACCTGGCTGAAGTCGGACGCTTAACCGACTGCGCCACCCAGGCGCCCCTCTGGTGACACTTTAATTGGAGACAACCCTCTTCTTTTGTTAGCAAGGTGACTATCTCCTGTTTAAACGGTGCCCTCAAAGACTTGGAGGGAAAATGAGGCTGACCTCACAGTAATAGCAGCTTTGGTGGCTTCTTTAAATGTATCTATGTCCTGGGAAAGCCCACAGCATTCCAATTACCCAAAGCCCTAGGGATGTTGGGATCAATTTTTTTCCTCCCCCCAAAATAAATATTCCTCTGGCTTTTAGTTGCAACCACTTTTTTATACAGCAAGCATTTCCTACACAGGAAGCATCTGACTGTTCTCACTGCAACCCTCTGGGGATGCAGGATTGTTACTATTACCATTTCCCAGAGGGGAAATCAGAGTCAGAGAGGTAAAGTAATTTTCACAAGGTCACACAGCAAACTAAGTGGTAGGGTAGGGACCCTAACCCAGATCTGTGTGACTCCAAAACTAGGGCTCTCTGTCTACCTGGGCTATACCTGAACTTTCAAAGACACAATTTCTACCATTGGTGCAGGCTGTTGACTATTTTCTGTTGGGTGAAGAAGAAAAGCTGGAATGTTCTTCTGGATGATCTTTGTCATTCTTCCCCTGCTTCTCCCAGGCAGGAACTTCCAGGGACTTCTATTGTTCCTCACCTTCTCTTCCCGAATGACCTGCCCCTGAGATGTGACACCTCTGCTCTTACAGTCCCTGCCAGGAGCTGAGCTGGGGAAGTTTGCCCGCCAGGGAGAGTGGCCAGCAGGGTGAGCGTCTATGGCCAAGTAGCCATTCTGCCTGAGGGCCTCCCGGGGACAGGTGCACACTGCAGCTCCCAGGATCACCCTGTGTGCTGCTCCTTTGACACTGGGAGAGAGGCTGGGGCATTTCTTTGAGGGCTCTGGCCTTGGGAAGGGAACAGATTTGGGTTCAGGTGCTGCTTACTCAGAGTGGCATGACGACTTTTGTGAGTCCCAGGCACTTTTGCCTTTGTGGTTCCCTTACTCCACTAAAAAGAAAAATCTGGGGGCGCCTGGGTGGCTCAGTGGGTTGGGTGTCTGACTTTGGCTCAGGTCATGATGTCATGGTTTGTGGGTTCAAGCCCTGCATTGGGGTCTGTGCTGACAGCTCAGAGCCTGGATCTGCTTCGGATTCTGTGGCTCCCTCTCCCTGCCCCTCCCCTGCTCATGCTCTATCTCTCTCTCTCTCACTCAAAAATAAATTTCAGAAAACATTAAAAAAGAAAAGAAAAATGTAAAAATATATCTGCTACTACATTGACGTAAAGATGAATATATTAATGTTATATATGAAAACATTTTCATTATCCTGAAAGTTTATTTTTTCCTTCTCATTTTTCACTGAAATTAAAATATTTTCATGGGCCGCCTAAAAGTCCCGCGGGCCCTGAGCATGGTGCCCACTGCTCCTAGTGGATAAGTCGGCCTTGGGCTTACTAGGTTTGTGGTGACCTTGAGCAAGCCGTTTGACTTTCCTAAGTCTCGGTTTCCTCATCCATAAAATGGGTGTAGCGACAGTGCTTTAATCCATAGCGAGGAGCTTGCGTGGAGCTTGCCCTATGGCACCTGGCATCTGGTTAGTGCTCAGAGGTGCTTGCTGTGGAGGGGTGCTGAGTAACTACCCTGGGGAGGGGCCTGTTCCGCAGGCATTTGCTAAAAGGTCACTGTGGGTAAGGGTTGATGCCGTCCGCCCTGCTTCCCACTCCTGCATCACCAAGTATTAGGGCCGGAAGGGTCGGCAGAGCCTGCCCTCCACCTAGACCCACGAAGAGGCTGGATCTGTCCGGGCAGAGCTGGGACAAGAACCCAGGCTTGGACCCCAGCCCAGAGGCACCGGGCCCCACCCGAGGCTGTCTGTTCAGGGTGCCACCCTCAGGTAGACAATGACTAGCACATCTTCTTGGCAGAGACACGGAGAAGGCTTTGCCACAAACCTCCCTCCCGCCGCCCACGATGCCTCCTTGGCCATTGCCCCGCTCACTCCATCTCCTCGTGGCCACGTCTGCACGTGGGCTGCCTTGTGCGGTGCCCAGCGAGGGCCTGGCCTTTCGAGATGGCGCAGCCCCGGGACGGATCCCTGGCTCTAGCACGGAGCTGCTGGGCAGGTCGCTTCGTGTCAGCTTCCTCACCGGGGAGAGGGACATGGCCACGCTTCCTACGTCACAGGGCAATTGCGAAGGTGACATGAGATGATGCAGGTAAAGCACTTGCTCAGTGACAGGCTTATGTGGGGAATCCGTCACGAGGATGAAAGTAATGGGGAGACGGCAGGGACAGGAAGCTGCTTTCTCCTCCATTCTCCTTCAGAGTCTGCTCACAGGAAAGCCCCTGAGGGGTCCGTGGGCAAAGCGGTCGGCCCCACTGCTTGCCAGTAGTGTGACATCGGGCAAGTACTTCACCTTTTTGTGCCTCAGTTTCCTTACCTGAAAAATGAGATATTCCTAGAGTTTACCTTGAGAGGTTATTAGGAGGGATAAATGAGTTAACACATCTAAGATGCTTACATTGCTACCTGGGATCTAGTGAGTGCCCAGTAGATGGTAGGTATTTTTTTTCTTGGTACACAAGCCACTGAGGCTTTAGCCTTTTAGCTAAGGCCTGAAGGCTTTAGCATTCAGGATGGAACTTTCTAGAACTTACATGAAGTTTTCCAGGAGTGGGAGTTTCCAGTTTCTTCCTCTCTAAAGTGTAAGAGACATGTTCTGTGTCCACAGGAAGGTTCGTAGCTCAGGGAATATAGGGGATCCAACCATGGTGAACTCCAGGAACTTTGAGCGAAGGGGGAAGGAAGGGAAGGGACAATAGGTTTTGAGTATCTCCTCCGTGTCAGGCACTGGGTGGCTCTTGGGTTCTGCTCTAGATTTGTGGATATGGCCCCATGAGAGGTGAGTGGCCCAGGAGACCGTCAGCCAGGCTCTCTGGCTTTAGCACTTGCTATGTCTTCACTGTGGGTAGTGTCCTCAGGCTTAGAGCCAGCTGGACACCAAGATGTGGCCCGTGGCCACTGCCCTAGGGAAGCTCCTGTCTCCCAAGGGTACCAAAATCAGACCCTGAGCCTGTTGACATTAGACCAACCATCCATAGGCTGTTCTCAGTTCTGCTTCCTTATAGATTTTCTCTCGTGGACTCCCTTTCTTCTGATGTGGACCCCGAATGACAGACAATGTGCTCTCTGTATAGTGCTTTCCCGAAGACACTTTTGTTACCCGGAGTCCTTATTGGCTGCCGCCATAAAATATTAATACCTAACTGAGCGTGTGAGCTCCCGAGCCTTCCAGACGCAGGGTCTGGTTTCACAGCCCTGAGGCGGCAGCTGCAGGCAGGGTCAGCAGGAAGCCCCGGGGCCCCAGCGCCTCAGTGGGCCACTGTGAGGAACAGCCCCAGCCCAACACTCCTGCTCAACAGCCACATTCTAGAAATCTGAGGTCAAGGAGCATAACGACAACCGTGAGAGGTATGTACCGTGGTGGATGGAGCGTGATAAAGAATCTGACTTCTGGAATCTGAACTGAATTGTGCTAGCTGTCTCTGTGACTGTCAGCAGAACAAACTGGTTGCTTCCTGTTTAATGACCGAATCAAAGCACACACGCACACGCACACACACACAGAGGTGGTGGTCAGATGCAATTTTCTTACATGCATTCTTTTCCCTAACCCAAGATTTCTCCTCCTCCTCCTCCTCCCCCTCTTCCTCCTCCTCTTCCTCCTCTTCTTCTTTTATTCATTTTTTTGAGAGAGGGAGAGAGAGAATCCCAAATCCCAAGCAGGCTCTGTGCTGTCAGCTCAGTGCCTGATGCGGGACTCAAACTCACGAATCACGAGATCATGACAAGAGCAGAAATCAAGAGTCGGATGCTCAACCAACCCATTGAGCCACCCAGGCACCCCTCCCCTACACCAAGACTTCTTAATGTGGAGTCTGTGAGCTTCCTTCCAGAAATTCAATGCAAAAAAAAATTGCATAGATTTTTTTCTGGAGAGAGGTGTCTTATTTTTCCTTAGATTCTCCAAGGGGTTGAGGGTTCCTACCCAAAATTTTAAAACGCTAGCAGTTCCACTTTTAGGAATACCTACGACTACTTGTGAGAGCAAAGATCCATCCAGGAGGACATTCCTTTTGGAAGCATTGTAATCTAAAAGATTAGAAATAGCTCAATTATCCATCAACAGAGACTGGTTAAGTCAACTGGGTCCATTCACCCTTTGAAAGATACACAGCCTTTGGGGGACAAGTCTCTGTGCGATGTAAAGGGCTCTCCAAGAGGGTTAGGTAAGAAAAGCAAAGTATGCGTGCTTTTTTTCCTGCACGCAGAGTGATATGTGTGCTGTGCTAACATCTGTGGGAGCTTATGTATGGGGTCTATCTCTGGCAAGGATCTGCCAGCCACTGGTTGCCATGATTGTCTCAGAGGGGGCAGATCGGGGGACAGAGGTCAGGGGTGAGGGGGAGTCTTGCTTTTCACCAGAATTTGTACTGTCTAGACTCGTGTGGCATTAAGGCAGTCAAACAAGAAAACAGCCCCACAGGGCAACATGCCAACTTGGCTTGCAAAAGACCCTGAGTGGAGAGAGGCATGTGAATGGCGGAACCGAGACCGGACAGGGGGCAGCTAATTTGGGTGGGCAGCTGCTGCTTCTCTAAATTAAGAAGGTGGCCGAGGTCAAAGCTTGATTCACAGCTGGCTCCGCAGTGGCGTCTCCCTTGCACGGTGTTTAACGGCCTGCTGCGTGCAAGCTCGTATCCTTGTCATTATCACAGCATCGAGGCTTTCATGGATGGAGCTCAAAGCTGGTGTGCAAACTCCATTCACCTGTCTCAGAGCCCTCTGAGGCTGGGAGGCCACAGTGCAGACGCTCAGTATCTGTTGGGGAAGGACAGGGAGGAGGGGACTGTGCAGTGACTCTTGAGGACTGACTCTGGTGCCTTGCCCCACCTCACTCAGGGGGAACGTCCCCAGAGGTCACCTGCGTGCCCAAGGGCCCGGCCCCAGGCAGTCATCAACCTGCCAGGCAGGCTGGGCCGGGGTGAGTGGTGCTGTAGGCCACATTCCTCAGCCATGAAGTGCCCTGTTGACAGAGCCAGAGCTCAGACTAAGGACATCCATCCATCCTTCACAAGTTGGGTTCCAGTTGGTCACAGTGACAGCTGAGTAGGCTTCAGATGCAGGTTAACTATTTGCCTGAGGCTGAGTGAGGTCCTGGTCAGGAGGCGTCAGTGGGGCAGGGCTGGCCTCACCATAGGCTCCAATTTACTCTTGGGGCCTCAGTTGTGATCCAGGCAAAGGGCCGCTTGACCACTTTGAGATCTTGTTGTGAGGCAAAACTTTATTTGCCTGTAAGTCTTGGACCCAGCTCTTGCTGAGTGAGATGAGATGTCTGGCCTGTCTTGTGTTCGCTCACAGCAGCTATGCCCGCAGGGCCCCCCACTTCTGCAGGGAGGCTCACTGGACCCACAGAAGCTCACCTTGCGTCCGCAGTATTCACCCACATGTTGGCCCAGAAATAGGGTGACCCCCCCCCACCCCCCATCACAGTTCACACAGGACTGAGGGATTTCCCAGGATGCAAGACATTCAGGGCTAAAGCCAGGACAGTCCCGAGCCATCCCGGACAGGGGATCACCCTCCCCGGAAGGCTGTCACCAGAGAGACATGCTCCCCTCTGGCAGGGGACTATGCCAGAACTTTGCATCCTTCCGAAGGCAAGGACCATGCATTTCTTCTTCTTTCCCTTTCATAAGTAGACATTTTACAGAAAAATTGCAAGAAAAATACAAACAATTCTGAGATACCCTCCACCTAGATCCCATGAGTGTTAACATTTTACATTTGCTATATCTTTTCTCCCTTTCTCTGAGATTAAAGTTTTTTTTATGTTTATTTATTTTTGAGAGAGAGAGAGCGGAAGCCGGGGAGAGACAGAGAGGGAGGAGGACAGAGGATCCGAAAGGGGCTCTGTGCCGACAACTGAGGGCCCGATGAGGGCTCAAACCCATGAACTGCGAGATCATGACCTGAGCTGAAGTTGGACACTTACCCAACTAGCCAGCCAGGCGCCCTCTCTGTCTCTGAAATTTAAGAATAAGTTGCAGACATGATACTTCAGTATATATTTCCTAAAACCCAGAAATTCTCTTTTCTAACCACTGTATGATGGTCACAAGCAGCCAATTACTGCTGAAGATAATTCTACTATCTAATGTCAATTGTCGATTGTCAATTGTCCCCATAATGCCCTTTATGGCAAAAGGAAATCAAGCTCGGGTCTTGCCTATAGCTGCCATGTCCCTTCAGTCTCCTTTGACTCGAATGGTTCCTGGGGCCCCTGAGGGGCTCAGTCAGTTAAGCGTCTGCCTCTTGATTTCTGCTCAGGTCATCATCTCACAGTTCGTGAGATCAAGTCCCACTTGAGATTCTCTCTCTCCCTTTCCCTCTGCCCCTCCCTTGTTTGTGCTTTCATTCTCTCTCTCTCTCTCTCAAAAATAAACTTTAAAATAGAATGAAAGAAAAATTTTTTTTAAATATTAAAAAAAAAAAAGAACGGTTCCTGAGTTTTTCTTTGTATTTCATGACATTGACCTTTTGGGGGAGGCTAGGCCAGTTTCTTTACAGAATGAAGGCTCTTCTAGCAATGCCTGGCCCATAATTCGCTCCTAGTAAGTGCTACCACACCAGGCTCTCACACACATCGTAGTCATTCATCTCTTCAACAGCCCTTTGAGAGACAACGGTTATATCCCCATTTTGCACCAAGGAAACGGGCTCAAGGAGGTTTGGGGGCTCTCCTGAGGTCATTCAACCAGCAAGAGGTGGGCCCTGATTTTAACCCCAGAGCCCATTTTCCTAACCACTGGGCCACTGTGCCCTGGGGGAATTTTCTTGGTCTTTATTTGCAGATGTTGTTTTTGTTTAACTTCTGGAGCAATGAGGTCAGCAAATTATTGTAAGATCTCCAACCATCCCCTACCTGGAACCCTCCCCCAAGCACCTATGGAGATAAGAAGGATGACCCTTGTACTTCCCCCGGGCCTGTAAGATGCAAGGTGGCAATTAGCTTTAGGAGCCTTGGAGAGATTGCATGCAAATGAGTGCAGAGGATTATGGGATGAAAGTTCACCTTTGAGTCTAACCGCCCCTGCCCCCTCATCCAAGTTATGTTATGGGCTGGAGGAGGACGTGGACTAAGGAGCCCTCCCTGGTCAGGTCTCCGTGTCTGTGGCTATACCTGGAGCAGCAGAGGGTCACATGGCTCCCCTTCCTGCCTCTGCCTCTGCTCAGAGCTGCAGCCTGAGGCAGAGCATCCTCTCAGGGGGTCTGGTCACTCTCCTCCAGGAAGTCCCTCTGGCAGCCCCAGGCATCCTTTACCCTATCCCTGTCCCTGACGCCACTGCCCCCCACCCCCAGAGCAGCTCTCCTCACTGGTGGCACCTGACAGGTGTTTGATACTCATGAATGAATGAAGGAATGAGTGAGTGAAAGTGTGCAGGATGCGTTGGGACCTACTTTTTGTTTGTCACCCTAACAAGTAACTTTTCTTACCAGACTCTTCGTGGTCTCATCTGCCCACTGGTTGGCCACAAGTTCTGGTCTGCACGGCTGTTGAGAAAACAGCCTCCTTTCTGCCTGTTTCTGCCCTTGTTTGTGGCCAGGCAGTCCCTCGTGGCTCATACACTCCTCACCTCTCCCCGATTTCCCCAGCGGCTTCCACTCAGGCCTCGGCCTCATGGGCCGCTCAAGGGCCATCTCAGCTGCTGGCCTGGTCTTTTCCCAGGCTTTCTTTGGGTGATCCATCTGTGACTCTGTATCTCTGTTGAATTCAAGCATTTATTTATTCAACAAATACCTACTGAGCACCCGCTATTGTGGGAGGCACTGTGCTAGGTGCTGGGGGAAGCAGGGGAAAAGACAAAGTCTTTACCTTTTTGAAGGAAGATAATTAAGGAGCGGACAATAAATAAACAGGACAACTGCAGGTTAGGGAAAGTGCTCTGAAGGAAAGATAATCGGAGAGGCGGGGATTAGATAGATGATAACTGGGGACCATTGATACTGGATTGGTGGCCAGGGAAGGCACGGTGAGGAGGGCACAGCAGAGCTGAGATTCTGAGGGTGAGGAGTTAGCATGCACCAAGTTGGTGGAATGGTGTTCTAGGCAGAGGGAACAGTAAATGCGAAGGCCTGGTGGCATGCTTGGGGAACAAGAAGGAAGCCTAAACAGCAAGAACTGAGTTGAGCTGAAGGAGGTCATTGGAGCCAGCCCTGCAGAGCCTCGTTGACCACAGGAAAGAGTTTGGATTCTGTTGTGAGCAACATGGGAAGCCACTGGGGCATTAAAGGCGGAAGGTGATGTGGTCTAGCTTTTCATGTTAGGACCTCTCTGGCTCTCGTGGTGGATCAGAGGAGAGGTCCTCCAGGGTCCTGCCTTCCGGCCTGCACCACTTTGTGTCCCCCCCCCACCCCCTTGCCCTGCATGGCCCGGAGCGCACTGGCTCCCCCGGCTGCTGGTCCTCAGTCTGCCTTTCCTCTTTCAAATCCTCCTCCAGTGCCCCCCACCCCCACATCCCTTGCATGTTCTAAGGTGCTCCCCCATCAGTGGTCATGCTCGCAGCCCTGGACGGTCCCTGAGCGCACTTTCTGCAGAGATCAAGACTGGGGCTCTGGACTCAGAGGCCTGGGACCAAGTCCTGGCTTGGCCACTCGCCAGCAGAGTGAGCTTCCTCGGAGCCTCAGTCTCCTCCTCCGGGAAAGTGGGGGAACCAACAGAGCCTACTTTGTGGGGCGTTTGTGAGGATTAGCGGAAAGTGCTGCACTGTGCCTGCAGCCGGGCCAACGGTGGGCTGTGTCTGTGTCGTGACCCCTCCTGTCTGGGAACGACTGGAGGGACGGTGCCCACTGTATCTCTTGCTGCGGCGGGGCTCCACGGCTTACCTGTGGGCTGTGAGCTCCTTCTGCGGTCTTGACCCGGTTTGCCTCTGCTTGGTAACCGCTTGAACAGCTGGCCTTGCTGCTGGCAGACAGCAGTCTGGGACGAGGGGTGAAACCTGAGGAGGTGAATTTAAGCCGCAGATTTACAATACCTTTTATGGGCTTGGTAAGTGTAGCTGAAGTAAACACAGAATGGGCATTGATCACGCTAGGCAAATGGCCTTGACTGGCGTGGCAGAGCTTTGGAATGTTCCCGTGAGACCCCCATTTGGAGCCTATGTAACAGGGAGTGCTGGGCCTGGGGTCCGAAAATCTGCTACTCGTTAGCTGTGTGACCTTGGTCAAGTTAACTAATGGAGTTTCCATTTCCATATGCTGTAACAGGCCCTCAAGATCTGGTGAGAGGAAAACATGACGATGGCCAGGAGAAGCTTTGTGGCCACTGAACCACTAGGCCCCCATGAGGAGATGGTGATGAGGATGTCTGGCACAATATAGTGTGAGTTGTAGAATCAGAGAGACTGCGTTCCATTCCTGGCTGTGTGACCTTGGGCAAGTTGCTCAACCTCTCTGAGCCTTAGTTTTATTACCTGTAAGATGGGGTTGTTGGGAGAATCACAGGTGATGTACTGGGTTGAATAGTGTCTCCTACAAATTCATGTCCACTTGGAACCTGTGAATGTGACCTTATTTACAAATAGGGTCTTTCTGCAGAGGTTATCGAGTTAAGATGAGCTCATAGTAGATTAGAATGAGCCCTAATCCAATTTGACTGATGTCTTTTATTAGAAAAGGGAAATTTCGACAAAGAATACAGACACACAAAGAGGAGAACACCACATAGACCCGGGTTGTGGTAATTTGTTACAGCAGCCACCGGAAATCCATATACGCGATAATCCAGAAAAAGTGTTCAGTGCGGTACCGGGCATAGGGACACGTATTATTGTTAACATTCTTATCATCTCTGTAGTAATGGTTCAAGGTGGGTTCTGTGATGGCTACAGACTTGGTTGGGGGAGAGTCCTGCCACCCTTCTGCCCTCCAGTCTTGATAGGGGTGAGGGTGGGGTGGTTGTCCAGGCCACGGTCCCCGAAAGCCTTTGCCTGGATGGGGTGGCTGCCTGTGGGGACGGTGGCTGGCTCCCATGAATCTCGGGGGTTATGCTGAGGTTTGGGGGTGGGTCTCCATGAGCCCTTGTTGTGGGGAGGGGTGGTGGCTGCCCCGTGGCTGTGGCCTCCTGGGAGCCGCCTGGTGTGGCAAGAGCCCAGGTCTGGTTTCTGGAGCCCATCTCGGCAGATGCCTCATAAACCTGTCTGGCAACAGCATTCCTCCGACAGCCTGAGCAGCCGGCTGTCACTCCACAGCCCGTTGTGGTTTTGTAACGCGTAGACGAGGAATGTCAGCTGTGACTCACTGAGCCCAGAGTTTCCCCTGTGTAGGCAGAACCCTTGCCTCCTGCCCAGCTTCTGTTCGACGACGGAGGTGGGTCTTCTGAGGCCTCCTTCTGAAGAAACTGAGGGAGGGCCCCGCCTTCCCTGGGGACCTGTCATGGCCTCTGGGTCTGGGTTTGGGTTTCAGGTAAGAGTGGGCAGGGGAGAGAAGTGGCCTGGATGCTTGGTTCTGGCACTTTCTTTGAACTGGCCACTTTATCTTTTAGGGCCTCTGTTTGCTGTAAATGGGGATGTTTTGAGGACATGAGGAGCTATTGGAAGAGGCGGGCGCCCTCCCTCCCCTCTGCCCAACGGCACCAGGCACATTTGTGAATGACTATTAGGAGCAGGTCAAATGGCCGGTGACAGAGTCTGACCACATCCTTCCTGTTTGTGTCCAATAATTTACATCAGGGCCTAGGAAGCCTCAGGGAGAAAAAGGCACAGGAGTCCTGACCACCCCAGGTGAAGTTCAAGGATGAAAAGCCAGTCTGCTGGGCAGGGGTAGCCCGGCTGAGTCTATCACATGGATGCAGGGGCCCCGGGGCAGAGCTCACCACAGGACACGGACTTAATCTGGGTGCCCAGCACTGCCTGTGTGCCCGGGTGGGGCAGTGGCAAAGAAAGGAGCGTGGGGGTTTTGGGGGTGTTTCTGGGAAGCCAGAACATTGCGACGCCATGAACCCAGGCAGCCTTACTGTGGGACAAACCAGGCCAGGCATAGTTGAGACTGCGGACCATTCTCTCCTCTTCCCTGCCACGAATGGAGTGTTTCTCAGAAGTGTGCTTCGCTTTTACTTTTGGACCTGGTGTTTCCAATGTCAAGAGGCAGCAGCACCCCTTTGGGGGTGGCCCCAGCTTCCCTGGTGAGGGGGTTCAGATGTTCAGGTTGAACAGTCAGGCCAGGACCACTGATGTGGTCCCAGCTCAGCCGGTGGGGGTGAATGGCAAAGATCCTTGCAAAGTAGCCCCTAGGGCTTCTGAGAAATGGTGGGGGGTGTGGGGGTCCTAGAATTCACTGGGGTGTTTAGAGCTTGGGGCACGAAGACATGGGGCATTCCTTGAACTGGCAAAACCAACCCTGAAGCTATTTTAGTTATAGACGTATGCAGAATTCTGCCCCCGGTCAACCTCCCAGGACCCTCAGAGCCTCAGTCACCATCCACCCGGGAGGCCTGTTCACCAAGGGGCTCCGAACACTGCAGGGCGGGTTTGAGCAGGGTCTGTTTCTGTCTGTAAAGGCAGGGCTGATGGCAGAAGTGAAAACAGGCCACCCACCCCAGGTCCCCAGCCTCAACCATTTGCTGGCGTCAGCCTCCAAAGATGGAATCATCCCAGCCGGGACAGGGCTGGGCTGAGCACTCTGGAGCGCTTGGAGGGCACTGTTTCCTCTGGAACTCTTTTTCTATTCAAGTCCCCTCCCGTTTTCACCACATTTGAACTTAAGGATCAGGATTTGAGTATCTGTTTCATGCTTGGCTTCGGGACAAAGAATGGCAATAATGTTAGTGGTGGTAATCCTAACAACAGTGATGGTTTCTGCATCTGTAAAATGAGGCAACAGTACCTACTTCCTAGGGTGCTGGAAGGATTAAATGAGATCATGTACATAAAGTACTTAGCACATAATGCCCCGATCATAATAGTGCTTAAGAAATCATGATATTTATTATTATTACGGCTGCCATTTATGAGGACAACGAGGCTCAGAGACATCAGATGCCTTATTAAGGTCACACAGCATAGGAGCTCCATGCCCAAAGGAGGATCCTGATAAGTTCCCCACAAGCTCCGACCCAGTGCACCAAGTGTGTTAAGGGAAGGTTCGGTGGTCCTGGGGGAATTCTGACTGGGTAGTGTCAGGAAGGCGCCATGGAGGTGATATTTCCACTGGGCTGTCATCATGGAGGTACAAAGGTGAAAGGCATAGACACACGGTAAACTCGAGGAACAGAGAGAGCCGCCTTGGGGGGATCGATGAGAAAGAGGGCTGAGCAGGTCAGCTGCAATGGATGATAAAGAGCCTTGAACGCATGCTGAGAATTAACACAGGTGACCAAAAGCACACTGACAGCACCCTTGAGAGGCAGTATGGTGCAGTGGTTCAAGACCTGGACTCTGGAGCCAGCCGCCTGGGGTCAAAGGTACAGAGTGGGGCCGATAGCAATGCACCCCTTAGTAGGAAGAAGCAGGCAAGGGCCCTCAGCCCAGGGCTGGGGTATATTCCCCCTCGGCCTGTATGCCAGGCCCAGCATGGCTTTTATGCCGAGGGAGCATTCAGGTCTCCTCCCTGTGATGAAGCCCACTGCAGAGGACTGAGCCCATCCGGGTGAGGGGTGCCCCGCCCAGATGGCAGCGGCCATCCAGTGCCATTTGCCCCAGGAGGCTCACATAAAGAGGATGTGAGCCGGGGGAGGTCTGTCTGGGAGAGGCGCCTGCAAGGTCATCTGCCTTTGGAGATTTCCACCGGGAGGGAGGCCGTGGCTCCCAGACCCTCTGGGCGTCTCCCTTTTCAACAGCAAGCTGCCCTAACAGCAGGAGTGGATTGGGCTCCTGCCTCTTACGGACCAATTTTGCCCTCATTTTGGGTCCCCTGCACCTGTGCCCCCGGCTCGGGGTCAAGTCTGGGCTGCCGTTGCCTCTGGGACAGCTGCATCCAACTGTTGGCCACTTCTGCCAAGCAGAAGACAGCGGTGCCGGTTTGCAGGGTGGGGGGCAGGTGGTGCCCGGGAGCGCAGGTGTCTCTTGTGCTCGCTTGCTGGTGCACCACAAGGGTTCCAAGCAACCGAGAGAGAGCCCCTGGCCGGCCCCACGTTTCCCAGCCGGGGTCTGTGTCTGGGCCCTCCCGACCGGAGCAACACTGTGCCCCAGCTCAGGGCCTCTTCCGTGACACCTCCCTCTGCATTGGCTTTCACCCATTTTCTTGGCATCCCCACCCTTCTTCCCCTATTCCTCCAGCTCTGCGCCTGCTCTTTCGTTCATGGGTCCTTCGGCCTTCAAGGACAGCAGGAGCTCCTGACACTTCCAGTTAGAACCTGGAGCCACCTCCTGCCACTTGGGTGTCTTCTTCACAGACACCCTCCCCAGGGTCTGGAGCGTGGGTGCTTGGAGGAGAGAGAACCGGGGAAGGGCTGGGTGCCGAGGGTCCCACTCCCAGGAGGTAAATCCCAAAGACAGCTCTGGCCCAACCTCTATGCGGGTCTCCTTCCTCCCTCCCTCCTGCCCTCCTCTTTCCTTTCCTTCCTTCCTACTTTCCTTTCTTCCTTTCTCTCTTAAACAGCTTTACTGGGATATAATTAACATACCATAACATTCACCCATTTAAAGTGTACAATGCAGCGGTTTTTGCATATTCGCAGGGTGTGCAACCATCACCGTAATCTAATTACAGAACATTTCATCACCCCCAAAAGGAACCCCATTAGCAGTCACTCCCCATCCCCACCCCCGCCCCTAACCACTAATCTCCTTACTCCTTACTGGCACTTATTTGTGAAGTGACTGGTAAACAGTGAAGCCGGAACCAGGCTGGAATGACCCCTCCCTTGGCCCAGGCCTTCTGCGGGTAGAATCTTGGAGTCATCCCTTCCATCTTGCCCACTCACTCCCTCATGGCATTGGTGCTGGAAAGGTCACGAGCCCACCCTTCCCATTTATCCAGGGAGTGACATGAGAGCCAGAGCAGGGGAAGAAATCTGCCCAAGGTCCCTCAGTGGTTGGGAACAAGGGCTCCTGCCCCGGAGTACCTGCCTTTTGCAGCGCCCAAAGCCATCTCCCCACAGCTGCCCCCTACTCATGCATGGGCCTCCCCCTAGCCATTCTTAAAACATAGTACCTCAGTTTCTCCAACTATAAAATGGGATGATAACATTGCCTGTGTTGTTGAGAGGATTAAATGAAACCGAAGGCAATCTTTCCTGTAAAGAGTTCAGCCCAGTGCATGGCACTGTTAAAAAACAAAATTCGGGGCAACTGGGTGTCTCGGTCGGTTAAGCGTCTGACTTGGGCTCAGGTCATGATCTTGCGGTTCGTGGGTTTGAGTCCCGCATCAGGCTCTGGGCTGACAGTGCGGAGCCTGCTTGGGATTCTCTCTCTCTCTCTCTCTCTCTCTCTCTCTGCCCCTCCCCTGCTCTCGCTCTCTCTCAAAATAAATAAACTTAAAAAAATATTTTAAAAAATATAAATAAAGAACAAAATTCATCTGAATAAATTTAAAGATCAAATATTTAATGATTGGTGAATCAGGCAGCATCCCAACTAGAAAATGGAAACGAACCCTGTTGAGCTACAGACCAGAAAGGTTTTTAAAGGCAGAGAGGGAATGAGAAAAGAGGAAATTATTAGCAAACAATGCAGTGTTAGGCAAGGTCACCTTTCTAAGGTGTCCGGAAAGGGTCTATCAGCAAATCTAGTGCTGACCAGGAAATTCCTATATTGCCTGGTTACAGATTACATTCTTGGGGGTCAGGGAGTGGAAACTGTAGTCAGATCAAGTTTAGGTCTTGGTGTACTGATACAGGGCCTCTGACACAAGTGACTGCATTTTGGGCCTGTGGTTTTCATTTTCATAACACATAGCTGTCTCTCAGCACAGGCAGACCGAATCAATTTAGATTAAATTCCCGCTGTGGCATTCCAGGCCCTGCGTGCATTCCAGTTGTTTGGGATGGGTGGAGGTTCTCTCTCCCCCCTCCCCCACCCCCCCATCCCTAAGATGACGGATGAAGGCCACTGAAACTAGCGAGCTCCTAGTCATTTCTTCGCCGTCACTGTCACCTGAAGCTGGTGATGTCGGAGGGGCAGGCAGAAGGTTGAGACTTGCCACGATGACTAAGAATGCAGAGCCGTGGGAGTCTGGTTAATCAGCAGCGTCAAAACTTCCTGTGGCTGTTTGCAAACAAGGGCCACCCCCAGAGGCGAGGACCAAAGTGGGGGGGCGGGAGGGGAGGCCTCGGGGCTGCCGCAGAACCTGGGCGAGCGATGCCCGCAGTGCCAAGGGACTGACTGGGTGGTCCGGAGCTGTGGCTGCAGAGCACACGGCTTCCCTTACCTGGAGGCTGCTCTGTGTCCCCCCCCCCCACCCCCCCACCCCCAGGAATGGAAAGCTGACTGCAGATCCCAGAGCCTCTTGAGGGATTCTCTTTCCAGGAGTGACAGACTGACTTACTGTAAGAAGCTACAGAGAAGTGCCCGGCTGGTGTCAGAGCAGGGATAACCTTAGTAACACTAAGGGTCACCTGAAGGGAAACTTCCAGGGTTGTGGGATGGCCCGAGACCCACCTGGGCAGGTGTCTGGGGGCCAAAAAGCAGGCAGGGAGAGGGTGCACTGACTCAGTGCTCCCAGCCCCACCCGGCCCAGCCCAGCAGACAGCAACATTGGCAAACAAAGCAGACACTCCTCCCCTCTTGACAGCCATCATTCAGACATCTTTTTATATGTCTCATGCTGCACAGGGGAACCAGCCGGGGCCGGAATCTCAGATCCAGGAGAAAAACTGTAAATTAGCGTAAGGAATAGTTCTCGTCAGAATTGCTACCAACGACAGCGTAAAGTGTAAATTTGGTACGGCCCCGTCTGATGGCAATCTGGCAACATGTTTAGAATGTGTAAAAAAATGCTCAGATTCTTTATTCAGAAAGCGTTTATGAAATTAACAACACCCCTTCCCCTGGGAATGAACAGGCTGCGCGTAGGGAGATGTCAACAGCAAGGCTGTTTATGCAAGTGAACATTTGGGAGCTACTCACATATCTGACCTCACAGAATGATCAGCTCAGTTGGGGCACAGCCATTCAGGGAATATTATGCAGTCATTTAAAATGATTGTTCTTTCCAGGTGTCTGGCTGGCTCAATCGGTAGAGCATGTGACTCTTGATCTTGGTGTGGTGAGTTTGATCCCTACATTGGGTGTAGAGATTACTTTAAAAAAAGAAAGAAGGAAAGAAAAGGAAAATGATTATTCTTTCCAGTCATTTTTACTGAGCACTGGGCGTGTCCCCAGATACTGGGATCCCAAAGTTGACGGGACCTGGCTTTATCCTCAGTCTGGAGCATGCAGTTCAGAAAAGAGCAGGACATAGTAGAAACAAATAACTCGGAAAATGCTTATTATATGATTTTAAGTGAGAAAAGGCGAAGTAGAAAATTGCATTCACACTTTACCTCCCCCTATACCTGAGCTAGTGTTTGTGGATTACTGAACATGTGCCAGATGCGGGCACATGTTTACCTCTTACAACGATCCACACACAGGGTTAGGTATCAGGGCTACTTCCATTGTCACAGGAAGAAACTGAGGCACAGAGGAAGTGATTGAGCCAGGGTTCAAACCCAGGACTACCTGACCCCTAAACCCAGGTTCAACCATTTTCCTACACGTCTCTCCTTAATAGGGAAATAATGTCTGCTCAAGGTCAAATACTGAAAACAAAACCTGGGCCAATGACAATAAGATAAGGGTGGTGGGATCTGTTTTTTTTCTTTTTCTTTTTCTTTTTTTTTTTTTTTTTTTCCTTCCACTCTTGATTTCTACCACATTTGTGCTGGGGAAAAAAAATGAAGTTAAAAAAAATGCCAGCCACCTAGAATTTGCAGCAGATGGGTAAAAATGAATGGAGAAGCTGAAAAAAAAGTGGGAACGATGTTAATAATGCATGCCTTGGCTTCGAACAAGGAGCTAGAATGATTTAGGAGCAAAAAGCGAAGCGGGGTCAGGGGTTGGGGGGGTGGCGGGGAACGTTTGGGTGAGGAAGACCAGGCAGCTTCTGGATGGCGGGCAGGCAGGATGCGCAGACTCAGGGAGGAGGGGCAGGGGCAGGGGCAGGGGCAGGGGCAGGGCTGATCTCTCATGGCCATTCTTGCTAAATCTTTTTATTACCTGGCGCATGAGTACATATCTTCTCAGTGTTTGCATTCCTCTCATTTTTTTGACTACAGGAAATGATAACGGAAAAAAAAAACCCCTCTGTTTGCTTATCACCCTGGAGTGCCAGGAGAGGTATCTGCCAAATTTTTTCTCAGGTCAGGAAGAGGTTTCAGTTTTCCCTCACCTGAGAGCCCAAGGAAGCACTGCTGGGTTCAATCTCCCTGGCAAATGCAGAAAGGTAGTCACTGTCTAGACATTCTAGGGCAAGGTGGTTTTATTGAGGGAAGAGTTGCTTGGTTCCCTGCAGAGACTTTTGTAAATAGGGGAACTGTTTCCTCTGTTAATACAGCTTTTAGAAAGAAGGCACCCTTGGGCAGGGATGGGGGAGGGGGCGGTGCACAGAGGGAGCTGGAAGGGAGAGGAGAGAGAAAGGTACCAATTGTTCAAGTGTCTATTGAGCATCTAGTGCCTAGAGCTTAGTGTGTAGCAGATGAGAACGACGGGAACTTACAGACCAGCCAAGGGTTGTCCCAGCCCCCACCCCTTCATGTCCACTGAGGAGCGTGGCTTCCTGAAAGCTGGCAGGTGTGAGCCAAGAGCCGAGCCCTCCCTTCCCCCCACCCCCACCCCCCAATATGCTCAGAGGTTAAGGTGCCAAGTCCTGCAGCTGGGAGTCAAACTCATGATTGCAGGGCTGGGTTCAGAACCCATGGGATCCTCCGTGGGATTCCTCCCCAGCTCTTTCTGCGCTGTCCATAACAAACTCTTTCAGGAGCATTGGAACATGTGGCTTCAAAACAGTGGCTAATTGAGTCAGGACTGCTTAAATATTTGACTCCTAACTCTAGAATGTTGCTCTTCAACTTCAAGAAACTGTTACCCAGAATCGTGCAAGGATATATACTTTTCATAACTGCAGGGTGCTCCTTATTGACCACATTGAAATAATTGTTTAAGGATTTATCTCTTATCTCCTTTTGATAAGAATTATCATTAACTTACACAAGAAGAAAGTCTGTTTGCAAATGCTTTAAAGTACCTGTTCTTTCCCTCTGAATTATATGTAATCTATTTACGTAGTCAACGAAAATTTACGTGATACCAGGCACTGTAGGGGTTTTCCTTGGATCAAGTCAGGAAAGGGCCCTGTCCTTCCAGAGCAGTGTAGACAAAAGAGGCCATTATAATCCAGGGTAGTGGTGTGGTGGGGGGATGGGCAGTCAGGAGATATACTGCCTGGGAGGGTCAAAGAGCGTGACCTCTAAGCTTGAAGGACTTGAACAAGCAGGAGTCAGCCAGGTGGGTGGAGGCAGGTGGGAGTCGGTGGAAGGAGAGAGGTCTTCCCAGCAGGGAGAACAGCATTGCAAAGGCCTGGAGGTGATTGAATCTCAAGGTCAATCATTAAAACTGGAAAATCATGGGGCGCCTGGGTGGCGCAGTCAGTTAAGCGTCCGACTTCAGCCAGGTCACGATCTCGCGGTCCGTGAGTTCGAGCCCCGCGTCGGGCTCGGGGCTGATGGCTCAGAGCCTGGAGCCTGTTTCCGATTCTGTGTCTCCCTCTCTCTCTGCCCCTCCCCCGTTCATGCGCTGTCTCTCTCTGTCGCAAAAAAAAAAAATAAATAAACGTTGAAAAAAAATTTGCAAAAAAAACTGGAAAATCATGTAAATCTTAGGTGGGCTTTATTCTAGCTTACTGTGAGAACCAGATCAAACCCAATCCATGTTATTCCCCCTCTTTACTTCCCTCTGGGTGTAGAGGTCTTGGGCTCCTGGCTACGTCTCAGACACAGGCCTGAGAGTGAAGGAGTTTCGGGCTCTTTGAACACAGAGATGGTGCTGCCGTCCCCCGGCTGGAGGGCAGGGTGGATACGAATATGGACCTGCTGTATTTTGCCTACTGCGTCTTGTGTGGCCCTTCCTATGTTTCTATATTTCTGCCAGAAGGTGGGCAGGAGGTCAAGGCCGAAGGCTGAACCGAAAAGTCCTCACTCCTGGGTTCAGGACCTCAGCATTGGGATGGCCAGGTTTCTGGCAAATCTCTACCTTCCCTGTGGCCAGGAGAGAGTTAGCAGCCTCCATATCAAGGCATCAGTGAAGTTTCTGGCATAGAAATGACCTTGAAGTCATTGGTATGTAGTTCTTGGTAACATTTTATATTTTAAACTAAATTCCAACAATCATAAAGCAATTTGCTTTTACATTTCAAGTCAGAGTTTTGTGAGCATTCCAAAAATGTGTCCATCTAATACCTCAATTTTCTTTTTTCTTTGGTGCTTTGATCTTAATAAACTTGCATCTGATATCTGAAACTCATTACATATCATAGTATTATTTGTGTGTACTATGTATTATACATACACACATACCTATGTGTGTAAGGTACATTTATCCTATGAGCTCTGTCACACACTGGGTTTGTGAATGAACTAGTAGAGGCTCAGTTTCCTCTCCTGAAAACTGGGGATATAATGGTGTCCACCTCCTAGGGTGGTCAGGGTTAAATGGGGTCTTGTTTATAAAGAGCTTAGCCCAGTGCCTGGCACAGTGTTAGCTTTGGATAAATGGTAGCTATTATGTGCATACAAAAAAAAAAAAAAGACTACTAAAATGTTGGCAGCACTTATCTCCAGGGGGTGGGATTATGGTTACAATGAACATTTATTACTTTTGCAATCAGAGAAAACGAACAATAAATGTTATTATTAATTTAAAAATCTGTCTTTGGCTTTGTCGGAAGGAACCTGCAGTTAATGTCACTGTACCAGCCTGCAAGTAAGACAAGGCCTCCAGTTTCATATGAGGACTTTAAAGACAAACAACCTTGTTCAGTCGAATAATAGAGACTGTAGCAAAGGGAGATACTTAGTCAGGATTCTAGAGAAATGCTGCCCTCATCCAACCCTGCAGTCCCCCTGACCACTCTTGTCTGGAGAGCAGGCAGGGGGTTCAGAGAAGGTAATTCTCAAATTACAGCCTTCTCTCCTATTGGGAGGTTATCTGGGGTTCTTAGTTGGAAATCTGTAACTCTCCAAGGAACCATTCCAGGAGAGTGACATTTATCCTCTTCTGGGCCTTTACTTGGGTGTCTCAGAAAATAAAACACACATTAGCCCACTTCCAGTAGGGGGATTGTGAGTGTCCTATTCTGGCATCCAAAACAATCTGAGGCCCAGGACCTTGGCTATGTTTCCGGCTGAGATTCTTGACTGCCAGCCCAGTGCCTGGAGCGGCAGGAGATAGAACTCTCCTTGATCTGAATGCCCCACTCCAATCCTCCTTGCACCTCTTGGGCCATGACCTGAGAAGCAGGAAAGAGCCAAGTTGCCCACCCTTTGCCGATTATCTGCAGAACCATCAGCCTGCACTGGGCTGGTTTCTGAGCTTCTTTCTCCTCCTTCTGCACCCTGGAGGGAGAATACTGCTGCAGACTCTGGAGTAAAATGCCGCCTCTGTTTGGGAGACAAAGAACAGAATAGCTCCTCTGGGTCAGCTGTCTCTCCTTGGCTGGCCGGCTCCCTGGCCTCCCCTGTGCTTCTTCTGAGACATAAGGAGGGACTTCTGGGCTACCCTGGGAGCCGCTGCCTGCTCCTGAGTGGTTGCATTCTGGACGTGTTTTCACTGGAGCTCAAAGGAATATTTTACTTTGAAAAATCTTAAGCACTGGAAGACGTTAATTTGGGGGTGGTGCTGTGGCTGGGGAGGCAACAGGCATGTGTATCCTTACTAGAACTAGTGAGAGCATGTGTGCATGAACAGGAGTGGTAACGTGTGACACGCATGCGTACCCATGCATGCTAACCCGAGTGTGAGAAGTGTGTATGAAAGCGTGGACTCAGGTTTAAAAGGATGTGTATGTTACAGTGTTAGAGAACGTATGTGAGCAGGAAGGAGATATGTGCACTAAGGAGCAAGCAGACCATTTGTGGGAAGGCATCAGTCTGAGCGCCAGACCATAACGTGAGTGGGTGTGTAAAGTGAATAAGAACGTGGAAGTGTACACATGTACCATCTAGAGTGTGTGAGAGCATGTGTGAAAGCGTGTGTGTTAGAATGTCAAGAAAACGTGCTCGCGTATGGGAGTTTGTGAAGGGCAGCACGGGAGAAGCCTACGTGTGAGTAGTAACGAGTGTGTGCGAAAGTTCCGTACGAGGGTTAGCAGATGTGCGCGTGTCGGAGTGGAAGTTTACCTGCAAAAGCACGTATGTAGGACTAGCGTGGGGACGTGTGTGAGAACTGAATGTGTGCGTGTGTGCGGACTAGAGCATGTGTGAAGGCATGTATAAGGGAGGTGTGTACTGGCTTACGAGAGCCCATACACGAAAGCACAAGCACGTATGACGCTCCGTGTGCACCAGTGGGTGTGCGCGCACGTGTGCACTAATGTGTGCCGGGCGTGGGGGACCCCGGGGCCGGGCGGGAACATCCGGGCGGAGCGGAGAGGCAGCCGCCGAGTGGGCGGCCGCGCGTGTGAATGTGAGCACGCGCGGGAGAGTGAGCGGGAGCGCGCGCGCGCGCGCCGCCGACCCCCGCCTGGGAAAGAGCCGGTTGCCATGGGAACGCGCCGCGGCCCGAGTTAATCATTTCCTGTGGAAAGTGTGCGGGAGGGGCGGGAGCGGGGCGGGCCGAGGAGGCGGCGGCGTGGAGCTGCCTCCCGCCGGCGGGCCGGGTCGGGCCGAGCCCCGGGCTCTGCGGCGACGCCGGGATCCTGCCTCCGCCAGGCCGGTGAGTCGGGGACCCTGGCGGGCGGGGGGCGGGCTGGGCTCTCGGGGTCCGCCCGGTCCGCTATTCCGGGCGCCGCGTCCGGGCCCGCCTTGTCCGCAGGACCCCCTCCCCTGCCCGGACCCGCTGCGGGGCGCGGGGAAGGCCGGGTGCCGGAGAACCAGCCCTGCGCAGTCGCCAGCCGCCCCCCGCGCCGTCCAGCCGGAGCCGAGGACCTTGCCCACAGCACGGCCTGAGGAAGCACGGCCCTTGGGGTCCGAGCAGCCTCGGGACCCCCCCCCCCCCGCCCCCCTTCCAATCTCTTTGGCCCAAGAGAGCCGGAACCTACCGCGGGAACCGCGTGTCCCGTCCGCGCACCCCCCTCCCTTTACAGAGATCCTCCTGTACCCCCAAGGATCTCTTGAAGGCTGCAGTTTCCAGCCCTCCCACCATGTACGTTCCCTGGGCAGTTCGCTTTCCCCCCTGGAAGGGCAGGGGGAGGGCAGGCCAGCCTGAGGTTGGCAGGAGGGCCTGGGCCAGTGCCCTCCTGGGCAGTAGGGAATTGAGCTACTGACAGCAGCAGCCTAGGGGATCCCAGTAGGGAGAGCAAGCCAGAAGCCACCTCCTTCAACCCCCTGTTGTGAGTTAGAGCAGAACTCTGGCGCAGTGAAGGGCCTGGTCCTGGAAGATTTTAAAGAGGAAGCTGTATTTAAATTCTCAAGTACTCCCCCAGTCCCCAACGTATCTGTCTCAAGGTTGTGGGTCAGCTGTCCCTGACCTTTCACCTTCCCCAGCCCTGAGGCTGAGTGAGCACCTCTCCTTGCCCAGGCACACTCCCCATGCCCTTGATAAAGTAGCTGTCTCCTTGGCCAGAGAGAGTCATTTGCAAGGAATGCAGCCTCAGAATGGGGCTGTATTTGCAGTGACTGGACTTTAGGGACATAGGGTGATGAGTTCTGCTGTCCTTATGGAGCCGAGGTTTTGAAGTCTGTGTTGTCCCGGAAAACCCAGGACGTGTGACTGTGTGCAGGGGAGGGCCCAGCCTCTGTCCAATCTTCCTGACCTTTTCCCCCAGAGAGACTAAGCCCTCCCCAGCAGCAGTATCTGGGCAGTTGTCAAATCTGTCCCTCAATCATTGCAATATCCCTGGTCTGGGGGCAGTGGGGGCTGCACTCTACTGCCATAGCCTAAACAAAGAGGGGCAAATCTGTTCCTCTCTCCAAGCCAGCCCCCCTGCATTCACTCATCCCTGGAGAGAGGGAGATCACTGAAAAATAAAGATTTTCAGTTCCTTGTATATGCCAGTATTGTTCTGAACACTTTATATATGCTTTGTCTAATTCTCATACCAACCCTATAAGGTGGAGTTCTCCCCATTTTCAGATGGAGATAGTAAGACATGGAGAGGCAAAGTAATTCTCCCAAGGTCACACATCTACCAAGTGGCCAAGCTGGGTCTGAACCAGTTTTTGGTCATAGCCACTCCACTACTTGTCCCCATTGCCCCACCCCGTGAGTCCTAAGTTGGTAGAAGCCCCCAGCCTTGGGCTTATTTGAGCCCTGGATACTTTTGACCTTCCCACCCTTCTGGCTGCTAAATTCAGCTGCTTTTTCCTCTTCAGGATCTTGCACACACCCTTCCTCTTTCTTCCTGATATCTTCCTGGCTGCTCCTCTGACTTCCCTTCCAGAAAGCCACAGCAATATTGTCTCCTCCTGTCCCCACCCCTCAGACTTAGAGGATCTCCTTAAAAGTCTTCTCCCTCACCCGTGGAATCGACCTTCAATGCCCATCTCACCTATCCGGTGGCTTTGGCATGTAGGTGGAGCCTCTCTCCCTCCTTGCCCGTTGCAGCTGGTCCTCAGCATTGGTCGTGTGCCCAGCTCCATGCCAAGCAATCTGGAGCAAAGGACATCTGGCTGTTCCCCCTGGTTCCTTCCACTCCACACTGGTCCACATCCATTTTCCTCAGTGGGATCCGGTGCACATATTTGAATTAGTGTCTGCCCTGTCCTGTGGACCATAGTCCAGTAACACTGTACCCAGGAGCTTCCTCCAAGTTGTCTTCCTCAGTCCAGGAGCCTGGCATTCTTCCAGAGCTCAGCTCTGTGACCTTCGGTCACCAGATCTTCTGCCACCCAGCCCTGAACTCTTCTTTGTCTCTCCGTGCTCCGGTTGTTCCTGGCTCTGTTGACCCAGCATGCTCAGATCTCTCCTATTCTCAATACCACATTCTCTGAATTCAGCCTGTCCTCCTCATCCTAGCCAAACTTCCCCAAAAAGAAGGAAGTGGCGGCTTCCTTTAGCCCCGCCCACCTCTTGGGCCTTCCCAGGCCTGCCCTCTGCCCTGCTCCACTGATATGCTCCCTTCAAGAGCCCCAGCCGCTTTCTTCCAGTTTGAGCTCTCTGTGGCGTCACTCACTGGAAACTGACCATCCCCTCCTTCCCACTCACCATCCAGTCACGTCTGAGGACTCTGCACCTGCCTGGTGCTGTTGTCACCTCTGACCTTCCTTCTCCAGCTTTCCTTACCACCCAGAGTGAGCTCTGGTTACCTCTAGTATCACCTTTAGTGATTGTATCCTCACCTGTGGCATTGGGACGCCCAGTAGCCTCTCACCTCCGAGTCTCCTTGTTTTTTTCCAAGATGCAGCCCGAGCTTCTGTCTGCATTTATTTCAGGGCATTCACCCATCAAGCCACTGCCCGGAGCTTAGTGTGGGTGTTGCTGCAGCTCCAGGCTGGGTGGTATGGGACTGCACAGATAGATGATCGTTCTGTGGGCCCCACCCTGGGGAGCCATCCAGGGTCAGGGGAGTGGACACCGATCAACCAGATAATCTTTACTGTCTGGTAGAAAGCAGTCTGCGGCCCAAGTGGCACCATTAGGCAGTCCCCGGGTGCCTGAAACTCCCATTTTAAAACCAAAAGCAAATTCCACATCACCTCCCTGAGCTGACTTGACTTCTTCTGTTAACGGCATCACTGTCTGAGTCTGGGACTGTAGCTTGGTACTTTAAATGCCCTCACAGCTGCTTTGCCACACGATAGGTGCTCCATAAAGACTCGTGTAGTGAATGCTTAAAAGTCTGTCTTGTCTATTGCTCAGTTCATGAGGGACTTCCGGGGCTTTCTATCCAGACCAGTGCTCCCCACCCCATGCCCCCCGTTCTCCCATACCACCTGGTGCTTCCCTGCATTCCTGTTCTGATTGTGAAGGTTTGTTGAAGTGCTTACCACCCTCCTGACAGGGAGCTTTGAGGCCCCATCTCTCCAGATCAAAGAGGACCCCTGGTAGGTGTCTGACACACAGCAGACACCAGATAAATAATTATTAAATGAAGAAGGAATGAATCTTTGCCTCTTACTGCCTGCCAAGTTGTAGCCACAGAGTGAAGGCTAGTTGAATACATGAATGAGTGGACTGTGAAAGAATTTGATATATATAAGCTTAGCTTGTCACTGGCCACAGTCAGGCCCGGTCTGATTACGTTTATGGAGATGCTGTTGACTTTTGCTTCCTCCCTGTGGGGCTGTGACCTGGCGTGGAGGCTGCCAGGCTTCCCGTGGAGGGGCTGAGATGTGAGGTCTCCACAGTGTGCCACAGACACACCTGATGGGCTCCTCACCCACTTCTGAGCCTCCTACTTGGAAAAAAAAAACACCCCGAAATGGTACCGTGTTCTGTCTGTTTTATCCCACAAGCCCCGGGGATCTTTGGGATGGGATGGCGGGAGGGGTCGGGGGTGGAATTGCAGTCGGGGCTGCCCTTCTGGGTAACAGGTGACCCTGTTGCGGATGGCGGGCTCCGATCTGCACCCCCCCCCCCTCGGGGGTGCCGGCCAGCCCGCTTAGTCTCGCCTCCCCTGTTCTGTCCGCAGGCTGCCCGGCGCCCCGACGACGAGGCCGCTGAGCCCCGGGCCATGGTCCCGTCTCGCCGGCCGTGGAACCTGGGAGCCACGCCCTCGCTGCGCGGCCTGTGGAGAGTGGGCCGGGCCCGGGAGCCCGAGCCCGGGATGGCTCGCCCCGCCCCCGCCAGCCCGGCCGCCCGCCCTTTCCCACACACCGGCCCGGGGAGGTTGAGAACTGGTGAGTCCGCATTTTTAAAATGCCTCTTTATTTCCCTTCCTTCCTCCAGATAGCAGCGATGAGGCCGGGCTTTCTCGCAAGTTCCTAGGCTCAGTCAGAGCTGTCAGGTAATTACAGGGTGCCCGGCAGCCCGCGGGCCGGCGCGGAGTCGGAGTCGGGGCGTCAATCTCGCCGGCGCTCCTGCCCCGCGCCCGCCTGTAAAGAGAGGTCCTGGACGCCGAGTTAAACTTCAACGCGGTCGCTGGAGTCGGGGGACAACGCCGCCCAAACCACGCGATCTCCGGCCAGCCGGGTCGGGGCGCTGCGCTGGCGGCCCGTCCTTGGTCCTTGGCCGAGCGCTTGCGGTCTCGCTCCGGTTTCTGCCCGCAGCTGGTAAACAAGGTAGGTGAAGTGGCAGCCCGGTGCCCGGCGCGGCACTGACACCTGATCGCGGCCGGCCCGCCCGCCCGCGGGGGACGTGAGGAGCGGACCGAAGCCGCGCCGGAGCGTGGCCCCGCGGAGTTTGGGTGCCATGCGCTGGGTTTCAGGTGCCATCTGGGGCGGATCCTGTGGGGGCCCCGACAGCAAGTGGGCAGTGAAGGAGTTTGAGTCTGGACCCCTGCTGCCCCTTGGGGGAGTGTCCTTCTTTCTGGGTCATGTCCCCTGGTGCCTCACACGCCAATAAGTGAGCGGCACCTCTGATTTTCAACGCGGACTGGATCATCGGGTCTGGCGCACTACCCCATGACTGTCTCCTGAGCTGAGCTGGGGCAAGTCATCCTGGAAGTGTGGAGGGACAGAGGGGTCTTCAGTCAAGATGTCTTCAGAGGCTTGCTGTCTGTTGTTCTGACCCCCAGAGGAAGGGGGTTAGATTACCAGCCTGTCTGAACTAGCAAATTCCCTCTGGGCCATCAGATCCAAACCCTCTGATGTACAGAAGGGGAAACTGAGGCCCAGAGAGGGCACACAGCAAACTCCTGTTCAGTTCCCTCTCTCCCACCACATTTGTGCCACTGATGGCAGCCAGAGTGATACTCTCCAGAGGTTCTCTGTAGGGGACGGTGAGGCTGGGGATGGCCCCGGGGGGGGGGGGTCTCTGGAAAAAGCTTGGGCTCTTGGGTCAGATAGCCTCAATTGTCTGGAAGGGGATGAAGATGTACTCCACAAGGTTGTCCTAAGGATTACAAGTATAATATGAATGAGTATTGCTTTTCTGGTTAAAAAAAAAAAAGAAAAAAGAAAAGAGCAAAAAGAAAACAAGAAGCAAAAGACGAAAACAGGTTCCTTAGAACACTAAAAAAAACCCTTGAAAAATCAAGAACACAGAAAACCCCAGAAAAAAGTATAAAAAAGAAAATAAAAATTACCTACAAGATCGTTAGTGAACATTCTATATAGTTCCTTCCAATCTTGTGTATGTGCGCATGCATGCATATAAATGAGTATTATGAAGATACAGACTTAGCCACTTTGAAAATTTAAGACAAAGGTCAAATGAAATCCTGTGTGTGAAATGCTAAGCAGAGTGCCTGCCACTGAGTAGGGTTCCGGCCAGCTTGGTTCCCCCCCTCCCCTGCCCACCCCAGCCCCTCTGTCTCCACCCCCACTCTTATCACTACCTTCAGAGGGATAGTCAAACAGAGGGTGGTGGCTCAGCACATGGGACTGGAATACTGGGTCAGCGTGACCCTGGGCATGTTATTAACCCTTCTCAGTTGTGGTCCTGACGGCCTGCATTTGTGGCCACTTTCTGTGTACCTGGCACAGAGTGAGCGTTTTACATGTGTCATTCCGTTTAACCCTCGCCACGGGACTATGAGCTTGGTTCCTTATCCCCATATTCTTGACGAAGAAACTGAGGATCGGGAAGGGCATTAAGGTCTCGGAAGCGCTTGGCCCAGGATATCATTACCCCCCAGCGCGGTGGCTCTGCAGCTTGCCCCTGTGAGGTGCACCCCCCTTCCCATCGCATCCCACCTCACGAGCTGTGGTGGGGGGTTGAGGTGGGGTGTGTGGGATACCCATACCCCACTCAGCTCTTTCCCCCATCCAGTGAGGGAGGCAGTGTGTCAGAGGCTCAAGGGGATGTGCTTTAGCTGGTCCCGAAGATGCTTTTGGAGGCTGGAGGGACCAGGCCACCCGGTGTGGGGTTGGTCTTTATGAAGGCAGGGGAGAAATTGCCACCTAGAGGCAGCCTTGGTAATAAAACCACAGCCCTGGGGTGCACCTCCTGTGAAGGTTGGCACAGCCAAGCAAGCCAGGTTGGTGTCGGCTTCCCTTTGCTGCTCTCTGTAGAGGGTGTTCATGAACGAGCGCCAGCCCCAAAATCCACTGTGGAGGGCGGGGAGCACCCCTCCTGCCCCGGAGGCCTTGGGTGCCTTCCTGAGGAGAAGCTTGGGGTGGCTTTTGGGAAGAAAGGAGCACAGCCCCTGCCTGGTGCCAGGCCTTCCCTCTGAGTAGGTCAGGCGTGTGAGGGCGTGTGAGTCCCTGCTGGCCGCGCCTGGGCCGGCCCGGAGTGTGGGGAAGCAGAACTCAGCCAGGGCCCTGGCCAGCGGTCTTCAGCCAGGGGCCTAGCATCTTACCCATACTCTCTGTCCCGGAACAGGGCGTGGAAAAGATACCCCAGTCAGCGGTGACGAGGACTCCGGTGCCCGAAGCGCAGCTCGCCCGGCCCTAGCTCAGTGCCGGGCCCTCAGTGTGGACTGGGCCGGCCCTGGGAGCCCCCACAGGCTCTACCTGACCGTGCAGGTAAGCACTGGGGCCTTCGGGAAGGTGAGGGCCCAAGCCAGGCTGATGTGTCTTCGCCCTCTGAGCTCCCAGCAGCGGGGTCCCCAGCAGGCTCTCTGGGGAAGCGAGCACTGAGAGCGAGCCGGGGACCTGCCTTGGTAAGCTTCTCACAGCACGCAGAGCCCGGATGGAGCAGTTTGCTTTACTGGGTTATCTCAGGGAAAATCGCAGAGCAGATGACAGAAAGCTTTCAGCCACACCCTGGCTGAGGCGTTAAAGTGAGAACTGCGGGGCTTTCGCTGAGAAGCTCTTAGGAAAACAGGCAGGTTTTGGGGTAGCCCTTAATTCCTACTCAGCATGTTTGTCCGTGGGGCAATACTTGTATTTCCTATTTAACGTGAGGATCCAAAGCCAGACAGAGGACTTTGCCAAAACTTGGATTCTTTTCTCTCGCAGTTATCACCAACTGACTTTCAAAAGACAAATTTTATATATATTTGTATATTTGGTTGTAGAGATCGTACATAATGATAGTAATAATAGCTGCTATTTATGGAACACTGGTTTTGAACCGGGCACCGGTGCCATGTATTATATAGCTCACATTAGTACTCATGGTCCTCGTAACAATCTCAAGACACAGCTACTGTTTTATTGGAGGTGTATGGATGAAATAATGGAGGCCCAGAGAGGTTAAGTAACTTGCTACTGGTCCCACAGCAAGCGGGGATCTGAATAGCTAAGCATGACGTGCTCGATAACATATGGTATAAAAGAATTCACACAGGGATATAACATCTCGAAGCTGAATGTTTTTTCTAGTCCTGCATCTTTTGAGAAATCCACTATTAAGAGTTTGGTGTTTATGTATCTTTCTTATATAATCACTTAATTATATTTATACAATTTTATTATTTATTTTTACAAATTATTCTGTGACTAGCTCTTTCCCTCGACAGGAAATCTGGTGATTTCTTCATGCATGTCAGTATACAGAGAACTACCCCATTCTTTTGAACTGCTTCATAATATTCTACTTCAGGGTTTACCATAGGTTATCTAGCTGGTGCACTGTATTATTTCTGGTTTCAATGAGCTACTTAAATATCGATGCATTCTCACAACTGTGGCTTTGAATAATTTAAGGACGGCACAGGCACTGCACTTTTTAAAGGAATACAGATATTTATGAAGTGCCTCTTCTGTGCCAGGTTCTGCGCTAGGTGCTGGCCCATAACCCAGCGGAGAAATAGACCTGACAGCCTGGCAGGCGTGCCACAAAATAATCAAGTGATCACAAGTGTATGAATGCAAACTGGACAAGGACCATTGACACAGTGATGGAGGATGAATGACCAGAGTCACTTGGGCGGGTTGCAAAGCTCCCTGCCCAAGAAAGATTGCACACAAGAGGGCTCACTTTGAAGAGACATGGGCACATGGGGGGCAGGAGGGAGGGGAAACCCCGGTGCCCTTTGAGGGCATATCCTCCCTCATGCAGATGAAAGTCCTGGGCCTGGGCGGCGTGTGGCCCCAAGTCCTGATCTGAATGTGGCCCAAAGCTTGATGTGGCTTCAGGAGCAGTCTTGGGCTTCAAGGCTTTTCTTGGCCCTTCTTGTGTGGTTCATCTGCCAACTGAACCAAACAGTCCTTCTTTTATGTTAAGGTCTGCAAGAAAAGCAGGTCTGGTGTGGGAACAGTTAAAGAAACTGGAGAAGCCATTTGTTTTTCCTCTGAGTTGAGCCATTGGTAGTTAAATCGGGAGGTGGTCAGAAACCGGCTGCCTCGAGTTGGGCGGTGGCTCTGTTCTTGAATTTTGATTATGGGGTGTTGGGTTGTGGTTGCTGCTGAGTCCTGGGGTCAGCAGATCTGCTGAGAATCTGTGAGAAGCTCCTGTAAGCAACCGGTTTCCATGTTGGTATCCTTCTGGGCCCCCATGAAGCTCTATTGTGTTTATAGTTTGCTTCGAGGACAGGGATGTGGGGCTGAAGGAGGGACCCGGGCACTGTGGGGTGAGCAGGTAGGCTTAATGAACCTCCCCCCTGCCCCAGCCTCTCAAGTAGTTAAAACCTGAGATGCTCCCTCTGAAGGTGCTGCAGAAATCCCCAACCCCCCTGGCGTCCCGGCTGCCCTTCCTGTGGCTTGGCCACCAGGCCAGAAATAGCGTGACCTTTGCTCTGGTCGGCAATTGGAAACTTCCAGCTGCTGCCATTGCCGCCACCGCTGACAAGCCTGCTCGTGATGGTGTGGCAGTTGGTCAAAGGGTGGGGACAAAATAAAGTCGGGGGGGGGGGGAATTTTCCTACATATGAGAGACTGTGTTCGCCACCCTCCCTTCTCAAGTAGAAGGTGAGGTCGAGAGAGAGGGAGTCAGAGACGGTGAACGAGGCTGCTGATGTTGCTCTTTTCCTCTTTTCCATTCTGTTTATTGGATTTGGGGTTACAAAAGTTAAAAAAAAAAAAAAAGGAAGAGTGCAGAAAAAGTACAATGCTAGTGGCTACCTGATATCGAGCCCTTTCTGTGTGCCAGAGGCTTTGAGCACTTTGCACGGTTCCTGCAGTTTCCCTTCACACCAGTGGCGTCAGGGGGCTAGTACTGTTTCTCTTGTAAGAATGGGGAAAATGAAGCTTCAGAGAAGGTAAGTAACTTGCCCAGAGCCACACAGCTCACCTGAGGCGCAGCCATGTTTCACACCCAGCTCTTGCCGACTCCGGACTCAGAACGTTCTTTTAGACAGAACGTTTGTCTTTTCTTTCCAATACAGTGGGCACAAAGACACCAAAAACGTGTCTGTAGGGGCACCCGGCTGGCTCTCAGTCGCATGAGCGTGCAATTCTTGATCTTGGAGTTGTGAGTTCAAGCTCCCTGTTGGGTGTAGATGACTTAAATAAATAAAACTCAAAAAAAAAAAAAAAAAAAAGTGTCTGTAATGCCCCTTCCCAGATAATTTCTATTGACATTAAAAAAAACAAAACAGAACACTGTAGATGCTTATAAGGCTAAAAATAGGTTCAAAGTGAAATGTAAGGACTCTTTGCCCTTTCTCCCCACATTCTCTTAGTTTCTTTTTACTCCCCCAAAAGTTTAAATGATGCACGTTTCTCCTCCTAGTTGCTGCGTCACCTGACCTGCCAGAGACAACCATTGTTTATACAGTTCCCCAGATTTTTTTCAAGGCCTGTTTTATTTCTCTTATCCTCAAATGGGATTGCACTTTGCATGCGGTTCTGCGGCTTGCTTTGGATGTCTTTCTGTGTGAGCTGCAGGTGATCGTCTCCAGATGACTCTTTCTGCCCCTCTCTTCTCTCTCTCCCTGCCTGTCCACCTGTCTGTTCCTCCTTCTTGGCCTCGGTTTCTCCTTGACCAGGAGATGGGGGGCATGGGCTTCCCCTGCTTGTGCGGATTTGTGTGCCCCCCTCTTGGCAGTCTCGAGCTGGGGGCAGCTGACATCGCGGGGGGTGTTGCCCTGAGATTGCCGTGTGCCTGGTGGGGCTGGACAGCCCTGCGAATGGTGGGGCTGTGGGCCCGCAGCAAGTAGGCTGCTGCACTGGTGACTCCCGCCCCACAGAGCCTGCAGGGACAGCCCAGTGAGCTTCACCTGAGAACTTCTAAGTGCCCCAGAACCTTCTTTGCCGGTGCAGATAGCTGGCTGCCGAATGGGGGCCAAGAGAATGCACTGCCACTGTCCTGTCGTGGCATCTGGGCACATTTCCTTCCAGACCCCGGGCCTCATTGTCCTCACCCACTCACACAGCGAGGGCTGGGTCCCTGTGCCCGGGATGCTCCCAGCTCCAGGAGCACACCATCCGCAGGCTCAAGGGCGTCCCCTCCCACCTGTAGTCCCCTTCACGTGAGGATTCTGGTTGTGTCTTGGCAGCAAGCCCTGCTGGACAAGGGGTGCGAGAACAAGAGTCAGGGGACGAAAGAAGAGAAGCTCCTGAAGAGGCAGGCGCCGGGCCCCAGGCGGGACCGGGAGGCCCAGGAAGCTGGTGGCGCCATGAATGTAGAGAAAACAGGTAAAGGAGGTCTGCCCGCCAACCTGGAATAGCCCTCGCTAAAGCTGGCACTGGCAGGGAGGCTGCTGTGGCATTTGGACTGTCCTCACACCCTGTCCTCCTCACCTGGAGGTGGCCCAGCCAATTCCTGGCCACCTTGACGTGGAACTCAGAGACCCCGGCCTGCCCATCCCACTCCAGGGATACCCTCCTCCCACTGCCCGCAGGGCCCCACCAGTGATAAGAGGCTTTGGCCCGTGTGGGCTGGGGTTGAGTTTCCCTGCTTTTTGTCTTTTCCCCAGTGCTTGTCAAAAGCAGGCCAAGGGTGGCAGCCTCAAAGACGCCACGGCCTGTGGAGAGAAGCCTGACCCCATCCCCTTTATCTGTGGATGCGTCAGGGACCCAGAGGCTCTAGGACAGGGCTTTGCTCTGCTCCCTCAAGGCCAGGGTCGAGGAGCCGGTGGCTCCATTCTTCTCTGACCAGGATGACTGGTTCTGGAAGATTCTATGGACCCCCTTTGTGGGGCTTCTCCAGCTCAGGGAAACCTGAGCTCAGTAATTGGGGAAAAAGCATCCTCAGGAGCCCAAAAGGAAGGCCAAGACTGTGTGGAGAAAAAGCAGCTGGTCTTTCCCCTGTTCTCTTCCTCCCGTCACCAGGGGTCAATCTGTGTTTCTGAACTTGCTGTGTGGTGGAAGGAGCCACTCCCTTCTCTGGGGTTGTCCCAGAGCTGCAGTCGCCTGTCTGGCATTCAGGGACAGGTGTTGGGGTCTGGCTGAGGTGTGGGCAGACAGGACTTGGAAAGGGGTGAGCTGTCCAGCCAGTCAGATCGGCTCTCCCAGTTCGTGGAGAAGAGAGAGACCAGTTTCTGTCAAGGGGGTGGACTGAGCCTTGTCAGTGGGGCTGGGGCCAGACTTCCGTCTTCCTGAGCCTAAGGCACAGTGAGCAGGCAGGGTCTCTGAGGCATGCTCTCTTTTAAAACTTGCACTGACATCCAACCCGCTGAGAGGCATGTGGCCTTCTCAGGGCCAAGTCCCATTCACTCCCTGGCCCCCAAGTGCCTCTTCGACCTCGCCTCTCCCTCCCTCCTCTGGCCTTCCCTTAGCTTCTTCAAGGTCTTTTCTCCCCTAGCAAGTGCTCTCTAGGCCCTGTTTCAGCTCCCCTGGCTGTGCCCCTCTGCTGGGGTCAGGATGAACCCCCGTGTGGGCTCCAAGGGCATCTAAGAACCTTCCGAGTGTCCTGGACGAGAAGGACTATTCTGTGTCTTGTTCCAGCCCTATGGTCTGTGGGATGACGCTCACTCACTTCTATGCATCCTTCATGGATCCCAGGCTCCTTTCCCAAGGTTGCCTCACTGGGACCATTGTCCCCACTTCACAAAGGAAGACCCCAAGCCCCCCCTCCCCACACCCCCATCTCCCAGGTGGCAGAGCAAGCTCTCAGGACCTAGAGCCCTGGTGTGTTCCCCACCACACCGTGGCAGTCTGCAAAGGGCTGAGGGCCACGCTGGTCACATGCTGCTCATGGCAGCCCCGCGTGCGGGCCTGGAAGCATCCACCTGACCTCACTCTCTCTAGAACAGATAGCAGAAGCTTGGCCAACTGTGTATGATATGCATGCTGTGTCACATGCAGGCCACACTGCCAGGGCCACTAGCCAACCGGTAACTGAGCCTGCTCCAGCTCTCCAGAGGGTCTCGAGTCGAAGCTATTCCAAGGGATTGTGAGGAAGGGAAAAGCCAGCCCGTGTGTGCTTTACTTGCCCTCTTGAGAGTGGGGCCCGAGATCCCTCAGGGTCTACCCTCCTGGGAGCAGGGCTGTGACATCCCACCCAGCCCGGAAACTCTATTGTGGCTTCTCTGAAGTCTCAGTGAGCGCGCTTGCTGCCTCCCGGTGGGTTGAAGCTGCCAGCAGGGTGTGTGACTTCAGGTGCAGAGTCTGGGGGCCCTCCAGTCCTGCCCCATAGGGCTTTGGCTCCTGGGATGTAGCGTGGGGGAGCCCCGAAGCCTGGCTGCCCTCAGACTGGAGGCTTGGAGACAGCAGGTGCCACTTGTCACACCTTGGACCCTTCTTTCTGCCTCCTGGGGCTTTGGTTGGGTCCCAGTTCAGGCTGCCCAAGGGGAGAGGCAGATCTCCTGCCTTCGGAGCCTCTCCTCTACCCCACTCCTGCACACCCCCTGCTCCTTGCCTGCTCCCCACCTGCAGGGACCATGAGCGTTCTTGGTATCCTCCAGGCAAGCTATGACAGGCATCCCAAGCCCTATTGTCACATCGTGGCCCTTGATTCTGTCTTTGTCCTTCCGTCAGTCTGTCTGTTTCTCTCCTGCTCCTGGTGACAGGACAGTGGAAGGCCGTGGGAGGAGGAGGATTCAGGCTGAGGTACCACCCTCTCCCGCTGGTATTTATCACTCTGTCGTGCCTGTGCAGTCCCTGTGCTCAGCGCAGGTGTCGGCCCCAGAGCGGGCCTGGCTGTGTTCCTGCTCACATGCTGTGTCTGTCTCTGTGCGTCCTGGTCTGGCTGCCCCTTGCACACGCACACCCTCCCCTTGCCCCTTCTCTGTGTGCAGGTGACCACTCCCTGCAGAGGTCAGGGGACAGGCTGGGGAGCCTCTGCCTCTCTTCTGTACTCTAGAGGGGGTTTGGGGTTTAAAGAAATCACGTTTTCCCCCAAGAATAGTGTTTTCTGGGGAGAGAACCCCGGACTCTTAATCAGCTGTTGCCAGAAGGCATGTCTTTCTCAGCTGCGATTCCTTGCGGCCTGGCCACAGGGAGCGTATCGCCCATCAGACCTCGGACACATACTTTGAAGGGAGTCTAGGGCGAAAGTCTCTTGCCTCAGTCCTTATCCAGGCAATTCTGTCTCCCAGAAGCTGCCCACTGAAGCGGCTTCCTCCAGGGCCTGCCCCTGGCCAACCCACGCCGCTGCCGCCCCCAGCCCTCGCCCCGCTGGCTTGCATCCCCTCCCCATCCCTGACGGTCTGCCCTGCCGTGACGGGCCCCCTCTCCTCATCCAGGGTGGGTCCTCTGCTGTCCTTTCTGATCGGCCACTACTTTGCTCATAGGTGGGCGGCTCTTTGGCAGCGGGAGGTGCTCGAGCCTGGCGGGGCCGCCAGGTGCAGCCCCCATGGTGCATAGGATGGTGGAGGCCATGTCCCAGCTGCAGGAGGAGAAAGCCCGGCTACAGGAGGAGCTGGCAGCCCTACAGGAGAGGCTGGCCCTCCGAGACAGTGACCAGCAAGCCACATCCACCCAGCTGCAGAATCAGGTACCTGGGGAGGATGGGATGGGCAGAGGCCACTCCCCCCCGTGGAGCAGATCAGAGGACACTGCGTGGGCCGCCCGGAACCAACCCACCGGGCGGCCGACGTGATGGACAGATAGGGTCTCCTCTCTCGGCTCAGGAATGCATGAGAGGGCAAGGTGGCAAGAGTCAGAGGCCTGGGTCTCCCATCCTGCTCATCCTTGTGCCCCATTCCTCGTGGTTCCGGGGGGCCAGGACGTGCCTCTCCAGGAGTGACAGGCTGTGTGTGTAGATGTGAGGGAAGCAGGGAGGTACAGGGTCGCTCCCAGCCCTCCGGCCGGTGCCGAGTCCACCCCATCTTATTCGGTGCCTTGGACTGGGCAGTCCAAGTGGACAAAAGTCACTGCAGTGGTCACCCCAGGGAAAACTGGTAGGAAAGGAGAGGCTGGTGTGAGTGCATGCGGGAGGAGAAGTGCCCTGGAAGCCTGAACTTCCATTCAGACTCTGGAAGCCAGGGAGGGCCTCAGGTTTATGCTGGCGAGTGCTGTCTCCTTCCTCGGCTGGTCAGGACATTCGGGACCTCGGCTGGTGGGACTGACCGTGGGCCCTCCTTCCCCACCTGCACGTGGACCCCGAGGCCCCTTTCCAGAGGTTCAGCTCCCCACACCCATGGCCACTGTCTGTCTTTTGTGTCTGTCTGAACTTTCCCACTTCCCCAAGGTCCCCCCACCCTCTCTCTACATCATCTCTGCCTTGGATCTGTGCCCTGAGCTGTGGGCCCAGGACTCTCTGTTGACGGGCCCGCCTTCAGCTGGAGCCAAGTTCTTACTCTGTGGTTACCCACCATGTGGACCTTTTGCTTGGGGAGACATCACAGAATACTGTGACTTGTTCTCAGTTCCAAGGAGCAGCAGATTCTTTTTATGCATTTTTAATTTTTATTTTTTAAAGAGGGAGGGAGAAAGAGGGAGCAGGGGAGGGGCAGAGAGAGAATGAGAGAGAATCCTGAGTAGGCTCTATGCTGTCAGCGTGGAGCCTGATGCAGGGCTCGATCTCATGAACCATGAGATCATGACCTGAGTTGAACTCAAGAGTCAGATGCCTAACCCACTGAGCCACCCAGGTGCCCCTATGCATTTTTTAATGTAGGATTTTTTCCCCAGCTTACAGATGTATCCTCTTCTCCGGAACTATCTGTTCTGACCACTTGTTCCTTGCTGGGTTAGGTGGGCCTCCTTGGGGCATCCCTAGTGCCCTGTGTCTCCTTCATACACTGACCCCGTTGTTTGCTGCCTCTGGGCCTGTCTGCCTCACTCTCAGGGGCTCTTCTAGGCAGGGTGATACACTAGCGTTGTGTCACTGTTGCTTCCTTCGGTTCCCGCCTGCCTCTCTCCCTCAGCTGTTTGCTGAGTGCGCGGTGTGCCCTGGGCACCAGACTAACCACTGGGGATGTCCAGGTGGGCAGGTGTGCTCTGGCCTGTGGAGGCTATGGTCCAAGGGAGAATAGACATTTGTTACATGTACCCATGTGAAGTTAGAAGAGCGACAAGGGCTCTGCAGGTGGGCACACACACAGGGCATGAGGGCTTGTACCAGAGGCCTTTGTGAGGGACATCAGGGCCTGGCAGGGAGGTCAGGGACAGCCTCCTTGAGAAAGTGGTGCTGGAGCCAAGGTCTGGCACAAAGCAGAGGAAGGAGGTTCTGAGCTAAGGGAATAGTCTAGTCTGTGCAAAGGGACTGTGGCAGGAGGAGCAAGATATAGGGGCAGAACCAAAGCTTGGGTAGCCCTGTGGGCCTGGGGGCTCGTCCAGGGCCCACCCCACAGGGCACGCCTGGCCCGTGGCAAGAGCTTATCCACAGCTCTTCCTTCCCTGACCTTCTCCAAGATAGAGTATCCAGGCAGTTAATTTTTGAAATAAGTTTTTTTTTTAAAGAGATTTACTGAAATATGACTCACATACCATACAATTCACCCCTTTAAGGTGTACAATTTAAATATATTAAGTATATTGAGATGGTGATACCACCATCACCATCATCCAATGTCAGAACATTTTCATCACCCTAAAAAAGCCTAGTCACCCTCCTTTCCCCCTCCCCCCACACCCCCTGGCAACCGCAGATCTGCTTTCTGTTTGTGTGGACTTGCCTTTCTTGAACATTTCATGTAAATGAAATCATAACCATGTGTGGCCTTTTGTGACTTTAAATGAATTTAAAAAAAAAACATTTTTTCCCTTTCATTAGCAAAGTTGGCTTACTTTGTAGAGGGGAAGTTGAAGGTGAAGGATCTTGGCCTTTTGGTTGTCTTTGTGCCCCCAGGTCTGCAGATATCCCCAGCCCCTGTCCTCTCCCATCCCCGGCCCCTCTGGATGATTGAGAGAATTCAGAATGGTTCTCCGTCTTTGCTCAGGCTTTATCCTTGAACTTCCTGACTGCCAGCTCTTTTCTGAAAACTTCAGGGGGTGCACCTGAAATTCCAGGTCCCTGAGCTACTCTTCGGAAGGTCCGAATCTGTGGAGCTATGTTCAACCACATGGGCCGGGAGCCGGGTTCAAATCCTGACTTTGGACACTGCTCAGTTTCAGCTGTGGGACCTTGGGCTGGTTAATTACCACTCTGCACCTCAGTTTCCTCATCTGTCAAGTGGACATAAAAGCACCTGATGAGATGATCCAGTATTGTGGTTGTTGCTGCCAGCACCACCATCTTTATTGGGAAGAGTTTTGGATTTGGAACCACACAAACAGGGTTCTAGTCCTGGCTGTGCCACTCGCTAGCTGTGCAGCGGTAGGAAGTGACTTCCTCTCTGAGCCTTCGTTTACCATTCTCTAAACTGGGACTAATCAATGTTGCTTCATGGTTATTGGACAGATCAATTGTGAGACTGGACAGAAAAATGGGTGATAAACTGTAAAGTGCTATTGCCTCGTGAGGTATTACTTCTGTGTGCTCTGGTCTTCTGTCTGCCTCACTGTGGTTTGACACAGATTGACCTTCCTCCTCCTCTAAGAAGAAAAGCCCATCAGTGGGGGACACTCTGCCTCACTGTCATGGTGCCTTATTCCCAACCTTTTCCAGACTTGCCTTCTGGGTGTGGCTCTTCCTGAAAGGCAGGGTAGCCTAGTAGTTGAGTTTGAGGGCGCTGTAGTGGGGGTGGTCACTCAGACCCAAGTTTAATCCTAGGTCCACCACTTAGTGGTCAGGTGACCTTGAGCAAGCTGCTTAACTAAGGCTTTCACCTCACCCCACCCCACTCTGAACCATGTCAGAGTTCTCGGTCAGACTTGAAAACACTTTAAACCAAGTCCTTGGCAACCTCCAAATTATCCTTGGTGACCCTGATATCCCTGTGGCCATAATCTTGGGAACAAAAGGGCATATAAAAAGCCGCCTTAACTAAGGCTTAATCTCTTGGAATCTCAATTTCTCTTCCTGTAAAGTGGGGATGATAATAGTGTCTACCTCATAGAATTGGGGATTCGAAGTGATGATCTCAGGAATTCCTGTACCATGCTGGCAAAGCTGACTCAGGAAATGGGGCTGCCATTATCACTGTTGGAACCTGGGCTTTTGGGGGCGGTGGGAGTCTTTTGAGGCTTATGCACTGATAAGTGTCAGATGGCGATAGCTGTATTTACCAGGAGCCCACCGTGCTCCTTGTGGGGAGCACGCGGGCCCAGGCCCTCGGTGCTCAGGAGGACCCAAGCCACAGAGGCCACTGGTCTTGGTCTGGCAACAGGAGAGAGACCGCAGCTGGTCTGGATGACCCTCCCTGATGTTGGCAACTATAGCCCCGGGCCACATGCTATAGCTCCCCTCCCCTTTTGTGGATGTGCCTGGAGCAGTGGCCTCCACACTCCCAAGGCCCTGCCAGTGTTACACGTTCCCAGACTGCCCACCCCCCCCCCCCACCTTATTGCCCCTGAACCTCCAGATAGAAGCTTAAAAAACTGCTCAGAGACCACAGGCTGGTAGACTAGATCTAGCCTTCAAGTGTGTCTGATTTGTTTGCCCTTTTTTTCTTTTTAACCATTAAAAAATTGTGGTAGAATATGCATAACAGAAAATTTATCACCTTAACCATTTATTTATTTATTTATTTATTTCATTTTATTTTTTAAATTTACGTCCAAATTAGTTAGCATATAGTGCAACAATGACTTTAGGAGCAGATTCCTTAATGCTCCTTACCCATTTAGCCCATCCCCCATCCCACACCCCCTCCAGTAACCCTCTGTTTGTTCTCCACATTTAAGAGTCTCTTATGTTTTGTCCCCCTCCCTGTTTTTATATTATATTTGCTTCCCTTCACTTGTGTTCATCTGTTCTGTGTATTAAAGTCCTCATGAGTGAAGTCATATGATATTTGTCTTTCTCTGACTAATTTCAACTAACGTAATAACTTCTAGTTCCATCCATGTAGTTGCAAATGGCGAGATTTCATTCTTTTTGATTGCCTGTGGACATTTGGGCTCTTTACATATTTTGGCTATTGTTGACAGTGCTGACATAAACATTGGGGTGCATGTGTCCCTTTGGAAAAGCATACCTGTATCCCTTGGATAAATATCTAGTAGTGCAATTGCTGGGTCATAGGGTAGTTCTCTTTTTAATTTTTTGAGGAACCTCTATACTGTTTTCCTCAAAATGGCAGCCCCATTTCCTGAGTCAGTTTGCCAGCATGGTACAGGACTTCCTGAGATGATCACTTCGAATCCCCAATTCTATGAGGTAGACACTACTATCATCCCCACTTTACAGGAAGAGAAATTGAGATTCCAAGAGATTAAGCCTTAGTTAAGGTGACTTTTTATATGCCCTTTTGGTCCCAAGATTATGGCCCCAGGGATATCAGAGTGGCTGCACCAAGTTGCCTTCCCAACAACAATGCAAAAGACATCCTCTTTCTCTGCATCCTTGCCAACATCTGTTGTTTCCTGAGTTGTTAATGTTAGCCATTCTGACATACGTGAGGTGGTATCTCATTGTGGTTTTCATTTGTATTTCCCTGATGATGAGTGATGTTGAGCATTTTTTCATATGTCAGTTGGCCATCTGGATGTCTGCTTTGGAGAAGTGTCTATTCATGTCTTTTGCCCATTTCTTCACTGGATTATTTGTTTTTTGGGTGTTGAGTTTGATAAGTTATGGATTTTGGATATTAACCCTTTATCTGCTGTGTTGTTTGCAAATATCTTCTCCCATTCCATCAGTTGCCTTTTAGTTTTGCTGAATGTTTCCTTCACTGTCCAGAAGCTTTTTATTTTGATGAGATCCCAGTAGTTCATTTTTGCTTTTGTTTCTCTTGCCTCCGGAGATGTGTTGAGTAAGAAGTTGCTGCAGCCAAGATCAAAGAGGTTTTTGCCTGCTTTCTCCTCAAAGATTTTGAAGGCTTCCTGTCTTACATTTAGGTCTCATCCATTTTGAGTTTATTTTTGTGTATGGTGTAAGAAAGTGGCCCAGGTTTAATTTTTTGCATGTCGTTGTCCCGTTTTCCCAGCACCACTTGCTGAAGAGACTGTATTGCATTGGATATTCTCTCTTGCTTTGTCAAAGATTAGTTGGCCATGCATTTCTGGGTCCATTTCTGGGTTCTCTATTCTGTTCCATTGATCTGAGTGTCTGTTCTTGTGCCAGTACCATACTGTCTTGATGATTACAGCTTTGTAGTATAGCTTGAAGTCCGGGATGGTGATGCCTCCTGCTTTGGTTTTCTTTTTCAAGATTGCTTTGGCTATTCGGGGTCTTTTCTGGTTCCATACAAATTTTAGAATTGTTTGTTCTAGCTCTGTGAAGAATGCTGGTGTCATTTTGATAGGGATTGCATTGAATATGTAGATTGCTTTGGGTAGTATCGACATTTTAACAATATTTGTTCTTCCTATCCAGAAGCAGGGAATCTTTTTCCATTTTTTTTGTGTCTTCTTCAGTTTCTTTCATAAGCTTCCTATAGTTTTCAGTGTGTAGATTTTTCACCTCTTTGGTTAGATTTCTTCCTAGGTATTTTATGGGTTTTGGTTCAATTGTAAATGGGATTGATTCCTTGATTACTCTTTCTGTTGCTTCATTATTGGTGTGTAGGAATGCAACCGATTTCTGTGCATTGATTTTATATCCTGCAACTTTGCTGAATTCATGAATCAATTCTAGAAGTTTTTTGGTGGAAGCTTTTGGGTTTTCCACGTAGAGTATCATGTCATCTGTGAAGAGTGAAAGTTTGACTTCCTCCTGGTCGATTAGGATGCCTTTTATTTCTTTGTGTTGTTTGATTGCAGAGGCTAAGACTTCCAGTACTATGTTGAATAACAGTGGCGAGAGTGGACATCCCTGTCTTCTTCCTGACCTTAGGGGGAAAGCTCTCAGTTTTTCCCCATTGAGGAGGATATTAGCATTGGGTTTTTCATATATGGCTTTTACTATCTCGAAGTATCATCCTTCTTTCCCTACTTTCTTGAGGGTTTATATCAAGAAAGGATGCTGTATTTTGTCAAATGCTTTCTCTGCATCAATTGAGAGGATCATGTGGTTCTTGTCCTTTCTTTTATTGATGTGATAAATCATGTTGATTGTTTTGCAGATAGTGAACCAGCCCTGCATCCCAGGTATAAATCCCACTTGGTCGGTCATTGTGAATAATTTTTTTAATGTATTGTTGGATCCGGTTGGCTAATATCTTCTTGAGGATTTTTGCATCCATGTTCATCAGGGAAATTGGTCTATAGTTCTCCTTTTTAGTGGGGTCTCTGTCTGGTTTTGGAATCAAAGTAATGCTGGCTTCATAGAAAGATTTGGAAGTTTTCCTTCCATTTCTATTTTTTGGAACGCAGTTTCAAGAGAATAGGTGTTAACTCTTCCTTAAATGGTAGAATTCCCCTGGAAAGCCATCTGACGCTGAACTCTTGCTTTTTGGGAGATTGTTGATTACTAATTTGATTTCTTTACTGGTTATGGGTCTGTTCAAATTTTCTATTTCTTTCTGTTTCAGTTTTGGTAGTGTATATGTTTCTAGGAATTTGTCCATTTCTTCCAGATTGCCCATTTTATTGGCGTATAATTGTTCATAATATTCTCTTATTATTGTTTTTATTTCTGCTGTGTTGGTTGTGATCTCTCTTCTTTCTTTCTTGATTTTATTTATTTGGGTCCTTTCCTTTTTCTTTTTGATGAAACTGGCTAGTGGTTTATCAATTTTGTTAATTCTTTCAAAGACCCAGTTTCTGGTTTCATTGATTTGTTCTACTGTTTGTTTGTTTTTTGGTTTTGATAGTATTAATTTCTGCTCTAATCTTTATTATTTCCTGTCTTCTGCTGGCTTAGGGTTTTATTTGCTGTTCTTTTTCCACTTCTTTAAGGCATAAGGTTAGGTTGTGTACCTGAGATCTTTCTTCCTTCTTTAGGAATGCCTGGATTGCTATATACTTTCCTCTTATGACTGCCTTTCCTGCATCCCAGAGGTTTTGGGTTGTGGTATAATCATTTTCATTGGCTTCCATGAACTTGTTAATTTCCTCTTTAACTTCTTGGTTAGCCAATTCATTCTTTAATAGGATGTTCTTTAGTCTCCAAGTATTTGTTACCTTTCCAAATTTTTTCTTGTGGTTGATTTCGAGTTTCATAGCGCTGTGGTCTGAAAATACCTCGATCTTTTTGTACTTGTTGAGGGCTGTTTTGTTTCCTAGTATGTGGTCTATTCTGGAGAATGTTCCATGGGCACTGGAGAAGAATGTATATTCTGCTGCTTTAGGATGAAATGTTCTGAATATATCTGTTAAGTCCATCTGGTCCAGTGTGTCATTCAAAGCCATTGTTTCCTTGTTGATTTTTTGATTAGATGATCTGTCCATTACTGTGAGTGGGGTGTTGAAGTCCCCTACTATTATGGTGTTACTATCAATGAGTTTCTTTATGTTTGTGATTAATTGATTTATATATTTAGGCTATCCCACATTTGGAACATAAATGTTTACAATTGTTAGGTCTTCTTGGTGGATAGACCCCTTGATTATGATATAATGCCCTTCTGCATCTCTTGGTACAGTCTTTATTTTAAAGTCTAGATTGTCTGTTATAAGTATGGCTACTCTGGCATTCTTTTGGTGACCATTAGCATGATAGATGGTTCCATCCCCTTACTTTCAATCTGAAGGTGTCTTTAGGTCTAAAGTTGGTCTCTTGTAAACAGCATATAGATGGATCTTGTTTTCTTATCCATTCTGTTACCCTATGTCTTTTGATTGGAGCATTTAGTCCATTGATGTTTAGAGTGAGTACTGGAAGATATGAATTTATTGTCATTATGTTGCTTGTCGAGTTGGAGTTTCTGGTGGTGTTCTCTGGTCCTTTCTAGTCTTTGTTGCTTTTGGTCTTTATTTATTTGTTGTTGTTTTTTTTTTCATCTTTTCTCCCCTCAGAGAGTCCCCCTTAAAATTTCCTGCATGGCTGGTTTAGTGGTCACAAACTCCTTTAATTTTTGTTTGTCTGGGAAACTTTTTCACTCTCCTCTATTTTGAATGACAGCCTTGCTGGGTAAATAATTCTTGGCTGCATATTTTTCTGATTCAGCACATTGAATATAACCTGCCACTCTTTTCTGGCCTGCCAAGTTTCTGTGGATAGGTCTGCTGCAAACCTGATCTGTCTTCCGTTGTAGGTTAAGGACTTTTTCCCTCTTGCTGCTTTCATGATTCTTTCCTTGCTTGAGTATTTTGTGAATTTGACTATGATATGCCTTGTTGATTGATGGTCGGCTTTTGTTGAATCTAATGGGAGTCCTCTGTGCTTCCTGGATTTTGATGACTGTATCTTTCCCCGGGTTAGGAAAGTTTTCCGCTATGATTTATACACATAACCCTTCAACCCCTATTTCTCTCTCCTCTTCTTCTGGGACCCCTATGATTCTGATGTTGTTCCTTTTTAATGAGTCACTGATTTCTCTAATTCTTAAATCGTGCTTTAATCTCCCTCTTTTTTTCTACTTCATTATTCTCTATAATTTTGTCCTCTGTATTGCTACTTCTCTGTTCTGTCTCATCCATCCTTGCCTCAGCGGCCTCCATTCAAGATTGCAGCTCAGTTATAGCATTTTTTATTTCATCCTGACTAGCTTTTACTTCTTTTCTCTCCACAGAAAGGGATTCTAATCTATTTTCGACTCTAGCTAGTATTCTTATTATCGTGATTCTAAATTCTGGTTCAGACATCTTGTTTGTATCTGTGTTGGTTAAGTCCTTGGCTGTCGTTTCTTCCTGCTCTTTCTTTTGGGGGGTGAATTCCTTCATTTTGTCACTTTGAAGGGAGAAAAGGAATTAATGAGTTAGAAAAAATTAAAATTAAAAAAATATTAAAATTAAAAAATTAAACACACACACACAAAATCAAATAAATGATGCTAGCTCCTAGGTGTGTTTTGGTCTGGGTGTTGAAAGTGGCTTGATAGGTTAAAGAAAAAAGGCGGGAAAAAGGAAATTGTTTGAAAATTTGAAAAAATGAATACACTGAAGTAGACTAAAATGAAATGATGGAAGTAAAATAGAATTTGAAAAAAATTTACACAAAAGTAAAAAATATAGTAGAAAAAAATGAAAGAAAAATATTTTTAATAAAAATTGAAAATAAAAATGATTTTTTTCTCTTTCTGTATTCAAGAAAAAGAAAGGAAAAAGAAAAAAGAAAAAGAAAGAAAATTGAATAGATGGACCGGTAACAGACTGAAATGCCACTGCAATTACTTCATTTTCATCTAGAAGTCAAACTAGGAAGCACTTTATAGTTCGTAAACTAAGCAGGTGGAGAGACTTGTGTTCCTGAAGAGCGAGGTTGGCCCAGTTGGGCGGGGCTTAGTGTAATGGCTCTGTTATTCACTAGATGGCACTGCTTAGTTTACTGGGGTGGACTGTGGTGGTGCTTGTAGGTGCGTATGCTCATGCGCGGGAGCGGTGAAAATGGCATCAGCCAGCTACCCATTCTCTAGTATCGGAACTCTGTTCTCCCAGATCAGCAATCGTGCACCTGTACTTTGTCTTCAGCTTCCCTCCACGCCCCCCATCCCGCTTTTTCACAGTCTGTGACCAAGCCCCAGGCAGCACCCCTCTCCTGAGTTTTGTCTCAGATGTGGCTGTTTTTCTCGTCCTCTTTCTTCTGAGGGACTGCAGCTTTGACCTGCTTCTTCCCTCTGCAGAGGGTCTCACCAACAATGGCCAGGTGCCGGCCACACCCAGGAATGCTTGCGGGACCGTGCCTGCTGCTGGTGCCCAGACAGTGTGGCCAGGTACCAGCCCTCCCCAGAAAAAGTTTGCAAGATAATGTAGCAGCAGCATTTCAGGGATTATGGGAAATCACAACACACATCTGGCACCAGGCTTCACCCATAACGACTTTGTTCCAGCACCAGTGATGTGGTTGTTCTCTGGGGTCTGCTGGGACCAGGGGGCCTCACAGTCTCTACCAAATGTCCTTCCAGCAGTGGAACCGCTTTTCCCTGTGTGGCCCGAGAACCTCCTGGACCCCACTCTGCTCCTGGGGACTTGCCCTTCCCACCAGAGCACCGCCAGGTATCAAGCTGCGGAGTTTCGGACTCTGCGCTCCCCCTGTTATAGTCTTAATGGAATTTAAACCCTCTTCTTTCTCCTTTCTCCCTTAGTTCAGTCCCTGTGGCTGTTTCCACTTTTCTACTTTGTCTTTAGCTGCTTTTGGAGGGTGCTTTTCCCATATTCTCCTCCCCCGCCTCCATCCTCTCTCCGTGTACAAAAGTGGCTCCCTGCCCTCCACGGCTTCTCTCTCCCCAAGTTCACCTCTCTGTGCCAGGTACCTGCTGAATTTTGTGGTTTAGGTTGTGCAGATTGTTGTGTTAATCCTCAGATCATTTTTCTAGGTGTGCAGGATGGTGTAGTGTTGGTCTGGCTGTATTTCATGGATGCAAGACACACAAAAAAACTTCCATGCTGTTCCACCATCTTGGCTCCCCCTCCCATCTTAACCATTTTTTAGTGTATAGTTAACTGGTATTAAGTATATTCACATTTTTATTCATGTTGCAAACCTGAAACTGTTCCCATTAAATACTAATTTCCCCCTCCCCCCTCCTCCAGCCCCTGGCACTCACCATTCTACTTGCTGTCTCTATGAATTTAGCTCTTCCTGGTACTTAATATAAGTGGAATCACAGTATTTGTCTTTTGGTGACTGGCTCATTTCCCTTAGCATAATGCTTTCCAGGTTCATCCATGTTATTGCAAATGGCAGGATTTCCTGTTTTTAAGGCAGAATAATATTCCATCGTATGGATATACCACACTTTGCTTATCCTTTCATTCATCAGTGGACACTTGGTTTGCTACCACATTGTACCTATTGTGGATAATGCTGCTATGAACATGGGTGTGCAAATATCAATTTTGAGACCCTGCTTTGAATTCCTTTTGGGCAAATACCCATAAGTGGAATGGCTAGACCATATGGTAGTTGCAGTTAAAATTTTTTGAGGAATCCACCATACTGTTTTCCACAGCAGGTACACTGTTTGACATTCCCACCAGCAGTGGGACAAAGGTTCTAATTTCTCCAGATTCTCATCAGTATTTGTTATTTTCTGAGGGTTATTTTTTTTAACTAATAGCCATCATAATGGGTTGAAGTGGTATCTTATTGTGGCTTTGATTTGCATTTCCCTAATGATCAGTGATATTGAACATCTTTTCATGTGCTTATTGGCCATGTGTATATCTTCCTTGGAGAAATGTCCATTCAAGTCCTTTGCCTGTCTTGAATTGGGGTTTTTGGGGTGGAGTTGTAGGGGTTCTCTCTATATTCTGAATATTAACCCCTTATCAGTATACGATTCACAGATAGTTTTTTCCATTCCACAGAGCACCTTTCTACTCTGTGGATGGTATCTTTTGATACACAAAAGGTTTTATTTATCTTGATGAAGCTCAATTTATCTATTTCGCCTTTTGTTGCCTGTGCTGTTGGTGTCCGATCTCAGAAAGCACTGCCAAATCCAGTGCCACGAAGGTTTTCCCCTATGTTTATAGTTTGGTTTTCACATTTAGGTCTTTGATCTATTCTGAGTTAATTTTGTCTGTGGTGTAAGGCAAGGGTCCAATATCATTCTTTTGCATGTGGACATCCAGTTTTCCTGGCACTATTTGTTGAAAAGACTGTCCTTTCCCCCTGGAATGGTCTTGGCACCCATGTCAAAAATCAATTGACCACACATGTGAGGGTTTTTTCTGGGTTCTCTATTCTAGTCCGTTGATCTGTATGTCGGTCTTTATGCCAGTACTTTATTGTTTTCATTGCTGTAGCTTTGTAGTAACTTTTGAAATCAGGAATTGTGCGACCTCTCACTTTCTCTTCTTTGCAAGTATGTTTTGGCTATTTGGGGTTCTTTGAGATTTCATATGAATTTTAGGGTGGATTTTTCTATTTCTGCCAAAAATGCCATTGGAATTTTGATGTGGATTGCATTAAATCTGAAGGACGCTTTGGGTAGTATTGATATCTTAGCAATATGTCAATCCATAACCTGGGATGTCTTTTCATTTATCAGTGCCTTCTTTAATTTATTGAGCAATATTTTATAGTTTTCAATGTACAGATCTTTTGCCTCCTTGATTAAGTTTATTCCTAAGTATTTTATTCTTTCTGATGCAATTGTAAATGGAATTGTTTTCTAAATTTCCTTTTTTGGATTGTCCATTGATATCGTGTAGAAGCACAACAGATTTTTACGTAATGATTTTGTATCCTGTGACTTTGCTGAGTTTATTAGTTCTAATTGGCATCCTTTTTTATTGATCAGATTCGTTGCCAATTTTTATTTTTATTTAATTTTTTAAAATATAATTTATTGTCAAGTTAGCTAACGTGCAGTGTATACAGTATGCCCTTGGCTTTGGGAGTAGATTCCCATGATTCATCGCTTACATACAACACTCAGTGCTCATCCCAACAAGTGTCCTCCTCAATGCCCATCACCCATTACCCCCCCCACCCCCTATCAACCCTCAGTTTGTTCTCTGTATTTAAGAGTCTCTTACGTTGCCTACCTCTCTGTTTGAAACTATTTTTTCCCCTTCCCTTCCCCCATGGTCTTCTGTTAAGTTTTTCAAATTACACATATGAGTGAAAACATATATCTTTCTCTGACTTATTTCACTCAGCATAGTACCCTCTAGTTCCATCCACATTGTTGCAAATGGCAGGATTTCATTCTTTCTTATTGCCAAGTAGTATTCCATTGTGTGTACACACACACACACACACACACACACACACACACACACACCCCACATCTTTTTTTATCCATTTATTTTTTATCCATTTATTGGTTGATGGACATTTGGGCTCTTCCCATACTTTGGCTATTGTTGATGGTGCTGCTGTAAACATTGGAGTACATGTGCCCCTAGGAATCAGCACTCCTGTATCCTTTGGATAAATTCCTAGTAGTGCTATTGCTGGGTCGTAGGGTAATTCTAGTTTTAATTTTTTGAGGAACCTCCACACTGTTTTCCAGAGCCAGTTGCCTATTTTTAAACCTTAGTTAAGTTCACATAAAGATCTGGAATTCCTATTTTGTCAGAATATATTGGAAGACGTGGCACCTCTGGCCCGACAGTCCCACGTGACACCCACATGCCTGGAGCCTTGTAGCAGCTCCTTCCTTAGGCAGAAGTGAGTGTCCTCCTGCTGGTGCCCAGTGGTGCCCCAGCCTCTAGCACCCCTCCTGGCCCCACCCTGCCTGACAGCCTCACTCACAGACCCTGCTCTACCCAGCCCCTTGTGCACTCATTCTTCCTACATGTGTTTACAGAGCACCTGCTATGTGTCAGGCACTGTCCTAGGCACTGGGAATTCGGCACCCACACGACAGACAGATATCTCTGCTCTCACGGGCCTTTATTCTAACAATAGAACTCGCTGTGTGCTGGGGTCTGTCCTAAGCGCTTTACTTACGTTATCTCATTTAATCTCACTTAATGCCCAGGACATCCTTGTAGGGGTAGCCTCACTGTCCTGATGAGGAAAGCAAGAGGCATGGTGAAGTTGAGACTTTTCCAAGGTTATCCAGCGAGTAGGGTGATGTCTATATTAGAAACCTGGGCAGTCAGGCCTGAGAACCCCTGTGCCCGACTGCCCCTCAGTGGCAGAAGGACCTGAATGTGAAAACTTGGCAGTGGGCAGGGCAGGGTGGATGGGGCCAGATGGGCACAGTCAGTCATGTAGCCATATGTCCTGAGAGGGGGAGTGTGTTGGTGACGGGATGGGGGCTTCCAGGGGCCGCCCCTCTGGCCTCTGTTTCCTCACGGTGTTCTGGGTCCCGGGACCTCTTGCCTTTTCGGCTCAGCAACGCCTTGGTCTCGCCACTGGGAGAGCCCTCTTTTCCTCAGAGGACAGACAGCTGGTGATCAAGAGCCAGGCTTGGTGGGAGGTGGGGAGGTAATCAGCAGGTTGTCTCCACTGATGGGAGCAGACAGCTGAGAACACAGACCTGCGCAGGGCAGCCCCACCCTCTACTGGACCCACTTCTGCTGAGAGATGGAAATGTGGGTTTGTGTCAGATGGGCCCCGGCTCCCCGCTCCCACTGAGGCCCTGTGCACCAGGCCCATGACCCAGTTTCTCCGGCTGACAAGGAGCCTGGGCCTGGGAAGGGACGCTGCACAAATCTAGCCTGGTCCCTTGGTCAGCCCTGGGGTTGATATCATACCCTCCTGGGCACCATCACAGCAGCCTGCCGGGGACCTGCTTCCCCTTCGGCCTGGCTCTTTGCCCTCAGGAGTGTGCATGCGGCTTGTCTGCTGTCACTTCTAGTGTTCATTGGGTGTCTACTGCGTGCTGGTCACCTGCCGGGGTCGGGGCTTATGATGAGTAATAGAGAAGGTCCCTCCCCTCTTTGCGGATAGATGCCAGCACGATTGCTGACTCAGAGCCCGGGCGGGTGTGGACGGGATGCCTCTGGGCGCTCTCTCCTGTGGAAGGTCTTCCTCGCTGGTCTGGTTCACCCTCAGCACCCCGCTCTCTGCTCTCACCGCTCCTGAAATAGACCCCTCTGGGTAGAGAGCAATGGCCCCACTCCTGAGCAGCACACATCCTGACTTCTCAGCCCCAAATGCAGCTGGCCTGCCGGGGCACGGTCACCATGCACCACGGCGGTGACTAGTGCCTGACAGGCCACACTGCTGTGTTGGTGGGCCATGTCCCCCACTGTCCGAGACAAGCCAGGAGATGGCTGTCTGACATCTCTGACAAAGGGAGTCTTTTATAGCCTCTTCCTCAACCCCTCACCCTCACCCCTAGCCTGCCCCATTTTGTAGCCACCTCCTTTTGGGGCACCCCTCAGAAATTCCAGGTAGAGCCTAAGAGTGCCCAGAGTTCTGATTGTGATGCAAGAAAGGAGCAGGGGCCTGGGCTACAGGCAGGTGGCAGGCAGGCGTCCTGACCCCGCAAGTAAGCACTTGGAAAACCCCATTCTCGCTGCGTCTGGGGCTGAGTGCTGGTGGCGAGGTCCCAGCACATGCAGCCCGGTGCTGAGGAAGCAGCCTGTCTGAGGCACCTGTTCAGTGCAAGTGGATCTTCCTGGGGTGCTTTCTGAGGGAAGGAAGGGGGGGTGGGGGGACTCAACCTTTCAAAAGGAGGTAGACCCACCTCTATCAGGATGCGGGGAGTGTGTATGAGAGGAGTACGTATTCTTTGAGGCTTACAAGTTACTGAAAAGCATAAAGAATTTGGCAGAATTCTACAGTCCAGAGACTTCTGCTCCTTGGTGTTACATTCGCAATTTTGTTTTCGGACTTTTGACTTAACTATGTTCGGGAGCCTTTCTCCAAGTCACTTAAAACTTCTGCTGACCCTAACCGTGATGACTACGCACTAGCCTGCGTGTACATACGCCATAACTTGCATAACCATTCCCTTAATGCTGGGGATTCACGCTAGTCCCGATTTCACCACCAAGGAATGAAAGGCTGCCTTCTGTGAGGTGTCCCTCACTCCCCTCTAAGGCCGGGGGATCTGAGTGCTCCTCCCACCAGGGTCTCAGCAAAAGGGGGCATCGGAGGTGGCACAGGCCTGGTCTGCATGCTGCCCATGCTACTCACACACTGTTGATGACATCTCAGCCATGTAAAGTGGGGAGATTTGACATACCCCCAAATCCCAACATCTGGCCTGTCTTGAAAGGTCAGACGTTTGGAGACGTGGGCCTGCGTGTCTCCGGCCGCAGCCTGCAGGGAGTGCATTGTGGCTGCCTCCTAGGGGTGGATAGCAGGTATCCAATCCTGCACTGCCCCTCACCTGCCTTACCTGGCCCTGGCTGGCCCCTGCAGGCAGGGGACTTTGTCACCTGTCGCTTAGTAATAAGAACCTAGCGCTTCGTGGTCTGCTTGTGTAAAACCCACCTCTCCTAAGCCCCCGCCGAGTGAGTCTGACTCTCACTGTGCCTTCTCAAGGTGAGGTATGGTAGGGTATGGTCCTCATAGAATGTTCTGCAAGAAAACCGCCAAACGTGCTCTAATGAATGCTGGTGCCAAAGTCATTGGCTGCATTTGCAGTTATCTCCCGAGAGGTTCCTGCAGGTGGGCTGATAGAGAACCAGGGTTTGGGGCCTGTGAGGAGGATGGCCAGTGGGGGGACAGCTCTAGGGGAGGGTCGCCATCCTGGGATGTGCACTCTCGGAACTGGCATCGTGCTTGCCCCCACCCTGGGCTCTGGCTGAGCCAGGCCACCCTTGCCTCCTCACAGAGCGTGCACCCCTCCTCTTTCTAATAGCCTCTGCTGGCCATGGCTCTCCAGCAAGACAGGCTGGGAGCTGGGGTGGACACAGGTCTGAGATGTGCCCTGGTCACTGACAGACCTGTCTCCACAGGCAGATTCACCAGGAACCACTTGAAGTGGAAAAATTTAGGACTTGGGCAAGGACTGATCCAGGTTTTGTAGTGCCTAGAGTTTACAATTTGGAAGCCTTTTTAAGGAAAGATATCTATCTATCTATCTATCTATCGATAGATAGATAGATAGATAGATAGATATACACACACCTAAGTAGACGCAGGGGCCGATGCAAGGCAGGCGTCCTGAGGCCAGCCTTCTGAGTCTCCCAGGGAGCTGCCTCTGGCGTGGGCTTGGTGGTACGCGGGTCACCTCTGCTTTGATTGCTCCCCAGACTTTCCTGAGAGCCCAGGCTACCTGGGTCTTGAAGTGGGAGAGGGTGCTGAAGGCTATTGGGATGGGGCAGGTGTGTGTCACCTGGAGTCCCAGGTGTGGCCTGATGCTTGAACACAGGGAGGGCTGGGGCTGAGAGATCAGGCCTGGGTGTGGGCTGGAGGTGAGGAACAAGGCTCACCGTGACTGTGACTGTGGCTTTGTGCTGGCAGGTGGAAAACCTGAAGGAGAAGCTCATTAGCCAAGCCCAGGAAGTGAGCCGCCTTCGATCAGAGCTGGTGAGGCTCAACACTGCCATCCGAAGGTGGGCGGGGGAGGCGGGGGTTGGCCGGGTCTCATGCAGACTGACCCTTCCAGATGGGATGTGCGACCCCATCTCTCCAGGGCCCTCACGTCCAGCCCAAGCCGGGGCTGCCCGTGTGCCCATCAGACTGCCATCCTGCCTGGGAGACGCTCCCTGAATACTTGTCTCCACTCACTAGGTCCTCAGAGGTCATGTGACCCCCAAAGGGAGGGAGGTTAATTCTCGTTCGCTGATGTAAAATAGGAGTGTGAACTCTGTGTATAAATACGACTTTCTTGTTACTTTCACACTCAGGAAAATAGAATGAACGGGGCGGGGTGAAGTCCGTCCCTCCAGCTCCCCTTTCCTCTGTCTTCTCATTTCCCTCTGGAGCTCCTGCTCTCTTCCCTCCTTCTCCCACCTTTCTCTTTCCCTCTCCTTCTCCCCACCTGTCTCCTCTCTCCCCTGCCCTGGTAATCCTCTCCACCTCATATGCGTCCCCTGTGTTCCGGCCGTCTACAGGGAGGCACGGACTTGGAGAAGCACCGGGACCTGCTGATGGTGGAGAATGAACGGCTGAGGCAGGAGATGCGGCGCTTCGAGGCGGAGCTGCAGGAGCTGCGGGCCAAGCCGGTGGCCCCCTGCACGGGCTGCGAGCACAGCCAGGTGAGCGGGGCTGGCCCTGGCCCCACCCGGTCCCAGAGGGCTCAGTCCCCAACGGTGACCCAGTTCCTCACAGTGACCCCTGCCCACTTGTCTGTCCTTCCCTGGGTCCCGGCGTCGCTCGCCACCGCCTGCCTGCAGGAGAGCGCCCAGCTCCGGGACAAGCTGTCACAGCTGCAGCTGGAGGTGGTGGAGAACAAGGGCATGCTGTCGGAGCTGAACCTGGAGGTGCAGCAGAAGACCGACCGGCTGGCGGAGGTCGAGCTGCGGCTCAAGGACTGCCTGGCCGAGAAGGCGCAGGAGGAGGAGCGGCTGAGCCGGCGCCTCCGGGACAGCCACGAGACCATCGCCAGCCTGCGGGCCCAGTCGCCGCCAATCAAGGTGAGCCGTGGCCACGTGCAGGGCCTCGGGAGCGCCCTCTCCATCCCGCGCCCAGGGCGGGGCCTCCCGGAGGAGGGGCTTAAGCGTCTTGGTGAATGAGGAGGGGCAAGTGGTTGAAGGAATCATTGCAGGTCTGCCCTTAGTCTTGCCCCTTCCTCTCCTTGCTGTCCAGGGCCAGGCGCGTAGCGGGCATCTGGCAACTGAGGCTTGAGGTGCCCGTGCGTGCCAGGCATGGATGTGACGCACCGCGAGATTCTACCTTCATCTTTGCCCTTCTTGTCTGTCCTGTGCCCAGGCTGGGGCCACAGCCAGGCTCTTGGTGGGCTAATTAGATGAGAGCATTCCAGGAGGCCCTTGCAGCATCCTGGAAAGCCAGTACCTCGAGGCCTCTCTAGTTTTTTCTGGGGGCTCTTGGCGGGATGTCCCTGAAGGCCCCTTCCCAAGGCCAGCTGCGTCTCAGGGCCCCCGGGTGAGGTCGGGGCACCTACGCGCCGCCACGCGCCCGTCCCTCCTCCCCCTCACAGTATGTCATCAAGACCGTGGAAGTGGAGTCGTCCAAGACCAAGCAGGCCCTCAGCGAGTCCCAGGCCCGGAACCAGCACCTGCAGGAGCAGGTGGCCATGCAGAGGCAGGTGCTGAAGGAGATGGAGCAGCAGCTGCAGAGCTCGCACCAGATGACCGCGCAGCTCCGGGCGCAGGTGCGTGGGCTGCGGGGGCGCGCGTAGCTGTGGGAGAGCATGCGCACGCCCGGCTGGAGAGAGCATGCGCACGCCCGACTGGAAAGCCAGAGGCGGGCCTTCAACACAGTATGGCGGGTCAGCGCTCCGGGGTCCGACGCACCTGGGTTCCGGTCCCTTCTCTCCCTGCTGGCTGCATGACCAAGGCCAAGTTTTGTTAGTGTCTGTTTCCTCATCTGTAAAATGATGTGATCGCAGAACTCCCCTCCCAGTGGGGCTCAGGGACATAATCTTTAAAGGTTCCTCACACAGGGTCTAGCGCACACGTTCTTAGAAAGGAACCCTGGTCACTACTGTATAACAAGTGCCCTCCCCTGCCCTCCTGGGGCCTGTAGCCTGTGCACCTGTTACGTGCCAGGACCCAGGCTGGTGCCGGGGGTAATGCAAGGAAGTAGCTGCACGGAGCTCCCAGACCTTTTGAGGAGCGAGATGGCCATCTACCCTTCTGTGTGTGTGTCTGTGTGTGTCTATGTGTACATGTAGGGGTCAGTGTTTGCTCACGTGGGCTGTGGGGTAGGTGAGGGGCTTCTTTCTGTCTCTCCCCCCCCCTTCTGAGCTTCTCCCCCCCCCTCCCCCCCCACACACACACACACTGAGCTTCTGGTCTTGGCCATCAGATCGCCATGTACGAGTCAGAGCTGGAGCGGGCACACGGGCAGATGCTGGAGGAGATGCAGTCCCTGGAGGAGGACAAGAACCGGGCCATCGAGGAGGCCTTTGCCAGAGCCCAGGTGGAGATGAAGGCTGTGCACGAGAACCTGGCAGGTGAGCCGGCTGGCCGGGCCCTGGCCTGCCCAGTGCCGTAGCCCCTCCCCCTGTCTACCTTATACCTCTGTGTCCCCATAGGTGTCCGGACCAACCTGCTGACGCTGCAGCCAGCGCTGCGGACCCTCACCAACGACTACAATGGGCTCAAGCGGCAGGTGCGTGGCTTCCCCCTGCTCCTGCAGGAGGCTCTCAAGAGCGTCAAGGCCGAGGTGAGTGCAGCTCATGGCTGAGGGGACGGGGGAGGCTGGGAGAGGCCCTGGAGCCCAGGGCTCCATTCCAAAATGCGGTGAAGCCCCCCGGACAGTAGCCCCCCTGCCTCACCCACACACTGCCACCCCCAGACCCTGTTTGAAAAACACACTGGTCAGGGGCAGGTATTTGGGTATTTGCCTTATTGTGATGCTTTAAACCAAACATATTACATGTATTCTTATATCTCAAACATGCTGCACATATTCTTACATCTGTTAGTTTTGATTTTTTTTAAGCTATACTTGTACAGTATGAGAATAGCCAGCGTCTCTTAAGTGCCTCCTACGTGCTAAGCCTTTTATAGCTGTCAGCTCCTTGAATCTGTACGACAGTCCTGCAGGGTAGAGAGACTGATGTATTTTGGGAATAGAAAATAGTTCTCTTTCTGTGAAAAAAAATTATGTCAGTGATACATGGACGTGGTAGAAAGTTCAAACTATGCAGAAGAGCATCAGAAGAAAAGGAAGGGCCTCCCTCTGCCACCCTGGCCTGCTCCCCAGAGGCGGATGTCTGTCAGAATTTACCCCCCGAGCGTTCTGAGCATGATGAAGCCTGTCGATGCATTTGCGTGCATGTACACACTTCCCTTTTTACCCAACGAAGGGCAACATATGCATGCGCGGTCTGCATTTTGGTCCTTTCCCTCATGAAGTGTAACGTGGAGGTCCGTACCTACCAAGTCCTACAGATCCGCGAATTAGATGGTGTTCTCCCCAGTTTACAGAGGAGAAAAAAGAGGCTCGACGACTGAGATGGTTGCCTGAGGTCCCCCCAGCTGCTTGAGATGAGGGTAGAGCTGGAGTATGGGTCCAGCTGAATCTTGTTGTAGTCAAGTGCTAGTGCTATGAAGTGAGGGCTGAGTCCTGCTGTTTGCTCATCAGCAGAGCAATAAGCCTCGTTGAGACTCAGTTTATTCCTCTGTAAAATGGGCCTGGCAGCAGTACATGCCCACAGGGGCTATTGGATAGAGTTGGCCTGTGACAGCGGACCTCAAGTACTCAGCCCAGGGCGGGAGGCAGTGAGCAGCTGCTGGGGTGGGGGTGGGGAGGTGGCAGGCAGCATGGTAAGCCAGGTCGGTGGAGCCAGCCCGTGACAGCGCTGCGCACCCCCCACCAGATCGGCCAAGCCATCGAGGAGGTCAACAGCAACAACCAGGAGCTCCTGCGCAAGTACCGCCGGGAGCTGCAGCTGCGCAAGAAGTGCCACAATGAGCTCGTGCGGCTGAAAGGTGACCGCCGGGGGTGCTGGGGGGCCCTGGCACAGGGGTCCCAAGCTGGCTCGGAGGTGATGCTCCCCTTCCCCCCAGCCCAGCACCACTCCTTGGAGCTGTGCCCTGCCACCGAGGGGCTGCTGTAGCTCCATCTTTGTAGATCCGGAAACCCAGAGAAGTCGGGGAGCTTGCTCAAACCCGCACGGCTAGTAAATGGTCTGCCCTGGATCTGGACTTGGATCCATCCAACTCTGAAGCCCTCACCCCACTGCCCATGGCAGGTGACCCCTGGACCCCAAGGGGGCCGGGTGGGCTATTGAGGCACTGGGTGGGGTGGCTGGTATGCCGCTTGTTCTGACCAACGGCCTGGCCAAGCTTGAGGGTACCTGTTTGCTACACAAAGGTCTAGGGAGTGCTTGCCGCGTGCCAGGTGCTGTTCCAGACACTGAGACATGGCCGCGAGCCCACACGGATGCTGTCGCTGGCCTCACGATGCTCCCTTCAGCTGGGGCAGCAGTGATCATTAATCACGCAGAGAACCTCAACACTGCCTCTGTTACCGGGGCTGGGGAGGGGCTCTCAGAGCCCCTTAGTGTCTGACAGTCGAGCGTATCAGGGGGCTTCCCGGAGGAGGTGCAGCCAGACCTTGGACCTGGATGGTGAGGTGGAGCGTACAGGTGAAGAAGGTGAAGGTGAAGATTCTGGCTGTAGTGGGGAGTTTGTTCTTCATTCCACTGAGATCCCGCTGAAGGGCTTGAAGCTATCAGATCTATGTGCCCACACACCCCAGGGCTGCCTCGTTGCCTGGTTCTATCTGCCTGATTCCCAGGCCCTGTCCTGGCATCCATGGTGTCCTTTTAGAATGACAGAATAAGTCTCTCGGCTTACTGGAACCCAAGCCCTATCGTATAGAGGAAACTGAAGTCCAGACACATAGAGCATCCATTTGGTATCCCACCCAGACTGGGTGCAGGGCCTGAGCCCCACAATGACCTTTCCTCCCTGTCCCCAGTGTGAAGCTCCCACTCTCAGCTGGCTTGCCCAGGAAGAAAGGGTACTGATACTTGAATTCATGATAGTGTGAGTGACTGATCACAGCTTTGTGGGCTACCTTTCCTTGGGGGGCCTTGCTTAGAAGGCAGCAGGTTCCTGAGCCGCTGGGTTGCTCAGGACACCAGAGGATGCCAGTGTAGAGGCAGTCTGATCTTGACCCAGCCTGTACCCTTCTCTCCTCCCCGACACAATCCAGGGAATATCCGGGTGATTGCTCGTGTCAGGCCAGTCACCAAAGAGGACGGAGAAGGACCCGAAGCGACCAATGCTGTGACCTTCGATGCTGACGATGACTCCATCATCCACCTACTGCACAAAGGAAAGCCCGTGTCCTTTGAGCTGGACAAGGTCTTCTCCCCGCGGGCCTCACAGCAGGACGTGAGTGTGGCCCTGTGAGGAAAGGGACAGAGCAGTGGAGGGTGGGGGGACACACAGGGAGAGATGATGGGAGCATGGACCGAAAGAAGTATAAGAGTGGGGAAGACACGATGGGGAGACATGGGGCACTGGGATGCCTTGCTCCCTCCACTGGAGGAGAGAAGAGGGTGGGAAGCCAAGATTGAAGCTTCTGCAGGGAGGGAGATTCATGCACAGCCTGTGGCACCTACGTGGCCCCGCCCAACCACAGGACTCTGGCGGGCGTTGCTTCTCCAGCCGGGAGCACTTATGTAGGTCTGCCTAGGGACTCCCCCGCTGCTCCTTGGCCCCACTATGGAACCCTTGGCCTGTGAGAGCCATGTGGTCTCAGCCTCCTTCTTTCCTCATCTCTGCCCTGGCTGACTGGCCAGGACTGTCTTGCCTGTGCCCTTCTGTCCCTGTGCTGGGCTTTACCTTTGCCCCACCCTGTCTGCTGGTGTACAGGCAGGCTCTGGGTGCCGGGCACACGCTGGCCTCTGCCTTCAACTCACTGAGCACTCCTTTGGTGCCGGAGAAGTAGAGGTGGGGGCCCCTGAGTTCCAGGGCTGGGCAGCAGGCACTGCCCTGTCTTCCCTTCAATCTTGGCAGCTCGACTGATGCCTATTGTGACTTATTAGTCAGAAATTCTTCCACAGTGAGCCACTCGCCAGTAACAATATGCGTTGTACTGTTACTGAAGGAAAGAGTGGTCAGGGGAGGTGGCTGGACTTGGAAATGGTGGGTGACCCGGGGGGGCTTGCAATCTCCATCCCATGTCACCTCCCCAGGTGTTCCAGGAGGTACAAGCCCTGATCACCTCCTGTATTGACGGCTTCAACGTCTGCATCTTTGCCTATGGCCAGACGGGTGCCGGCAAGACCTACACGATGGAGGTGGGTACCCGCTGCACGGGGCAGGGGCTCGGTGAGGACCCCACCCTGTCGCTGTCCTTGTGTCTGCGGGTTTTGTTTGGTACAGGAGCAGAGCTGGTGGTTATCTGTGTTAGCCTGGGGCACCAGGCCTGAAGAGAGGGGCACCTTGCTCAGGTGGACTTGGGATGGACCCCTGTGGTTCTGGAGGGGCAGGTGTAATGCCCGCAAGCTCTGGCACCAGAGGGGTCTCTGCCTGAGGTTAGAGCCCAGGGCAGACCGCCTCTGCATCTCCCCGGATGGACCTTTGTTTCACCCATGTGCATTTATTGGGATCCTGCCGTATGGCTGCCCTATGCTGGGCCCTGGGGTATGGGGATGGAGGAGGGCAGTCTCTGCTGCTGGGGCCAAGCCCCCTCCAGGAAGGGCAGCGGGAGATGGGAGCTTTGAGGGGAGGAAGAATCTCAACCAGAGGTAAAAATGGAAGGCGGCCCTTGGGGGTTTCTTTGGTTTGTTAGCATGTGCCTGGCTCTTGAGAGGGTGCTGTGTGGTTCTCTGGGAAGGGGTGAGGACAGGTGTCCCAGTGTCTGAGGAGGGGGGTGAGAAGGCTAGACAGGCACCTTTAGGTGACAGGCGGTCATCATGGCTCTTTCCTTCCAGTCTGGGCCCCACTGTTGCCCTCGTTCTGGGATTCGTGAAGACTGGTTAGTGGGGGCCAGGCCAAGCAAGGTGGGGGAGCGAGGGGGTTGGGGGGGCTCCTAACCCTATCTTGGGTGCTCAGAGTTGGGGTGACCCCCAGGAACATCTCTCCTCCAGCAGTGCCTGCCAAGGCCCATGTATATCAGGTGCCGTTCTGGGCGCTGGGCACAGTTTGGCCACAGAGTGTCTGCTCCCGGGAGCCAGCCTACCGGTGGGGAGGCTTCAGTGCTCACAGCACATCGAGCTGTGTCCTGGCAGGTGCCAGGGAGAAAACTTAAAGCTGACTATGAGGAATCAGCAGTGAGGGAGGGATCAGATCAGGTGTTGGTGGGGAAGATAAAGCCATCTCCCCAGGCGGCGGCATTGGAGCCAGCCATGGGGGTGTGTGGGGAAGAGCATTCAGGGACCAGGAACAGCAGGGCTGAGGCCGCGAGGCTGGAGCATGCTAGGGGTACTGAGGCCTGGCAAGGAGGCCTGAGGAACAGACAGGAAGGGGCGTGGGTGGGCTACTTAAGGGGAGGTGACCGCTCAGGTGAAGACTCCAGATTTCTTTCTAGAAGGGCCGGCCAGCCCATCTGGGCTCAGGGCACGCGTGCCTCTGCTTGTGCCCCCCTTCTGCCACCCACAGAGCCCAGCTCATGGCTTCCCTGATGTGAGCCACCCTCTAGGCGGTGGCACGGAGATCATAGGTTCCCAGTGCCCCCTCCCAGGTGGGCCCCCAGGACCAGGTGTGCACCTGGTGCTCAGCGGCCCCTTGTGCAGGGCCGCGTCGGGTGCTTCACCCAGTCCTCTGCTTTACGTCTCAGGCTGGTCCTGGCAGGGCAGTGCCGTGGAAAGGTGGAGAAACTGAGGCCCAAGGCAATGAAGTTGCTTGCAGCTAGTGGAGGGCGTTTTGGGGCGGACCACTAGGCACGGACAGGGAGGCTGGCCCGTGAGGGGTCGCCATAGACACCACATGGGCATCTGCACGGCCCCCCCTTGTGGTGGGGAGAGGCCTGGCTCACTGGGGCCCTGCTTCTGCCCCCAGGGGACCCCTGAGAACCCAGGCATCAACCAGCGAGCCCTGCAGCTGCTCTTCTCCGAGGTGCAGGAGAAGGCGTCCGACTGGGACTACACCATCACCGTCAGCGCTGCCGAGATCTACAACGAGGTCCTCAGGTGGGCGGTTCTGGCGCGGGGCACGACCCGCCCGGTGGCTTTGTGGTCCGCGGGGCCATGCAGAGCTGTGTGTGACGAATGTCGGAGTCGGGGCTACGTGTCCAGATCAGCCCAGGGATCGGGTGGTCCCTGGCCCCTGCCCCACACCAGAGGTGGCAGGGAGAAGGCCTTGCTCTCAGTCCCCCCGGGGCCCCTAGACCAGACCCAGGTGCTGCTTTGCCTGCCAAGTCTACCCAGTCTCCCTGCAGGCTGCACCAGGTGGTGATATGTGAGAGTGAGGGACTTGGGGGTCCCTGCCCGCAAGAGCTCCGTGCATCGTGGGGCGGGAGTAGTGCCACTACAAGACTGGGGGGAACATTTGGCCTCTGCCCCTCAGCAGACTGAGTGCAGGGGAGGAGCTGGAGGAGAGAGGGGCCTAGCCCTATGGTTAAGAAAGGCTTCCTCAGGGTGTGATGGGGTGGGGGAACATTCCAGGTGATGGGGGAGTGGGGTACAGTGCAAGCAGAGGCAGAAGCGGGAGGAGGGAGTGATCGTGTCGTCTGTCCCCGCAGGGACTTGCTGGGGCAGGAGCCCCAAGAGAAGCTGGAGATCCGGCTGTGCCCAGACGGCAGCGGGCAGCTGTACGTGCCGGGGCTGACAGAGTTCCGGGTGCGGAGCGTGGAGGACATCAACAAGGTGCAAGGCCGGGGCACCTGGAGGCAGGGAAGTGCCGGGGAGGCCCCCACGCGCAAGTGGGGCCGGGCGGGAGCAGGACATAGGCAGCCTGTCCGCAGGTTTCCTCCTCTGTAAAGTGCGTAGGGTGAGCCTCCTCGGGGACAGGGTGACTGCGAAGACCTCACTCCAAACCCTGGGCCTCCGCCCTCCCTGCTCCCTGCTCCCTGCCAGGTGTTTGAGTTTGGCCACACCAACCGCACGACCGAGTTCACCAACCTGAACGAGCACAGCTCCCGCTCACACGCCCTGCTCATCGTGACGGTGCGCGGGGTGGACTGCAGCACGGGCCTCCGCACCACGGGTGAGTGAGGGCGCCGGGCGGCCTGGCCGAAGACCCCTGGCACCTGCCCCCACTGGGGCGGCCTCGACCTGCCCGGCACCCTCCCCACAGGGAAGCTGAACCTGGTGGACCTGGCCGGCTCGGAGCGTGTGGGCAAGTCAGGGGCTGAGGGCAGCCGCCTGCGGGAGGCGCAGCACATCAACAAGTCGCTGTCAGCCCTGGGGGACGTCATCGCCGCCCTGCGCTCCCGCCAGGGCCACGTGCCCTTCCGCAACTCTAAACTCACCTACCTGCTGCAGGACTCGCTCAGTGGAGACAGCAAGACCCTCATGGTGGTGCAGGTGAGGGCCTCGGCTGGCCAGGCAGGGTGGCCCTTCGTGTGTCGGGCTTGGCCAGCACCGTGACCAGGGACCCCCTCCCCCTGTGGCCCCCGTACATCAGGCTGTGCAGGGAAGGGACACCCTCGTCCTCTGCAGCTTCAGTCAGTGAGCATGCTGCCCCCTCCAGTTCTGTCAGGGAGGCCTGTTGGCCTGGGTGGAGAGTGAGCTCTCGTGTCCCCTAGGTGTCCCCCGTGGAGAAGAACACCAGCGAGACGCTGTATTCCCTGAAGTTTGCAGAGAGGGTGCGCTCTGTGGAGCTGGGTCCTGGGTCCCGCAGGGCAGAGCTCGGGTCCTGGTCCAGCCAGGAGCACTTGGAGGTATGGTGACTGCCACGGGCCCATCTTGGGCTGGCATGGCCAAGTCAGGGGCAGGAAGGAGGATCTGGGATGGGAGACAGCCTAGAGCGGCGGGAGAGGGAAAGATGCCAGAAGGGAGTGGACCTAGAACTTGAACCTGGGAGCCTTGGTCTGAATATTTCGCCTTGACCTCAGAGATAACCTGGGGAGGTCCCCAGCTGGTTGCCGGGGCTGGGGGGGGGGGGTGGCAGGCGGGTTGCAGGTTGGCACACAGGTGCTCAGTTATAACTCATTTTCTTCTTTACATGTATTATCTCATGTAATTCTTGCACTAACTGAGCACGGTGGAGGCAGGGAGCCAGGACCACGGCCCCCGCCCACCTGCTCACCCCTGCCCACAGTGGGAGCCGGCTTGCCAGACCCCACAGCCCTCGGCACGAGCACACTCAGCCCCCAGCTCCGGGACCACCAGCCGCCCAGGCTCCATCCGGAGGAAGCTGCAGCCCTTGGGTGAGCCTTTAGGGAGTGGGCCAGGGTGGGTGGGTGAGCCTCCCCTACGGGCGGATAGCCACTGGACTGCCCTTGCCTGAATGGACTTTTTGTTTTCCTTTTTTTGTTAAGTTTATAAAACTCATCCAGAACCTGTTTTACCACCTTTTCTAGCCCTGGGAAGTAGTCAGGGCAGACTGTGCTAGATCCATTTCACAGATGGGAAAGCACAGGCTCCCTGGAGAGGGAATAGTGTAAGGAGGAAGCAGCCCTTCGGGCTCCTAGCGGGGCTACTGACTTGAGGCCCAGGACCCAGTTCTCCCAGGCAGGGCTCCAGCAATACACACCTTCCAAAGCAGGCCAGGAACCCCCTGTTCTGGGCCTTGGCTCCTAGGGAGGGTGGGGGGCAGGGCCCAGCCCGTGTCCCGGGTGAGGAGTGAGCCCGGCCGTAGGACTGGAATGCAGAGCTCCAGCCCCCTGCCTGGCCCCACTCACAGAAGGGCCTGGCAGGTGCTAGAGTGCAAAGAGGTAGGGGCAGCAGGATCCTGGGGAGTCCTGGCCCAAGGCAAGCCCACCAGTGAGACGCCTGTTGCTTTGATTTCAGCCTGACGGCTGGGGCTGCAGAGTCTCCAGGTGAGTGTGGGGCCAGTGGCCCGGGCCTACCTGCCCACCTGCCTGGCCATCTTGGGTTGCAGGGCTGTGCCGGGGAGATGGCTGCTCAGGGCTGGGTCCGTCCTGCTGCCTGCTGTTTGTGCGCTTCTGCCTGGCTCCCTCCTGCCCTTATGCACAGAGGCTGACGAACCCCTCCTCCCCCTCCTGCAGGGAAGTCAAGGCCGGTGCCTGTGTGATGGACGTGTCCACCCTATCAGACCAGGGACTGGGTCGTGAGGCCTTGCTGGCCCGCTCCTGCTGTAGCACTGGGAGCCTAGGAGGCAAAGGCCAGGGTGGAGGCACCTCTTCCACCCCGTCTCCACTCAGAGATGAGAAACATGCTCAGAAGGAAATGGTGTCTCTCGTCCGTGGCTGTGGGTTCAAGTGGCACAGGCCGGAAGGGTAGGGATGGCCCACTCTGCCTGGCAGGCCATCAGGGGGCCCTTACGGGGAGGGCAGGAGTATGTGGGAAGGTGGTCCTCTCGCCCAGCCTGGTCTGACTTTCCCCCGCCTGCTGGGCCCCGTCTCTAGTGGGTGCGCTGAGGAGCCCCCGAGGGGCACAGGAACCATGACACCCGGGCAGTTTGGTGGGCACCCTGGGGCAGCCCTGGCCGCACGCGGGCCCTGTGCCGGACATGTACATAGTGTTCTAGGTGTACATAGGGGCACGGCCCTCCCTGCCGAGGGCCGGCCTTTATTTATGGCTGGCAGGAGGCCAGTGGGCGGGGATTCTGCTGCTCCCCTCATCTGCCTGGTACCAGGCTCTCTCCTTGCTCACTGGCCTCTTGACATCTTCCCCCCTTTGAAATCCTATTTAAGAACTTTTGGAAGCTTAGCCATTTTTACTTAAAATAAAAACCTTTTTACACAAGTGTGGTCTCAGTTGGTCTCGTGAGGCCCTGGTCAGATTATGGGGATGAGCCTTTGGCTCCACACTGCTAGCTGGTCACCCACAGCCCTCCTGGCCTCTCCCAAAGACCATGACCGAGTAGGTCCAGTGCCCCCTGGCCACCCTTGTCACAACTGGCCCACCCACACATGTTATCGCCTCCATCCTAGAAGATGGGAAACGATGGCTCTTCAAAGGCTTGAGAGCCACAGCCGGTAGGGCTGGGCTAGCCTGGCTCCCCTCGGTCTTGGCCTTGCCCCTTAAGTGGACCAGCTGTAGGTGGGTGCCAGCCTCCTCCCAGTGCTACCAGACCCCAACCACAAGCTCAGTAACTCCCCACTCCCACCCCCCGCCGTGGGGGTTGTCAGCCTGTACCTGGTCTTGGCCTCGAGGGGGACTGCAGAGGGGCTCAGTGGGGCCCCCTCTCCAACTGGGGCGAATCTACCAGCTGTTGCCAAGGAGCACAAGGGATCAGTGCTGGGGGATCCTGCAGGGAGTGAACACAGTTCAGAGCCCTCATTGGAGGACAGGGCAGCTGCCCTTCCAGTCCTGTCCCTGGAGGCCTCTCAGAGAAGGGGGGGTGGTTTGGGAAGGGAGGTGGGCTCTGTGGCGGCCAACCTGTGAGGCTGGGGTACTGGCACCCTGAAGTTTACAGCTGTGGGCTGGCCCTGGAGGCACCCACAGGACAGCTGGGAGTGTGGCTGAGACAAAGCGATGGGCCGGTGGGGGCGACCCCTTGCCTGTTTCCCTGAGCCATGAAAGGGGGGAGCTGCTGCCCCCCCCCCCCCCATAGGTCTGAACTTGCCCCTTCCTGCAGGCCTGGCACTCTGCTGCCCCCTGCTGGCCACTCTGCCTGGTGCACTGCCTCCAGGAGGGGGAGCGGTCTCCTCCGTGAGGGGCCAGGCAGGCAGCCCTGGGCCTGAGAGAGACACGTGGCCAGAGAATGCCCCTCCAGGCAAACAAACCAGGGAATAGTTACAAATTTAATAAAATCCACCTTATAAATTACAGCAGCAGCCCCAGGGCGCTCTCTGCTGCCCCAAGAAGCGGGAGTTGGCAAAGCTGGGCAGCCACTGCTGGGGAGAAGTTGTCTGAGAGCTCAGGGCTGTGCAGGTGGCCAGTGGGCCAGCGCCACCACCTCCAGGATGGCCGCAGGGCTGCAGCAGAGGCCAGGCAGAGGCTCACGGGCCCAGGAGTGCACAGGGAACAGGAGTGGGGGCTGAGGCCAGACCCAAGAGCTCCTCAGTCCAAACTGGCCATGAGTAGGTGCAGCTCGCGGAAGGCACTGCCGTGGCGGCCACTCAGAGCCGACTTGCTCTTGACGAGGCCACTGATGCTCTTCAGCTGCTTGTAGCAGAGCCGGCACTTGTGTAGCCTGTGGGCAGAGAGGTAGCGCTTGAAGTGCCAGGGCCTCTGTCAGACCACTCCCGCCCTCCTCTTGGAGGCAGGCCAGGACGCAGGACTCATCCAGGCCACGCCTGGGCTCAGGGCAGAGCAGGCCACGGAGCCCGGTCTGCAGCCACCCCCATCCCACGGGGGTAACACGGCCAAGCCACTGTTCCAGGCACAACCTCCTCTATAGGCTGCCTATAGCAAGGCTATCGCTGAGCAGGCTGGGCCCCCAGGCCCGTGGACCCGTGGACCCAGACATCCCAATGCCGACACACGGCTGGGCCCCTCACCTCTCCTCCCGGCTGATGTCCACACCCACAGATGGCGGGGCCGCCAGGATGTCAGTGATCAGGGGCAGAAACCGCTGCAGGATCAGCTTCAGGGAGGTGCAGCCAGTCTGGACATAGCTTCAGAGGCAGATGAATGATGGAGCCACAGACAGAAAGATAAACAGAGAGCAAGGTCCACAAAGACAGAGGGGTAGACGGAGGAACAGGGACAGCACAGGCTTGTTCTCAGCGCAGCCTCTCCCGACTTGGCGGGGACGGTAGAGCTGCAAAGCCGCTTCACATGGGCACCAGCCCTGGGGTCCTTCCCGTCGTCCCCAAAGGAGCCTCTTGCCCCTCCCATCCCTGCCGTGAGGCAGTTGTGGCTTCCCCACGCCTACCTCTCGTACTTGCTCTGCAGAAGCTTCTCGATCTGCGGCAAGACCGTGGTGCACAGGTCCAGCTTCCACAGGGAGCTGGGGAGAGGGCGGGGGACGTGGGCCCTTAGCACCCGGCCTGGCCCGCTCCGCCAGCCCTGTCCACCACAGCGACTTACGCTTTCTGGTTGACAATGTTGAGGAGGTCCACTACCACCGACAGGTCATTGATAGCCACGGCTGAGTCCACCGACGTCTGTGTAAAGACAGCACCTGTCAGAGGGGACCGGGGACACAGCGGCCCCTGCCTGGGTGTGGTGTGATGGACTTTGTCGTGGGGTGTTAACAAGACTGCACCTAAAGTGATGACCGTGAGGCCCACAAGAGGTGTTCGACAAATGGCAGCTTGTGAGGACGATGGTGGCAGAATGGGACATGAAGTCAGCCAGTGTGGTGACAGGGGCCACCCAGCCCCACTGCCCCGCCTTGTGCAGCCTTCTTCTTGGCCAGCCCAACGCCTGGGGGAAAGGTGGTGCTTGCCTTGATGTCACCCGTGGTCCACACGGCCCGCACGGTGTCCAGGTTCTTGTGGCGGCTGGTGAGTACCACGCACATGGTGTCGTGGCCTTTGCGGATCTGCGACATGGCGTCCTCGTCGACCAGCTCCGCCTGCTGGGGGATCTTCACGGCCTGTGTGGGACGGGTGCCCACGTGCTGGCGGTGAAGCTCCGCCCTTGCCCATGGGCCTCCTTCCCGCCCTCAGGTTGGACCCCCACTCACGGGCAGGAAGTCAGAGGCCTTCAGCCCAATGGGCTCATTCCGGGCAGCAGGGATGATGGCAGGCTCGGCCTTGGGTGCAGGAGTGGGAGTGACGACCGGGGGCCGGGGCAGGACCTCGAGCTGGTAGGGTCCAGAGCTCAGCGGGTAGCCAGCCTGAGGCCTCCCTGTCTGCCCACCCCGGCACGGGAGGCCCCGACCATCGCTGGGGACCTCGGCCCCTCTCCCAGCCCCATACTGCGCCCTCTACACCTAGACGTACATTTGGCACCGGGAACTGCGAGTCCATGGGTGGGCTGGGCTTTGCCGCCTCCTTGGCTGTGGCCGTGTCTGGAGGAAAAGAGAAAGGTCTCTGGGTCAGGTCAGGCCAGAGGGACGGGCGGGAAGAAGGCAGGCCTCGTGGTGGACCTCTGGGTGGCGCCTGTTAACTGGGGGAGATGGGCAGGAACCAGTGGGGCAGCTGAGGAAGGAGACATCAGCAGTGGGGAGTTGGGATGGGGGTGGGGGGGAGGGTTAGGTGTGGGAGGCTCCTGGGAAGGCCTGAGGGTGGGGGTCGGACCTGTCCCCTCCCTTTCCACCCACTCCACCACAAGTCTGGCAGAAAGCAGGCATCAAGTACGGTGTGTGGATGGGACCCAGGGAGCTCCCAGGAGTGGCTATCCTGTCACCTCACTGGGAATGGAGTGGGGGTGGGGGTGGGGACATGCAGTGAGTAGATGGTGAGTGGGAAGCACAGGAAATACCACCTTGAGGGCGAATGATGAGATGGCCCCTTGAAGAGGAAGCCAGGTGGAGGAGGGGAGGGACGTGGGGGCTGGCCTCCGGCTCCCAGACCCGCCCCCCTCCCACCTCCCTCCCACCTGCTGCTTTTCCTGGCTCTCTCTTCTCCACCGGCCCACAGGGGCCCTCTCTCAGCACACCACACCCCTGCCTCCACAGCACGTCCCATCCGCAGACCTAGCAGTGTGGCTGGCTGTCTGCCGTCTGTCCTCCTCCCTAGGGTGTGGGCTCTTGGGGGGAGCACCTGCCCGCCTTGCTCATGCTCCATCACCAGGGCCTAGCAGGGGGCCGGCGCACAGCAGGTGCTTTTGGGTGAGCCCAGAGAAACTGGAGATGGTGCCACGGCAGATGAGGCCTGGGGAGCTGGTGACCCTGGGAGGCCAAGCTCCGCTGCCTGACTCACCGTCCTCGGGGGGTGCCGGGAAGGGCTCACTTCTTCGGGGTGGTGTCCGACCTGCAGAGGCAAGGAGGGCTGGGGACTGATAATGGCCAGCCTGGGGCTCCTGCCTGAGCCCTCAGAGCCGGGCTGGCCTGGGACACAGGGGATAGAAGGTGGTCCCCAGGTGCACACACAGCTGCAGACCTGTGACCCCGTTCCTGGTCCCAGGAAACCCCAGGCCTGCGCCCTCCCATCTATTTGCCCCTATGGGGCCTTCCCTTGCTCGGGATGGGCTGGGGCAATGAGTGACTGCGGGGCCTCTGCTGGGGCCTTCAAGACCTGGGACAGAGCCTGGGTTCCAGGTGTAAGCTGGGAATCAAGCTTCGGAAGCACAGCGACATCTACCATAAAGCACCGTTGGCCTCCATGCACAGATGGGGGCCCCGGGCTGGGCAGGGGCCGGGGGGCGGGCCTCACTGATGCTGTTCTTGGGCTGGAAGATCTCGTTGTACTCCTCGGCGTTCTGGATCTCGGCCCGAGACTCCCGCTCGTCCCGGTCATCCTCGCTGCTAGGGCTACGGCGCTCGCTCTCCGAGTTCTGCTTCACCCTGTGGGGCGGGGCCGAGCCGATAGGAGGCTGGCCCGGCCAGCTAGGGCCGGTCCCCCAAAGCCTTCTCAGTGCCGGCCCGCCTCCTGAGCCCTCTGGGGCCTGAGCACCCTACCTCTGCGGCTTGCTGCAGGCCGTGCTGGGCCTCTCATAGATGCGCCGAAGCGGGGCACTAGGGTGGGCTGACTGTTGCGCCAGGGGCCGGCTGTCCTGCACAAGGTCCTGGGCCACGGTGCCTGTCCTGGTGACCCGCGTCAGGTCCACCACATAAGAGGAGACGTTGCTCTGGGAGAAGGCCACACCTATCTGCAGGAAGTGGCAGAGCTGGGGTACGGGAGGGCAGGACCCCAGCAGGGCTGGGGGGGACGTGAGGGCCTGAGGGGGAGGCGGTGGGTGGCTCTCTCACCAGCTGGTCGTTGCAGACAGCCAGGTCGGCCACCTTGCCCCAGCTGACCAGGACCACGTCAAAACAGCGCTCGGGCTCCCAGCCATAGACGCGCAGAGAGTCCTGGCAGCCACTGTACAGGCAGCAGCCATCGGGGTTGAAGAGGACGCTCCTGGGCCAGGCGAGAGTGGGCCGGGGTCCCAACAAGTCCAGGAAGGCTGTGGGGAGCCCCGGACAGAGGGAGCAGAAGCGGGGACGGGAAAGGCCCACCCATACCCACATCCCATGGCCCCGGAGGAGGGCCCAGAACCGCCACCCAGCTGTCTGCGCACCTGACAGGCCCTGGCTCTCCTTCGATGCAGCTCACCACCTGGAACTTCTCCAGATCCCAGAACCGGATGGTCCTGCAAAGGCAGCCAGGCTGTGCCGGGGAGCCGGCGGCCCCGTGCCAGCCTGCATGCGGGCCCGGGGCCTGGAAAGCCCGCTTCTCTGCAAACGCCCGTCCCTCTGGGTTGTGGCCACCAAGAGCAAGGCCTAGGGCCAGGGGTTGACCCTACCCAGGCAGGCGAGGGGCCTTGGCAAGTGGGAGGTGAGCATGGGCTTTAGATCTGGACATGCCATGACGGCCCAGGATGCTGGGGCCCGGGAACCAGGGCTGGGGGTGAGATGGGACCAGGACCCCACCCTGGCGCGGCCGAAGTCCGTTCGGTCTACAGAGCATCACCGGCATAGGACACCTCGGGACAAAGATGGACTGGGACAGAGAGACACACACAGAGGACAGAGATGAGAGGTGGCAGTCATGGGTCACAGGCCTTGCTCCTCCTCACCTGTCAGAGCTGCCAGAAGCCAGGAGGTACTCATTGGGGTGAAACTCCACCACGTTGACAGGCCCCGTATGACCAGGAAACTCGGACATCATCTTGCCAGCAGTCAGATCCCAGAGCTGGGGCAGGGCGGGAGGGAGGTCGGGACCCGGCCTGGGACCTCGTCTGCCCACTCTCCCTCTATTCCCGCCCCGGCTCTTTATCCACGAGCCGCCTTCCGCTCTCCACAGGCTTGGGATATTTGAGCCCGACTGGGGGTGGGGGGGATGGCGGAGGACCCAGGCCGAGCGTGATCAGCAGACCTCAGCCCGCCCCAGGCCCAGGTCAGGCCAGGAGCTACCTTCACTGTGTGGTCATCTGCCGCCGATGCCAACCACTTCCCGTCGGGGCTGAACCGCAGACACCGCACAGCCTGGCTGTGTCCCTGAGGAGAGGACAGAGCGCTGAGCTCACCGTAGGGGCCTAAGGCCCAGCGGGCCTCCCTCCGCACCACCCTGCTCCACCTCGCCCTTGACGAGCAGGCCTGTGAGGGAGGGGTCACGGAGGGTGTCGCAGAGGGACACTTCTCCTCATGCACTCAGGACTCCCAGTCCTGCAGGATGCTCCAGGAAATCCAGATTTATCGGTCATTCATATTAGTTTGGAAAGCAACATATCTCATGCCTCTTTTTGCAGACGTACATGTCCCCTCTTAATGTCAAGGGTTTAAAAACGTCCAAAATTACTTACTAAACTCGGTGCTTCCAAACCCATATGAACAGGAATGCTTTTCACCTAATGACACCTGTCATCTGCCTACAAAGCCAGAGTACGGAGCACAGTTTGGTAAATATGGCTCTGGGAGGATTCATGGAAAGCGGGGGACCCAGGTGGACCGCCCACAGCACTCCTGCTCTGCTCTAGATTCACGTCTCTCACTTGGACCCTCATTTCCCACATCGTCACCCATATGGGACAGAATTCCGCCCTCACCCCACTCCCCGTGCCAGGGTCTGGGCACTACCCCATGCTCCACGCCTGCACGGTGCTCGCGGAATGACCGACAAAGGGCGCCCTCCTTACCCTGTATCGGAAGACACAACCTTTCCTCCTGATGTCCCAGAGCTGTGGGGAGAAGAGCAGAGGGGCAGAGTCAGGACAGGTCATTACCAAGGTGGGCTTGGCCTCGAGGGGCCAAGCTCAGTCCTGGTGCCCAGCTCAGAGGGCGGTGTGCGGCCATGGGCAGAGAGGGGTTCTAGGCACCCCCAGGTCATTATACCCAAAAACGACAGGGTTCTGGAAACTGTTCACTAAAGGTGAGGTGTTTTTTTTTTTTTTTTGCTGAAAATCTTACATTTTAATTTTTATTTCTTTTTGAGAGAGAGAGAGAGAGAGAGAGCTAGTAGGAGGGGCACGGGGACAGAGGGGACAGAGGATCCGAAGCAGGCTCTATGCTGACATCAGTGAGCCCAACATGGGGCTCAGACCCACGAACCATGAGATCATGACCTGAGCCAAAGTCGGATGCTCAGCTGCCCGAGCCACCCAGGTGCCCCAAAGCTGGGCATTCTGAGAATGTCTGGCAAATGTTTCCACATCCCTCTTCCTTGGAAGGTGCAGACACTACCAGAGGGAAGACGCACCCCCCACAGAGCCAAAAGCTACCTGTGTCATCCTCAGGTACGACACACAGCCCAGGGCCCTCTGCTGGCCCAGCGGGAGACACAGGGCACAGAACAGTGTCGCACCTTGATGTTCGTGTCCTGGGAACCTGAGGCTACGAACTCGCCGTACGGGTGGAAATCCAGGCTGCAGATGTTGGCTTTGTGTCCCATAAGTGTGCGAAGAACTGTCAAGGAAGAGAGCAGAGACGGGCATGAGGCGAACGAGACACCCAGTGGGGGAAGGGCTGCCACGTTCACTTGTGTGTGCCTCCGTGGTAACCACACAGCAAACCCAAACAGCGATTTTAAAAATAGGGAGACAGATCAACCAGAGTCCTACCACGCCGACTGATTTTCCTCCTGATAGATGAAGCCACTTCTGTCATTACCTAAGCCCCCAGGAAATGTAGTGCACGCTCCCTGTAGCTCACACCCCTGGGCTCGTCCCAGTGTGTGCTCCCAAGGGCGCTGCCCTAGAGTCAGCAGAGCCGGACAACGATTGCACTCGGTTCACTTACGCTCTCCTGGGCCCCCCCGCCACAGCTGAGGCAGAAGAGGGGTGCAGGAGACGTCCATGCTGGGGGAAAAGCTGCTTGGTTGAAAAGAGAAATCCAGGAAGGCTTTGTGGAGGAGGTGGTATTTGAATAGGACATCAGTGGGTGGAGGATGAGGGAGGATATCAGGCAGAGGGAAAAAGGGGGCAAAGGCCCCAACGACGGCAGTTGGAGGGCATGCCTGGAGTGGCTGTGGTCCTTACACCGGCCCCATGTCCAAGGGATCTGGAGGGTGGCTGTGAGGATGGGACGGGTGCCATGTGAACTGAGAACACAAGGAGGACATGACTGCTGCCCTGGGGAACCTCGGCTCCCATCCGTCAAGCATTTGCGGGCAGCTCGGTGGCCAGGCCCAGCCCGACCCTCAGGCAAACCTTGTGCTTCTATCTCAGAGTATTTCGGGCATGACTCAGATTTGCTTCTTGTCTCTGGCCTCAAGTGTCTTGCTTGTTAAAAGATTTATAATTTCACCACCTGAATGAAACTGATCATCCCGTAAGTGTAGGGGCCAAGGGATGTGGAATCCAGCCATCCTTAGGTTGAGCCAAGGTGAAACAGTTGCCTTGTGAGGTAATGAGTTCTCCGTTGGAGGTGTTCAAGCAGACTCCAAACATAATGCTTTAGGGACAAGAGAGTTGAGCTCCAAGTACTAGGTCAGTTGAACAAACTCTAGCGTATGATTGCCTCCTTCCCTCAAGGTCCAGGTGCAGGACTCTGGAGCCAGACAGAAAAGGGAGCAGTCTGGCTCTGCTCCTTGCTTGCTACGTGACCCTGGGCAATCCCTTACCCCCATCTGAGCCTCGTAATGGTCATGATTAGAGTTAAGAAAGTAGACATAAGGTGCTTAGCACGGGCCTGCATGCAGTAAGTGCTCGATGATGCCAGCTACAGTTATTCTTGTAATTCCTTTCTGCATGAAAGCTGCTTCCTCTGTCCCCCCAATGGAACCTTTGCCCGTCCTCCGGCCTCAGAGCACATATCCTCGTTCTCTGTCTTCTGACACCAGTGATGACTCCTCAGTGCCCATGACCATTTGGGCGCTTCCCTCGTCCCCAGGACATCTGCTGAGCACTTCTGGTGTGTGGAGAACAGCCTGAATGACATCAGCACATTAGCACCGCCCCCAAACACCAACAGGAGGTGGGCGAGGACCTAAGGCTCAGAGGGTGAAGCAGCCTGCCCGAGGCCGGTCAGCAGGGCGCAGAGCCAGAATTTAAAGCAGGCATCGGCGTCCTGAGAAGCATGCTTCACCACGTGACCCTTTACCTGAGTCAAGGGCGCTCATTCGCCTATGGCTCCTAACACGGAGCCAGGTGCACCTAAGGGCAGGATCAAATGAGCTGCTCCGGTCTTTATCTGCCTTGAGGTCAAAGTGCAACCCCCCCCCCCCCCCACCACATCCACCCATCCTACTCGCTGCCACTCTGCAGCAGGCCCTGTCAGGCGCCAAGCTAGGACCGACCCATTTTTAGCTCCTCCAGAGTGTGACGAGGCACACATCTGTTGACATCTGTTGACTAATTCAACCACCACATCTGTTGCCTATCTAATTCAACCACCAAAACCTGAGCAGCCGCCTCTCCCCACTCTCCGGAGCCGTCACATGCCACGGGGGGCTCAGGGGCTGTTTTGCTGGCCAAATCCAGGGCCGAAGGGTACAGACGTGTGCTGGCCCCTGCTCCAGGCCACGCCCACCTCCCAGCCCACTTGCTTTGCACCCCACGGCAAGGCTTCCAAACTCCAGCCCTGCCCCGAGAGGATGTGGCCGGTTCCACCCCTGTGTGGGCCAGATTCGCGAAACGCAGGCTACCTTCCTGTGGGATGGCTGGGCTGACCCACCCTTGCCCTCTGGCTGCGCTGTGGAAAGCAGGCAGGACCACATTCTTCTGGCGTGACTTCTGCCCTTGCTCTTCTGTCCCGGGAGGGCCCCTGGAAGTCCTGCTACTGCAGGGCTCGGTCACAGGATCCCGGAGTCGTGGAGTGGAGGGGCGTCCTGGATCCGTCTGCCCGGTGTTAGGACCTCCAAGGCGTCCTAGCTGAGTAGCCGTTCGACCTCTGCCTAAACCCTCCAGTGATGGGCTGCCTTTCGAGGCAACCCACGTGACAGTCAGGCAGCCCTTTTAGAAGCCCCTGTGCACCTGGGATGCCAACTGGCCCGTTGTTTTCACTTAAGCTGTGATGGGAGGGGTGGAGGTCGGCCTGAGGTCTTAGCTCTTCCCGCCAAGGCTGCTGACGGCAGGTTTCCGTCCCAGCATCGAACTCCCCGAGTGGCAGGGTGAACGGCACTAGGATGGGAGTCTTGATGCCGGGATTTGAGTCCCGGGTTCTGCCACCCCAGCCACCCCTCCTTGGGCCCCACTTCGCCCATGTGTCAAATGAGGGGGCCCTGCCGACCTGGCTCTGCATCAGAATCATCTGGAAGCGTACTGAAAGCCAGATTTGGGCCCACGCCACTGCTGAATCGGGTTCTCTGGGAGTGAGGTCTGGGCCATGTGTTTGTAATGAGCTCCCTGTAGAGTAGCAAACACTGAGAGCCCAGGGCCCGGGAATCCCACGGGTGGTCGGTCTTCATTCTTTGCCTGCCTCGAGCTCCTCACATTTCCCTCATGTGTGAAGTAGTCACGGCTGAGAAAGCGTGGCACCCTTGGCTCCTCCCTTTCGTCCCTTGCTCCTCAGTGGATGGTGAATGGCCGGTGCTGTCCACTGGGATTCCGATCCAGGTAGAGACTTCCCAGGCACACTGCCTTCTGCCCGAGTCGTTCTGCTTTCTCAGCTGGAGCCCAGCCAGCCGGAGCTTGCTCCTCCCCGGGCCCCGGAGTCCAGCAACACCCAAGCACAGCATGCCCTGCCTGGCTCCCGCGTGTGGCCGGGCAGCGGGAACGCACGTGGAGACACTAAGCGCGCAGCCCGGTTTGTTATCTCAGGGGCTTTGTCTTGCACATGCAGCCCATCACCGGGCGGGCAAGCATCACCCAAAAGGCCCAGGGGTGACATCTCTCTTGAGGACCATCTACATAAGAAGACCGCTGTTCTTGAGCACAGAGAACCTGGCCACTGGGCATGCGTGGCTGATGGCTGCTGTCCTACAGCAGAGGTCGAGCACACACCGCAGGAGAGGCCCAGAAAGACCTCTGGGTCTCAACCAGGCAAGGGGGCTCTCTTCTGGAAAAAGCAACCTCAGCAAGACCCCCGTCACAGTTTCCTCTCCCGTCCTTCAGGTACCGGAGGGCCTCCGCCCGGCATGCTGGCACTGGCAAAAAGCAGCGAGAAAACAGGTTTTACTTGGACCTCTCACTGTTGGCCTGCATAGTGTTCTGCAAAAATACTGAACTAGCTGTCAACGTTCAGAAACGGGGGGATTCCACTGAAAGTTCCAGATTCCCAGCTTCTCTTTAAAAAGTCTGTACGGCAGGGCGCCTGGGTGGCTCAGTCGGTTAAGCGTCTGACGTCGGCTCAGGTCATGATCTCGCGGTCTGTGAGTTCGAGCCCCGTGTTGGGCTCTGTGCTGACAGCTCAGAGCCTGGGGCCTGTTTCAGATTCTGTGTCTCCCTCTCTCTCTGACCTTCCCCCATTCATGCTCTGTCTCTCTCTGTCTCAAAAAAAATGAATAAACGTTAAAAAAAAAAAAAAAAGGCAAAATAAATAAATAAATAAAAAGTCTGTACGGCTGGCAACACTGGGCCCAGGCTGCCATGTGGCAGCGCCCCCTTTGAGGGAAGGCAAGACGCCCCACGTGGCCCGGAAGCAAAGGCGCAAGTTTATACACTGAAAGATCCCAGCAAGGATTTAGCATAGGACCAAGGGTCACCACTGCAAAACCTCAGGACACCGGGACAAAGTGCCTGAGAGCAGATACGGGACCCAGGAAACTGCACGCGTCTCCCAACAGCAACCAAACGGGAGCCTAACATGCGATGTCGCCGCACCTTCAAAATTCTGAGGGAAAACTATTTCCGATCTAGAGTTCTACAAACTCCAAAAAATAAATAAACAAGGATGAGGGTAGAATAAAGTCATTTTCAGCCGTGGATGGTCTCGAAAACTGAACCCGTCACGCACCCTCTCTCCGTGAGCTATGAAAGAACGTGCTCCAGCAAAAAGAGGCAGAAAACCAAGGAAGATGGCAAATGTGGACTCTGGCGCAGCCAGGCTCCCGTCACAGAGCTAACTCCTTGACTTCCGTGGGAGGAAGGCAGCAAGAGACGCACAGAAGGGACGGGAGTTGCCACGACACCATGTTCCTCAGAAAAGCAGAGGTAGCGAGACACGAGGCAGAAGGACAGAAGGTTGAGGCCCCTGGAGGATGGGAAGGAGTGAGGTGAAGGCTTCTCATTTCCGTCATGAATATTTGGAGAATGGCCGGCATTTGGCTTTTTAAGCTCTGTACAACTTCTATAAAGATGAAAACCAAGTTCAAACAAACAGAGCACAAGGAGACAGAAGACCTACCCGCCCTAGGACCCATTCCTGCAGGCAACGGTTGCCCAGAGCTGAGAGGCGGCGCCCCCACGTCACGGCGCACGCACCCCGGTTCTCCCCACGGGCCCCCACTTGTTCATGTGTCTCGCGTTAGCCCCTGATGTTCTCCCAGGTTCTGAATCCACACCGACACCCACCCGCCCATCCACAGGTGTCCGGGACATCTCCTGGGAGCCTCCTGGGCGTCAGCACCCGGAGGCAGCAGTGACGTCGCTGCTGCTGGGCTCACAGGGGCGGGCAGTCGCCACCCGGTATGGTCAGGTTTCCAGGAGGGAAGGACCCAACAGAGTCAGGACAGGCTTCCCGGAGGAAGCAGCTCATAGCAGAGCCTGAGACAACATGACTGCAGGCGTACATGTGGGGAAAGCAAGCGCAGATGCCTACTTTTGGCAGCTTCTAGGTCCCAGACGCGGATGGAGCCCGACTGGGAGCCGGCCACAATGAGCTCCTCCGGGGTGTTGAGGCGGACGCTCTCCACTGGGGACGTGTGACCTGTCAGGCTCTGTGGAGAGAGGGTAGCAGCTTCAGGGCACTGTGTGGAGAAGCCCCCGCTGCTGCCCCAGTTTCTGGCTCCCCAGGAAGGGCGTCAGCAAGAGGTGGCTCAGCAGGGAGGCTGTGCTCCACGGAGCCACACCGAGGCTCTCCCACACGCAGGCTGGGCAGCCACTTCTCTGGGCCTCGGCCTCCAGGGCCCAAAGGGAGCCAGAGCCCGGTCACGCTCCAAACCCCTCCCGCTGCCCGGTGTGCCCCAGATGAGGACATCGTTTGCCCAAATGGCCCTGGGCCCCTTACAGGGGAGCCGCTGACCCTCCAGCCCTGAGTCCAAACCACTAAGCTCTGCTTCCACCTAGGCTCTGCTTCCATTCCCACTCTGCCCGGCCATGCTCCTCAGGAGAAACCCTGACAGAACCGAGGCCCAGCTGGCCAATGGCACACACCTCACCCCTCTGGAATGCCTGGATCCCCGGGGGTTGCCCCTGGCGGAAAACCCGGCCACACTCCCAGGCAGGGGCTGGTGGAACCCAGAGAGCTTGGCAGTGACTCTACTGTTAAAAACTCTCATCCAACTCAGCGCAGGCCAAAGCGGGGCAGGGCTGGGGCAGGCCTGGGGCAGGGCTAAGCCAGGTCCCAGCCCAGCCCCTTAGAGGGGTGGGAGGTGCTGGCATTTCCAGCTTTCTGGAGAGAAGGCTGGAATGTGAAGTCCATGGCATCTGTCACTCCCCGCCCAGCACTGACCACCTCGAGGCACAGTGGTGACTCCATCATTGTTTGCTAAGACGATGTTCCGAGGGAGGGGTGGAGATGGCAGGGGAAACTGCTCCCCAGCAGAACTACCCAAAGGCCAGACAGTCACAAGCAGCCTGTGTGACTCACAGACGTCACCAGTAGGAGTATAAATGAGTAGAAACTCCATGGGGGGCCAGTGGGCAAAATGTGTCCACACTTAGAAATGCACATTCCCTGCATGCCACAACCCTACCTCTGGGGGCCTCCTCTGCACGCGCTCAAACACATGGCAAACAAAATAGACACAAGGTCGTTCACTGCAGTGAATCTTTTACACAAAAGACTAGAAGCCATATAAGTGCCCAACGGAGGAAACTGGTCAGCTAAGCTGTGGTCCTCCATGCAACAGAAAGCTTATCACTTGGCCATAAAAATGAATGAGGGAACCGTCCGAATTATAATAAAGACTCATCTTCATGACACTTCAGGCGAGAAAAGGTGAACGGTGTATACAGAATACTGTCTGTATATTAAAAAAACAAAAACAAAAACAATAAGGGGGAAAATTCTGGAAGGATATAAACTAATCAGAAACTGTGCTGTGGTGGTCCGTAGGGAAGAAAGTGGGAATCGGGGGAGGAAAGAAGACCTTTCACTGCTTACCCTGGATCATTTGGATACTGAACTATACGAAGCTCACACATACTCAGAAACACACAAACAGGTAAAAGTGGACCGTCTACAGGGCGCGTAGCATGGGCCTGAATCCGAAGGTGAGCAAGAAGGTGGTGGGGGTGAGGAGCTGAGAGGCCTGGTATGCAGTGTGTAAGCAGGGGAGACATGGGGGGAGGCCTGCAGGCTGACCCCAGCGTAAGAATGGGGTCCCCCACCGTCTGGTGGGGGACGCGAGCATGGGGTCACCTCACGTCCATTTTGGTTGGTCTTTATTGATTCGTTTTCAATCAGTATGTGTTACTTGGGCATTTTGGGGGTGGGGGTAGGACACACTTGAATCCCAAGAATAAAGTGAAGCGAAACAAAGCAATTTCAATTCTGTGCTTTACCCTGGCCCTGATTCAGCTTGGATCTCAGTTCTTGGCTGCATCTCACAGAAATACTGAGGTGATTAAGTTTCTACTAAAAAAAAAAAAAAAAAAAAAAAAAAAAAAAAAATCACTTCCTATCCCTTATCTTTATCTTCACGTGGCCAAGAATCATAAGAATGTTAATACCCTGCGCTGGCAAGGTCGTGGGGGGGGCGGTGGGGAGGGCAGGTCCCCATTCTTCTGGCAAGAATATAAATTGATTTCTGGAGGGCAATTTGGCAATATGTTTCGAAAGCTTTTTAAAAAGTGCACACCCTCAGATAATGCAACCATCGCAGATCTGTTCAAAGATTGAGGTAGATGAGGATGTTCCCCTCTGTGGCTGAGCAGAGCCACAGCACTGGAAATAACCTTTAGGCCGGGAACAGGGCAATGGCTAAGCTAATTCCGGCTCATCCCTACAATGGAATACCCGGAAGTCATTAAAAATCACGCTGTGGAAGGATATTTGTTGACACCGGAAAATGCTCGCAAACAATAAAGACTGTTATCTTTCCAGGCTACAGAGGAATAAGATAGTGCTCCAAAAATATATGGTTATATATTGCCATGATGCGCATGTGTGCACGTTTGCACGTGTGTATATGTATGCCTGTATATGTATCTGTATCAGCACCCAGAAGGGCATAGACCAAAATACCAAGTGTAGTGGTCTTTGGATGATGGAAATAGATATAATTCATTTTTGTATTTTCCTCCTTTATGTTTTCCTGTTTTGGAGGCAGTTCGGGGCAATGAATTCATTGTGTGACTGGGAGAAAGTGTTGTTAAAGAACCAGCTCGCTAATCAGCTTCAACCTGGTGCCCTCAAATCTTTTTTGTGGAAGGAGACAGGGAACGATTCAAAGTAACCTCCGAGCGCGGCTGACAGGTGGGCGGATGGGCCAGCGGGCAAACCTCAATCTTGAGCCCATGGGCTTATTTGAGCTTTCTCACATAGGCTCCCTGGAATTCTGTCCACCAGCAGGGGACTTCCCCATTCCTGAGGGCTAGCTACTGTCCCAGCCATCGGGATTGTCCTGGGCCTCCCTTGAGCAGACGGCTACAGGCCAGGGAGGTGGGCACTGATGTCGTGCTGTGTCCCCCTAGCCTCCGGGTGCCCTAGACCTGACAGAGCCTGCAAAGCCACCTGCTCCCCAAGCCCCGACCCCACCCTGCTCCCCAAGCCCGTCCCCTCCCTGGGCTTTTGTCCTGTTTCCCGCAGGCTAGCGAGGCTCACCATGATGCAGTTGGGTTTGTTGATGGACCATAGGTTGACACGGCAGTCATCTCCACCAGTAGCCAGCAGCCGCCCGGAGGCTTTGCCCAGTACCAGTGAGGACACATTGCTGGCGTGGGCAACAATCTCCTCTACACGAGAAAGGACAGGAGGAAAAGGCATTCAGAGAAGGCGGCCCCTGGTCCTGGCACGTGAAGCCCAGGCGGAGGGCTCTGCCCACTACAGCTCCCCTTTGGTGACACCCTGCCATGAGCCGAGGCCTGGCTGCTAGGACAGGCCTTGCACCTGAGGCAGAAGTGACTATTTCTCAACCTCAGGCATTCCTGTCCCACACTCCGGCCTGACGGTTTTCTCCTTTTCCTGCATATAAACTGATAGTATTTTTATGTTTACCATGCTCAACTTAAAAAAATGACTTGTCTTTTGTATTTAGCTCTTTCTAAATAAAGACAATTAAGCGGTAAAATTCATAAAGTCACGAGATTGATATGTTCATTATACTTTATAATACAAAACAAAAACAATTATTAAAAGAAAAAATATTGACCCACATACCACCTAAGCATCTCTCTGGGGCTGCTTGCTACACACATAAACTCACTTTGAAGAACATACTTGGACCATTCAGGTCAACTCTAGACAAGCTATCTCCAAGTGAGCTCACCCAGGGCTTCAGCCCCCAGCTTTAGAATCATGGACCAGGTTCTGGTCTGAGCTCTGCTACTGTAGGCTGTGTGGCCTTAGAGTAGTCACTTACCCTCTCTGAGGGCTGGGTTCCTCCTCTGGTAAATGGAGGTAATAACAGTGCTTGGTTCATTGAGTTGCTGAGGATTCCCTGAGAACATTCTGTTAAGCCGTGCTCAGTGGTTGTTAGCAAGGCTAAGGCACAGAGAGTGGGCACTGGGGGCCCTGGCAGGCATAGGCGGGTGGGCTGCCTGGGGGTGGGAGGCCCGGGTGTGAGGGGTGGGAGTGAGGGCTGACCAGACAGAGTGGGAGGTATGGCCCCGGTGGGCAGCCATGAGGGCCCCTAGCCAGGACTGCTGAAGCTGCAGAGGGGGAAGCAGATGTAAACCACAGAGGGTGTCATCAGTGCTCCAAAGGGAACAAACATGAGCAAGGAGCTAAGAGGCAGCCCAGGCCTCGAAGCCAGGCCCTAAGTGACTTCCTCCTGGGAATGAGGAGGACAGAGGACAGGTCTCCCCACACCAGCATAGGGAAAACCCCAATATGCCGACGCCCTGAGGCAACCGGGAGGCCGGCTTGGGTGACGCTGAGGAAAAGGGCTTGCGGTCGTTGCCCAGAGGGCCTCTCCTGCGCTCCGGCCTCCACCCTGCCTGGGGGTCTCTGTGGCACTGGCTTCGCACCACAGGGCGGGTGGGAAATGGGGCCCAGGAAGGCTGCTTGTCAGGAAGTGTGGCTCAGAGGGGATGTCATCAAAACTGCCCTGAGGACCAGACCCCAGGCTCACTGTCACAGATGATGCGCCACCTCAGGGCCCCGCCCGGCCAAAGCCCTGCACAGGCTGAGTCCAGCCCCAGCAGAGGCCCAAGTGTCAGCGGAGGCCTCGGGAACCCCATCACTGGACTCAAGGGAGCTGAGTCCCTCCCTAATCTGCATCTCAACTACGGGCAGTTCTGTCCTCTAGACACTGTAGGGACAGATGCCTGGGGTGCTCTGGGGCTTTGGCCACAGACTCTTGTCTGTTCAAGAGCTTCTGTTGGGACCTAGTGACTTCCCAACCCAGAAAGAGAGCACCCACCTTCTCCCTGAGCACTCAGTTCCCAAGCCTTGGGCCTTCTCCCCTTCTCTGAAAACACTCCCTGCATGCACTGCCCTCCACTTGTGACCTACCTAAAGGCCTGGGTGTCTACCTTGGCTCTCACCCTTCCCAGGGAAACCTCTGGCTGGGCTCCACCTCACTGGGCTTTCTTGGGCACACTGCCACCCCTCTCTGGGCCTCAGGACTACTGCCCCTTAATTCATATATAAATGTTTCCTGGGCGGATGCTCCAGGCCCAGCACTGGGGAGAATGTGGGGAACGACAGTGAGAAGGTTCCTGTGTTTATGCTATAGCCTGATCAGATGGGTCCTGGGACATGGCATCCCTCTCGAAGAACCAGAGATGTTGGGGTAAGAAGGATGTGGAGGTTGGGTCTTTCTAGAGGGGCTCAGCTCACTCCCCTCTAAGCAGCCTGACCAGGGTCTCTGGCCTGATTGGAGCCCCTGGAGGAGCCGGGGACCAGCAGGAGAGGGAGGTACACCATGGGCACCAGGCAGAGGAGGCTTCGGCATGGGGCACTGGCCTAAGAACTCTCCCTCTGGCCTGAAGGACAGCAACCACCAATGGCCCAGGCCTGGGTACCGAATTTTAGTGCAAACAAATAAAATTCCTCACAGCATCTCTTGGCAGGCCAGGCTGATGGCTGCTGCTCCACCCTCTGGCCCAGGCCTGTGCCAGTTTCTCAAGCTCAGTTGGCACAACCTGGGCCCCACGTCCGAGCTAGAGCTGGGGACACTGCATTCTGACAGAGGTGCTGAGGATTTGCATCCTAAATGGAAGGTGCAGAGAATTGGGTTTCGATGACCCAAACTGGCCTAGCACCTTCTGATCTTTGCTGGACTCTAAAGCCACAAGGAGCAGGGATCATTTGGCTTTGGGATCTTCAGACAGCTTATACTCATGGCGGCTGCTATGCACATGAACTTGTCAGCAGAACCGACATGCCTGATCATATTACCTCTTGTTTGAACACTTTGATGGCTTGATCTTGCCTTTTAAGATAAAGCCAGGGCCTCAGAAGGGCTGGGGTCCCGTGGACAAGTGCCCCCAAAGGCCCCAACAGCCTCATGTGACACACTCTCTCCACTGCTGTGTGGCAGCCCTCTTTGAGCCCTTCCAACATACCGAGCTTCCTGCCCCAGGGCCTTTGTATGTGCTATTTAAGGCAGCCTAAGCACTCCCCTACCCTGACCATTATCTAGTTAATGGACTTGAAGCACAGGTCTCAGCTTGGAATCAGAGAAGGAGAAATGGAGGGGTGTGGTTATTTGATTCCTGCCTGTTGCTCTCCCCAGGCTCTGAGCCCCGCTGCACAGGGACCTCATCTATTTTGCACGCCACACCCCCCCTCCGGACTGTCTCCTCAGTGCCTGATTCTATGCTCAGGAAAGACCAGCTATGAGGGAATATATAAGCCCCAAAATTACAGAGCCACTCTGTCCAAACTGTACTCTCCTTGGGAGTCCATAACAGGGTTCTCCCAGAACCCTAAGGCTAAGAACAATTTGAAACTGCCCAAACTTCTCATTTTACACATGAGGACACTAAGATCCAGCAAAGGGCTTTGCCCAGGTTCTGAAAACAGCTCAGAGGAGCCTTGCACAGCTTCCGAAAACAGCTCAGGGAGAGCTCATAGCAAAAGGTGACCAGTGTGGGCACAGCAAATCTATGCCAACCAGTTATTATAGGTCAGAGGGACCTTTGGATCCTCAAGATCCTTTCCAGGGGTCCAAGAGAAAACTATTTTCAGAATAACACCGAGATGGTACGTGACTTTTACCCTCTCGTTTGCTCACAAGCATACATGGGATTTTGGGGGGGAAGACATGTGATGACATCATCACAAATGGCATGTTTGACTGTATATGCTTGTGTTTTAAAATGTCTGGGTATTAATTCCTAACGTGTAAATATGGATAACTCCCACAAACAAAAAGCCGTCAGGGTCTTCAACAATTTTTAAGAGTATAAAGAGGTACAAAGATCAAAATGTTTAGAACTGCTAGTGGAGAATAACGTGTAGATGGGTGATGTTGCTGCTCAGTCACATTCCAGACCCTTTTGCCAGCACCCCTCAGCCTCCCCTCTCACCCCCACCCCCGCTCCAAGATGCCCCACCTCATGGGGGAAGCCCGACTCGTGAGATGTCTGCAAATGCCATGAACACCTCTTGGCATTTCTCTAATCCCGCCTGTCAGCCTAACTGCGCTGAGAGCTGCTTTTATGTTCACCACCTCGCTTGGGTCTCACAGCAACTCTGGAATGTAGGTGTGATCATCTCACTACACAGACAGGAAATTAAGCCTCAGAGACGTTAAGTCACCTGCCCAGTGTCACCCAGCTAAGAAGGGCCAAAGTCATGATTTGCCTCCTGGTGTATCTGACTGCAAAGCTGGGAGTCTCTCTCTGTGCCAAGAGCAGGAGACAAAGCTGGGGGTTCTGGCTCTCCAGCAACAAGCAGCTAACAGAATAAACGGGGTGAGCAAGAAAAAAAGAGAGAAAACCACTCACGCAACTTCCAGGCTGTCTTGGTGACCATGGGGGTGGCCATCCTTCAACCGGCTGCACCTGAAGCTCTGCCCACAAAATAGACTGTGCTTTCCTCCAGGGGTGGGGGTGGATCCCCCCCAGGATCCGCCAATCAAGTTGGCAAGGAGTTCCCACACATCCAGGCAGAGGGAATGCCTCGACTCTCAGCTCCGGATTGCCTCCTGGTTTTAAATCATTCACAGCAGCCACAGCAGCAGCCTGTGTGTGCCCGTCAGGATCCTGGGTTGTGGAATGTCAGGCTTGAGCCATCTCAGCTCAACCCTGGGCTGGAACACAGACAGAAACGATGGCTTGTTAGAAAACACTTGGTATGAGTTCGCCAAACTCTGGGCTTGCAGAACTACAGCTGCAGCTCCCTGGATCACCAAGGCCACTTGACAAAGAGACACCCACCAAAGCCACCAGAGCCAGGAGCTGCACTGCCAATCGGGTTTGAGAATCTGGAGGAGGCACCTCAGGCAGGGTGACTTGGGACCCAGGGAAAAAACGTCCTCCCAGATGCCGGGATGATGGGATGGGAGGAGGCTCTGTTCCAGGAGGCTGACCGCCTGAAGTGCAGCAGCCGCAGTGGGGCGGGGAAGACCACATGTCCGCAGTTCAGACAGATCTCTGGGAATGACTGCTGTGTCTGACGCTATGGCAAGGGGGTGGAGTCAGAGGCTAAGCTTATGGGCCCAAGAGAGGCACTCCAGAGACAGGCATTTAAGTCTCCTCTGGGTAGAATCTCAAAGAGGGCCCCGAGGGTCCAATCCCTCCGTTCGTGGCAAGGAAACTACTCCTGGCCCTGGCAATTCCCAAGGACAGACTGGGAACTAGGTCTCCAGTCTGGGCATGAGTCGGTATGACTCCTCAACTCTAAAAGGCCACCTCATGAAGCCTTCTACCCTTTTCTTCCAAGCCTCTTTCCCATGAACCCTCTCCTGTCCGTCCCCTCTCTCCTGGATTCCCCAGTTCTGCCTCTCTAGTCCGCCGTTTGTTCCCTTTCTCCTTGCTGCCTGTGTCCCCCATCCGTGCATATCCTGTCTTCTGGGCTCCCTAACTTGACCCCTGCCTCGCCAGACCCCCTTTATTTCCCTCCCCACTCTGCTATCAGTATCCCCCCATTCATTCACTCTCCTGCTTCCAGTGTCCCCATTCACCGCCCATCCTCCTGCAGACCCCCAGCTCCGCTTCCGGCCTCCCAGGTTTTCTCCTCCGGCCCCCAAGCCCGTCCCGCCAGTCCCGCCCGTCCCGAGGCTGGGGCTGGTCCCACGGCCTCGCCAAATCCTCCCACTCCTCTCGGCTTGCGGGGCACGGGCTCCAATTTCCCCCCGCCCGGAGCTTTCTCCGCCACGGCGCGGCTCGGCCCGGCCTGGAGTGGCCCGGTCCAAGGCCCATAGGCCCCCTTTCCTCCTCGCCCCCTCGCCCACTCCACCTGCAGCTGAGGCTCCGGAGGCCGAGGCTCCTCTCCAGGCGCGACCCCCACTTGCCTCCATCCCCTGCCCTGATTGGCCGCTGCTTGACAACCGACCCTCACAACAAAACCTCCGGCTCAGAGCCCCGCCCTCCTCACCACCCGCACCAATGAGCCGCCGCGAGCGCTCCACCTCCAGCCAGGCTTGACCAATCGAAGAAGGCGCTTCTGCCGCTTTTCCTAAGTACCCGCCCTCTTTTCCTGAATTGGGACTAATCACGAGGAAGGAGAATTCAAGAGCCTCCCCTCAGCTTCTAATTAACCAATGAGGGCTGTCATTTCCTTGGTCCCGCCTCCACCTCAAACTTTCCCTTTCCTTCTCTCCCTCAAACTTAATTCGCGTTTGAAAGCATTTCGAGCCGCCCCCCAATGCCGGCTGCGCCAATCGCTTTAGCAACCGTCCCAATTTAACCAATAAGCTTAAGCCTTATTGGAAAACCCAGTTCCCAAGTAGCCAATGGGGAGGGGACATCGGGAGCAGCGTGAAGCCAAGGACCTTCCATCTTGGAGGGGGGCGAGGAGGTGAAGTTTTATCACTTTGCCGTAGTTCCTGCTCCTTCCCTCTAGTCCGGGCGGTGCTGCGGTGGTCTAAGAACTTTACTCCTCTTCTCTGGCTCGGACTGGAGACCTTCAGGGAGACGGAGCTTGATCCTGGGTGCGAGCCGGGAGTGGAGATCCGGGGTGCTGCCCCACGGCCCGGCGTCGGTGAATAGATGTGTGGGCTGCCACCTTAAAGGCACCACCAACCAGAAATCGGAGAGAGGCCGGCTTCATTTGATTCGTGGGCAGGAAGGGCTTAGGGAAGGGCCGTGACCGGCTGGAGCCGGGGCCCCACACGTGGCCAGGCCGCCTAGGAACCGCTCATTAGGGACTCGAGCCCACTGGTGATGCCCAGGGCCTGGTGCCTAAAGACCACCGAACCTCCCCGTTTATCCACCAGCCGCTCACTGCAGCTCAGGGCAGCTTGATCTCTTGTAACGCACCTGACAATCCTAAGAAGTAGGAATTCCTGTTCCGATTTACGGATAAGGAAACTTGAGGTCCAGATTAACGCGCTTGTAATAGGCCACACGATAAAAAAGAATGGTGTCCGGATTTGAACCGTAGTTGTTAAAGCAAAGTCTGTTGATTTCTCCACGGTACTGCACCCCCTGCCAGAGAGAGGCAGAGGGTCCACCCTCACGTTGTACTTTTGGGAAGTGGGTGGAGAGAGGTATCAAAAGAGGACTAGATGAGCAGAATAAAATCTGATTGATCAAAGCTGTCCACTCTGTATTTCCCCTCAAGTTTTTATTGTGAAAAACTTACCAGAGAAAACTTGCAAAGAATTCTACAATGATGTGTAATAGTTTTAATAGTACAATTCACCTGGTGGATAATCCAACACTTGCTAACGTTTTTCCGTATTTGCTTTGTTCACGTATGTATGTATGTTTGCTGAGTGATTTGAAAGTTGTAAACATCAAGACATTTTGCCCTCAGTGGCACTAAAATGCTGAGCACGTACCTCTTAAGAATAAGGCTCTGGTCCTGATAAGCATTAAATCACCACATTTAAAACAACGGCAACAACAAACTAATAACTCGCTAACATGCAGTCCAGACTTCCCCAATCATCCCCGAAAGCTATGTAAAACTTTTTCTAGCTAGGAAACAAGATTCACCACACCTGGCTCTTTAACTCATTTTGTTCCAGTCCAACTTTTTTTTTTTTTTTTTTAAATAACATTGATCTTTTGAAGAGATTGATCAGGACTTTTACCTTGTAGACTGTCCCACATTATGATTTTGTCTCACTGTTTCCTTCTAGTGTTATTTTTGTTTCTTTCCCTCTGAATTTCCTGTAAATTCGAAGTTAAAACTTGATTAGATTCAGGATCAGCATTTTAAAATACTTTGTACTGAAGTATCATGCACATGCTCCAAAGGGCATAGACTCTTAAGTGTCAAAGTGAGTTTTCACAAACTGAACATGCTCAGGTCAGGAACATTACAAACTTCCCAGAAGCCCCCCATGGTGCTCCCTCACATTCACTAACCCTTATACCCCAAGAGCAGTGATTATTCTGATTTCTAATACCATCAATTAATTTGTCTGGGTCCCCCCCCCCCCCCCATATAAATGGAATCAGGCAGCATGTACTTTTTTGTATCTGGAAATCTTTTGATATTGTATATGAGGAATCTCCATGTGGCTTATAGTTCATGCATTTTCACTGAGCCTAGAGTTTCTCAACCTTACCATTACTGATATTTTAGGCTAGATCCTTTTTTGTAGCAGGGAGCTGTCCTGTGCATTGTAGAATGTTTAACAGTATGCCTGGGCTCTACACACTAGAAGCCAGGAGCATTCCCATACAGTTATGACAAAAATCTCTCAAGACCACAATATATGTCTCCATTCTACTCTTGATGTGCATTTGGGTTCTTTCCAGCTTGGTACTAATAATAGTGCTGCCATGAATGTTCTAGTACATGCCTTTTAGTGGATGTATATGTGCATCTTGGTTGAGTTGTTCATCATTCTTGTTCATTGGATGAGCGGGTGAATAGACGGATGGGGGAGCGTGGATGGATGGGTGGATGGGTGGATGGAGTGGAACCTAGGAGCAGAATTGTTGGGCCAAAGCTTAGTCCTAGATATCTCCAGTTTCCAAAGTGGTTGTACAGATTGACCCTTCCACTGGGAAAGCTACGGGAGAGTTCCATTTGCTTCTTATCCTCCTGACACGTATTCATGGCATATATACTGGTGGGTTTGCGGTGGCATTTCATATCCCTGATGACTAATGAATTTGACACTTTCATGTGTTTCTTGGCCACGTTTTAAGCTAACATTGAGTGCTTTCTAAGTGCCGTTTCCAGCCCTCTGATTTACAAGTGTTATGGAAGACAACAACGCCATCCCATTTCACAGATGGCTAAATAGTAGTTGGTAAGAAGAGGAGCTGGGGGCTGTTCCTGGCAGTCTAATATGGAGCCCCCAGGTCCTGGAGCATGCACCTTGGCTTTGCCATTCCCACATTGTCAGCTGGGCCACCCTAGCCACATTGAGATCTAACCAGTTGTTTGAAGGTGGCTGTGGGACCATCTGCAGAGGTGCCGCAAAGACTCAACATTCCAATGGGAAGACGGACAGGAAGCAAATAAGGAAGGTGGCCAAGGTGAGTGGGCAGGGGGTGGCCCCTAGGCTATAAAGACTAAACATGAGGTACAAGCAGCAAATTCAAAGTGTGTTTATTTACAGGAAGGTCATGAGAAGCAGGAACAGACAGGGCCACAGGGAGGCGGTGTGGCAGTGAGGTCGCCCAAGTGGACTGTCATTTTCTGGGAGTGGGGGGCACAGGGGCCAGGCTGTGGGGGAGGTTTCTTGCCCTGGCAGCTTTGGCCAAGGCCCCATGGCGGGCATCAGACAAAGACTTTCATGAACTCCACCAGGCGTGGGTCCTTGTAGAGCTTTTCCTCCAGAGCCAAGTACTTCAGCGGGGCCAGCTCCTTGTGCCTGAAATCAGAGGCAGGAACAGGAGGTGGTGAGGGTTCACAACGCTCTGCTCCAGCCTCCTAAGGGTCCTGTCCGACTCCCCCGTCCCTCACCGGTTGAGCCGCTGCTCCAGGATGCGGATGCGGAACATGGCCTGAGAGCAGTAACTCAGATACAAGTCCTCGTCCTCGACCGTCAGGGTCACCTGGTTCTCCTGGTACCACTGCTGCTTCTTCTGCAGCTCCTGGGTCTCCTGCGGACATGGGGAGCAGAGAGCAGAGGAGTCGATGAGGGCCGGCCTTGCTACCGCCATCCACAGAAGCCAGAGCGGCAGAGGCAGGGGCCACACAATGTCTTGCGTGGGAGCCAGTGGGGGGTCACATTTAGAGAGGTGTCGTGTTCATGAGGAGCAGGCCTCAAGACTGAGAGCCTGGTGAACAAGTTTCCAATATTTTCAGAGCTTCCAATTCCTTGTCTGCAGAATGAAGGGCACTGTATACCCTTGCACACACCAGAGAGCATTGTGTGCAGGTTAAAGGAGATAATGCATGGAAACTACATGGCACGTAGCTGAATATGAAATGCAGCGAGGACTAGGGGTTGTTATAATGTACCACCCCTCCATCCACCCCCCACCCCTCCACCTCTCCACCCCTCCCTCCCCGCTTCCACCCAGCAAACAACAAGGAAGGACAACTCAGTCTTCTGGAAAATTCCAAGCAATGATTGACTCCTTCCCCCTCACTTCTCCCTCAAAAGTGTGGAGATGGCGAGCAGACAGCCCCGGGTCCATTTTCTGGACGAGGATGCCGAGGTTCCCTCCCCTGCCCAGGCCCTGGCCGCACCTTCTCGAACCGGGCCTGGATGAGGTTGGCCTTGTCGATGAGCCGCTGCTTAAAGTCACTGAGGCACTCGTCCTTGACACGCATGGCTTGCCAACGTGTCATCTTCTCACTCGGCGGGAGCTGTGCCAGGAAGGGGGCCAGATAGTCCAGCTGGGCCTCCACCTGCCGCAGGTGTTCCTCGTGCATCACGCGCTCCTGTGGGGTGGGGGGGAGGGTCAGCTGGACGAGCAGAAGCCGCAGGGACCTCCCGACCAGCTCTGCATCAACATGTGACGACACAAAACTAGGCCTTAAATCGAGATCCCAGGGCCCGGTGCCGCTGGGACGGAGCCCGCGGAGGGGCTCTTCGTGCCGGCCCTCGTAGCAGTGGTCACAGTCGGTAACAGCCAACTCTGCATACCTGAATTCACATCTCTCTGCCTGAGCCCCAGCAAATAACCAACGCTCAGCCGATGCTTGTTCAATAAATGGTAATAAATGGTGATCATAGTAACGGTAAATCAAAAACTGCCAATAACTCCCTTCTTTTTCTCTCTCACCCCCAGTCTTCTAGCCTGTATCGGCTGAGAACCAGTGAGTGGTCTGATGCCCTATCCTGCCTCGACAACTCCAAACTATTGTCAGAAATCTCCACACTTGGCGGGTGAAGGAGATTTAGAAGCTGGCCTCGAAAACCCAGCTGGGCCTTGCAACCCGAGGGTATCACCCGAAAGTCCTGTGCGGCAGGTGCCCGAGAACTCAGGCCTGTGGCCAGAGTGGGCTCCCTGGGGCTACCGGCCCAGGTCCTGACCTTGAGGGGAGCCCTGGGTGGAGGTGGGTACACGATTTCCATTATTTTCCCATGCGGCAGAGGCCTTGGCTTGGCCACAGCCCCTGGAGGTGGGGGGAGACCTTCTGGCTCCTGAGCACCCTTTGGTGTTCATCACAGAAATGGTCAGCTCAACAGAAAGGAGGACCACAATGGTGTCAATAGCTTTGTCCCCTATAAGGAGCTCCCTGGCAGAGTCCCTGATTGTCCTCACTGTCCTGGAGGCCTGGGGGGCAGCGGTGTCCAGGAAAAGCCAGGGCCTGGGCCAGGACACGAGGCTCACCATGGCCTCCCGATACTCTTTGATCTTCTCGTTGCGCTTGGTGTCATAGATGGAGATGGTCAGCCTGTGCTCCTCCTCCTCCTCCTCTCGAAGCTTCAGGATCTCCAGCACCTAAATTGGAAAGGGGGGGATGGCATGGATAAGACACCCTCTACCCTTGCCTCCTCCCACCCACCCACCCACCCTCACCATGGGACCACCTCCAGCTCCGACTCCCAGGCCTGATGTCTGGACAACTTCTCCTCATTCTTCAGCTTCATCATGGCCTCATACTGGTAGAGAAGCTTCTTGGTGTGCTCCATGGGCTCCACCTGGGACAACCACAACCACAGTGACAAGGAGAAGCAGCAATGGCTAGGGTCATGGGCAGACTCTGGAGCCAGACTGCTTGGGTTCAAATCTTCCCTTGCCGTTTTCTAGCTGTGTGACAACAAGCAACGTGCTTGACCTCTCTGGGCCTCAACTTCTTCATCTATGAAAGTATAGATTATAAAAGAAGGTGAACTGGAAGCTCAGAGGGACTAAGGAATGTGCCAGAAGAGTGAGGAAAGCCAGCTCCTCAGAGGTGGTAGGACTTTCTCCTACTCCAGTGTTGGTCCTGGGATCCGGGGTCAGCTTGGTCTAGGACTGGGGGGGGGGGGTGACGAGTAAGGAGAGTAGCCTGCTGGGTTGCCTTTCTAGATGGAGAAAGGGCAGATTTTCAGAGGAGCTGCAAAGATGAAGGTCCCCAGATGGGAGCTCTTGATTTTCCCAAGGGGCAGAGATGAACTTCCGGGCTGGGAACCACGAGTTTCCATCCCAGTTTCCCCAAGTCATTGGGATGGCACAGAGGGCCCCGGGAACTTCTCCTCACCCACCCGGCCCACCCGGGCCAGCCACGGCGCCCAGGCCACCTCAAAGCTGATACACATGTCGGGCGTCATGATGATCTTGCTGCCCTTGTTGTCCACCTCGGAGCGCCGCAGGAACTCGCGCTTGGAGGCCGTGATGTGGTCGTCACGGCAGTGGTAGCGCAGCTGGATGCGCTCCTCCGAGATGAGAAACACGCGTTCCGCCACATCCTCATCCGCAGGCTGCTCGGGGTTGCGGGCAAACCGCTCTGTGATTTTCTGGGAGGCCAGATCGTCATAGGATGGGAGGTGGGGAAGGGGCTCTCTGTGCACACCCCTGAGGGTGGAAGTAAAGGACAATCGGACACTGGGCTTTGGGGGCTTTTGGGACTTTGTATGGAGCAGTCCTTCCCAGCCAGACAGTGGCTCTCTGGCTCCGTGGGTTCTCAGCACCCGGCCACCTCAGCCCTGTATGGTGCGGCATTTCTTCTCTAGCTCTCTCCACAAGATTCTATTTGCTCACCTCCAGAGATGGGGAGCTCACCACCTCTCCAAGCACCCTGCTTTATCATTAAACAGCCCTTACTTCCAGGAAGAGCCTCTTTGGTATACAGCCGTTAAACACAGTTGCCAAATAATTTGTAATGATGTAGAGGAAAAAGCGCACAATTTAATGTCAAGTGAGTGATGCAGGGATTCTATGTTCCCTCGCACACACACACCACACACACACCTCAGGTAGACTTAGACTCTCAAAACCAAACCTATTAACACATGGCAATATCTGAGAGATACCATCCCGAGATACTTTTCCTTTTCTTGTTATATTTTTCCATATTTTCTAAATGTTTGGTCACGAGTGTGCACTTCTTATAATAGTAAGGAAGTAACACATCCATGGCCCAGTGGCTGAGGGCACAGCCTGGCATCTGACAGCCTCAGGGTCACAAAACAGGAGAGGGCACTTGGGAAAGATGTGGCTCCGGAGTCAGAGCTGTCCCCACCCCAGGGTCACCTCAGCCTGCCGGAGAGAGTGGGCACCCTATCCCCAGGCCCAGTGAGTGCTCACCACAATCGGCCGGGGGTTTGACTCTGCACTGTTCAGAGACAACTTCTTGACCCTGTCCCCGAAACTGACATGGCGATAGGAGAGGAAGTCAGACCGTCCTCGGTAATACTCCGTCATTGTCTTCGATGTCTCCTCCCGCTTTACCAGGCCGTCCACACGGGCTCTGTCATAAAACTCCATGGTGCGGTCCGTTTCAGGCTGCATAGACTTGTACGAGTGCACTGTAGTGGGAGACAGGGTCCGGGAGGTCAGCAGGGTGAGACCAGGAGCTCTGGCCACTGGCTTGAGAACCCAACCCCAGACCCCAGGGACAAGGCATGCCCGTGAATGCTCATGGATGACCACGAGTTCTTTTTTTTTTTTTTTTTTTTTTAATTTTTTTTTTCAACGTTTATTTATTTTTGGGACAGAGAGAGACAGAGCATGAACAGGGGAGGGGCAGAGAGAGAGGGAGACACAGAATCGGAAACAGGCTCCAGGCTCTGAGCCATCAGCCCAGAGCCTGACGCGGGGCTCGAACTCACGGACCGCGAGATCGTGACCTGGCTGAAGTCGGACGCTTAACCGACTGCGCCACCCAGGCGCCCCGGATGACCACGAGTTCTGTAACCAATCCCCTACTGCTGAGTATTTAGGTTGCCTCTGTCTTTTTCGTTATTATAAACGACACCATGTTGAACATCTGCATCATGCATTTTTCATTCTTGCCCATTATTTGCTCAGGACAAATACCAGCAGTAGCACTGCTGGTCAAAAAGCATACATAGTTGAGGGGCACCTGGGTGGCTCAGTTAGTTGAGCGTCCTACTTCGGCTCAGGTCTGTGATCTTGCCGTTCGTAGGTTCAAGCCCCGTGTCGGGCTCTGTGCTGACAGCTCCGAGCCTGGAGCCTGCTTCGGATTCTGTGTCTCCCTCTCTCTCTCCCTCTCCCCTGCTCATGCTCTGTCTGTCTGTCTCTCTCTCCCTCAAAAATAAATTAAAAAATCATTAAAAAATTTTTTTAGAAAGCATCGTTGGAAGCTACTATTGATTATTTTGCCCAACTGCTTTCCAGGGACATTGCACCAGTTTTCTGTCCTACCAACAGTGACAGGGGGCAAGTGTGTTTGCTCACACCCAGTAGGACCATTTTCTTCATCTTTGCCAACATGAGGCTCATAAGATGGTCCCTTATGGATTTCCTTCCTTCCTTTCTTCCTTTTCTTTCTTTTCACTTCAACTACCAAGTGAGATTGATAATTTTTTTTAAGATGTATATTGACACTGTGTTTTTCTTTTGTGAGTCTTCGGTTAGGGCCGTTGATTCTCTCCCAACACATGTCCTTCCCTCACTTCCCAGACTCTGGGGCTCATGGCCACACCTCCGCCTCCTGCTGCATCGTCCTTGCAGAGCACATTCATTGGTTTTACTGCTCAGCATTCTGACCCCTTGGAAATGTGACACCACCCCCCACCCCTCCCCGTGTGCCTAGGCCTAGCCACAGAATGGGCCCCGCGGCCCTAGTTTTGACTTTCCTGGAGGGACATTTGTCACATTTCCTTGGATTTTCTGCACTTCCCCTGACCTCCCACACATCTGATTTGCTCAGGGAGGCAGAGGCGAAGTACACTGCTTGCCGCCTAAGAGCCCTGCGGATGCCTGGGTACTGGCTCCTCCCAGCACAGGCCAGCCACATGGAGGCTGCTCCAGGAATGAGAAGCGTCCCCACCCCGGCCTCCCAGCCGGACACTCACCACGCAGAGCCTGGGGGTGGCCTGGCTTGAAGTAGTCGACATTCAGGCCTGTGCTCTTGTCTATGTGTTTCAGCTCCAACATGTCCTCCCGATTCTGAAACCACTCCTTTATCTCCAAAGTCTTGGTACCTGCGGGGCGCGATGGGTGCTTGGTGCAGCCAGGCCGGCTCCCCTGGCCTCCGTCCACCCTGCCCAGCACAGAGGCCGGCAGGGCCCACACTCACACCGAGAGAGTGGCAGCGACGTGCCCAAGGTCACACACCGGGATGGGGACCCCGGCTCTCCTGCTCCCACGGGTGGGGCTGCCCCCCTTACACTCCAAGTCCTCGTAGGTGGTGAGGCGGCACACGAGGCCGTTGCTGTTGAGATATGGGGCCCACTTCTCCAGCTTCGCCCTCTTGTACTGGATCACCTTCTTTCCATTTGGGCAGCGGGTCTCGAAAGCTGCAGAAACAGAGCAGGCTGGGGTCGCTCCTCCCCAGATCAGGGCGGTGGGGGGGGGGACCGGAAGGCCACCCTCCCCGCCCTCCCCAGCCACTCATCTAGTCGCTGTCCGCTGTGCTGTCTGCTTAACTCCAGGCCCCCAGCCCACTGCAGGGAGATGGAGGAAAGTGGTCACCAGGGTGGTTCTGCCCCGGGGGACTTCTCAGGTTTGAGCCTGGCCGTGGGAGCTGTGACCTACCACACCACTCACCCACTGCCAGGACTTGGCCTGTGCAGGTCTCCCTGCTGGAAACACTCTCTGCCGGGAGGCTGGGCCGGGTGTTCCTCCCCTGGTTCCCATGAAGCCCCCTCTAGCCCTTCCCACCTATTAGAATAGCCCATGCCCTCACCGTGGGTCTGGGCACACCCAGACAGGCACCTCAGCACCCAGTAGATGCCGGCATGGGACACAAGTGTCCCTGCCCTCCTGCTTTCTCTGCCTGCTCCTCCTGGTCCTGACACCTCCACTCCCCTGTGCCACCTGTACTATGCTTGGCCTCGTCCTGGCAGGGAGGGTGCGGGAGGGGAATGACTGTGTCCTGGTCCCCTGTCCTCTATCACCCACCCTGTGTCACCCAGCACAGCTTAACTGAGCCCCCTCCCGCATGCCAGGTGTCAGGCCCTCGGCCACAGAGCTACTGCATGTAGCAGGAAGGAAGGACATGGGTGCGACAGAAGGCAGAAGGCACCTGGGGAGGTGGGTGAACACATACGTGCATATACCTTCTGGGGAGATCTCAATCTGCTCCACCCATGAGGGCGGCATGTCGAAACTCTTATCCTTGTCCTCCTTGCCCTGTTGGGAGAGGGCGGAGGGGGCAGGCTCTGGTCAGGGCTGGGCCTTAGAGCGGCAGTTAGAGGCAGAGCCTCTGTCTTGCCCCCCAGGGCCAAGCCACAGTGGCCATCAGCTCCCCCAGGGGAGCCAGAGGTCACGGACGGTTCTGACCTGGCGTGACCCAAGGTAGAGAGGAAGAGGGGGTGGCTCAGGAGCCCTCCCTTGACCGCCTGGCTAGGACAGGAATCCCCTGCCCTGCGTGCCCCACCTCCTGTCAGTCAGCACGGGCACCGGGAACAGCTACGCATCCTTCCTTAAGAAAGGGGCTTCTGGAGTCAGGTGGACCCAAGCCCCACCCTCCATCTGACACCAGCTTGGCGTCCTGGGGGAGTAAGTCCCTTAACTGCTCTGAGCCTGTTTCCTAACTGTTAACTGGACCCCGTGGGAGGACTAACTGATAGAATATACAGGGACGCCTGGGTGGCTAAGTCGGCGAAGCGTCTGACTCTTGATTTCGGTTCAGGTCATGATCTCACGGTTCTTGGGATTAAGCCCCAAGTCTGGCTCTGTGCTGACAGCTCAGAGCCTGCTTGGGATTCTCTCCCTCTCCCTCTGTCTCTGCCCCTCCCCTGCTCATGCTCTCTTTCTCTCTCTCAAAATAGATAAATAAACATTTACTAAAAAAAGAATGTACATAAACCACTAAGGCGCTGCCTAGCTACTGTTTTTTTTCCCCCTCTTCAAGCCTTAGTTTCCCCATCTGTAAAATAAGGACTGGTCTACACAAATGGTCCTCAAGCTAGGTAACCACAGAAACGTGGATAAGATTTTCTCAATGTAAAACTGTTCTCCCACAAACATGGCTCACACCTCTGCCTCTTGTTCATCTAATCTGTGCTCCCTGGAGGCCAGCAGGGGGCGCCTGTGTCCCAGGATTTAGGGCACACGGAGGCTCTCTGGTCTCCAGAGATGAGGACGATGAGACAAGTTCGTCGTACCTATGGTCTCCTTTTGTCCCTGAGCAGTCCCAAGAGGTAGAACAGAGTCACTATTCAGAACCCAAACTTGGGAGTCAGACTGTCAGATTCCAGGTTCAAGCCCCAGCTCTGTCACTTACAGGCCATTTACCATTGGGTAAGTTACTTCACCCCTGTGTTAAGTCTTCTTGTCTGTAAAATGGGATGATGATAATCATGAAGGATCATACGAACACCCACCTCACCAGGTGGTTGTAAAGGCGTGGACGAGTTAGTTCAGGTCAAGTGCCTCCTGGCACTTAGGGTCAATCGAATGTTACTGGGGTGGGCTGAACTGTGTCCCCCTAATCATGCCCCAAAACCAGTACCTCAGGATGTGGCTACATTTGCAGACAGGATCTTTAAAGAGGTAGTTAAATTAAAACTAGGCCATTAATCCAACGTGACTGGGTCCTTGTGAGAAGAGATTAAGACACACACACAGAGGAAAGACCGCACGAGGACCCAGAGAGAAGACAGCCATTTGCAAGTCAAGGAGAGAGGCTTCAGCAGAAGTCAACATGCCCGCACCTTGATCTTGGACTTCCAGCCTCCAGAACTGTGAGAAAATTAATTTCTGTTGTTCAAGCCCCCCAGTGTGTGGCACTTTGTCATGACACCTCTAGCAAACTGATACACCTGGTACTATAACTGACCCCACTCCCCCATTGTACACACACATGGGGAAAATGAAGCTCTCCATGACTGGGAAGTTTGCCAAGGTGTCGCAGCCAACAGCTAAGGCCTCTGGGCCCCTGACCTCCAGGCACGGGTCCTCACAGAGACCTGCCTGGAAGGCCCCCGGCCAGGATATAGGAGAGGGGATGTTGATGCCGTGGGGAAGGCCCCAGGTCAATGGGCTGATTAGACAGACAGAGAAAGGCCTGGAAGCATGTGAGGGGGACCGTGGTGGCTATGCAGGAAGGTCTGGAAGTGAGGCCAGGGCTTGTGGGCATGGTCCCATCACCCTACTGCGGGGCACATGCTCTTAACAGAAGCAGGGCAACCACTGACCAAGGTGGGCTGTGTGTGGGGCAGGAGCCATGGATGCAAGTCTCAGCCCTTCCCTACCCCACTGGGTGTCCCAGGCAAGTCAGTGGACCTGCCTGGGCCTGAGTTTGCCCATCTGTAAAATGAGAGCAGGGTCCAGGCCCTTCTGCTTTGAGGGATCTATAACTGGTCTGTCTGGAACATTCCCCACCAATACACATACACGTGGTGGGGAACAGGGGTCAGGTCGGCCTGAAGCAAGACGGGGCGTGAAGACCCCGTCCCACCGCCCAGCCCGCGCTGCTGAGACTCACCAGGTTTTCCACATTGTCGTCATCATTCAACCCATCTTCCTCTTCCTCAGTCAAGGACAGGTGAGACTTCTCGGTCCCCAAGAGCAGGTACTCCCATCTCACAGGGTCTCCCAGGTCAAAGACCAAGTCCTGGTGGGGGAAGGATTGTCTGAGTGCACCCCACCGCCAGCACACCCCCTCCTGTTCCACGCGGTAGCGGGGAACAGCCGTATCCGGAGTAGAGGAGGGACCTGGGCCAGGGTCTCAGGGCGGCAGAATGTCGGTTCCAGGCCACCTCTCAGAGGTCACGCCCATCCTCCTCATTTCAACAGGGAAACTGAACCCCGCTGTCCAATCTCCCTGCGAAGACAATCCCGCTGTTGGTCTCTGTGAGACTTGGCCACTCTCTGGCCCGGGACGGTCCTGGATATGGGGCTTATCCTGCTGCGTCGGCAGGGGAGGGGGTGTCCCAGGCGGTGTTCAGAGCAGATGCAGGCCAGCAAGACTTTACGGATGGGGAAATGGTGGGTTTGAGAAAGGGCCAACTCATGGTTTCTACCCGTGCCAGGGAGAAAGGAACCAGGCAGGCACATGCAGAACTGTATAGAGGAGGCAGGCGGGAATCTCTCCTCCGTGGGGGGGGGGGGGGGGGGGGGGGGGTGGCTCTCACCTTTTCGGCCCAGCCTACCTGAGCCTGGGTTCACCTGCCAGATAACTCCCAGCAGATGGGGGCACTCAATGTCCCAATCTACCTCCCCAGGATGGCACCCCCTGACCCCAACACCCCCAGAATCAGTGTCCCAGAGGGAGGTCAAAGGCTTAAGAATAGCTTCCCACAAAGGATTTCAACATGACGCTGTCCTGAAGGCAGCTCTGATCTGAGACCACCCTGAGTCCTGGGGGGCTCTTACTCTGCTCTAGCTGGGAGGTGGGGGGAGAGGAACGAGGAACATAGTGGAGGGCAGGGAGGGAGAGAACTGTCCGCAGATGTAGTAGTGACCGCGGATAGTCAAGGCTTAGAGGAGAGGAAGCTAACCACACAGATGTTTACATTTCTTTAAAGCACGTCCTCCATTCCATCACCTTGGTAACTAGAAGCAGTAGTTAGATGTTCTGATACTTTAAGTTCTGTTTCCACAGAGAAAGCATACATGAATGGACAACCACCACATCCGTGAGCCTGGGGTGTGTTTGCACCAGCCAGTTTCTGTGTGGGTGCCTCGCGTGGCTCTCCGTTCTCAATGTCATTTCAGGGTCGTCCAAAGGAACAGAGCAGCCGCTCCCACTCTCCCCTGGCAGAAGTGACAGCCAGTGTCATGATCTATTTCTTCATGGCCTCACTTGGTGATGCAGTACAGCCTCTCTGGCTTCGCTTTCCACCAGACCACCCTTCCATCTCCACCTCATCTCATCATCTTGTGCTATCCCCGCCACAGATTTCCTTCTCCTGGCACTAGTGCAGAGCATGCTGGGAGGGAGAGGCTGAGGACCTTCAGTCCAGTCTGGGAGGGGGCGAAGGAGGACTGTAAGCAGCCTCTAAGGGTCCATTAGCCTTTAGAGGGCACTGACCGCCATGGCAGTTAGGAGCCTGGGCTCTGGGGGAGGGCAGTCTGGGCGCTGCGCTATCTGTGTGGTGGGGTAGAAGCTCTTTCTGTAAAATGAGAGTAACAATAGCTAACATTTGTTGCACAGGTAGGGACTATTCTAAGCATCTACTGCACATCTACCCCACAGCGTTGTGAAGTCAGTGAGAGCCAAGCCTGGAATCAGGCTGAGAGGCCAGCGTGGTGACGGGAGGGGGGGCTGGGCTGATCCTCACTTCGATCAAGGCACAAGTCTCCCCATCTCAGAACATCTGACTTCCACACAGGGTGACTTGCACTGGGGCACAGGTGCATCAATTCTGCCCATCTGCCACAGGGGTGACAGCAGTCCCCTTGGACAGGGTCACCTTGGAATAGGGGGCAAAGGGCCCAGGATCCACCTTTGGGAAACTGGCCTGGTTGGAAATGGAGGAATTTGGAAACAACAAAAGAGCACAGGATGTGGAGCCTGGAGACTGTGTCTCATTTGTGTACAGCACAATGAATTTCTAGAAACTGAATGCACTCTGGTTCCCTGCACCCAGATTAAGAAATAGAACATTGCCCACACTCCAGAAAGTCCTTTTGTGTCCAGTTACGACTCTCCCTCTCCCCCAAACGTGTGCATGTATTTTTAACTTACGTGTCACTGAATTTTATATATATATATGTATATATACATATATATATATATATATGTACACACACACATATACATATCTACACATATGTGTATACATATCTACACACACATTCATGGGAATTCATTGGACTGTACACTTAGGATGAGTATATTTTCTGCATGAGTATATTTTTCTACACTTTAATACATTGTTTTAAAAAATCACTCATATAGGGGCACCTGGGTGGCTCAGTCGGTTGAGCGTCCAACTTCAGCTCAGGTCAGGATCTCACAGTTCGTGAGTTCCAGCCCCGCGTCAGGCTCTGTTCTGACAGCTCAGAGCCTGGAATCTGTTTCAGATTCTGTGTCTCCCTCTCTCTGCCCCTCTCCCACTCACACTCTGTCTCTCTCTATCTCTCAAAAATGAATAAACGTTAAAAAATCACTCATATAAACAACAATCCACTTTTTATAAGGATACACAAATCAAGAGAGAGACAATAATATTAGAATGGTTATTTATGGACAAAGGACTGGGCTATGGGGACTCAGCTAATGGGGAAAGTCTGAAGCTCGGTGGTGGCCAGCTCACCCCACAGGTCACTCCCCTAGCACACCCCCCACCCCCGCCCGACTGTGCCTGTCACATCGCCCCCGCCCCCTGGCCCAGTACCTTGCAGCAGTTCCAACAGTCCTGCATGTTGACCCAGTAATTCTTATGGTTCCAGAGGCTCTCGATGCCCAGGAAGTGGTCGTCCTGGGTGCTGTAGCTGCGTGCCGTGAATGGGTCGATAAAAAAACTCTCAGGCACCTCACGCTTCCCCGACAACACCAGGACCCAGGAGTGCACACGTAGGCCATGCAGGGGGTCAGTCTTTGCTTTCTCCACATCCTGCACAGGAAAGGTGGGTGACCATGGGCCAAGGGGTGGGAAGGGGGGTGTCAGGGGCCCAAACATCTCCCCAGGGCTGGGGAACCAGCAGGCGAGCCAATTTCTGACCCTGACGGCAGCACTGGCTGACTGCATGACCTTAAGGACATCACCCCCCTTCTGAGCCTGTTTTCTTATCTGTAAAATGGGACGGTCTGAGTTTATCTGTAGTTTACAAACTGGGCCCTTTGTAGTCCCGAAGTATCTGGGATTTACTGGCTTTCTGCGTTGTGATTCTGGGTGAGATATCATCCAAAGGAAGGTGGAGGGGTACTGTGTGGCCTCTTTGTCTTCTTCCCTCTGGAAGAAGTGTGACTGTGTCATGTTCTTCTTTGTATCCCCAGTGCCTGGACCACAGGAGATGCTAGTAGATACTATATGGAAGCGAAGGATGGGAGGGAGGGAGGAAAAGAGTGGGGGGCGGGGGCGGGGAGATGAGAGTGTGGATGCATGGATGCATGGAAGGAGAGCCGGGAGGATGGATGGGAGGATCCAGACCTGGGATGATGGGAACCAGGGAGGATGGATGAGGAGTATATACAGGTAGTGAAAGAGTCTGGAACAAGGAGGACACCAGAGTCTAGCACAGAAAGGCTGGCTCCAGGCAGCAGAGCTCTCTGACATTAGAAACCCGTGGCAGAAGCTGGCTGACCACCAGTGGGAGCTTCCCCCATGGCTGGACTGATGTGGGGGATGGTGAGGCGGGAGGAGGGGATGCGGACCCGGGTGTGTGGATCTGTGTCGGTTTACAGTTGCCAGCGGCCTCTCCCGGAGGACTGAGTGCAGGGGCTGAGGATGCGGACCCACCAGGAGGCGCTCTTCCTCCTCCCTCAGCCGCCTCTCCTCCTCCGCTTTGATCTCCTTCTGCTTCTTTGTCTCCTGCTCTTGCTGGAACCTGCTGGTCAGGTCCCTGGGCGGTTTAATGGCGTACTTCTTAGGTGGTACCTTTTCTTCCTCCTGGACCACCTGTCTCCCAACGAGAGAAGGATCAGTGGCCCTGCGTCGCCTGCCCCACTGACCAGGAGATCACAGCTGCTCCTGGAGTCCCCAGGCTTTCTGGCCCTAAATGCGAGAGCCTCAGCTCCCATTCCCTGACTTCAGGCTCTTCTGTAGAATGGGACGGGAATAAGAACCTTCTCTCGGGCTTGTTCTGAGACCTAAAGACAGGAAAACGCCCACGGGAGGTGCCAGGCGCGGCAGAGCTCAGGAGATGAGATTTTCACCCCTTCGCCCCCAAATGCCCTTATTAGCTATGATCTGGATCTGACCCAGAAAGCGGGAGAATTGTCAGGAGTCGGACTTCCCAGATTCTGGCATTGGAGGGTGTCTCGTGTTGACCTAAAGACTCTTCTGGGCTAGGGAGGAGAAGAAAGCCTGTGTGCGTGCACGCACGCGTGTACAAATGTGTGCCAGGTGGTCAGCACAGTGTCGAGGGGAGAACACCGCAGAGGCTGCGGAGGGGGCCTGCCACAGTGAAGAGGGAAAATGGCCAGTCTCCGCAGCTGCCCATCAGCCAGGTGGGGCCTCAGCCCCTGTCTCCGTTCACCAGCCGTGTGGCTTCGGCCACGTTAGTCCATCTCTCTGTTCATCTCTACATACTCGTCTGTGAAACAGGAGAGATAACACCCACCACACAGCGCTGTTGTGAGGGGAAGCCACGTCAACGGACGTGAAAGCGGTTTGTAAACCTGAAAGTTCTCTGCATCTAGTAGCTATTCTATCACTTTAATTATTAACATTTTGGCTGGGGTAAGTGGCCCGAGTGTGGGCTCCCAGGCCTGCGGAAGCCAAGCGGAAGGCAAGGCGGCCTTCGCTCCATCTTCCTGGGGGAGGTGGGCCTGTGAGAGCAAGACTCTCACCCGGTGCCTCCCTCCAGCAGAGCACCAGCCCCAGGGCCCCCGGGAGCTCGCTCAGGTGTGACACAGGTGCACATGCATAGTGCTGGAGGCCCCAGGCCCCCCGATGCCCTGTCCTGAGCTGCAGACACCCACGGGGGCTTAACTCTGATCACAGAGCCCTGGAGTCAATCCAGTTCCCCAATAGCATTTTCTGTCTGTACCGTGGCTATTTCCCAAAATGCAGAGATGCTTTTGGAATCCTAAAATTAAATTCATTTCAGAGCGTCTCTTGTGTTCACAGCAGCCTCTGGCCAGTTGGGAGCTGTCATGTCAACAGATATAAAAACACACCCACCACCTGCTGGAGAGTTGGTGACAATTTTTTTGCTGTTAAAAAGGGGTCTTTTGAATTGGGAGGAAATAGTGGGGCGGAGGGGGTGGGGGAGGAGAGCGAACTAAATGCCCATTTGTCTGTTTTTTTCCTTACATGAAAACGGCTAGGGGGATTTTTATCAAACACGGAGGATATATCTGGGAGAGACTGACTTTAGAAGCCAGTGGAAGCCGGCGGCAGTCACAGAATTCACCTGGTGGGGAACAGCCGCTTGGAAGTGAGTTAGGACAAGGGAAGGAGGACAGCGATTCGGGGAGCCGGGCTGTGTGTGCTGAGACACCGGGACAGACACACCAGGACAGACACACCGGCAGCGTGAATGAAGTCCGGGGCAGCGGGGGGCTGCTTGTGGGGCCGGGAAGGGGCAGGAAGGGAGGGGACGCGCGCTGCGTCACCAATGGCACGCCTTGCGGGATGCCCGGGGCAGCACGAGCCCCCGTACCTCCTGGTGCTTCACGGTGAGCGGGCACACGTCCCGCGTCAGGTCCATTTGACACATGTCCTGTGAGCCGTAGCCGTTGACACAGTAGGCGTCGTAGCCAGCGCCGAGGAGCATGGAGCAGAGCAGCGTACTGAAGTCGAAGCAGTTCCCCTCCTGGTACTTGAGCACCGTGGTCGGGGAGTACAGGTGGGAGGGCTGGCCGCAGAGGGCTAGTCAGCGCAGCCGCCCCGCAGCACCCCTACCTGTCCTCCCACAGGCGAGCAGCCTGGTGTTAGGGCCAATGCGCATGCGGGACCCCTCCCCACCCCAGGCTCCTCCCCTTTGTCAGGCCGAAGAGCCTACCGAGAATGGGATGGAAACCTCGAACCATGTGTAGAAACTGCAATCCACATTTGCCTATAATTTTAAGTGGCTGTGGACTTCCTGATAGGAAAGACCATCTGGACTAGTTAGAAGCTTCTGGTCTAATGCTCTCTGATTGGTCGTTTTACGGTTTTATCCAAAGTTGTCCTCACTTCTTCTGATCGAAGGATCTTGCCTTTCTCCCCTCTCCCTGTGCATCTATCCCTCTCTCCCTGTCTCCCTCCATGATCAGTGGGAAAGACATTGAGCTAGACAGAAGCCCAACGATGAGGCTGGGGGTCACAACCAGCAAGGCCCTCCCCTCTCTCCTTTTCTCACCTCCTCAAGTCGTGAGAGGAAGACTCTGAAGGCAGAAGGAGGCAAAGGAGGCAAAGAGGTAGGAGCCAGGAGACCAGGCTTGCTGTGTGACCTCAGGCAAGTGGCCCTCCCTCTCTGGGCCCATTTCCCCACCCCACCCTAGAGGGGTCTCTGAGGGGCTCAGACCAGATGCAGTATGGCCTGTGGTGTGAGCCTCACTGAGCCTCCTTCGCCATATCCCTGGCTTCCCCTCCTAGGTCCCATGGGCCTAAGGATGCAGCCAAGGGTGGCTTACCGGCTTGAGGGGGTCCGGCAGGGGCACCATGGAGAGAAAGTCTGAGACGAACTGGGCACAGCTGTCCCAGTTGTAGAGCTCAGGGTAGGGCATCAGTGTGGGTCGGATGGTTGTGCTCACGAACTTCTGCAAGGGGAGAGACCACAGACCCCCGGAGGGCTTTCTACCTGGGGGTTGGTGGGGGGAGGCCAGCACTCCCAGCAAGCCAGAGCCCTGGGTGGGGAGGCTCTCTAGGCCTCTGCCCCTCCAGCCCAGATGCCAAATAAGCTTGTGCTCTGCTGAGTGCTGCCAGACCAGGCACCACCTCCTGATCCCCCAACAGCCCTGTAAGTCAGGCCCAGTGGCAGATGGGGAAACTGAGGCTCTGAGAGGTGAGCTGACTTGTTCAGGTTCACAGTCAGTAGCAGATCTGGCCTGTCTGGCTCTTGACCACCACCCAGTGCGAGGGAGCTAGTGCTACCCCTTTGAGGGGCTGCTGTCACCCCAGGGCCCATGGCCCAGTCCTCCGTGGTCTCCCTGCAGATTCGAAGAAGGCCCGCCAGCATAGGATGTCACATGGCCCCACCTGTGCAGGCCCGCTGATTGCTCCAGGGGAAATGCACACCTGGGGTTACCAGATCAAGAGAAGCGGGAGCTGGGACCCGTATGGGAATCACTGAGTTTCAAATGCTGGCAGCTAATACCAATGTTAAAAATTACCATGCGGACCAAATAAAACAGTCTGTGGGTCCCTATCAGCCTGTGAGCTGCTGTTTTGCAACCTTTGCATTCATCCTATGCCATTCCACCTAGAGATGGGGGAAACTGAGGCCCAGAGACACTCAGGATGTGCTTGGGTTACAGGGCTGGAGGGAAGGAGGCCAGGGCTTGGGTCCCACTCTATCTCATCTTATTTCTCTGCCCTTCCCTGGACAGAGCTGGGGTCCGGGGCTGGAGACTGCACCAGGTGTCTAGCTGTCCCGTAGCTGGCGTGGGGTCTCCAGGCCCCCAAAGGCCCCCGGGGTGATTCACATCGACTCTGCTGAGGTCTGCTGGCATTTGGATTTATGCTGTCCCCGGATATAAACTCTGACCCATGAGCTTTGGCCCACCTCCCTCCACCCTCTGCTCTCCAGCCCTTGCCCTACCCTCCACGACCCGGCCTTACAGGCACGTCGCACTCGTTCAGTGGGTGCAGGAAGAGGGGCACGCGGTCTGGGCACAGGTGGCTGTACTGGCGGGAGAAGCTGTCTGCCACCTGCAGCAAGTGTTCCTCCTTGAGCGTGTTGCTTTGGTAGGAGAGGGGTAGCTTGGAGATGTTGATAGTGTCCTTGGTAAAGGTCCTGTGCCCGTAAGAGGGGTGGCATTAGTCCGTGTGAGGCTACGCCTGGCACACAGGGAACCATCAACCCACCCTAGCTGCCGTTGGCTCTATCCTTTCCTCATTTAATCCTCACAGCTGCCTAGAAGCATCATCATCCTGTGCACTTTTATTTTTTTTTATTTTTATTTTTTCAACATTTATTTATTTTTTTTGGGACAGAGAGAGACAGAGCATGAACGGGGGAGGGGCAGAGAGAGAGGGAGACACAGAATCGGAAACAGGCTCCAGGCTCTGAGCCATCAGCCCAGAGCCTGACGCGGGGCTCGAACTCACGGACCGCGAGATCGTGACCTGGCTGAAGTCGGACGCTTAACCGACTGCGCCACCCAGGCGCCCCCATCCTGTGCACTTTTAAATAGAAACGGGAACGGAGGCACAGAGGTTGAATGACTCACCCAGAGTCACACGGCTACTGAGGGGAAGAGAGGGGACTTGGACCAGGCTGATTGAAAGCAGAGCCCTCCTTCATATCTGCCTCCCTCTATGTCCGGTCCTGCCTCCCAGCCCTAGGGCCACCGTTCTGTCTGGCTCTTCTCTCACCCAGCCCTGGTCTGACCTTCATCAGGGCCGCCAGGCCCGAAACCCCCACCCTGGCACGCACGAGAGCTTCTCCGGGATGGCCATCTCAATGTCTGACAGCTTCTTCTCCAGGTCTCTGAGCATCTCCTGTGTCATGGGGGCTTCCTCCCTCCGCACCTCCATCGGCCTCACCACCTTCTCGCCCCTCTCAGCCCGCACGGCCGCCTCCTCCCGCTCGGCCTCCTCCTCCTCCTCCACTTTCTCCTTCAGGACCTCCATCCTGGCACGTCTCTGGCTGCCTAGAGGCGGAATGTCTGTGGGAGGGATAAATGCACTCAGAATGGCCCACTTCGGCCACCAAGACCACCTGTGTCTCTGGGAGGTGGTTTAGAGGGGGGACAAGTGAGCCCCTCTTAAACTTCTCTTCTATTGGGGAGAGTCTTGCTTGGTGCTGGCATGCCTGTAACACCTTTCTGACATGTGCAGACCTCTCTTAAAAACAAAGACACAGCAGGCCACAGGTTGAAAGCTATTGTCAAGGCCAGAGTAGGTCCTGATCCAAACTTACTAATGCTGCTTGCCAACCTTCCCTCCATCCCTCCTTCCCTCCTCCCTCCATTCTTTCTTTCTCTCTCCCTTCCTTCCTTCCTTCCTTTTCTTTTTTCTTCCTTCCTTCCTTCCTTCCTTTCTTCCTTTTCTTCTTTCTTTCTTTCTTTCTTTCTTTCTTTCTTTCTTTCTTTCTTTCTTTCTCCTGAAAGTACCTTCTCTTTATGGCAAGCAACACTAATACCATAGGGGTTACAATGGTATTATGAAGTTTCCTATTAAGATAGACTTATTAAGTCGGACAAGTGAATTGGAAAATTATTCATAACAGTAAGGTGATATGGAATATGATGAAAGGAGAAAGAAGGAAGGAAAAAAAAGTAACATCACCAAATTCGGAGCCGAGGCACAGAGAAGGCAAGGGCAGGGCACCCGGCCAGGGGGCAGGTATGTGGGGTGTGACATAGCCTGTACTCTCTGGGCCAAGCCCTTTGTCAGCCCACAGGATGGAGGTCTTTTGGGGAGCCACATTGAGATGACATTTGTGCTCATGTGCCCTAGGGAAGCCCTCACCCGCAGCCACAAGGCAAAGCCTCACTGCAGTGGACCACTAGTTGCCTCCCCAAAGATCCAGTCCCCTCTCCCATATGTGGCAGAACCCCAATTTCACTGGTGGCAACAATGTGCTCGGTTTGAAATGTTCAGCTCCCGGCCTCACTTGCAGCTGGGGGTGGCCTCGGCGATGTGAACCCGGTTCTGGCCACTGAGATGTGAGTCCAAGTTGTCAGATGGTAAAGTGCAGGACCCAGCTGGCACGGACTGTTTGCCCTTCTCTTCTTCCTGCATAAAGCAGGAGGTGGGACAGCCAATGCCTGATTGTGAGATGACCACACATGAGGACCAAAGCTGCCTGCTAAGGACAGCAGAGTGGAGAGACAGGGGGATCTGGGGTCCCAAACGGAACCCTGGCGGCCCTGAGTGCCACCTCCAGACTTCCCGTCATGTGAGAAAATCCAGGCTCTGCTTATGGAAGTGGCCATGTCGGGTTCCTGTTACACCAGCCCAGCTGATCCAATGGCCTCCTCCCTCCTGACTCCATCTCCAGTCTTTGGTATTTGCAGTGCTCTACCTCAAATGTCCCATTTCTTTATGGCACATAAGGCAAAGGTCCAGAGGGGAGGGAAACCAACCCAATGCCCAGGGTGTGGTGGAGTGGGAACAGGGGAGAAAAGAGCAGGGTCTCCCCAGATTTGGGTGGAGCCAGGATCCGGGGGGGGCAAAAGGGACCAGGAGGTAAAGGCTGGGCCCACCTCCCCACTCCAATCCCTATCTGGAGCCTCAGCTTCTTGGGGAGGCAAACTGACCGCCAGCCTGGCTAAACGGAGAACTTGGCTGTGCCATCAGTTTCTGCTGGGGCCTTGGGCCACTCCCTGCCCATTTCTAGGCCTCGTTTTCCCTTTCTGCAACATGAAAGGAGAGACAGATGTTTTCTGTCCCATGCTGACATTCTGTAGGACTTAGGACCCAGTAATGCACCTGTTACTGGAGGTCAGCCCACTTGAGGCCCAGGTGGCCGACATCACGGTGGAGGCCTGTGTCTAGCAGGCTCACTCAGGACCCCAGTTCTCTGCAGGCAAACCTCCCACTGTGCCTGCCAGCCCCACAGCACAGCCCAATGCTCAGATCTGTTTGTCTGCCCCTTGGGCGCGAGAGTATTCCTCCACAGGGAGGACAGTAATAATCATCACTAGGTGCTTACTGTGTACCCGATACCTACTGTGTGCCAGGCACCGTGCTAAGGGCTTCCCAGAGATAATCCCACACATCCTGCAATGAGTCAGTGAGATCCCAGAAAATATGTATTGGTCTGTGCCTCAGTTCCTGGCACAGAGCTCCAGAAACGCTTGGAATTTTCTGAGTGATGAGAGCACAGGGAGCATCTTTTGTTCTGACAAGGGGACTCTGGGTGGGCTGTGGATGGGGCTGGTCGCCGCGAAGGCCATGCTATGCTTAGAAGCTCAGAATATTCAGCCCCACGACCCCCCACTTCTCTAAAGAGAGGAGAGCGGTTTGGAAATGAAGTTAATAATTGATGGTGCTAAATGAGGAAGCCTCCATAAAATACCAGCCGGAGGGGGTTTGGAGAGTTGCCAGGTGGGTGAACCTATCCACCTATATGACACCACCACCCCCACAGGGACGGAAGCTCCTGTGCCTAGGTCCCTTCCGGACCTCACCCTATTACCTCTTCATCTAGCTACTCATCTGTATCCTTTTTGGATCCTTCAATAAACTGATGAATGCAAGTAAGTGTTTCCCTGAGTTCTGTGAGCCATTTGAGCAAATTAATCAAACCTGAGGAAGGCGTCATGGGCACCAACCTCCAATTTGTGACCAAGGAAGACAGAAGTTGTGGGTAAACCTAGGGACCTACTACTTGAGATCGGTGTCTGAGGTGGATGGGCCATCTTGTGGGACTTAGCCCTGAATCTGTGGGGTCTGATTCTATCTCCAGGTAGATAGTGTCAGAATTGAGTTACGTTGTAGGACACCCAGCTCACAGAGAATTGCTTGGTGAGTCACCCATTTGGTGACCAGAAGCGTCAGGGGTGAAGTGTCCCATGTGAGTAGTAAAGGAGAAACACAGGAGATAGGACACTGAATTGAGTTTTTCCATTACGGACTCTAAGAAGCAGACAGTGCTAGGATACCCACTTTGCAGATGAAAAAATTGAGTCCTAGAGAGGTTAAGTGCAGTGCCTAAGGTCACAGAGCTAGTAAGTAGCAGATCTGGGGTTAGAAGCCATATATTTCTGGCCTTGAAAACCAGGCACTTAAGGGCCTACTGAGATGGGAAAGTTCTAGAAGGGATGAGGCGGGGGGAGTGGGAGAGGTAAGTAAAGATAGAAATGGGGATAAGGCCAAGGTATCTGTGGGCTGCAGAGGGTTACAACTGTGACAGGCACTGAGATGGGCCCTGAGCCCAAGGTCACAGAACACCTTTATCAGAGGTGGAGCTGAGCTAAAAACTCCCCAAACCAGACTGCCTCCTCAGCTACAGCCCAGTGTGGGGAGGGCAGTCCCTGCCCAGAGGCCCTGCCCAACCCACGCAGGCCCTTTTCTGCACCCGTCCCTGGCAGCAGCCTACACACACACACACACACACACACACACACACACACACCCTTTCCCCAGAAAGATCAGGGCTGGAAGCCCCCCAAGCAGAAAAAGCCCCCTCCCACCACCACCCTACTTCTTACCCTGCCACCAGCTACCTCAGGTCCTGGGCTCCCTCCTCACCCCTCTGAGAACAGCCTGTACCATCTGTTAGCCCATCTCCATGGTAACAGCTTTCGGAAGCTGAGGACAGGTTCTGGGAGAGGAGGCCTCTGGGAAATGTAGTCTGTCACTGTCCCGGCCTCGGTCCGGAAGACCATCTGCTATAGGTCCCTCAGCGAGCGACAGGCTGGAGCCAGTTCGTGCCAGTTTGCAAGAGCTGATTGTTAAAATTGCAGAAATGTTTGCAAGCCCGTTGACAAACAGCCACGATTACACATTAAATTAGAAAAACTTGTAAATAAATAGGTTATATTAAAGCAAAGGTAATTAATACTCAAAATTCATCACTTGTTAATTATTTTACTACCTTTCTCTAGCATGTATGTTCTTGGAGTTGTTTGCTACTATTGTATCTCTATAATGGAAATAGGCAATGGTGAGCTCCTCTGTATCTCTTCCCAGCTTCTCTTCAGTGATGTCATACCAACGGCTTAAAATTGGCCATGGGGTTACTTACACCACAGAACCAGCCTGCCTAGCTGAGGCCTGGGTTCTAGTCCACCCTGGGCCTCTGACTTAGTGTCTAACTCATGGGACAGGGAAAACTTATCCAGAAGGTTAGTGGTCTATAAAAATTAATTCTAATTGCTTTCAAATTCAGAAAAAAAAATGAATAGACTAATAATAAGTATATAATTATGAGTCCACTCTGGATTGTATTCGTCTTTGTACCGATGAGGTAAAAAAAATATATTTTTACTCTTTTGTTATTGGAGGAAGAAGCCCACAAAAGTTGTAAAGCACCCTGTGGGGTGTGGGGGGCCGCTTCTGGAGAAACACCGTCCTGACAAGTTTACACAGTTGCTGCTGCTGGGGGAAACATAACAATAACCTCAATTCTCAATAATAAATCATGATTTTAAATTCTGGCTGGAATATTATGCAGTCACGAAAAATAAAGTGTGAAGGATAAATTAAACTGTCGTGGGACCGTGTGCCCTGCAATTACCCCTGAGGAATCTGCCTGGGGTGAGGGCAGGCAGGGAGGAGCGAAAGGTAAACACAGGGTGTGTCAGGCTAGTCTCATTTCTTTTGTATATTTCTTTATTCTTTTTTATCCTCATACCCACTCCAATTATCTGATTTTTTTTTTAAAGTTTATTCATTTATTTTGAGGGAGGGAGGGGGAGAGAGAGGGGGAGAGGGAGAATCCCAAGCAGAGAGCCTGATGCGGAGCTCAATAATGAACTGTGGGATCATGACCTGAGCTGAAAATGGAGAGTCAGAAAGGTGACTGACTGAGCCACCCAGGCGCCCCACCCCATTCTCTGACCTTTATAGGCAGCCATTCTGATACATTTTTTTTTGTTTCAAAATGAGCATTCTTTTGCACGTTGTTGTTTTTAACTCAGGTAAGTGATACAGTGTTACTACCTCCTCTGTTTCTTATATTGTTACTAAAAACTGCCTTTTTAGATCCGTCCATGTGGCTGTGTGTCTGCTGTAGGGATTCATTCTATTCTCCCTGTGATGGACCCCACCTCCCCTTTGCCACCAGCTCCTTTCCACTACAAATAATGCCATAAATAATGCCACACACCCGTCCTTGGTCGTGTCCCTTCTAGGCATGTAAGAATGTTCCTCTGGGGTCAATAACCAGGAGCAGGATTGCTGGATAATGAGTAGCAGCACCCCATTTACTCCAGGCCATGAAACCTACACCCTACACAACCTCCACAATGCCCGAGGAAGCCTAGTACCCTCGCCCACGCCAGCATCCATACTATCCAGCTTCCTATCATGCGTCTGCCAGTTTAATAGGGATACAATGAGGTCCCTCTGTCATCTTAACGTGCAACTCTGTGATCACTCATGACTTTAAAATTTGTTTTAAATTTTATTTTTGAGAGAAAGAGAGAGAGAGAGCAGGGGAAGGGCAGAGAGAGAGACACACACATACAGAATCTGAAGCAGGCTCACAGTCTGAGCTGTCAGCACAGAGCCTGCCCTGGGGCTTGAACTCATGAACCGTGAGAGCTCATGACCTGAGCTGAAGTCGGACGCCAACCGACTGAGCCACCCAGGAGCCCCTTTTTAAAAAAAAAAAAATTGGGGGGGGGACACCTGGGTGGCTCAGTCAGTTGAGCGTCTGACTTCAGCTCAGGTCATGATCTCTTGGCTTTGGGTTCAAGCCCCGCATTGGGCTCTGTGCTGACATCTCAGAGCCTGGAGCCTGCTCGGATTCTGTGTCTCCTGCTCTCTCTGCCCCTCCCCCACTCGTTCTCTCTCTCTCTCTCTCTCTCTCTCTCTCTCTCTCTCAAAAAAATAAACATTAAAAAAATTTTTTAATTTTTTTTAATGTTTGTGGTCACTGATGACTTTAAATGTGTCTTCACGTGCTAAATTCTTACTTTTAGATACTGTCTTCTCTGAAGTTGCCTTATAAAACCTCAGCCCATTTTTCTGTATTAGGGAAGTATCCTTGCTTTGATCTGCAGGCCTTCGAGATGTTAATCTCTGGCTTCAGATGTTGCAAATACCTCGCCCTATTCTGTCCCATGCTGGCTAACATCGCCTATGGTGTCTTCCATGGAACAACAACAAAAAAACTCCATAACTTTGATGTACTTAAACTCACCAGGTTTTTGGTCTGATGTTTCGTGCTTATCGTTTTTTGTTTGAGAAGTCCTTCCTTGTCCTGAGGTCACAAAGCTATTTTACTGCATTCACTTTATAGTTTTGCCATTTTGTTTAGAACCTTTACTCTGCCTGGAGCCCATCTCTGGATGAGGAGTTAGATATGGATCCCGTTTTATTTTTCTTCATATAATAAGCCAGTTTTCCAACACCATCATCAGACCATCTGTCCCTTACTGGTGATGCCACTAGTATTGTGTCTTAAGTCCCCCAGGTGTATATAAGTCTGTTGCTGAGCCCTTCATTCTCTTCCACTGGCCTTCATGCCTATCCCTGCTCAGACCCCATGTTGGATTTACCATGATGGCCTCGTAATATCTTTCTACCAAGTCTTCTTTCCATGCCCCCTTTCACTAAGGGTGACTAGCTATTTGAGGCCTATATGCCTCCAAATGAATTTTAGAGTACATTTTTGGGAAGTCTAAACAATCCTTTGGAATCTATTAGAACTGTATTGTATTCATAGGTTAATTTGTGAAGAACTTTTGTCTTTCGATATTAAGTTATCCATCTGGCACAGAGCCAGTATGTCTTATTTCCTGTACATTTGTTATAATGTAATGAAAAATACAAGGAATGAAGAAGCAGGGGCAGAACAGGAAGAACCAGCCATGGAGGCATGCTGGGGGACCCTCCTGGCAGCACACAGATGGCCACTGCAGCCCAGGGCCTGAGAAGCTGGTGGCCCAAGCAAAGCTCTGGCTTAGTCACTTTCACGCTGGGCCGGGGGTCCGGGCACTGGGCTCTCTGCCATATCTCTTTGAAGCCTCATCCATTCCGTGGGGCAATTACTGCTCTCCCTGCTTTATGGGTTCAGTAGGTGAGGAATTGGCCCAAGGCCAGTTGCAGAGGAAGAATTTAGTCCAGACAGGCTGACCTCAGACTTTGTGCTTTTAATCATGGTGCTGTCCACCTCCTAGTTTGCTACTGGATCGCGTGGTGATAGTGGAACCCCATCCATCCTCACCGGGCCTTGGGGTGCCTTTTGGCCATCACTCCACCTGGCCTTAGTACATGCTCAGCTGGACACTCAGAGTCACTTTTGCAGTGACCCCAAGTAATGACGGACCCCGGCCCCCCTGCCCCTGCCTGGCCCTGGGGTAGACAGACAGCTGGAAAAGGAACACATGCCTGCCATCGACCACGTCTTCCCATCTTCCCTCTCCAGCTGCACCAGGAAACCCCGCGCATTTGGGACTCGTGGTTCGGCTGCCCCCACATCCGACTGGGAAAGCCAGAGCCCGGGGGTTTCCGCTGAGACTCAGGGGCCAGGACTGAAGCAATAATTCTTGAACCCAGGAAATGCTCTAGGAGGAAGCATCAGCAACCCAGAGAAGCCTCACTCTGCATCAGCCCAGCTTGGAGAATAGCCTTGGACAGGTTGCTAGATGTCTCCTGGCCTCCATTTTCTCCTCCCCACACAGGGCTGGTCTACTCGGCAGAGCTGTAGAAGGAATCTGGAAGGGATTTTTAAGGTTCACACCTCTCCTATTTTACACACAGGTCGCAAAGGTTCCCGTTTCACACAAGGGTTCCACCTGATCTTTCTGTGAGCCTCAGGGGTCTCTAATTCCTGCTGTGTCTGTACCGGGCACTTTACTTTTGTCCCTTCACTTAATGCTCTCAAGTCGGGGCAAGAATTTGATGATTTCCGTTCTATGGATGGGGCACCTGAGGCTCAGAGAGGTGAGGCGACACACCCAACATCACACAGCCCCTAAGTGGCAGAGGCAGGCCTGTCAGACAATGAAGCAGCCGTGGAATACAAAGGTTTGTGCTCAGAAACTCTGAGACTTTGAGGTAAGAGGGCCACGACCTTCAGCGTGAGAAATTGGTGTCAGTGAAAGAAAGTAAGTCCCCAGACCCACCAAGTTTGTCCACAAAAACTGATATACTGTGGCCCGGCTGATGCAAGGTCCACACCCTAGAATTTCCCTTCCAGGAACACAGCGACTTGCATAAAGCGAGGGCCCCTGCCTTCCTGTCGTTCATCTGTTTGTTGGGCGGGAGGAGGGAGAAGGGAGGGCGTCCACTCAGCATAGTCATCTGGGAGCCGGAGATGGCTGGCGGCCCAGAGGCTGTGGGGGACGGTCTGATAACAATAGCTTCTCACCTACAGCAGGTGCTTGACCTTGGCCAAGCCCGCTGGGGAGGGTGGGGGTGAGTAGGGAAGGTGAGATGTCCCCAGTGGTTCGGAACTCAAGGCTAGACTTGGGGCGTGATCGTGGGCAGTGGGGCGGGCCAGGGGGCTGCTGTCTTTCTGTCCCCTCCACTCTTGTTTTCTTTCTTTGTGTTGGTTTATCTGTTAATTCCCTCTCTCTAGCTGGCTTTCTCTCTCTCTTATCTCTGTCTCTTTTGTTTCCTACTGAGGAAACCAGAACAGTTGCGAAACGGAGGCCCAGCCACTGGAGGTGACGTACCCAAGCCAGGCCTGGCCTGACACACTCCCCTGGCTCCGAACCATGCAGGCTGATGCCAAACTCACACATCCATCTATTCAGACAACAGATATTTATTTGGGGCCTGAAACGTGCCAGGCTCGGGCTGGGCTGAACCGGTGAATGAGGCTGATGGACCTGCTTGATAGGAGCTCAGGTTCTGGGGGCAATGCCTGCCCTCTCTCTGCTCAGCCCAGCCCTCTCCCCTGCCCTGCCCCTCGGCCCTCAGGTGTGCGGAGCTCTGGACCATCTGCCTTCCACCTCACTATGACAGCAGATCAGAGGTCAGGCCACACATGTGGCGGGCAGGGTGGGGAGGGGAGCCTGCTTATGGTATCACACCCACTATTGAGTAAGTGGCATGCTCTGAAATTCGGTGTCCCCAGACAGCTGGAGGGTGGGAGGCCCCCGGTGGCAGGGGCTCCTGCCTATCTATCCATAGATAGACCCAAACCTCCAGTGCACAACTGTCCAAGTGCCTGAGAACAGGCAGCCAGAGGGTGGGGTTGTGAGAGGGCAGCGGTAAGAGGGAGAAGAGGAGAGGCTGGGACTCCTTCAAGGGGCAATTCTGATAACAGAGTCCCCTGTGACTAAAACCAGAGGTGGCCAGTGGCAGAGATAAGCTGTTTTGCTCTGTAGGCAGATGGTGCAGGTACAGGTGAGGGCACTGCTCTATGCTGGCAGCGGTCTTCAGACTCTCGCAATCCCGGATTTGTGGACTCTAGGACCCGTGGAAGTATCTGGATGGAACCACTGAGGCCAGGTGGTCCAAACTGGCCCCCATCCCCTCCCTTCCCCAGCCACATTGTACAAACATAGAAACTGAAGGCCAGAAGGAGGCAAGGAGCAGCCTGAGTTCACACGGGGAGTCAGAGCCGAGTCCACAATGTGCGGCCGGCTCCCAGCCTGACCGCACGGAGGCCCCCTATTCTTGAGACGCGGTGTGGACCTGGTCGATTCTGGCGGTGCCAGAAGAGGAGGACACGGCAGTCCGGCTGGGGAAGTAGAGCACGGCGAACCAGCAGAAGATGAAGACACCTGTCAGGAAGGAGAAGGACCGGATGAGCTTGGGGTCGGACCGGCAGGGCGCTGGGCAGCCTGGCTGGCGGCCGCCCGGAGGAGAAATCTCTCCACTGCAAAAGCTCAAGAACGTATGGAAAAATCAGGCAAAAACGAAGCCAACCCCTGAAAGAGAACCAAATGGGAATCTTGGAAATGAAAAGCGGAGGCCATGAAATCACGTATGCGTACACCTATCACAGAAAAGAAAGAGCAGGATAAAGGCATTTTCAGACATACAGAACAGCCACCACTATGGTGACCTTCCTCTACCCGCCTCCACGAAGGATGATTACAGGATGCACCCCAGCAGGAAGAAGGGGGAAGGTGGGAGCTGTCAGAAGTGTACCAAGTACAGACATTGATAGAAAAGTTAAAACTCTGTGTGTGCTTCAAAGAAGTTTACGCCGCAAGTTTTAACCACGATGGACTATTGAGAAGCGTTCAAGGGCAGCTGAAGTGTAGGGACTGTTGCGTTTGGGAGGAAGAGAGATGGACTGAGACCCGCACACTCAGCTGAGACAACTCGGTAGGGGGAAGCGTTCAGGCGTCAATATTCAGAGCAACCTCCAGAAGAATAATGATATAATCTAGTTTCGAGGTGTGTCCCTCCCCAGCCCCAGATGTTCCAGATGTGGGCTCCTGTTTCTTCCCCCGGGGATCGTCTCAGAGAGCCTGCTGTTGCTGAACAGAGTCCACACAGACCGAAGGCCTACTGTGTCCCCCACAAGTACTGTCTCAGGTACTCATTATGAAGTCTGGTGAGATGCCTGGGTGGCTCGGTCAGTCAAGCGTCTGACTTTGGCTCAGGTCATGATCTCACGGTTCATGGGTTCGAGCCCCGAGTTGGGCTCTGTGCTGTCAGCGTGGACCCACTTCGGATCCTTGGTCTCCCTCTCTCTCTGCCCCTCCACTGCTTGTGTTCTCTCTCTCTCTCTCTCTCTCTCTCTCTCTCACTGTCTCCCTCAAAAATAAGTAAACATTTTAAAGACTTTAAAAAATAAGATGGGGGCGCCTGGGTGGCTCAGTCAGTTAAGCATCTGACTTCTGCTCAAGTCACAATCTCGTGGTCTGTGTGTTCGAGCCCCACGTCGGGCTCTGTGCTGACAGCTCAGAGCCTGCTTGGGATTCTCTCTCTCTCCTCTCTGCACATCCCCTGTACTCTCTCGCTCTTCGTCTCAAAAATAAATACATTAATTATTTACCAAGCTGTGTGTATGGCACAGTGTGAGGAGCGAAGAGGATGGGGGGACCGTCACCCACAGCCTGGGCGCCTTCTCCTCTGCTGGGAAATCAGAGGGAGGACGGGGTGGGGAGCAGGAACACACCTACCCATCGTTTCCTCCGCTAATCACTTCCTTCTGCCAGCACAACTCCTTACAGACTGTCCATGTCATGTGGCCATCACATCACGTGACCCTGCCCTACAGGTCACAGCTGACTGGACCAAGATGTCTCAGTCTGATCCTTGACTCTCCTAAAAACACGGACCGGACTGAATCAGAGCACCCTCCCTAGACAGAGGTCACGGACGGTGGAAGAAGCCGTCTGCAAGCCTGGGTAGGAAGGGACAGAAGGGACAGAGGACAGAAGGGACAGACAGAAGGTGAGAGACTACACGCAGCTCCAGAGAAAAAGACGGAGGCGGTATCTGCTTTGGTTTGGGTGGCTTTTCCTGACTCTGGTACCCATTCCCACGAGGCCGGTCAGCCTTCCCGTCCTGGGGTCCTTGGGAGAGCCCTTGATTTGAGCCAGCCTGAGTGGAATCCTGTTTCTCGCCATCTGCCTCCTCCCCATGCCCCCAAAGCACCCCCTTGCAGGTGAGGCAACCCACCACCGCCCTGGCCCGGAAGCCTCACCTTGCAGGGAGTTGAACAGCGCGAAGACATAGATGGTGGATCGGCCCAGGGGCGTGAGGATGGCCAGCCACCAGGTCACACCCACCAGGCTCGAGAGGCCCAGCACGGTGAGCACTCCCTTCCAGTTCGGTCCCTGCTCCTTGCCTGCTGTGGCAGTCGACAGAGTGAAGATCTTCCAGGCCACCAGGCCCAGGACCACAGCGCTGAAGAGGCAGGTGATAAGGAAGTAGCCGTGGACGGTGACGTAGAGGGCAGAGACAGCGGTCTTCTCGCGGAACCAGCACCTGGAGGCAGTAGATGGCCCCTGGGATTGGAGAGGTGGCCCTGTCCAGCAAGCCCCACGCAGTCTTCCCTAACTGACCTTCTGTGCTCAAGAAGACGCCTTCCCCCACTGCTACCCACCAACCCCCTATTCTCCTGGGAAGGGGCTGTCAAAAGGCTCCTGTCTGCCATCTCTTTAGGCCAGCGAGGGCAGGGGCACCTGGGTGGCTCAGCCGGTTGAGCGTCCGACTTCGGCTCAGGTCGTGATCTCGCGGTTTGTGAGTTTGAGCCCCATGGTGGGTGCTGACAGTTCAGAGCCCGGAACCTGCTTCAGATTCTGTGTCTCCCTCTCTCTCTGTCCCTCTCCTACTTGTGCTCTGTCCCTCTCTCAAAAATAAACATTAAAAAAATAATAAAAATAAAATTCTTCCTAGACCAGCGAGTGCAAAGGGGCAAATTTAGGCCCAAAGACATGTTTCATTTGCCCCACATCATGTTGTTAAACAATTGAATTAACAACCACCCTTTAAAAAGTGGGAGGCTTGGTGTAAGCATCCAGATTTCTGCTTCTCTTGTAAAACAACACCCAGCAGCTCTGTGGATGCCCTCCAGAGGGACGATAGATGGGTGTGTGACTCCCAGTCTACTGCAGTCTCCCCCTGGGCCACTGCGTGCGCTTATGTTACCTCTCTAGCCCCTGTGGCCCCTGCATTTGAGGTCCTGGGAACAAGACCAAGGCCCCACCAGCCTCTCTTAGCACAGAGCCATGGGCCCGGGGAAGGCATTCTGGGGGAGGCTCAGCTCAGCCCCGTGCAACACGCACTGCAGGGCAAAAGGTGTGAAAGAATATGTTCATCACACCTCATTGTACAGATGAGGAGACTGAGGCCCTGGGAGGGGCCAGGCTAGGCCACACAGCAATTCAGAGGCAGAGCCCAGAGAGAACCAGGGCTGTCACCAATGTTGGGCAGGCTGTGTCCTGCACAAGGGCAGCTGGCTGAGGGCGCAGGTGGGGCTGAGCCCCTGGCATGACAGGTTGGCAGAGCACCTTTTTAAATTTGCCCAAAGGTACCATATGCGCCGGTGGTGGCCCAGGCTAGAGCAAGGCATCCTGCCTCAGCTCGCTTTCCTCCATTTCAGACCCCCTGTCTCACTGAGCTTTCTCCATCCAGTCCTCAGTTTACCACTCCAGGCCATGAGCTAGCTGGAGGATCCTTTGCCTTGACTTACTCAGTCTCTCTTCCCAGGATTCCCTCCTCTCCCCACATCCCTCTGGCCCAGATATGTGCAGCCAGGGACCTGATGTCACCCCTGCTCCCACAGCCACCACTCACAGCTCCAGCGTGGCCATGTTCTTCTTGTCGCGGATGGCATAGTAGCCATAGCTGTTGGCGCTCCCGGTGCCAATGACGATCAGGGCAGGCAGGCCTGTGCACAACAGGAGGGGCTGCGGCATTGCTGGGCTCCCTTGGCATGTCCTCCTCCCAAATCCCCTCCAGCGGCCCATCCCCCAGGTCCTGAGCCTGTACAGCAGAGGGAGCCCCTTCTCTGCCCTAGGCGGCTCTCCCTCCTGTCCCCCTCCCAGGGCCAGCCATGCTCACTGCCTGTCTGAGCTGTACCTACCCCAGCCCACGAAGCTCAGCTTCAGGAAATAGTGCCCAAAGTAGGTGTTGAAGACCTTGATGACGAGCAGGTAGAGGTGGAAGGCTTCCAGGCCCATCCAGGTAAAGGTACAGAGTAGGAAATAGTGGAAGATGGCCCCCGGGCCCAGCAGGTGGCATCTGACCGCTCACGGCCATGCCCCACATTGATGAAGAAGGCTAGATTCAGGAGAAACAAGCTAATGCTCAGGGCCACGTGGACCTTGGGGGCATCTTCTGACTTGAACCGCTGCCGGTAGAACCTGGGGTGAGAAGGGCCAATGAGAGGCTGCAAGAGGACGCAGCTCCCTTGGGGCACCGCGGCCTCTCCATTCCACCTCCTCTGTTCCTCCCCTGCCAGCAGCTGGAGTGCAGATGCTGTCCGGTTCAGGTGCAGAAGCCATCTCATGGCCCTCAGGGTCCTGTGGGGTCCAGATCCTGCTGGCCTCATCCCTTGACTCAACGCTCTGGCCAAACTGCATTCCTTGCAGTTCCCTGAGCGCATTCTGCTTTTCCACACCTCCCGGACTTTGCCCCTGCTCTTCCCTCTGCTCTCAATGCCTTTCCCTACTCTTCCTTCAAAACTTCCCCGGGCCTTTCCTTCTGAGGAAGCTGTCTCTGACTGCCACTTATTCCAGGCTGATTTGGAAGTTTCCCGCAGCTCACTGTTGCCAACCCCCTCCTCTCTGGCTGCGACCTCGGGCTAGCACAGTAGGCCGGAGCCAGCCTTGCGTGCATTTGGTTGAGTGAGTAGATGGACTGCGGGACTGGGCACGGGTGCATGAGGCTGGGACGTCGTAGGGAGAATGAGGCCCGGAGAGGGCCGGAGGCTCACTCCCTGTCCGTGGAGTTCACACTCTGAATTCCTAGCAAACAGATCCCCAGGGCTCTCACTGGAGGGATGAGAGCCCAGGGCTGCCTGGACAGGAGCATGAGGCATAATGTGCATCTCACCTGAGACGCCAGGGCCCACCCTCGAGAGCTGGTGACGATTCCTTCTGGCGCTCCAAGCCGGGCTCACAGGGTCCAGCGGCGCGGCCAGCTGGCAGGTCATGCTCAGCTTGTTGGGGATGGGGGCTGTGTCCCAGGCGGGGGCTTGGTTGGGGACAGGGGTGGCACCGCTCACACTCACGGCTTGCTCTGAGACGGAGGGAGTGGGGCTGCTGGGGGCTGCAGCCCAGGCCCGCATGGTGACAGAGGCAGAGAGGTATGTGGAAAAGGGCAGTCAGAGGGCCCCAGACCGAGTCAGGAGACCCCAGGGCTGCTCCAGGTCAGTTACGGGTGGGGAGGCTGGGGTCCAGGGCAGGCTGGGGCATGTGGCTGCTCCCACAGGCTCCTTCAAGCCCACAGTTCCTGTGGGTCCCTCGGCCATGGCCTGGACCCAGAGAACCTGAGCACAGGCCAGTGATCTCTGCCTGTCCGGCACCCAGTCCTCCTTCTGGAACAGGTTTCCCTGAGGAACCCCCTTTCCCGCTCTCAGCCCTGCAGTTTGGCTGAGGTTGACCCTTTGTTAGTTCAAATAAAAGCAGGCACATGACCTGGCTTGGCCAATCAGTGTAACCCACCCCTTGACCACAGTGACCTGTTCCATCATGGGCAAATGGTTCAGGTCAGAGCAAAACTCAACTCTGGTATACACGGGATAAAATTGCATAGAAATACACACACACACACACACACACACACACACGCACAGAGGAAGGAATGCATGTAAAAAATTGTGGAAACTGTATTCTAGTTAGTAGCACTGTACCAATGCCAATTTCCTGGTTTGGGTATTAATACTACAGTTATATAAAATGTTATCACTGGAAAAAACTGGGACTCTATGTAGTATATTTGCAACTTCCTGTTAGTCTATAACAATTTCAAAATAAAATGTTAAAAGAAAAAGGCTTTAATTCTGGAACTTCATTTAGAAAATTCACTGCTTAGGCAGACAAGCCTGGGACTCCCTGAGTGTGAAGAAGCTGCTTGACAAGGCTGACAAAGGAGAGAGCAAACTTGGGAGAAGCAGAGGGAGAGCAAGTCTTTTGAGCCCCTGGATCCAACCGTGCCTGAAGGCTGCCTTACAGGAACCACACATTCCCCATTATATTTGAGTGACTTTGAGTTCCTGCCACTTTCAACTGAAATAACTCTGACACATTTCAACCCCCAACCCCATTTTACAGATGAGGAAACTAGGGTTTGGAGAGGATATCTATAATGCTGCACAAGCAGTGTACTTTCTAGCCTGCACCTCTCCTGACTTTCAGGACAAGAGGGAGACATGGGGTGGGGGGGGGGGGTCACCCACCTCAGGGCAGCATACAGGAGAACAGTGAAGGCCAGGAAGATCATCGAGGCTCCACAGCCAGCCTGGGAAATGCGAATGAGGGCCTGCACCGTGGCCCGGTCCAAGATCGGCCTCTGTGGGCAACACCCCCGGAACCGGAACCGCATCAGTCAGAGGCCAGGCCCCACACATCCCAAAGCCCCTGGCCCCTGCCAGGCAGCCTCGGTGCCTCCAGAACTGCTGGGATCAGGGCGGGTGAGCTGTTACCAGCAGCAAAGCGAAGAAGGTCAGGTGGTCACAGCGACAGACAGTCCTCTTGGCGCTGAGCTCTGTGGAGCAGCCTGTGGAAGACCAGTCTCCTGTTGACCCTGGAGAGGAAGGGAGGGGAACATAGGAGAGTGTATGGGAATATGGGGGAGTGGCGGGGACCTGAGAGGAGGGGAGGGGAACAGAGAGGAAGGAAGGGAGGGGGAGGGGCCCTGCCGGTGGCGTTCTGCCCCCCACCTCGCCAAGGGAGCCCGCACTCTCCCTGCCTACCTTTAGTCACATCCCAGAATACACAGCTGAAGGTCATGTTCTGAAACCAGAGAATGGGCATCAGGGTGGAGGCATGGGGCAGTTGGGAGAGGAGAGAGGGCCGAGGAGAGTGTGGGGAGAGGAGGGGAGAGGACAGCGTGCTCCCCCACCCCCCGCTGAGTGCGCATTGGGTAGAAAGCAAGGCTCACCCCGTGGGTCACACAGGACCATGGGCTGCACCATTTGGAGTGCCGTGGACCAGCGCGTGAGAGGCGTGGGGCTGTGAGGGGGAGGGTTGCATGTCTGTGTGCGTGTGCCTTTGAGGGAGCATGTATGTGGGTGGCATGCTGGTGGGTTTGCCAGGCCCTATGTGCACGCCCAAAAGCACGAGTGGGAGGGGACCTGGGGGTCAAATGGACATTCGTGTGCAGGTGGCATGTGTCCCTGGGCACAGCCGTGTGTACGGTCTTTGCGGCTTCTGCCGGGTGGAGGTGCAGAGTCCTATGCATGTCTGCCTGTGTGCTTGTGGGTGACCACCCGCCTGTCTGCCCCTTAGTAGCTGCCAGGCCCGGACTGGGGGCTCACAGAGGGTGGGCGCTGGTGGGAGAAGGTGATCTCCAAAGGCTCAGCCAGCCTGCTGACAGATATATTGCCCAAACTCAAGCCCACCAGGCGGTTGTTCAACACGCTGCTGCTGTCCTCCAGGCTGAGCTCAGGGCCCTGTGGAGGGAGATGGGGAGCTGGGCTTAGGAAGGGGCTGTCCCAACCAAACTCTGTGGGGGTTCCTGGGAACGTCCAGGACCCATCACCCTTGCCTAGAGAGTAAAGTCTGTGGCTAGGGGACCAGGGGACCGAGGGATCATGGGCGACTTTCCTCCTGCTGCTCCCTGTAGTCCCCTGCCCAGGCTGGACCCCAATGAGCCCAACACCCCAGGCCAAACGGTCACAAAGCCATGCGGCCAACAGCTCTCCATTGCCGGCCCCAGGGCTCCTCTGCCCACTTAGGTGGAGGAGCGTAGGGCTAGAAGAAAGACCAGCTGTCCCACTGGAGGGCAGTGGGTGCCTACGGGGGGTGAGCACCGGCCCACACCAGCACTCATCGTGCACTCTGTCTACACGTGAGTGGATTACACACCTCTGGACAGGCATGCCTGGTACACATTTGCAAGAACCTGGGTACCCTCGCTTGTGTGGACATGGTCACACAGGAGCACAGGCGATTACATACACACCAGGAGTCTGAAAGAATATGCGCATCTGTACATGCACAAGGACACACAAGGGGACATGAATGCTCGGGATACACGTACAGGTCCAACCAAGGACACTGGTGCGTGGGGTCCAAACATCTGAGTGTGTGTGACCAGTGTGAGTTTGCAGTGCATAGACTCCGAGGACAGAAGCCTGGGATGACCTTGGGCTGCTTTAGAAACGTTCTCCGGAGGCTCATCACCTCCTCCATCCCCGTTGGGACCCACAGCAAAGACCCGAGAGAGGGCAAGCTGGGGCACAGGTCCCTGGTGAACCGAGCACTGACCCACTGAGCTGCCCTGAGCCTCCATCAGGCCTCTCCTCACCTTAAAGAGATTCCCTGGACCGATGTCCAGGAGCGTGATGGCCAGCCGGACCACCGACCTGCTGTCCTGCAGGGATTCAAAGAGACTCCGGGGCAGCCGGACTCTGTCGGGGGGCTCATGCTCCTCCTCTGTCACTGGCCTTGGAACCTGTAACCACAGACCCCGCAGATCCCGTCTTTCCCCCAGGGTTCCAAGACACCCGTCTTGTCATTCCCCTAGTTGGGAGGGGAAACTGAGGCATTGGGTGGAGGGATGGTGCCCTAGGGCATCACTCTGAGAGGCAGGACACCTGGAGGCACACTGCAAGCTCTGCTCTGTCCAGACTGTGAGCCCCTGGACAAGCCCCAGCCTCACGGACCCTCAGTTTTCCCAATATGGAGAATGGAGCTAACATGTTGCCTGTGTGGCCACCCATCAGGGTCAGGCCCAAAGAAGTCGGTGAAGTTCAGTTTACAAGTGTGAGGGAGGGTCGGCCAGCTTCCTGCCAGCCCTTGTAATTACATAGGGCTTTATGGTGATGGTGTCTGGCTTCTGAAGCAGGAATAACTGGAAAGAATAAAGTCCCCAGAAAGGGAGACCATGAGAGCAGAGGCAGAGAATACAAAACACATAGAATGTGATTTCCCCCCTGCCTGACGACATATTTGGTAAAAGCTGAGAATGGTTAAAATACTAAATTTCATTGGTAATTTGTTCATTCTCTGACCTCACTGGTCCACTGGGCTGCAGCCGGGTCCCAACTGGTCCTGCCTCAAAAGCACCCCGTGGACACTGGAACAGGAGGAGCTAAGGGTAGGAGGCGAGAGCCCCACCTTTGTCCTTCCCATCTGGACCCTTGTCAAAGAACATGGGGGTGGTCTCTGGGGTCAGCGGGTGCCCCCAAGCAGAGGGCTCAGCTGCTTGGGTCACATAAATAAAGGGTTGGGAAAGGTCTTCTCTTTCATCACTCCTTTTCCAGACAGACCTAGAAGTACCTTGATGATAGCCAACTTGTCTGCTGCCTGAACATCATCCTCAGCTTCCCTCCTTAAGGGAGTGAAGTCCCTGCACCCAGGACTCCCTGTGCATTATCTCACTTGCTCCCCCCACAACCTTGAAAGTGGGCACTACTGTCACCGTTTTTACAGATTGGGGAAACCAAAGCTCAGAAGATTTCGGTCTTGAGCTCAGTATCACATTAGCTGGTAAAGGGCAGCGCCGGGATTTGAATCCAGACCAGTGTAAATCTAGAGTCTGCCTGTGGGGCCCTTTGCAGTATGGTGAGGTGCGCCTTTACCTGGTTTCAAATGTGTTCCTTGGGAGGGAGGGCAGAAGGGAACCTCTGACCTTGGAGGAGCCTTAGTGCTCATCTTACAGAATAGGGCTCCGGGGCCCAGAGACAGGAAGAGGTTTCCTGGAGGACACCTAGGGAGGGGGTGGGGAGCCCAGGACTGGAACCCAGATGCCCTGACTCTCAATTTGATGACCTTCCCTATGCGTCTTCCTCCACCCTGGGTAATCTGTCACCAGGATCCACTCATCCCAGTAACTCCCTAGCACCCATTAGCAAAGTGGCAGAGCACTACCAAATGGGACAGGCGAGGGATATAGTTTGGTGGGCACCAAGCACAGACCAGGAGTCTCTCAAAATTCTGAAAAATACGTCTGAGGGAAATGGAGCCAGAAACAGCCAACAGGGACAGGGACCTCTTCACCTGGGAAGGCGTCAGAGAGAAGAGCAGGTCTTCTGAGATGTTGGTGCTGACACTCTGGACAACAGCCTTCAAAAAAGACGTATTCACTATCCCCATCTGATTTTCCACCAGATGGAACTCGTATTTCAGCCAGTATCTGCAAAGGGCCGGGAATCAGGGAGAATAGATAGAGTCTTGCAGGCTGGGATTACGCACTCACCTGGTCCCCAGCCTGGATGACAAGGAAGCCACCATCAGGTTCCTGGGGGAGGAGGGGTGACCCAGAATATCAAAGAAAAGACCCTGGGATCACGGCGGGAGAAGCAGGGTGTCGTGAGAGCAAGCCAGGCTCGTTCTGGGAGATTCCGGCCAGTAGTCCCTCTGAATAGTTTATGTGTTTGTCTTTTTTGGTAACAATATATACGTAACGTAAAGTTTACCATTTTAACCGTTTTAAAGTACACGATTCAGCGGCATTAAATACATTCACAGTGTTGTGTGACCACCATCGCTACCTAACTCTGGAACGTTCTCATCCCTCCAGAAGGAAACCCTCTACCCATGAAGCAGCCATCCTTTCCCTCTTCCCTCAGCCCCTTGCAAACACTAATCTGTGAATTTGCCTGTCTAGAAGTTTCTTATAAACGGAATTGTATATCTGGTCTTTGTGTCTGGCTTCTTTCATTTAGCATGTTCTTAAGGTTCATACATGTTGTATAAGAATGTGTAAGTATTCCATTCCTTGTTATGGATGAATAAAACGCCATTCTATAAATATACCACATTTTCTATATACACTTATCCATTGATGGACATTTGGGTTGTTTCCACTTTTTGCCTATGATACCCAGGGCTGCTTGTATTCAAGTACAAGCTTTTGCTTGAGGACTTGTTTGGAATTCTTTGGGGGTATATACCTAGGAGTGGAATTGCTGGGTCATATGGCAGTTCTGTGTTTAACTTCTCGAGGAAGTGGCAAACTGCTCTCCACGGCTGTACCAGTTGACATTTTCACACCAACGTGGCAAACTGCTCTCCACGGCTGTACCAGTTGACATTTTCACACCAACGCTCAAGGGCTCCGTTTCTCCACATCCTTGCCAACGCTTGACATTTTCATTTTATGTTCTTTTGTTTGCAATGATAGCCATCCCAGTAAGTGTGAAGTAGTATCTCATTGTGGTTTTAATTTGCATTCCCCTAATGACTAATGATGGTGAGCACCTTTTCATGTACTTAGTGGTCTTTGTATATCTTCCTTATATAATCCTCTGAGTATTTCAAACAGTAGGATGATAATTGCGTGGCATGAGTGCCAACTCACATTTATTGAGCGCTGGCTACATACTGGGAATTCGCCCTCTAAAGGCTGAACTGTATGGGAAATGGCTTATGGGCACTGAACCAGTGTTAGAAGTATAGAGAACACAAAAGTTAATTGCCATTTATTTTATCACAGCCCCTTTGCCATCAGCTAAAAGCAACCCCCACCCCCCGCGTCCCCCCTACTTTCCACGGTACTGAAAGATCCCCGTGACCAGAGTTCCTTTTCCTAAGCTGGGGTCCTGAGGTGTGCTGCCTACCTTTCCTTAGCGACTCTGAATACGTGAGGGCTGAGGTAGCAATGGGAGGGAAGGGGATACAGCCAGATTCAACCAGATCAAGGCTGTTGGAAAGGAGTAGCTAAGGAGAGCCTGCCAGGGAGACAAAACGGAGGCTTTATATTGCACACTATAGAGAGTAACCCATGCAAATATGTGCAAATGTGTTTAGGTGGGGCAGGCAATTAGAACACCATCCAGCTAGAAAGAGTGGGGTGAGGTTGTCAAAATCTGATTGAGCTACACTGAGTCTAGCTTTTTATTTACCCTTTAAAATTTTAAACAAAAAATACCATGATTTTCATTGTTACCAAATAAAATAAATTCAATATTTTTTGTGCACTTAATTGTATCTCTCTTTCTATGTGTGTGTGTACGTGTGTGTGTGTTTAAAAATCTTTGACCTCACAAAACAACTCAATTCACTTAAAAAAATATTTTCAATGTTTATTTATTTTTGAGAGAGAGACAGAGAGACAGAGTGTGAGCAAGGGAGGGGCAGAGAGAGAGAGGGAGACACAGAACTCACACAGAACTCAAAGCAGGCTCCAGGCTCTGAGCTGTCAGCACAGAGCCCGAGGTGGGACTCAAACTCACAAACTGTGAGATCATGACCTGAGCCAAAGTTGGATGCTTAATCAACTGAGCCACCCAGGTGCCCTGCTCCCAATTCACTTTCTTAAGGGAAGATTTCCTGATCTAGTTTCCAGAGCACTTTTAAAAATTGTTTTAGTTGTGAAATGTAACATAGAATCAAAAAGTCTAATGCATATATGTAAAGTTGAATTTTTAATTACAAAGTTGATACCCATTTAAACATCATATTCTTTGTCTGCTATTAACATAGCTACTCGGATATCTTTGGTTCATGTTTGCATGATACGTGTTTTCCCACATTGTGCCTGTTTTTACATTGTTAAGTGGTGGGAGTTTCAACAGCTTGCCTTTTATTAACCTCCCTAGGAGGGGATATCTCGATGTTCTCCAGACCTCTGAATACCTAGGAAATTCCCTGAAGGGAGGGGCCCCTGAACTCTTGTGGGGTTTATTTGCCATGTTCTAGTTCACTTTCATCTTCCTAAGGCATCTTAACTACTTGCCACTTTCTGCTCATCAGATCCAATCAACATAATGTTGTCCATAAAGCAGACCAGGGTGATGCTCTATAGAAGGTCAGGATTAATACAGTCTCTGTGAACTATATGACAGAGATCAAGAGAATTGACATAGCCCTGAGGAAACTGTGCAGTATACTGTTGGTTTTGCCAGGTAGAAGTAAACTGCTTCCAGTAGCCCTTGAAAATTAGTATGGAAAAAAGTGCATTAGCCATGGAGTAGCTACATATCAATTGCCAAGGGAGGTGTGTTGATTTGTTTGAGTAAACGTACTCATCTGGGACAGGAGCTGCAATTGGACAGCAGCTGCTGGTGGTGACCACCTGATTAGTGTAAGACAGTCCAGAGTCATTCTCCAACACCCACCTGACTTATGGTGAGGTAAATGGAGTTATGGGAGCCATCACCACCCCTGCATCTTTCAAGTCTTTCCTGGTGACATTAATCTCTGCAGTTCTCCCCAGGGAGGTAGTTTGGTTTCTGGTTTACTATCTTGGTTGGGAGATGACATTCCAAATCTTCCATTTAGCCCATCAATGGAATGCTCTTCCAGAACAATTCAATGGAGAAAGCATTCTTTTCAACAAATAGTGCCGTAACCATTAGACATCTAAATGCAAAAATTAATAATAACTAATAATAATATAAAGTTAGACATTTACCTCACCCTGTGCACAAAAAATTAACTCTAATTGCATAACCTAATTATAAGAGCTAAAACCATATACACTTGTAGAAGACAACTTAGAAAAATCTGTAGCTAGATGAACATCTCTTTGATACGATATCAAACACACACACACACACACACACACACACACACACACACACATTTAAATTTGACTTCCTCAGGGCGCCTGGGTGGCTCAGTCAGTTGAGCGTCCGAATTCAGCTCAGGTCATATCTCATGGTTTGTGAGTTCGAGCCTTGCGTCAGGCTCTGTGCTGACAGCTCAGAGCATTGGAGCCTGCTTCAGATTCTGTCTCCTTCTCTCTCTGCCCCTCCCCACTTGTGCTCTGTCTCTCTGTCTCTCAAAAATAAGTAAATGTAAAAAAAATTTTAAATTTGACTTCCTCAAAATTAAATGTTTTTGATTTTCAAAAGACATTGTTAAGAAACAAAAAGACAAGACATACACTGGGAGAAAATATTTGTAAATCATACATCTGATAAAGGACTTGCATCCAGAATATAGAAAGGATTCTTAAAACTCAATAGTGAGAAGATAAAACCCAATTTAAAAGAAGAGGGAAAGGTCGGCAGGTCAACAGTGGGCAGAGAAGTAGGGGGACCCGAAGTTCTCTTGTCCCTCAAACGCAGCAGTATTGAGGCTAGAGGATTTGGAATTCCAAGAATCTGGGCTGAAGAGTGACAGAAACGTCTCTAGGGGCCCACGGGGACAACTTGGCGGGCCATAGGTGCATGATTGTGAACTGGGAGAGATAAGACAAGTGATGTAGGAATGGAGGGCAGGGATCCCCTTCTGTGCAGAGACAAAAGGAAGAGAAAGATAGGCTGTGGAAGTGTGGGATTGTATTTGGACAAGAGAAAAACCACGGACCGGGGATCGGAAAAAAACAGAAAAAGATCCAATTTCTAACTTTGGGGTTTTCCCCAGACTGGGGCCAGCTGCCCAGTTCACATGCCTGCGGGGAGGGGAACCAGCCCTGGGCTCAGTAGCCAGCTCAGAGGCACAGTCTGTGGTTGGTCGGAGAAAGCAATCCCCTCCCTGGAGGGCAGTGGAAGAAGGCAAAGAGCTGTTCCAAGGACAAAAGACCCTGCTTGCACCCACCAGCCAGAGACCCTTTGCCGGCTGGGCGGAGTGGCACTATCCCGGAACCAGGGCGTGCGGGGCAGGATCCTTTAAGACATTGGGGTTTGCATCCCAGCATCTGGGAGGAATGGGAGACTGTGGAGTGGAACTAATGGGCCTGCTCACGCCTGCACAGCACTGTGAGGACGGCCTGAACAGAGTGGTTTGGGTCACCCAGTCCGGGGAGGAGAGACTGGGGTGTCACCATTTTTCTTCCCATCACCAACAAAGTGGGGCTTCAGGAACAGACAGGGGGCTGGCAGTGGAGGCAGAACCTGCCTGCACCAAACCACACCCCTCCATGCCTGGTAACTGTGTATCCACTAGAGCAAGACTGACACTGACCTCCCCCAGCGGCCCCTCCTCCAGACCAGCACAGCCACCGGTTCCAAAGCACCATCAGATATCAGTCCAGTGGTTTTGCATCTTCTGACTTAATTCTTGGTCAGTTCTTATTACATATATATATTTTTTTCTTTTCGTCTTCTTATTTCTTCCCTTCTCTAGTCTGGTTACTCTGGCCGTTGGTTTGTTTAAGCAGACGTAATTAATCTATTTGTTTTAAACCTCTTCTGTACCTCCTTCTTCTTTATTCTCCTCTCTCTCTCTCTCTCTCTCTCTGGATTAAGTTGTATAGTTACTCTCCGTGGTCAATTTTCTTTTCTTTTTCCCCACCCCTGTCATTTCTCTCTTTGTATGGGATAAGGCTTCTTCCGCAACCACCAACCCCGTTTTTTAAAAATTTTTTTCCAGGGTTACTTCAATGAACAAATCAAAACACACCTGATGGAAGGTCCAAACCACCACTACGAGTAGAGAGATAAAGCAACCAGAGTCACAACAGCAGACAGCACACAACACACTCCAAAAACACCTCCTGAAGGGCCAGGCCCTGGACGGCATATGACCCCTTTTTAATATAGTAGTGCTCACAGGTGCAGGACACATAACAAGCTATTAAAACACATAAAGACAGAAAACTAGCCAAAATGATGAAATGGAAGAGTTCTCCTCAAAAGAAATTCCAGGAAGAAATGATAGCTAAGGAATTGCTCAAAACAGATATAAACAATATAGCTGATCAAGAATTTAGTATAATAGTCATAAGATTAATTGCTGGGCTTGAAAAAAGCATAGAAGACAGCAGCAAATCTGCTGCTGCAGAGATCAAGAAACTAAGAAATGGTCACAACGAATGAAGAAATGATGTAAATGAGGTGCAAAATAAACTAGACGCAGTGACAGCAAGGATGGAAGAGGCAGAGGGGAGAATAAGTGAAATAGAAGATAAAATTATGGAAAATGATGAAGCCAAGAAAAAGAGGGAAAAAAATACTGGACCACAAGGAGAGAATTAGAGAACTAAGTGACTCAATGAAATGGAATAATATCCGTATCATAGGAGTTAAAGTAGAAGAAAAGAGAGAGAAAGGGGCAGAAGGTGTACTTGAACAAATTACAGCTGAGAACTTCCCTAAACTGGAAAAGGAAGCAGACATCCAAATCCAGGAGGCACAGAGAACTCCCTTCAGATTCAACAAGAATAGGTCTTCTCTATGGTATATCATAGTGAAACTGGCAAAATCCAAAGATAAAGAGAGAATTCTGAAAGCAGCTAGGGACAAATGGGCCTTAACCTACCAGGATAAACACATAAGGGTAGTAGCAGACCTGTCCACTGAAACTTGGCAGGCCAGAGGGAGTGGCAGGAAATATTCAATGTGCTGAATAGGAAATATATGCAGCCAAGAATCCTTTATCCAGCAAGCCTGTCATTCAGAATAGAAGGAGATAAAGGCTTTTCCAGACAAACAAAAGCTGAAGGAGTTCTTTACGCTAAACCAGCCCTGCAAGAGATCCTAAGGGGGACTCTGTGAGTGGAGTGCTGCAAAGACTACAAAGGACCAGAGACATCACCACAAGCATGAAACCTACAGATAACCCAATGACACTAAATCCAGATCTTTCAATAGTAACGCTGAATGTAAATGGACTAAATGCTCCAATCAAAAGACATAGGGTATCAGAATGGATTAAAAAAAAAAAAGATCCATCTATATGCTGTTGACAAGAGACCCATTTTAGACCTGAGGACACCTGCAGATTAAATGTGAGGGGATGGAGAACCATCTGTCATGCTCCTGGAAGTCAAAAGAAAGATGGAGTAGTCATACTTAAATCAGACCAACTAGATTTTAAACTAAAGGCCGTAACAAGAGACGAAGAAGGGCATTATATCAGAATTATGGGGTCTATCCATCAAGAAGAGCTAACAATTATAAATGTTTATGCCCCCAATTGAAAGAACACAAATATATAAATCAATTAATCACAAACATAAGCACTCTTATTGCTAAGAATACAGTAATTGCAGGAGACTTTAATGCTCCACTTATAGCAATGGACAGATTATCTAGGCAGAAAATCAATAAAGAAACAATGGCTTTGAATGATACACTGGACCAGAGAAACTTGACAGATATATTACGAACTTTTCATCCAAAAGCAGCAGAATACACATTCTTCTCAAGTACACATGGAACATTCTCCAAGATAGATCACATACTGGGTCACAAAACAGCCTTCAATAAATATAAAAGAATTGAGATCATACCATGCATATTTTCAGATCACAATGCTATGAAACTTGAAATCAACCACAAGAAAAGGTTTGGAAAATGTCCAAATGCATTGAGGTTAAAGAACATCCTACTAAAGAATAAATGCGAATTAAAGAAGAAATTAAAAAATATATGGAAGCAAATGAAAATGAAACCATGACAGTCCAAACCCTCTGGGATGCAGCAAAGACAGTCCTAAGAGGAAAATACATTGTAATCCAGGCCTATCTGAAGAAACAAGAAAAATCCCAAATACAAAATCTAACAGCACACCTAAAGGAACTAGAAGCAGAACAACAAAGAAACCTCAAACCCATCAGAAGAAGAGAAATAATAAAGATAAGAGCAGAAATAAACAATATAGAATCCAGGGGCATCTGGGTGGCTCAGTCAGTTAAGAGTCCAACTTTGGCTCAGGTCATGATCTCACGGCTTGTGGATTTGAGCCCCGAGTCAGGCTCTGTGCTGACAGCTCAGAGCCTGGAGCCTGCTTTGGATTCTGTGTCTCCCTCTCTCTCTGCCCCTTCCCAGCTCATGCTCTGTCTCTCTCTCTCTTTCAAAAATAAATAAATGTTAAAAAAATTTTTTAAAGAAATTGAAGAAGACACAAAGAAATGGAAAAACATTCCATGCTCATGGATTTGAAGAACAAATATTGTTAAAATGTGAATACTACCCAAAGCAGTTTATACATTCAGTGCAATCCCAATCAAAATTGCACATGCATTCTTCTCAGAGCTGGAACAAACAATCCTAAAATTTGTATGGAACCACAAAAGACCCCGAGTAGCCAAAGTAATGTTGAAAAAGAAAACCAAAACTGGAGACACCACAATTCTGGGCTTTAGTCTCTACTACAAAGCTGTAATCCTCAAGATAGTATGGTATTGGCATGAAAACAGACACACAGACAAATGGAGTAGAATGGAGAACCCAGAATTGGGCCCACAAATGTATGGCCAATAATCTTTGAAAAAGCAGGAAAGAGTATCCAATGGAAAAAAATCTCTTTAGCAAATGGTGCTGGGAGAACTGGGCAACAACATGCAGAAGAGTGAAACTGGACCACTTTCTTACTATACACAAAAATAAACTCAAAATGAATGAAAGACCTAAATGTGAGATAGGAAACCATCAAAATCCTAGAGGAGAAAATGGGCAACAACCTCTTTGACCTCAACTGCAGCAATTTCTTGCTTGACACATCTCCAAAGCCAAGGGAAGTAAAAGCAAAAATGAACTATTGGGACCTCATCAAGATAAAAAGCTTCTGCACTGCAAAGGAAACAATCAACAAAACTAAAAGACAATGGATGGAATGGAAGATATTTGCAAATGACATATCAGATAAAGGGTTAGTATCTAAAATCTATAAAGAACTTATCAAACTCACACCCAAAAAACAATCAAGTGAAGAAAAGACATGAATAGACACTTTTCCAAAGAAGACATCCAGGGGCGCCTGGGTGGCGCAGTCGGTTAAGCGTCCGACTTCAGCCAGGTCACGATCTCACGGTCCGTGAGTTCAAGCCCCGCGTCAGGCTCTGGGCTGATGGCTCAGAGCCTGGAGCCTGTTTCCGATTCTGTGTTTCCCTCTCTCTCTGCCCCTCCCCCGTTCATGCTCTGTCTCTCTCTGTCCCAAAAATAAATAAACGTTGAAAAAAAAAATTAAAAAAAAAAAAAAAGAAGACATCCAGATGGCCAACAGACACATGAAAAGATGCTCAACATCACTCATCATCAGGGAAATACAAATCAAAACCACACTGAGATACCACCTTACACCAGTCAGAGTGGCTAACATGAACAAATCAGGAAACAACAGATACTGGCAAGGATGTGGAGAAACGGGAACCCTCTTGCACCGCTGGTGGGAATGCAAACCGGTGCAGCTGCTCTGGAAAACAGTATGGAGGTTCCTCAAAAAATTAAAAATAGAACTACTCTATGACCCAGCAATAGCACTGCTGGGAATTTATCCAAAGGATACAGGACTGCTGATGCATAAGGGCACATGTACCCCAATGTTTATAGCAGCACTTTCAACAGTAGCCAGTAGCCAAGTTATGGGAGGAGCCCAAATGTCAACTGATGAATGGATAAAGATGATGTGGTTTATATATACAATGGAATACTACTTGGCAATGAGAAAGAATGAAATCTTGCCATTTGCAACAATGTGGATGGAGCTGGAGGGTATCATGCTGAATGAAATAAGTCAGTCAGAGAAAGACAGATATCACATGTTTTCACTCATATGTGAAATTTGAGAAACTTAACAGAAGACCATGGGGGAAGTGAAGGGGGGAAATAGTTTCAAACAGAGAGGGAGGCAAACCATAAAAGACCCTTAAATACAGAGAACAAACTGAGGGTTGATTGGGGGGGGGGGGAGGGGAGAGGGGGAAATGGGTGATGGGCATTGAGGGGGGCACTTGTTGGGATGAGCACTGGGTGTTGTATGTAAGCGATGAATCATGAGAATCTACCTCAAAACCAAGAGCACACTGTATACACTGTAAGTTAGCCAACTTAACAATAAATTATATTTAAAAAAATTTTTTTAATGAAAGATGAGGGAAATATTTGAATAATCATTTCACCAAAGAAAAGATACAAATGGCTAATACGCACATGAAAAGATGTTCAACATCATTGGTCATTTGTGAAACACAAATTAAAACCACAGTGAAATACAACTCACACTCACTGGATTTGCAACTGACAAGGTTGCAAAGATGTATTAGACCTGCAGTCCTTTTGCATGCTGATGGAAAAGCAAATGATACACTTTGAGGAATAGTCAGGCAGTTTTTTAAAAGCTAAACATATGCTTACCAGATATCCCTGCAATTCTGTTCCTAGGTATTTACCCAAAAGAAATGAAAACATATGTCTACAAAGATTTGAATTCAAACGTTCATGGCAGCATTATTCATAATCACCAAACTGGAAATCATTCAAATGTCCATCAACTGATGAATGGATAAACAAAATGTAGTATGCCCACACAAGGGAATATTACTCAGTAATAAAAAAAGAACTATTGATACAAGCTAATATATGAATATAACTCAAAACCATGGTAAGTGAAGGAAGCAAGATTTAAAAGACAACATATTGTATGAGTCCCTTATGGAAAATATCCAGAAAAGGCAAATATATAGGGTAGAAAGCAGATCAGTGGTTGACTGTGGCTGGGTATATGAGCAGGGATTGTCTGCAAACAGGTATGAGGGTACTTTTGGGGCTGATGCAAGTGTTATTAAAATGATCATATTAATGGTTCCACACACTGCATAATATACCATAAATTATCGAACTGTACCCTAACAATGTATAGATTGAATGGTACATAAATTATACCTTAATAAAGCTATCAAAATTAATAAAAAGAAATGAGATACCACTATATCCTTTCCAGAATGGCTAAACTTAAAATGACTGGTAATACCAAGCATTGCAAAGGTGTGGGATAACTGGAATGCCCACACATTACTGGTGGGAATGTAAACTGATATGGCCACCACGGAAAATTATGGCAACGCTTACTAAAATTCATCATACCTTTGACATCGATTCCCTTCTAGGTATTTACTCAAGAGAAATGAATGTATATGTTCATGAAAAGACCTGTACGAAAATGTTGATGGCAAGATAGATTTTAAAAATTCATGGCAGTGTTATTCATAATAGGCCCTATTACGGACAAAATGTTTGTGCCTTCTCCCTAAATTCCTATGTTGAAATGAGTTGATGGCCAGACCCACTTCAGAGGGTTGTGAAGATAAAGGAGGTAACTTGGTTAACTGATGACTTGGGAACAGAATCCACATCTTCTGATCCCAGAGCCCCTGCTTTTTCCAAAGGGTTTATCCCCATCATAAAAGAGCACAGACAGGAGAGCACAGACAGGAGAGCACAGGCTATCCCTGAATAGCCTCCCAGAGCTAAGAAGCTACTGTCACAGGTGCCGGTGGGAATGGGAGTGTTTTCAGGCCCCTGAAATGACATAGTTCAATCAGATTGCCATCTTAACACCGAGCATGAGAACACAGGCTTTTCACTCATTTTTTTTTTTTTTCAGCAAGCATGAATTGAGTGCCAGCTATGAGGTTGTCCTGCATGTCTTAGAAGAATTCAATTATAGCCGGCTTTGATTGGAGGGGAGAGAGGCAAACATTTTTGGAGATGATTCTTAGAGACGTCGTATTCTAAACCCCTTCTCCCTCAACCCACTCTCTCTAATTTTTTGGCCTTATCAGTCTCTTGGTCTTACTGATTCTGCGTCATACGGTGTTTCTAATTCATCCCTCCTTTCCAGGTGCACAGGGCTAATTGGTGCTGCTGGTGGTGATTTAGCACCTACCCAGGTGATTCACTCCTACGCAGACACTGTGATTGCATCCTGGTCCATGTCTCTTCCTGCACCACCACCCTTGTATCCTTCCCTGAAACCGGAGTGATCTTTCTGAAGTGCGAAATTGACTATGCTTTTCTTCTGTTTAAAAACCTGTCCTTGCTCTGCTTCCTCCCACATTAGTACGGCTTACGCGACCCTTCACGCTTTGGTCCCTGCTTGTATTTCTAGTCTCTCCCCTACCCGGCCCACCTCCCCATTGTTGCCTGCATCCCCAGAATGTCACTCTTTCACATTTCAAAGCAGTGTGGTTCTCCCCCCCAACACTCCTGAAGTTCTGCTGCCTGTATCCCCTAACATTGCTTGGGTCCAATTAGAAAACTCCCATGGAGTCTTCAAAGCCTTTTCCTGAGTTGCCTCCTCTGTGAAGCCTTGGCAGTCTTCCTTTGAGCTAAGCCGGCACCTTGTCCACCCTTTTGTCTGATCACACTCTAGAATCATCATCATTTGGGCCCCTGTCTGACCCTCCACAATGGTAGGAACAGGGGCTGATTCGTCCCTGCATCCCCTGGATCAGAAAGGTCTCAGTGAGTAGATTGGAGGGAATGTGGGTGTCAACGGGGTGGAAAGGTGAGATGGCAGCCTCACTTTCTGGAGCCGTGGGGGCTGATAGCTCTGTCTCTTCCTAACAGCCTCCCTGCCACCCTTGAAGGAGCCCCAGATCCCTGCTCTAGCTCAGAGGGCCCCCTTACCTCTGTAAGTTTTTCAGGTTGCAGGGTTCATTCCCTGACTGCCTGCATTTTGTGAAGCAGCCAGCTGTGTTCTCCAGGTGGAAGGGCTCATAGTCGCCCTCGTTGATGAGCCCCAGGCAGACGTTTCTCGGTTGCTCCAGGATCTCAGAATTTTCCATACCTGAAGGGGGGATGCAGAAGGTGGGAAGGGTCTGGGTAGGGAGGCAGCAAGGGCGAGAAGTAGAGGGTAAGATGCTCAGGCCCCAGGGTCTGGTCATGTGGGCTGAAATTCCAGCTCCACCCATCTACGCTAACTAAGCACACTTGAGCTGGACTCAGTTTCCCAAGCAAAAGGAGATACTACCCCTGACCTCACAGGGCCGGTGGGATGCTTTGGGGGAAAGTGTGTACAAAGGGCTTGGCACATGGCTCCTATTACCCTTTACCACCTCCTCCCGGGAGCCTGCTGGGCTTTCCACAGTTGTTCCATATCAGACATTCCAAAGCCCTTGCAACTGTGGCCTAATGGTATAACCCTTGGGCATATTCTGTCTCAGTTTGCCTTATTCCCCCACGTTCTCATTACAACCCTCACAGGCTACCTCCTGGGGTAGGGGGAGAACACAGCAAACTGAGGGCCCCTGGGGCCCAGTGACTTGAGTGAGGTCACCAGCTAGCTGAGGGGCAGCTCCGGGGCGACAGACCAGCTTCCGTGACTTCTCGCTCAGTTCCCCTTTCACCTGGCACGGGGCACGGAATGGAAGTTCTGAGTCATTTACTCGCTGTGTGACCTCAGGGACACTTAAACTTTTATGTTTCCATTTAAACTCTCTGAGGCTCCATCTTCTCATCAGCTAAATGGGGCTAATAGTACCTTCCTTTTGAGTTTGGGGAAGGATTAGAGTTCAAACACATAAAGGGTATCGCTCATCGTAGATGTACAGAGAGTCAGTATTCCTTATTCCAGAAGGTGAGAATTTCATTGTAAAACCGACTCTTTATGTATTTGTGTATTTATGCTGGGTGTATGTATATGTATACATATTTACCTGTCTCTCAACAAAATTAATACACGAACAGAGGTTTGTTTTCTTTTTTAAAAAAACCGTACAGGGCACCTAGGCAGCTCAGTCGGTTAAGCATCCAACTTCAGCTACGGTCATGATCTCACGGTCTGTGAGTTCGAGCCCTGCTCCAGGGTCTGTGCTGACAGGCCAGAGCCTGGAATCTGCTTCAGATTCTGCGTCTCCCTCTCTCTCTGCCCCTCCCCCTCTCATGCCCTGTACCTCTCTCTGTCTCTCTCAAAAATAAATAAACATTAACAAAAATTTAAATAAAAAAATACATTAAACTGTACACAAGGACATAAAATGAAAAGTAAAACTCCCTGCAGTTCCCAGGTCACACTCCAGAGTTCACGACCCTTTGCAATTTACTGCACAACCTTGCAGAAATTTCCTATGTGTAGGCGAGTGTTGTGATATAAATCATTTTAAAATGTACGTGACTGGGATCGCTCAGCAATATATGTTGAAGAGCTTTCCACGTCGGCACCTGCCGATACGTGTCTTTCTGTGGACATTTGAACGCTGTTCCTTCCGTTAGGTGGGTCTTGTGACCCTTGTTCAACCGCTCCTCTGTTGGCCGGCTTTTAAGGTTGTCGCTCTTTTTTTTTTTTTCCTGTTTTGAACAACACTGCTTACCTCTTGTCAGCCTGTGTTAAGAATTCATAGAAAACATTGCTATCATAGGAATATCTGGGTCAAAATGCTGAGCTTTTAAAAATTGGTGGGTGTTACCAAATTTCCTTCTAAAGGGGATGCACCTATTTCTACCTGCAGCAAACGGGGTGGCTATGCCACATGTTCCTAATCCTAGACTTCACCAAACCTGCAAGCCTTTGCCAACCTGAGGAGTAAAATTATATTTTTGTTTGAACTTAAGAAGGAGTCGGAGCATCTATTTGTATGTTTTTTCCTGTGAACGGCATTGTTTTATCCGTTTTCCATTTGTGGGGGTGTCTTGACAACCTGTGCACCTTGGCCTTTCCGATGGGCACACCAGGAACGGTTGAGGGGGGGCTACCTCTAGGACGTGCAGTGCTAAGGGTGAGGTGGGTGGGGCGACATTTACTTTTCATTTCTTGTACCTTTCTCTGGTGTGTGGGTTCTTTTTCAAGAAATCACACAGAACATGACTTTCGCAATAGAAGAAACAAGCTAATTTTTAAGATAGAGACACAGATAATGGCAGATCAAAGTTAGAGTAATGTAGGGCTTTAAAAATTACATTTTAGGGGCACCTGGGTGGCTCAGTCGGTTAAACATCCGACTCTCCGTTTCGGCTCAGATCATGAGCTCGCGGTTCATGAGTTCGAGCCCTGCATTGGGCTCTGCACTGGCAGCACGGAGTCTGCTTGGGATTCTCTCTCTCTCTCTCTCTCTCTCTCTCTCTCTCTCTCTCTCTCTCTCCTTCTCTCTCTGACCTCCCCCAACTTGCGCCATCTCTCTCTCTCTCAAAATAAATAAACTTTGAAACATTACATTTTAGAGTGGATTTCATAATAATCAGATCTATGATGACAGTGTTTTAAGTAACCTATAAAGAAACTTTAACTTTCTGTTCGATTGTAAAAATATTCATGACACCGTTTAATGGGAAGAAGCAAATGCTCAATGAGCATGTGTATAATATGATCTACATTTGCTTTTTAAATAAAGGAGGAAGAGAGAGAGAAAAGAGGGAAAAAGAGAGAGGGGGAGAGAGAGGAGAGGGAAAGGGAGTGGGGGTGCCATTCTCTATGTAATCCTAGACCTCTTTGTGCCCGAGGGGTCCCAAATGGGTGCTGGGCACAGGTGGCACCCCGGCGGGTGTTAACACAGCCGCCCTCCTGCCTGCCTCAAAATGTTAGCACAGTCGTGTATGTGAAGCTTTTGGCGAGGGCAGAAAAGATGATTAAATATCTTTTTGCGTGAATATTTTTTGAAGACACTGGAAGCATTTAGTCCAGACAGAGACAGCCTGAACCAGGCCCGTGTGAGATGATGACAGTCCCCACCTCAAGACCTACACTACACTTCCCCATCCTGATCTGCCCCAGGAGCTGGCCTCCAGGAACCACCTCGATCCATGGTCAAGTGGGAAGCAGGCCGGAAGTCAGAGGGCAGTTTTTGCCCCTCCCTACAGCTCAGCATCAGGCGACTGCTTTTCTCTGCCACAGCCCAGCCTCGTTGGCTCAGGGCCTGGCCCTGCAAAGAAGTCACTATCAGTGTTTATCGAATGAATCAATCAAGGAGCAGACAATGCTGAGTAACCCATAAATATCCACAAAGAAGGAGACTTACCTTTACATATAAACATATAAATCTCTCAGGCCTCCTCATACTATTCAAATGGCTGATGCTTTGCCCAAACGGGAGCTCCCACATCGACCATAGAATAAACCCAGTCACTGTGGGGAGCCTCGAAGCCCCAACCAGCGTAGTTACCGCTTTTGTGAAGGGCCCGGGGTCCTTATGGTGCCCGCTGAGACTGGACAATAGCCACCACTGGTTATCGTGGTGGCCGGGGAGGGGGTCAATCTGTGAAGCATTCTGCCTGACGGCCTGTTCTGCCAGGAGGACAACATCATCATTCCCCCCCTTTTTTGAGTCGACTGAACTTTTCACTTTGCCGAATCTCCCAACATTGAAGAGAAAAAGGTTCTTTGAAGCCCAAAGAGCTTGACCCCATGTGACCCCATGACCCCACGAAAGCCACATGACCTCGTGTTGGACAGACACGTAAGGGGACCGGCATGCAGGCCACTCACTGAGTCAGGAGCAAAACAGGAGAATGGGGTGTCTGGGTGGCTCAGTCGATTAAGCGTCCAACTCTTGATTTCTGCTCAGGCCATGATCTCACTCTTGTGGGAGTGTGCCCCTGCCTCAGGCTCTGCGCTCTCAGCATGGAGCCTGCTTGACACTCTCTCTCTCTCCTCTCTCTCTGCCTCTCCCTCTCTTCCTCTCAAAATAAACTTCAAAAACTTGTAAAATAACAACACTAAAGAACAAAACAGGAGGGGCACACAGGGCACTGAGCTGGGAGCACCCCTTCTGCCCGAGAGGGTCACTGCAGACATCACAGGGTGCCAAGGAGGGTGAGAGCTGGCCAGGTGGGCCAGGTGTGGGCTCAGATTTCCCGGGAGAGAGTACAGCAAGGGCAAGACCTGGGGTCCTCAAACTGCTCTGGAGAACCACCACGTATGCAAGGCTGATAGCGGGTGAGGGGCGGAAAGCCTTGTTCCCGGCTTGGCTCACCGGAGACTAGGAGGCCATTGCCGGGTCAGGGAGAGGAGAGCTGGCGGGGGCAGGGGGAGCCATGGGGGAGCTCGGTGCAAGCCCCACCTGGCCTCAGCCTCCAGAAGTCCTGTCCCCTCCCCCAGGAGCTCAGAGGCCAGCTGGATATGAGCGTGTCCACGGCCCAGTTGTGTCCCAGAGCCAGGCCCGCCAGGAAACCACAGCCCAGAGTAGGGGCGGGAGGAGATCACCTGAGACCCAGGCTGACTCGAGTTCATCATGACGACGTCTAACTCAGGATGAGGTGAGAGAAGGTGCAGAGGCTGGCAGAATGGTCTCCTTGGACACACATGCTCAAGACACCCCGACCGTACCCCCTCCCCGGCCCCTATCCCTCGGTGTCCCGGGCTCGGGAAGAGGGGATGAGGAACCAGCCGCTCACCTGAGGCCCAGAGCAGGAGCGGGAGAAACAGGACCCTCAGGGCCCCGGGTGTCACCATCCTTGGCCAGCCTTGTCCGCGCTGGCCGGAGCCCGGTGTCTATGTGTCCCTCTGGCCCCAGGCTCTGCTGTGCGGCCTGCCTCCACCCCCTCCCCCCACGCAGCGTCACGGCTTCCTGTGGCCTCTTTCTCAGCCTTCCTGCTCCATGGCACCATCGGTTGGGTTGTGAAAGGTGAGCGTGGGGAACTGGCCAGCCCTCCTGTCTCCCCCCACTCTGCGACCGCCTGCAGAGGGGGCCGCTGCACCCACCCAGGGACGCTGCCGGGCGCTGTGAAGTTGGGGTCCAGCCCAGCGGCCGCAGAGGCCTCCGCGCCCAAGTGGACGCCTGGGGATGGTGAGGGGCACAGGCTTTCGAGTCAGGCACACCGAGCGCAGACCCTCCTCTCACAAGCTGGGGCCTCTCTGAGCTTGTTCCTTCCTCTGTAAGGCAAATACAGTAATAGGGCTGCTGCAGAGAGCCGTGCTGGGGTTTGAGGACACCTGTAATACACCAGGCACACAGCCTGGCTGCAGGGATAGGGATGGTACTCAGGCTCCTTCACTCATGCTTATGGCTTGAACGAGACCAGGATCAAGGCCATGCCTGCTGGGGTCCTGGGAGCAGCAGAGGGCTGGCCCTGGAGGCCCCGGCACCACTCTGCCTCCTACCAGACTGGATAACAGGAGATGTGGGATGGGGTGGGCAGGAGCATGGGCTCTGGGGTTGGTCAGGCCTGGGCGTACATCTGTCCTGGCCACTTCCTGGCTGGGTGAGCTCGGGTGAGCTGTCTGCTGCTCGGGCCCTCTCACAAGACATGCGGAGAACTCATGAGATCATGCGTGTGGAATTGTCCAGGCCAGGGGGCGGGGGGTGGCCACCATCACTATCTCCTTACACGACTGTCAGTTCTTCACAATTACTGTCATATCGCCCAGCTGGTCACGGGTGGCCCAGACAGGAAGTGGGGGCAGCAAACACACATGGAGTGCAGCATGAGGGAAGGGGAGGGGCTGACCACTCAGGCCCCAGCTCTGGGGACTCCAAGGAAGCCGTGCAGATGAGGCCAGGGCCCTTGGCATGGTCCCACGGTCACTGCAAGATCAAAGTCCGAGAGCATCCCACCAAGAAGGTGCATCAGGACGAGCATCTCCTACCTCACGGCCAGAGCTAGATGTGCTCCACCTCGAGGGTCTGAGGACCACCTCCCTGGCCCCTTCCCCTTCCTCCCAGACAGTGTCTAGACAGGATTCAGTCCCCCACTGGGCCCTCTGGGCCTGGCGGGGCCGGGGGGAGGTTGGGGAGAGGATGTCGGGGTCACTCATGGGGCGTGGGTGACAGGTGGGAATCTGGCATGGAGCCCCAGGCACTTCCTCTGCAGGGAAGGCTTCGGGGCAGACAGGAACCACTGGGCCTGTCCCGCCTCCTTCCCAGCTGCAGCCAGGTGACAAGGGCTGGACAAGCGCTTTGTGAAGTGTGGACTTGCTGGGTCCCCAGTGGAAACCCGTCCTGGTGCCGGGGCCCTCAAAGGGGCTCACAGGTGCCTGTTTGTGAAGAAGGGTCCAGAAGGAGGGACCCAGACCATCCAGCACACCTGGAAAGACAGGACCAGGGGTCTAGGAAAGTGGCAAAAGATGGCTGGGCAGGGCCAGAGTGAGGGCTACCCCTCTGGGGCCCCACCGGGGCTGGGGACTGCCTTGGAGCCATGGACAAAGCCCTGGGACCCCCAAAGCCCAGGGCAAATGGAACTGCAGTTTCCCTGTCACCTCCACTGCTTGTCCCCATGGCTCCAGATGGGCTCCAGTCTCCTGGGCAGGCCTGGCCAGCGTTCACCTTCTAGTCACTTCCATCCATCCGTTTCTCATGCCAGAGCAATGTCTCCACACGCAAACCTGGTCATGTCCATCTGAGAACAGCGGTCCTGCTGTCCAAGGCCCTACGGCCCAGGGAATAAGGACCATCAGGGGGCCCATCTAGCACCTATCTTAAGTAGATGGGATCCAACCCTCGAGAGGCCCCTCCTTGCTACCTGAGCCAGCCTCAAAGCCAGAGCCTAATGTTCAAGAATTCTCTGAAGTGGGAGAATTTGTTTGAAGGGAGTGCCATCTGCCTGGGGAAGGGGGCTGAGTCCTTTCTTTGCCTCCTGAGGATGGGGGAAGGCGCCCCCCCCCAGGTCTAGCCAAGTGACGGGGCCCCAAGTGACCCTCATTCAGAGAGACTGAGCAGTCTGCGAGGAGGGAGCTGGCTCTGACCCCCCTGAGCTGCCCAAGCAGGTCACTGCGGGCAAGGCTTCCCTCTGTCCTCAGGACTTGCCGAAAGGTGGAGGCAGACGACAATGAGAGAGGGGACAGGAACAGAGGAGCTTCGGAAAAGAGGCAGGTGCAAGGAGGTCCCATGTGCTGAGGTCCGTGCAGGTCCCCAGATCCCACATTCATGCCATCAGAGGGCACTGCCGGTCTACCCCCGGCGGCTAAGGTGGCTTTGTACCCATCCCGTCCAACTCCAGACCCTGGTGCCATTTTTCCCAGCCCGTGATCCCCCTGGAGCAGCCAGATGATGAGGAAGGAGACTGTGCAGGGCAGAAGCTCAGGGAGGGCCTGGGATGGACCTGCGCTGGGCTATGAGACCTGGATGCAACTAGCAGTGATCACTCGCCAGTGCTCTCTACTGAGTGGGGACAGAAACCTACCCGGTCTGCCTCTCCTCTGCCATGGCACGGGCACAGCAGACTGGACGCAACCAGTTTGGAGGTAGCGATGGGAGGCAAGTCTGATCATTTCTTCTTGCAGCCCATCAGCTACACACTGGCCCACAAACTGGCTACATACATCACGCAGCCAGCCAAGGGCTGAATTTAGTCCCAAAGCTGATTTCTTTTGGCCAGTGAATTTTTTGGATGAGCCAAATCTTTAAACCAGGGGATTCTGTACCCCCACAGCCTGGATTTCTTTATTCTTCCTTTTTAAAAAAAATGCTTCTTTATTTATTTTGAGAGAGAGAGAGACAGAGACAGGGAAAGCAGGGGAGGGACAGAGAGAGAGGGAGAGAGCCCGATGCGGGGCTCAAACTAATGAACTGTGAGGTCATGACCTGGGCAAAATCAAGAGCCGGACGCTTAACTGACTGAGCCCCCCAGGCGCCCCTGGATTTCCGATTTATCATAAAAGGAGGGTGGTCTGGCTACCCGGGCCCTCATCCCTGCGTGGTGGTAGGCGACTGGAGCTGAGTGGCTCCCTCGGCATCGGGCTTGTAATCTTTAATCCACCACAGACCCCAGCAACCCCCACTGCTTCCCCAACACTGACGCCAAGTTACCATTTATCCCCCACTCGTCCTGGTGGATAAAGTTTCCAGCGGTTGATTCTTTTTCACACGCAGCCTTCTTCTCTCATTCCTGTTTCCCGATTGGCCCCAGGGTGTTTGTATCAGTGACTCTTTTTTTTTTTTTTTTCAACGTTTATTTATTTTTGGGACAGAGAGAGACAGAGCATGAACGGGGGAGGGGCAGAGAGAGAGGGAGACACAGAATCGGAAACAGGCTCCAGGCTCCGAGCCATCAGCCCAGAGCCTGACGCGGGGCTCGAACTCACGGACCGCAAGATCGTGACCTGGCTGAAGTCGGACGCTTAACCGACTGCGCCACACAGGCGCCCCTGTATCAGTGACTCTTAATAGAAGCACAGAAGGAAGCTCGGAAGGAAGTGCTCCAAACTGTTTGCATTGGTTTGTTAGGTGATAACAAGAGATGATTTTTATTTTCTTCTGTGTACTCTTCTACAGTTTCCAGATTCTCTACAACAAACGTCTACTTCTTTAAATTCAAAAGACAAATGAGATAGCAGTACTTAAAAAGAAAGGCCTCCACATCTTTAAGGCGGAGATCCAGATCAAATGCTGCCTCCTACAGGAAGTCTTCCTGGGTCCCCAGCAAGAAACGATGGCTCTGCTAACCCTACACCTGTAGCTCCGACCCTTTAGGAGCACGTTGGGCTCTAGGCCAGGGTCACCAGGGGAAGCACGTCTCAGTCTTCTGGGGCACTGGGGCAGAAACAATTCTGCGTTGCTGTGCCCCACAGTTCTTGCCACAAGAGGGCTTCGAGAGAGGCTGAGGGCCCCTGTGAGGGATGGGCTTGGCAGTGGTGAGCAAGGGTGATGCAGCTTATAGAAAGGCCCAGATGGACAGACAGACCTGGCCCAGCCCATAATGTCTATACTCTGCCTGAGTCAAGGGCAGGCAAAAGTCCGTGCAGTAGATAGAGGTTTACGGCAGGCACCAGACAGCTCTTGGAAACCACAACCCAAAATACAGCATTGGGCCTGGGGGCCCCCAGGGGACCCCCTAGGGCTGAGTGGAGGGCTGGAGAGGGCGGGCTGGGGAGGATGACGGAGGGCCCTGGGCTCCGAGGTAGAGGCGATGTTGCCCAGGAGGGGGCTCTCCTCCAGAGGTCTGGCTCAAAGCTCTGCCCCAACCCCACATGCCCTGAGTACCACTCTCAGGCTAACATAACAGGACTGCTGAGCGCCCTCATGGTGATCACCAGAGACAGAACAGCTATGGCACATTTCTGTCCTGGGTGGGGGCATAGGACCAAGGTTGCCACCGGGCCTCACAGGCCCGGGACCTGACCTTCGGGCCGTGAGGGCTCCCATCGCCAGCCACGAGGGCCAGGCCCAGCGGCGGTGACTTAAGAACAGCCTTCGGCCCCCAGCGAGGACAGCAGCGGGACGGTCCCACTCCTGAGCCCCATGTGAGCTGGACCTGAGAGCCGAGCAGTCTGCAGGCCAATTCAGAAAGCCCAGCCTGGGGGTCTGGCTGCCAAGGGCAACCGTCCCCTCACTCTGAGGTCCCTGGGCCTTCTTCTCAAGTCTCCGGCTGACCCTGAAGTGTCCGGCCTGGCTGTGGGGACGGCGGGCGGCGGTGAGGAGAGGCCGCAACTCGGTTTCCTCACACAGCTCCTGGAAGGTGGCTGGTGGCCTAGATGCGGCTGGACGAGGTGCTGCCCGAGCTGATGGGGAGCCTGGCACTGTCCGAGCTGCTCTTCAGAGGGGAGGGCCCGCTCTGGGCCTGCAGCCGCATGGACCAGTACCAGAGGAAGATGAGGAAGCCTGTGGGCAGCAGGGGGGCACAAGGGTCAGTAGGCTGGGGGCAGCACTGCCCTTCTCCGTCCTCCCTCCCCAGCCTACCAGCACCCATGTGATCCAGGGGAGCACCTGTTACATGTTAGACACCGTGTGATTCCCTGGGCCCCGTCTCATGTTATTCTCACGAGATCCTTATGAGGTCAGGCCTGTTTGTTACTCTTCTGTGTCACTAATGAGGAAACTGAGGCCCAGGGAGATAAGGGGACTTGGCTGAGGCAGGAGTTAAACAGCGGTGTTCAGGTTCCAGAGCCTACCCGTTTAAGCACCTCTCGGCCAGAACACAGGGGGGTGTGTGTGTATGTGTATGTGTCTGTCTGTCTGTCGGTCGGTCGTGGCAGGGCGGGGGATGGTAGAGGGGTGCAGGTAGAAGGGACCCTGTGGCATCAGGCCCAGGCCCTTGTGACCCAGCCCCTCTGCTCCTCTCCCCTCACCACCTCCCCTCTCCCCTCCCCCCGCCCCCCACTAACCCTTTCGCCTCACTCCCCCTCACTATTCTTTCAACACACGACCAAATTCCAGCCTCAAGACCTTTGCTCCCTCAGCCTGGCCCACTCTCCTTAGGCCGGACCGCCTCAGCCTGTGGCGTGCACACCCTCTCTGGGCTTCTGTTACAATGTAGATCTGATTCGGCACGTCCACACTGCTAGCAGGCTTCCCACAGTGTTGATGCCCACAGTGCAAGGAACACACACAGAGTAACAAGGCTCTTGATCTCTCCCCGGCTGGACCCTTCCGTTGTCTTCAGATACCTCCTACAGAGGCCTCCCTGGCCACCCTCCCCAAAGCGGCCCCCACCCCAGCCCAGATGGTCTGCCCACCACATCACCCACTGTTACTGCCCTAGTCTCCGAGATCCCCTCAGATGGCTGCTTGGTCCATGCAAGCAGGGGGCTGCTTGGCCCCTCAGATGATTTCTTGTCATGCTTGGTCTTTCCCACCAGAGATGAGCTCCATGGAGGGAAGGCCCTGACCCAGCCAGTTCAAGGCTTAACATAGGGCCTACACATAGTAGGTACTCAATGAAGACTTGTCAACTACGGCCAGGATGGCCCCATTTTCTGCATGGGAAGACTGAGGCCCAGAGAAGTGAACCTTTCAGGTTGGGTCAGATCTCCCCTGCCCAGGGCTCCACATACAGGCACCCTGCCCAGGCCAGGGGTGGGGTCTTCTCCGTGCCTACCTTGGAAGGAGGTGATGATGCTGAAGAAGTAGAGAACGACCAGCTGGAAGGTGCCAGAAGCAAAGGAGAAGAAGATCAGGGCCCAGGGCAGACCGAGGACCAGGCTGAGACCGAGCAGCGTCAGCACGTGGGGCCACTTCTGGGCGTGGGGGCGCAGCCGCAGGATCTGCACCACCATGGTGCCCAGCATGGCAGTGTTGAACAGAAACACCAGGCTGAAGAGGCCCAGGTTGGTGACATGGCTGACCAGGGAGTCCCGGATCCAGCACCTGCGGGCGGAGATGGGAGGGCTCAGCGCACGACGGGGCCGCACCGTGCTTCCTGGGCCATGGGTGTGCACCACGGTGATCCCCAGAGCCAGGGAGCTGTGACTGACCCACAGGGGGGGCTTATTTTCTTTTTAATTCTTTCTAATTCGTGCCTTCATCCGCTCTAACCTATATTCCCGCTCACAAAGGAAAGAAACCGAGGCGCTGCGCGAGGTCACCTGGTGAGCGATGGGCAAATCCAGGCCTGTGCTCACCCTCCCTGACCCTCCAGCCACTGCCGGGCTCCAGCAGCCCTGGCACCCAGGAGTCCCCTGGTGAGCGTGGCCCAGGCCCAGGCCGCTCTCTGGCCTCTGCACCCCAAGGCCCCTCTCTCCGCCCCCGCCGCACACAGCCACTCACATGGAAGGGTAGATGACACTCTCCGGAGTCCTCTGCACAGCCAGGATGATGGAGCCATAGTTGTTCTTGTCTACCAGTGCCACCAATGTCACCAGGAAGACGGGGAAGCCTGAGGGCAGCAGAGCATAGGGTTCCATCTCCCACCCTCCCCTGCCCTCTGGCAAGGCCTTCGGACCCTCCCCTTCCCCCCGCTCCAGTTTGGGTTTCCCACAGAGAGCCCCAGCCCTGCTTCCCCCCACCATCCTGGGGGCCCATGGGAGAAAGGGCCCGCGCGTCCCCGCTGAGGGGCAGGACATCACAGGGAGAGGTAGGGGACACCGGGAGGGGAGGCCTCCCAGCGCCTTCACTGGGCCTTGACCTTGTCCATGGGCTAGAGATTGAGAGCTCTCCAGAAGTGGTCTCCCACCACCAAACACCTGCATGTCGACACAGAGCCAGCTCTGAAGGAATTTTATGTAAATCAATGGAGTGAACCAAACAAGGGCCAGATGAGAAACACAAGAGGAGTGGCAAACTGGGTCAGGGACATGCGGAGGTTGGCGGGCCTGTGCAACATCCACTTGTGATGTGTCCCTGGGCCCAGACCTGACTGAGAGGTCTGGGCTGTAGGTAACTTGGGTTGTCTTAGCCAAGGACAGATGCCAGAGCTATGGGGAATCTGTTACCTGAAGCTTCAGAGGATCCACAGACAGAGCCACTTCCAGCCTGGGTGATTTAGGTGAGTGGAGGACTGGATTACAGTCCATTCACCCCCAACTGGGTGCCTTTGAGCAATGCACAACCTGCACATCCATACGTGGTGGCTATGTCAGCAAACCCCCCTTTTAAAAGAGTGAGCAATGTGGAGAAATATGTGTTTCTTGGGGCAGTGCTCACCATCTCATCTTCCTAAAGGGGACCTTAACCTGCAGCCCAGGTAAAGAACACCTGTGGGTGGGTGGGTGGGTAAAAGGAAACGGTGAGGGAGCAGTCAGAGAGGTAAGCAAAGAAGCCCGGGTCTTTGCCACGTAGCAGAGGCAGGTCCGGAGGGCCCACCAGCACCCTCTACCAACTTACCCCAGCCCACGATGCTCAGCTTGAGCAAGTAGCCAGGGACATAGGTGCCAAAGACCTCGACCACGAGTCGGTAGAGGTTGTAACCCTCGAGGCCCATCCAGGAGAGGCAGGCGAGCAGAGAGAAGTGCAGGAAGACGGCGCTGGCCCGGCAGCCAGCCTCGGAGCCTGCCAGGGCCACGGGCTCACTCAGCAGGAAGCTCACATCCAGCAGGAAGACAGCCAGCAGTAGGTTCATGTGCACCTTGATGGTGTAATCCCGAGTCTTCCTCCTGCGCAGGGGAGGGGGTGGGGGCAGGTCACCCTGGTGGCCAGCTTGGGAAGGTCGGGGCAGCCTTCCCAGGGCACACACATTCGCACCCTATCTTATTCCTATGGCTGCAGCTAGGTCGTCCCCACTTGTCCCCGTGCACCTACCGTGTGCCCAGCAGCCACAGGCTGAGGCACCGTGTGCCCCTGTAACAGCAGATTTAGCCAGACAGAGCCAGTGAGACAAATCCAGCCAGATTTGTCAAGAGACAACCAGAGAGTCAACCAGAGGCTCCCAAAGTTGGAGGGGAAAGACCTTGGATTTGCTGCTGTGTTTGGAGAATCCGTGCCACCCATGTTCTGTGTCCACCTGTCTGTCTGCACGACCATGCGTCTGTGAGGCTGTGAATGTATGTGCGTGCGTGCGTGTGTGTGTGTGTGTGTGTGTGTGTGTGTGCATGTCTGCCTGTCTGTCTTCAGGTTTGCAAATGTGTGTGTGTGCACAGTCCAGCCCCGCTCTGATGATCCAGGGCACTGTCGGCCTTTCCTCCCCGGGTCCCCACACCCCCAACTGCACTCTGCCTGGCACCATCCACCACATGTTCCAGCGGGCACAACAGAACAGCCTCGCCCCCCACCCTAACTCCAGGTACCACCTTGGGCCGGTCCCTTCCCCCTCACCCTCAGTTTGCCCATCTATGAAATGGGGGGACGGCCACTTTGCAGGGTAAAGCGTCTGGCACAGATAAAATGCTCAGTCCCTGAGGTTTCCTGTCCTTGTCCTTGGGCACTTTTGTGACTGATGAGTAGCTGCCGGGAGGCTTGTGGTCCTGCCCCCTGCCCTCCCCTGAGCCTGCCAGTTGTCCCTTGTCACCCACCGCGTGCACAGCTGTGGGCTCACATATGCACACGCATGCACACAGCTCACCCTCCCTTCCTCCCAGTCAAGAACACCCACAGGGTTTAGAGCGTCTGCCCTCTGCCCAAACGAGTCCAGGCCCTGATTGCAGGTGGACCTCAAATTAGGCCAAGCCTGGCACTGACGGTCCGGACCCGTCCACACAGCCGGTCTGAGGATGGGCGAAGGCACTCTCCACCAAACGCTTCCCATGGGGCACCTTCTCCCTCAAGGCACCCAAGTGACTGCCGTGGACTCACAGAAGCCTCCATCGGGGGATGGGAGAGGCTTTGTGAAACTCGAATGCCTGCAGGGGTTCTGCAGAATCAGATACCTGGACCCAGCCTGCCTGGGTTTAAGGCCGCCTCTGCCACTTCCTTGCTGTGTGACCGCAGGCAAGTCATCACTTACCCTCTCTGAGCTCTCTCTCATAAGGCCCTTGTGAGACTGAAGCGATTTTGTGCTCGTAAAGCACTCAGAACAGTGTGTAGCCCGTGGGAAGCTCACAATCATATTATCATGTGTCTCCAGCAGTGACACATCTGATTATTCAAAGGCAGAAATCGAGAGTTTGACGTCACCCCTCTCGATTTTCGATGCTGGCAGACAATGAAGATGGTAAGTGCTAGGTCGTCCCAACACCACAGATCTGAGCAGGACGTACAGCCCCCGGGGCCAGCTGACCGCGCCTCCCAGGGCGCCTGAGACCGCAGGCACATTTTGCGGGGGGGCCAAGCCAGTCCCCAGGGTGGGCCTCGGGGGTGGTGGGGTCCCAGAATGAAGGTTCTCCCCCCTCCCTGTTTCCCGCCCCTGCCAGGCCTTACCTGGAGCAGAGGTAGGCGGCGATGGTGAGGACGCAGGCCAGAGCGGAGATGACACAGCCCACGTAGGAGAGGAGGGTCAGGTAGTGCTTGTGTATGGCATCTACCTCCACGGAGGCGACCTGGGTCCACGACACGGGCCAGGACTGGCCTCAGCGTCCCCAACTCGACACTGAGGGTTTGCCCCAGGGGGAGGGGTGGGCCTCAGGCATCTATGAACCACCGCCACCCCAACCGGAGCAGAGCGTGGCCCCGTGAGTGCGTTATTTGGACGGGGGGGCGGGGGGTGGCGGTGGCGGTAGGGGTCTGTACTTTTCGTTCACCACGTCCTCACAACGGTCAAGAACCCTCCACTAGGGGATCCCTTCTCCGGCCCGGCACTCCTTGTTTTTCTACAACCTTCGTCACCGGAGTGAGCCTCCCATGAGAGACTGGGCACCCCACACCCGGGAGAGCCCGGGAAGCCCACTCCGATCCCGCAGAAGCTGGGTCCCAAGATTCTGGGAGGGTGAACCTAGGACTCAAAGCTTCTGTGCCCTCGGGAACCCTGAAGTCCGCTGTGAGGGCCTCCACAATGGGCCTCAGTATCCCCTTGAGGGCTCACTGGAAATGTACTCATGGCCCTGCCCCAGTCTGTGGAATTAGGATTCTCAGTTAGGGCCAGGGCTCTGCATTTTTATCATGCACCAACATTTGGGAATAAAGAGCAGCTTTTTTACTAACTAGCTGTGTGACCTTGGGTGAACTGCTTAACCTCTCTGAACTTAGGTTTCCTTATCTACATAATGGGACGGCGGCAGGAGGCACCTCGGGGGTTGGTGTGAGGAATGAACAACACGTATGTGCAAAGTGGCTGGCATCCAGCCCGTGGTATGGCTGCGGGGCAGGAGCACTGCTCACCATCAGCACCGCAAAGTAGGTCAGGTGGTTGCAGAGGCAGGACGTCTGCGTCTCTCTCCTGATGGTCTCACACCCCGCGTCACTCCAGCTCCCCGGGCTGCTCACTGAGGAGGGGTTCCGTGGGGCTCTCATCAAGCCCAGTCCTTTAGGACCCCACTGGACACCCCGAAACGCACGATCGCATCACTGCTCCAAGCCTTTGCAAACATCCACTCTGCCGTCATTCCTTCTTCAAAGCTCACCTTTCTCCGGGAAACCCTCCCTGGTTAACCCCATCTTCCCCACCCTCCGAGACCCCCTTTCTCCTCCAGATGCCTGCCCAGTTCAGGGACCCCTCCACACTCACATGTCAGGTCTTCAACCCAGAATACACACTGGAGAGTCACGTTCTTCTGCCGGGACAAGAAAGGAAGAGTGGACCCCATCACAGTCTTCTCCTTTCTGGGCCAGGCTGAGGAAGTCAGCGTCAGGCCACCACCCCGCTTGCACCTGACTGTCTGGTGCCCTCAGCCAGCGGGTCATTTTGTTAAAGGTGAGTGATTCAGAAGGCAGGGCAGAAAAGGAAGGACCCTCGTGTCCTTGGTTGGTTTGCTCCCACTCACCGGCTGTGGCTGATGCTGGAAGGTGAGCGTCACAGGCTCCGAGAGGTTGGCTACTTTGGTGTTCTGCACAACGATACCCAAGACCTTCTCACCCAAGACTTGGCTAGAATTCTTGTCCTAGATATATGGGATGGGGGAAGAAAGTGGGGGGGGGGGTGGTGGTGAGGCCTGAAGGCTGAGAAGAAAGGCCAAGGAATTTCCTGGTTTCTCTAGACTCCCACATGCTGCTCCGACATGCGGAGGCCCCCTCTGTAAACAATTCCTGCACATGTAGTCATTTACACTGTAGTGAAAACAACATAATTTAGCCTTCTCCGGGGGAGATTTGCACGTCACGGTCCATTTTCTGACTTTACAAGGAAAGGCTCTGACTTGCGGAGGACGGGGCCTGGCTCCACGCCTGCCTTCCACCTCCCCACCAGACAGAGACCGCTTTTCCCCAGGGGAGGGCGCAAGGATGTGGGCCCCGTACCTGGAACAGGGCTTGACTGCTGAAGTCCACCAGAAGCAGCCTCTTTTCAGCCTCCCCCCTCCGGCCTTTGGTCTTCTGGAAGAGCACGCGGGGCAGGAGCACCGAGTACTCCCGGATCTCGCTCTGTGCCTCCTGCGGACCAGAGTCCCTGCGGGGCTCAGCCGGCGGTGGGCTCCTAGGTCTCCTGGACACGCACCCCCAACACCTCCCTGGATGCTGCCACCTCCAAGCCCACCTCCTTCAGGAAGCCCTCCTGTCCTTGGCTCCAGTGCCAGCTGGGGAGCCTTGTGGTTAGAGCCCAGGGCTCCAGGGGGATTCACGCAATGTCGTGCTGTCTGGGCCTCAGACGCCAGTGCTGCAGACGGCACCCCAGGTGGCAGGATGTGAGGACTCCCAGCTCCCAGCCCCTCAAGGGGCAGCCTTGAGACTGAGGCGCACCCGCAGGCACGTTGGGACTGGTCTTCTGTTCACACGGGGGTGCCATAGGTGCCTCTGATGCCGCCCCCCCCCCACCTCTGTCCCCACCCCTGGGGAGGGTCCTCTGCCATGGGGTAGCCACTAACAGGGTATTCCCTGGGCCGGAGACCTTCCTTGTCAGCACACATCTGGCTCCCAGAGTGCTCACGCCTCCACATCTGTTTCCTGCCCCGGCCAGCCTGGCCCCTGCCTCCTGACCTCAAGCCTGGAGTGGATGTGCAGGTCCTGGAGGCTGGCTGTGGGCTGGAGCTTCCACACCGTGGCGTTGACCAGGTCCTCCTCGAAGGACAGGGTGTCCCCCGTGAACTTCACAGAGGTCAGCTTCGACTCCAGGGTCTGCAGCTGCCTAGCAGGGGGAGAAGGGGTGGAGAGGTTGATCAAGGCGGGTAGGGAGACGGAGCAAGAAGGGGAGAAGGGGCAGATACACCAGAAAGAGGCAGGCAGAGGGTGGGGGGTGGGAGGGAGAGAAAACAGCCCTCTGGTGCTGGCGCAGGAGAGAGTAACCTGCGGGAGGGGGGGCGGGGGGGCAGGGGTGGGGTGAGAGGAAGCTGGATCATCAGAGCAAACAGGAAAGGGGAGGCTATCCTGAGCACCAGGTTCCGGGCCCAGCTCTGCCTGGACTGACCCCCTCTTGGCCATGGAGGAGCCCTGCCCATCTCTGGGCCTCAGTCTGCCAAGCTCTCAAACGGGCCCATCAGGTCTCCTTTCTTGGTGGGGAAGAGGGCTTGGGTGGCCGTCGTGGGATGACTCAGTGTGATAGTTTTGACAAAGGCTTGGCCTGAGGGCTGTATTTCCATTCCTCCAGGAGGAGGTGGGAAGATGAAGGGAATGTTCCAGCCCCAGGAGAGGCTTCCTCCATCCTGTCTCCTGCTCCAGGTCACCGTCCCGCCCACCTCCGGGTCTGGGGGCCACGCTTACTGGCTGGCAGGGGTGGACGAGGGCCTCCTCGAGGTCTTTCCGGGGTGCTTCAGAAGCTGGCTGAGCAGCTCAAGGTCTCTTTTCAGCTCACATATGTCCACCGAGGCATTGTGGGAGGCCTTCTGCGGGGGATCTGGAGCAGAGGACAGACAGACAGGCCTGAGGCTAGTGAAGGAGGTGCCACACCGCCATACTCCCATTTAACCCACACATGACTCTGAAGGCCTCCAACCCCAGTTCTACGGAGGATGAAACTGAGGCTCCAAGACGTGGGGTGGAGTCCCCCAAGGTCACCCCGAAGCCAGCCAGACGGGGGCTCTGCCACATGGAGCCTTCCCGCAACTCCAGCCCCAGCAGGGTAGGCTGGGACACAGCTACCCAGGTGTCCTTCTGCCTACACACCTGGGCCGAGAGGGCCCATCCCAGGAGGGTTCTTGGGGCGGGGGGCTTGTGTGGCCTCTGGCTCCTGACACCCGGTCCTGTCTTTCTGTTCTCTCTGCTCCCACCCTGGTCAAGCCTCATCTTCCTTCGCCTGGACCTTCCCTGCAGCCTCTGGATGGGACTTTGCCCCTCTACCTTCACCCCCTACCTTCCCACAAACCTCCTGAAGCACATCTTGGATCACACCCCTCCCCTCCTCAGACACCTTCAATGGCTCCCCAGTGCCCGGGAACAAAGCTACGCTCTGCGGCCCAGGCCACTGCCCAGACTCCAGGCCTTTGCGCAAGTTCCTTCTGCCTGGAGGTCGCCTTACCGTGGAAGGAGAAGGTGAAGCCAGCAGCACTGGGCAGACTGGTATTCTGGGGGCTCCACCAGGAGCTGACAGAGGTGGCGAGCAGTGGGGGACCCTGGGCCAGGCTCTCCTTCTGGTGCCGGAAGCACAGGAGTCTAGAGGCTTGGTCACTCAGCAAGAAGTCGTTCTTGCCATAGCGAAGATGAAATTTCCCAGCATGGCGGTTCCAGTAGAGGCAGAAGTGGTAGAGGCCCCTGGGGTCGGGGAAGAATCGGGAGGTCGGGAGGGCTCCCGCGAAGGGGGCGTAGATCGTGAGGGCTTCCTCGGAGTTCTTGATGGAGATGTGCAGGTCTGATGTCTGCCTGTAATGGAGGCTGCTCTTCTCTGTCTGATTCCTCTGGCCACAGAAACGGAAGTCTTCACGGGGGCTCCTGCCACGGGCACCTGAGGAGGGAAAGACTATAGACGGGACTCTCCGGCAGGGAGCAGCCAGGGGCAGAAGAGGGGGGCAGGCCTTGGGCCCAGAATACAGGATCCCGGTGCCTGGGACTCACACACGTTCCACGGGCCTATACCTCCAAGGTCTACAAAAATGTGAATGTGCCCTGCTCACAAATGATGAAAAGAACTAAAAAGTAATGATAATTTCAAAGGCGAAAACAATTTTTTAATGTTTATTTATTTATTTTGTGAGAGAGCACAAGCAGGAGGAGGGGCAGAGAGAGATGGAGAGGGAGAAGATCCCATGAGGGTTCTGAGCTGTCAGCACAGAGCCTGACATGAGGCTCAAACTCACAAACTGTGAGATCATGACCTGAGCTGAAGTCAAGAGTCAGACCTTAACCAACTAAGCCACCCGGGTGCCCCAAAGGCAAAAAAAAAAAAAAAAAAAAAAAAAAAAAAGGCAATAAAATACTTCCTGAGGCCATGCCTACCATAGACAGTTGTGCAGGCTGTGCACTGCACAAGGATGTTCTGGCTGCAGAAGTGAGTGGGGCCAAAACCCAATCCATGTTCCCCATCCCAAACTGTGCACTGTGGGGCTGCATCTGCCAGAAAGAAGGGGTCCCTTTTTCTGCAAGATACCGTCCACTTGCTAAACTGTGTCTAAAGTCCCGTGCCTGCCCAAAGGGGTTCGTGGATATGCTGGCAGCTGTCCCAGACATGGGGGCATTTTAATGTAAATCATAACGGTCCCACAGCGTCTCCAAGATAGCCTACCTTGAACCAGGAAGAGCAGACCCAGCAGGAGCAGTGCCGTCTGCAGTAGCACTTGGGTGGCCATCTTCCTCCCCAAAGTCACCCTGAGAAGTCACCGCCTGAAAGAGGCCAGGAGTGTTAGCCGGGGCCAGCCCCGCAAGGTGGTTGGGCCGGCCCTGCAGAGGGGAAAGCCAGTGTAGCTTGGGTGGGTATGGGATGTGAGGTGGGGAAGCAAGTGTGGATACAGTCCGTGGACCTCGCCAGAGCTGCCAGAAGCTGAGCATCAAGGGGCGGCAGCTGTCCAGAGCCCGGCTGAGTTCAAGTCCTGGCTCCTCCCCTCACGTGCTGCACGACCCTGTGTAAGTCACAGAAAATGGGGCCAATAGGACTTCCCTCCAGACCCAGCAGCGATGGGTAATCTTGGCCAGAATCTGGTGGGAAAGGCTTCCCAGGACCACCTGGAACCACCCCACCACCCTGCCCCTCCAGGCCTGGGGGAGATGCAGCAGAAAGGGGGCCCTCCGGCTTCTCCTCCAGGAACCTCACCATCATCATCCCCAAGACCCAGTTCAGAGGACACCTCCTTCAGGAAGCCTTCTTCACCTCCCTCTACGGTCAGTCCTGGCCTCCTTTGCTTCCCACTACTGGCCAGGGCCTCCTCTGCCTCTAGGCAGTGCCGGATGGTGTACCCCTTCCTCCGCTATCGAGGGAGCCCCTGGTCCATCTCTACCGACAGGGCCGAGTGCACTGAGCTTGTGGGACAAAGGCCGGGCGGTTGGAGGGGTGAGGGAAATGGAGTGAAGCATCAGTGCACCCACAGCGCCCTCTGCAGGGAACAGAGGAAAAGGGTGCTTCCTGTCATGACCACCGGGGGGAGCCAGGTCCCAGCCCTCCCCCCCAGCACCCCCCCCTCCCCCACAGCTGGAAACACCAAGTGTGTTCAGTCTGACAAGGACACGCTGACAGTACCGCCCAGCTCCCCGCCCAGCTCCACCCCAGCGTGGAGTGGGCCCTCGGAATCCCCAGGATCTCTATTGGCCGAGAGCCAGTCTGCCAGCCTGTGCTCTCCCACCGCACCTCTGTGCCTGTATTAATCCTCGCTTCAACCCCGTGGAGTGGGCCCTGTTCTTGGCCCATTTCACAGACAGGGAATCTGAAGCCCAAGGGGTTAAACGACCTGGCCAAGATTACCCAGAGGCCAGGGCTTTCCTCACCCGGTCGGGACTGTGGGGCCTGGCAGGGAACCTGCACGCCTGGCGCTCAGAGAGAGATGCCAGGTGGCTTGGTGCTCACCACTGCCAGCCGGCCCTGTGACTGAGCTGGGAGCTGACAGACACAGACAGGCATCTTCATTGCATGGGTACCTGCATATGGCTGTGGCCGCAGATACAATCATCCGTCACAAGCCAGACAAAGGGAAGCCTAGAAAACTGGGTGCACCCAAGGAGTCTAAGTTCAGGAGAAGCCAAGGGGGGCTTCCAGGATGAGGTGGCTTTCAGACAGAATATTTGAGGGTAGCATTCGAGGGACAGGTGGCCCCGGCAGGAGCTCATTGTCTCCTTCCTTGAACCCCTGGCCCCCTGAAGCTAGAGCCAGGCTCCTATGTCCCACCATGCATAAGGGAACCCCAATTTTTTAGACCTTGTCAGTTCAGACCGTGTCATCATCTTGCCTCAGTGGCATCACAGGACCCCTCAGAAGAAGCATATGAGGGGCTCCTGGGTGGCTCAGTTGGTTCAGCGTCTGACTCTTGACTTGGCTCAGGTCAAGATCTCATAGTTCGAGCCCCGCGTAGGGCTCTGTGCTGACAGCGCGGAGCCTGCTTGGGATTCTCTCTCCCTCTCTCTGCCCTTTCCCGGCTTGTGTGCAGGCGTGCGCCCTCTCTCAAAATAAATAAACTTTTTAAAAACAATGTTCTTTTTAACACATATGAAAGCGTTTTAGGGAAAGGCCACTGTTGCCCACGTTGTGATTTTTTAGATTTCACCTTGTGTTCTCTCTGAGCATTTTGCCTCCTTTCGAAACTGCCTCCTGTCACCTCAGGCCCGCAGGAGGAAACCCAGCATCCGGAGACAGCAGCATGTCCGGACCCCTTTCTTTTCTGCCAGTCCCTGTTGCTGTCTACCTCTGATCCCTGATCCAAACGTCACCTCCTCCAGGCAGCCCCCCTCACAGTGGCCACGGCTCTATACTTGTGAACTCGTAGCTGACGGGTCACTTGCAAATTTGGTCCAAATCTCCATGTTATGGTATTCGGATTCAAGGCCCAGGGAGGGCTAATGGCTTCCTGACATGACCCAGCAAGCAAGGATGGGGCTCGCCAAAACCCACGTCTCTCTTTGGCCGGCTGACTGTTCAGAGTGAGCTCCCGCTACTGGTAGACGAGGGCCCAGGACAGCGCAGAATCATCCACATGGCATCAACCCTCCCAGATTGAGCTTCAAGAGCAAAAAGGCCAAGACGAAGAAGAGAACTTCTAGTCACTGGAGGGGCATGAGCGAGGCCGCACCCCTGTGAGTACCATGGAAGGGACTCACTCACAGATACAGGCCCAGCTGCACGACCCTGACACTTCCAGGCTCGTCTCCACTCCGTCTTAGCTGTTTCAACAGTCCCCACGGACATTTTGGGGATTTGAGTGGGAGGGTCTGCCTGGCTTCCTTTAACCCACTCTCAGGCAGTGGAGAGGACTCTGGAGCCAGACTGTCTGCGTTCGACTTCCAGTTTTCCTGCTCACTTGCTGTGTGCCCTCGGGCTACTTACTCTCCCTCTCTGGGCCTCCTGCAAATGAACTGATGCTTGTAAAGGACTTAGAACAGGACCCTGCATGTGGTAGGCGCCATGGGTGTCAGATAAATAACTCTGTGTGCTTTCTGACCAGCTAACGCCTGACCCTAAGTCAACCCCCGGCCTTCCTCCCACCCCTCCCTCCCTCCATGCCCCCTGCCTTCTGGCCCTGGCCAGCTCAGCCTCCAGAGCACCTTGACAGGAAATTCTTAGAGCATGAAACTTCCCATCCGGGAGTGCAATGGGGAGACCGAAACCCCACCCTTGTAGCCTGGACCCGAGGCTGTTCACAGAACAGAAGATAGGAGACGGGAGAGTGGGACAGGGGACAATGAGAAGATTCCAGCCCCTACCTGGAAGGGGGAGGGCACTGCCCAGCTTGTTCACTTAGCACCTTCCCATCTCCACTTCACGCAACAGAGAACCCCGCCCACTGCCCATCTCATCACACCCTCCTCCCTCCCTCCCCCCGCTGCCCATGGGCAGGGGGGATCCCCACCGTCTGCCCCCTGTACACACACCCGCCACCCCACTCAGCCCACATCAGCATCCTCGATGGGGGCCACACTCCCCCAGCACCTCCTGTGGGGCTGCAGAATGCCCTAGTCACCACCCTGGGTGCCCCCCACTTGGCTCAGCCCAGAGGGAGGGATCCAGTGCTTTGGAGGCTGAACCCCAGACTCAGCAACCAGCGGCCCCTACGTGGACCTCTACACAGACCATGTGGACAGAACCTCGTCCCTGGCCTTGGGACCTGTGGACCGGCAGAGCGGGACCGAGTTTGGCCACCAAGTACTCCTCAAACCAACCATCGGCCCGCAGGCAAGACCCCCGTGAAACCTCACACAGCACTGGGCCAGGACTGGGGAGTTGAGGGGGGCTATCCCAGCAGCAGCACCACGCCGATCTCTGTGGTGGGGTCACCTGCGCTGTCACGTGAAATCCCCAGAGCCGCTGTGTCAGATTGGTCCTACCGTTTGGCCATTCTACAGACCAGGAAACTGAGGCTAGGGAAGGGCCGTCCGATCCAAGGTCACTCCAGGTGGAGCCAAGATACAGGCCTGGGTCTCGCTCTGGAGGGTTCCTTGCAGAAGTGGTATGGGCAGAGGTCCTAGAGATACGTGCTCCCCTGGCTTTGGGAGATCCCCCCCCCCCACTTCAAAAAAGGAGAGAAAAATGAGGGGGGTGGCCAAGACCACCGGCAGTGCAGACAATTCCAGCCTGGGAGAGGGGGTTTGGGGGCCAAACCTCAGGAGAGACCTCCCCCACCTCTGGAGCAGCTGCCCTTGACTTCAGGCCTTCCGTAAACACACGCAGAGAACAGAACGGTCCAGCCCAGCTTAACACAATGGGTTAGCATCACAGGGTCCCCAAGGTCTCCAAGGACACTAGTGGAGGGTGGCCACGGCTCGTCTAAGTTGACACTTCCCCCACCCCCACCCCCACCCCGGGCCCTGCTGGCCCCAAGAGGCCTGGCTTCAGCTCAGGCCCAGCCCTGCCCATCCTCACGATGCGGGAGGGGGCAGTGGGCAGGGGACCCGTGGCTCACTTTCTCCCCCCCGGGGCCTGAGTCACTTCCTCTGCCATCCGTGTAGAGCCACGAGTCACCGCTGGCCCAGTCCAGGCTCCTGGAAAACCCATTTCCTCGGAGGATGGAGGTGGAAGCTGAGTGGACGGGACCTGATCGGGCTTGGGGTTAACCCTTCCTGGGCAGGCACCTCTCCAACATATCCGGCTGGGCTGATGCCCAGACCTGCTCCCCCACTGCTTTCCTCCTTCCCGTCACACACCCTGATGACCGCAAACACCTCGGTGCCACCTCCAGACCGACCCTTTACCAGGAATGCCTGCCCCATCCCTAGGACGACCCAACCCACCCACTGGGACTCAGTTAAGACACACCCTCCCCATGAAGTGTTCCCTATCAGAATTAACTATGTGTTCCTGGGGGGAGGGGGAGCCCTCCATTCTATATGGTCCCCACTGCCACAAGACTTCATTCCAGAGGTGCCCAGACTCACCCGAGGGCCAGAATCATGCCAGGGAGTTCACTAAAATGCATTTCACACGCCCCGCACTCTGAGGATCAGAGGCAGCAGGTCCGGGGTGGGAGTGGGGAGTCTGGCTTTAACAAGCATCCCATGGATTGAGACTCCGAGGGCTTGGAATCATGGGTGACAAGCCTGGGCTAACGGTAACCGTGTTTTACAGAGAAAGTCAGAGACAACAGGGGCCCAGCCCCAGATCACTCAGCCGCTGAATGGCAATGGCTGGGCTGGGGGCAAGGACATGTCGTGTTCCTCTGCGGTTCACCTGGCGTTTAGCAGGGTGCCAGGAACCTGGAAGGGGCCTCCCAAAGGACAGAAGGGAGCAGGAGGGCATGGGTGGAAGGGGAGCGCTGGAGTGGGTTTTCGGGCGTGAGCCCCATCTGGCCCTCCCTGGGGGTGGGACAGAAGGGAGAGGACCCAGCTCGGCTTTCCAGCTCCAGCCTGGATCCTTAGATGCTCTCCAGTAGGTGGGGGGCAGCATGGTGCTTCGGGCTACCCCCCTGAGCCCCTTGCAGGGGGCTTAGGAAAGAAGGATTTGACCCAGGACAGGGAAAAGGAGAGGGTGGGTGAGCATGAAACCTTGCGAGTGTAAGCATGCATGCGAATGCGAATGCGTGTGCACACACGTGAGTGCAAGTATGCAGAGGAGCAAGGAGAAAGCCGAAGACGGCTGGGAGTGGGGGCGGCTGGGAGTGGGGGCAGGTCAGCTCTGTGGGGGAGGAACAGAGGGCTGCTCAGACCTCAAAGGGCAGCCGGGAAGGCAGTTAGAACAGAACAGAGAGCAGACGCCTGCAGGTGTTTCCTCTGTGGGGGGTGGGCTGGGGGGCTGAAGACCCTCCACTGGTGCTTTCCAAATTACTTGATCAAAGTAAATCTTACTGGGGCACCAGGGTGGCTCAGTTAAGCATCCAACTTCGGCTCAGGCCATCATGACCTTGTGGTTTGAGGGTTTGAGCCCCATGCTGGGCTCTGTGCTGACAGCTCGGAGCCTGGAGCCTGCTTCGGATTCTGTGTCTCCCTCTCTCTCTGCCGCTCCCCCCACCTCTCATAAATAAACATTTAAAAAAATCATTAAGAAGTAAATCTCACTTAGAAACACCATGTATCCAACAAATCAAAGGGCGAGTCCCCGGAGTCCTGAGAGGGACCCAGGGCCACAGCCCCCTCCTCGCCCAGCCCTCCACACTCTGCCGGGGATCACTGTCTCCTCCCTCTGCTCCCGTTCCCCAACTGGGAACTGGGAACAGGCAGCTGTGCTCAAGCTAGGGGACCACCTAGGCCGGAGGATCACCCTGGAAGGGTGTTCTGGGATGGCTGGGGGAAACAGTGACTTCAGGTGTCAGGAATTCTTCTACAATAAAGGAGAGTAAAAATGAAGCTAGCTGCTGGCTGCCAGAGGCTGGCGGATGCCAAGGCTGTGCCCACTCACTGCCCCACTCACCGCCTGGGGTGAATCCGGCATTCTTGCACAGGACCTGCCGGAGGGCCGACCCTACCCGCACAGCCCCACAGCCCCACCTCCCCGCGGCTTCTGGTCCAGCCAAGCCCTTAGGCCACGACTCCCTCCGCGTGCCCAGATGGGCCCTGGCCCTGTGGGGAGACCGAGGAAGGGGAGAAGCAGAGAGTTCCCTGCGAGGGGGGAAGGAAAGGGTCTGTCCATGTAGAAGGACACTGAGTCCTCCCCAAGAGCCAGTTACCAAAGCCACACACCCTGCAGCCTGTCAGCAGAACACTCACTTAGGAGGCCTCAGGGGGTCCAACAGAGAGTTGCCACTCGACCAGAGGCGAGCCCAGGCTTGGGGGTTCCCTCCTCCGAGCCTTTCCACACACCAGTCCTCCTCCCTGATGGCAGCCTTGAGATGTATCTCATGCCCTGGGCCTCGGGCCGCTACTCCCTTTCCCCACTGCCCCCGCACTCTGGCCCCACGCCACATGGCGGGTGGGGTTGAACAGGGTCTGTCTGGCACAGGGGGAGGAACCCCGGAATCCAAGGACAGGGAGGACGGCAGCTCCATTTGGCAAGTGCTCAATTTGTGCCGGCATCGTGCAAAGCATTGCGCAAATTATCACTCAGCCCCCAACATAAGTCTGTGAGGCAAGTGCTATCATTACCCCCACTTTTTTTAACGTTTCTTTAATTTTGAGAGAGAGAGAGCGCACGAGAGTGGGGAGGGGCAGAGAGTGGGGGACAGAGGATGCCAAGCAGACCCTGTACTGACAGCAGCGAGCCCAATGTGGGGCTCAGACCCACAAACCGCAAGATCATGACCTGAGCCAAAGTCAGATGCTTAACCGACTGAGCTCCCCAGTCTCCCCATTACCCCCACTTTAAAGATAATGAAACTGATGTTCAAAGAGGTTAGGTGATGCCTAAGATCACGTAGCAAGTAAGCATCCAAGCCAGGTCTCAAACCCAAGGCCTCCCAACCCCAAAGCCATGCTTTTTGTCATTGTGGTCTCCAGAGTCCTATCCCTTCGAGGAGACTGTCTCCCCATCTTTACCAAGCAGTAACTTGCCAGAGTACTTTCTAAGAAGTGCTAGTTCCCAGTTAGAGAAATGCTGCAGGCCCTGTTTGGTCTTATGTATTAGCACATCAAAGGCTCTGATAAGTCCTGCAAAAAGAAAATCCACAGAGCTTGGTTGGGCTTAGTTTCCCAGCCCACTGTGATGGTGTATCTTTTTTAGCACGAGCACCTGTTGTCAACATGAGAAACATGTTGCTCTCAAAAATCTTGACTCCACACACATAAGAAACCTGTCAGCAACCTCCCTTCCAGCTTCCAGCCCTTCCCCTCCCCTCTTAGGCCACTAGCTAGCCTGAGGTGGGCTGTGGGAGCCATTCAGGCTGTGATGTTCCCCAGGGCAACTCATCACCATCCTTGACTCTTCCAGGCAACAGGTCCCCAGGGAGCTGGAGGTGTGTGAGGCCCCATCCCACCTCCCTTAGGCTGGCAGCAGCAGCTCTTGAGGAAAGGGGACACTGCCAGCTCCGTCCCCAGGTTAGCCATTCCATTAAAGTCAGCCACAGCCAGCTGGGCTCTCAGCCTCGCTTCAAGCAGCTGTGACACTTAAAAGGCTGGAATTGAGAGGGAAGGAGGGAGAGAAGGGCGGAGAGGGAGAAAGAAAGAGACAAATGAACATGCCAGAGCTTTTAGAAGCTGAGAATTAAAGCCTCTTATAATTTGAGAATGGATTATAGGGACCTGCCACCTAAAGAAGACAAGAAATCAGAAGAGTCCCAGATCTGGCCCAGGCTGGGTTTGGGCTCAGGCGCCAGGATTTCCCAAAGGCAGTCCAGGGACCCTGGTGCCAGCTCCGTGCTGCCGGCACGTTGTGCGGCCCCCTGCCAAGTCTCCCCGCCGCCCTGTCCCCAGGGAGCAGTTGAGGCTGGACTCTAGGACCCCAGGGCACACCCTGTCGGCACCTGCCCAGGGAATGCAGACTCCCAGAGCAGAGTTGGCGGGAGTTAGATGTGCAAGGTCCAGACCTGGCCCCGGGAACTTTCAGCCAGCCTGTCCCCTCTGTGAGCCTCAGTTTCCTCCAGTGTTAAGTGGCTGACTGTGAGCCCTGTCCCTGCCGCCAACCACCCCCCCCCCCCCTCAAAGTCTTCTCTATAGCCCAGGCCCTCAGGATGCTTACAGGGAAGGGCAGGGCTTACCTCCCAGGTGACAGAAAGGAACAAAGAAGACGCTGGGCCCCTCTCCTCCTGGCCAGACTCTCTTCCCTCTCAAACCACAGGGCAGACCTCAGTTGTCTGGCTGAAATGTTCCTTCCCCATCTGTGTTCCCACACTGCTCAAGGCCAGGCCTGCGAGGTCAGCACAGCTACCTCCTTGCTCTGGGGGCTACAGGTCAGCTAGGCTGGGCCTGGCAGAAAGCCCGTCTTCGGGGTATAGGACCCTCGCATTTCGAAGGCCAGCCACCAACCCTCCCTTTCTTCCCTCTTCCTCCGGTCCCCGCTCCTGGCTGAGAGGACAGCGGGACACACAGCCTCCTCCCCCAACAAGGCTGGGGGCCTGGTCAAGGCTGAGGGACCAGCCCCCTCTGGGGAAGGGCAGCGGACGGACGCACAGACCAGGATCGCATCCAGCTTGCGCTCCCACGGCAGGCACCACCCAGGACCGCTGGGTCCTCCACCCCCATTCGCACACCTCAAGGGCGGTGTGCCCGCTACCTCCCGTAACAAAGGCAACATGAATTAAGTTCTTTGGAAACGCCAGATTTGATTCTAAGCTCTTTACCCAAAGTAACCCTCATCCTCCCCCAAACCTTAAGAGACAAGTACCATTACGCTCATTTGACAAATAAGGAAACTGAGACCTATAGCCAGCGAGTGGTGGAGACGAGATGCTGCTCCCAGGACCTGGCTCCAGAAGGGATGCTCTTGTTCCTGCAGCCCATTTCCCCTTGACCTTACCTGGCTGCTAGAAAAGGCTTCTCTTTAAAACTCACAGAAGAGATGCTCCAAAATGTGTTTCCTTGGGGTTAGCTGAACACCCTTCCCCTGAGGGTCCAGGGGACCCCCATGCCCATCATGGAGCATGGCTCCTGCCAGCCCAGCCAGGGACACAGCCTCCCAACACCTCTCAGAGGCTTATCTTTAATCATTGGGGGTGGAGCCCACAGAGTGACCGAGGGGAGGGTTGTGGGGCCCTTACTCTCAACCATTCCTCCCTGTTCCTGAGCTGCTCTCGAATCGAACTGACGAATCCCTCTTAGCGTAGCATCTGTGACTCTCCCAGGGTCCCTGGTGCCACCTAGCTCCACCCCCACCCCACCCATCAGCTATAGGTGTTGGGGAGAAAGGGGAGATGGGGAAGAGGGATGGAGGGAGAGAAGAAAGAGAGGGGGAAGGGAAGGAGGAGGAGAGGAGCAGGGGAGGGGGAGGTAAAGGAGGGGAGGGAGATGAAGGAAAAGGGAAGGGGAGGGGGAGGAGAAGGAAGCAGGACCAGGAGTGAGAGGGATGGAGGGAAGACAGGAGGAGGGGAAGAATCGTACCTGGAACTCCGCCTTTGTGGCACCGAGTGGACTGCAAGGGCATAAAGAGCGCGAACGCGAGAGCAAAGGGTTGGCCTCCCTTGCAGACTGCTGCCTGCTGGGGAGGTGGCTCAGTCTCCGTGAGGAGGATTTCCAAGCAGAGCCACCCCAGCCCCTGCCCCCTCCCTGGAGCTTCAAACAAAGCGGGCAGCCAGGGAAGACGGGCTGCAAGCCCCAGCCACCGGGCCCGGGAGAAGGGGCGCAGGTGACAGCAGCCCCTGGCAACCGTTTCCCTGGCAACCGTTGGCAGCTGCAGGAAGGCAACTACGTCACTCCCCGGCTCCGACCCAGCACAGCACAAGCCCCCTAACTTGTCTGGTACCCAAGTCTCCAGACTCAGATGCTGCCCTGGGTCCAGCAGGGAGAGCTGGCGGGGGGAGGTTATAGAGAGCACCGGAGGCCACCTGCCTAAGTTTGTCAGCACTGACTTTAAACCAAATCCTTTTAGGACCCGGTGGGGGCTACTCTTGTCACCCAAGAGGCTTACTGTCAGCTGCATTTGCCCCTGGGGGTTGCCAGTCTGTGGCCTTGACCTCATCCCAAGCTGGACACCCCTCTAGCCTCCCCCACAAACCATTGGCTGTCAGAAGTACAGAATGTGTACCTACTTCCCTAGAAGAGTCTTAGGGGGCCACCTGCTCCAGGAAGCCTTCCTAAGTTGTCAGACCCCACCAGGAATCTTCCTTCTGAGTTATCCTTAGGGCTGGGGAGCTTCCCCCTGGCTTTCTTTCAGAGAGTTTTCTGAGGGCCAGGAGTGGGTCAGACTCTCCTTTCTGTGATCCAGAGTAAGTACCAGTGCGGGGAGGGAAGAGAACAGAGGCAAAGCTTCCGAAACCCCTTCTATGTGCCAGATACTACGCCAGGCATTTTGGAGATCGATTTCTACCACTCTCCGAGGTCAGCCCTGTTGAAGCTCTCTTACAGATGGGGAAGCAGAGGCTCAGGGAAGTGAGGTGGCCAGGTCAAAGCCGCCCAGCTGGCAAAGGAGGGGTGTGGGTCTCAAACCAAGATCTCCTCTGAGACATGGAGACATCAAGACCAAATGTCCCTCTGATGCTTGACTAATCCTGCCCCCCATCCAGTGGACATCTGAACTTAATTTGATCACCTCCAGTGATAGGGAGCTCACCTCCTCCCAAGAGGGCACATCACTGTGACCTCTAAAAAGTCCTCCATAGCCAGTGAGTCAAAGAGGAAAGGACATCAAAGGCACGGGTGGCCTCCACGTGCCAGACAGGCCAGGGAAGGGAACCAGGGACAGACGTCTCGGCTGGAGTTTTGGCTCCAGAGCAGCGGCAGATCAGAGACAGGGTGGCGCTGTTCAGGGGGCTAAGGGGCTAGGGTCGCAGCCAAGCAGCTATAAACACTTTCCCAGAACAAGTGGGGAACCCCCTTGGCAATCACACGCAAAGGGGACGGAGGGGCTTTGCGGTGGTTTCTGGCAGAGGCCATGGGAAAGGCAGCAGGGCTTGGGGCCAGGGGGATGGTGTGCCCATGCACCCTCACACCTCCTCCCCCACCCATGGACCAGGGCCAGGAGGCAGCTATTGTCTTGCCACTGGCCCAGAGCTGTGTCCCATTCAGGCACTATTTTTGGCCCCGGGAGGAAGAGGAAAAGAAAGCAAAGAAAGGAGCTGCTGTTCTCAGTGGAACCTTCGCCCGGAAAGGATTCTAGAGCCTGCTGCGCCAGAGAAGGGAGTCACTGTTGGATCAGAAGATTCTGTGCTTAAAAAGAGTTGGCAGGGGGCTGCAGTTCAGGGGAGCCAGGGGAGGACGCAGATGGGGTCCCCCTGGCCTTTTACACACACTTGGTGCTCACTAACTGCAGCGACAAGCGGGGAAACAGAGGCGAAACATCCCAGGTCCCACCGAAAGTCTCCAAGCACTTGCGATGACAAAAATACCTACAATAGCTCATAGGTCATTGCCGCCCTGAGCCAAGTCTCTGCCAAAGACATTGACAATGGTCTTGACACTGATGACCAGAGTGGAGGTGTGTGGGACAAAAAATGAGGCTCCTTTTACAAATCAGACAGCTGAGGCTCAGGGAGCAGCATGGCTGCCAAAATAAGCTAGTGACTCCACACCACTCTCTCTCCACCTTAATGCCACCCACTCCCTGCTGAGTTCACCAACTAGGCAGCACACTAGCCTTCTTTCTATCCTCAGACACACCTCAGGGCCTTTGCATGTGTTTTCCCCGAAGCATAGCACATTCTTTCCTGGACCCATTCTCTGATTGGTTTCTTTTCTTCTCAGTCCTTACTTCAAATATCTCCTCCCCCAAGAAGCCATCCATGATTACCCAACCAAAATTATCCTCCCTGTCATCACTCTCTTCCATATCGCCTTATCTTCTTAACTTTACAGCACTCAACACTGTCAGATGATCCTCCAATTAGCTTACTTGGTCTCCATTTCTCAACATTTACCCTGTCTCGTCTGTCTGGCTCACCACCTGTAGCTCCCGCCCTAGCAGGAGTCTGGCCCCCAGTAGACACTCAATGACTACTCGTTAAATACACGAATGAATGACCAGAGCTGGGATTCTAACCAGGTCAGGCAGGCTCCAAGCCTCTTGCCAATAGGAGCCAATTCCCGATGCTATAGATTTGAGCCAAAAGTGCCACTTGCGGCAGGGGGTTCCAGCACTGAGCCATCCCGACTCCCCAGCGTCTGACTGGTCAGGGGCATACGTACCTCTGCCAAGTGCTTGGCCAGAGAGGGACTCCCAAGACTACACAGCTTGAGAATAGGGATGGGACCTGAAACTCCAGCCCAGCATTTCCTTCAATACATGGCTGCCTGGTAAAGGCTCTGAAAAGTCCTACAATGCAGAAGCTTGCAAGATCAAGCCTTTTCTAAATCATTGGCACCAAAACAGACTTTCAAAGTTGCTAGATTAGATGATGTCTGAGATGCCACCTAAATTCGTGATCACTGAACCTTGGGTTTTCTCTTGACACAAAGGCAAAGTTATTAACGTCAGGCCCCTGATGTTAACCACTCACTCCTCTGGCCCAGGGCTAAGAGGGGGCCCAGGGAGGAATTTGCCAGTGAAGGTGGGTCCCATTCCCACTTCTGCAAATGCTTAACTTCCATCTGGACTCCTGTGGGCTCCCCAAGGTGGAGCAGGGATGGGAAACAGCACATGTCTGTGGCCACGGAGGACCCTGGGGTCTAGGAACCTGGGGGTGGGCATATCCCAAGGGCCAGCACGCACAGACTCACAAGGCTGCTGGGGCAGGGAAGGGAACCACGTGGGTGCACAAACCATATGAACTGCACCTGACTTCCATAATGCACATGCCCACTCTAGGAGGGGACACCATTATGCCCATTTTACAGCTAAGGAAACTGAGGCTCGGAGAGAAGAAGTCGCTTGCCCAGGGTTACACAGCTGGCAAGACTGGACTCCAATCCAGCTCTATACACTCCCTTAGCTGCACTGTCCCCGTTGCTCCGTGTGGCCCCCCAGGCCCCAGTCCTGGCATCTCCAGGACATGGAGAGGAAGCGTCAGCCACTCTAGGGAGGTGGATATGCAGGTCTACAAGGCTGTGCTACATCCAAAACTTCACAGCCTGGGAACAGGGGCCAGGCCCCCTCCTGCCCACACCCATGGGGTCTGCAAACACTCCTACCCTCCCTGGATGGCAGTTACTGTGGCTTCCAGCTCTGTGAAAGAGGGAACGCAAGTTGGGGAGCCGAGGCAGGACTCCCAGGCGTGCTGACACCTGCTGCAGAGTCTCCGTGGGAAAGTACCGGCTGTCCCCCCAGCCACAGCTAGTGATGGGTACTGCGCCCTGGCCCGGCGCCCCCTTTGCCAGGCCAGGCACCAGGACCCGGGCGTCCTTGGCTCCCAGCCCAGGAGCTGGAGAGCAGACCCTGTCCATCTGGTCTGAGGTGTGTGCATAGGCGGCAGGGCCCAGGAGGCTGTGGCAGGCTCAGCCACAGACATACGATAAATACAGCTTTGAGGAAAGCGCGTGAGGACTCCTTCTGGCCCTGCCTGCTGCCCTTAGCTCTCTCGTGAGGCTCTGTCACATGCAAGTGTGTGGGAGGGGCTAGAACCACAGAGTTGGGAACACCCGTACCCAGGCACAGGTCCATGGGATAGGGAGAGCAAGGGACAGCATCAGCTCCCTGATGATTGGGGGGGGGGGGTTCCCCCTTTCTGACCCCTCCATCACAGCCTCCTGTCTCAGTTGGTCCCTGAGCCCCGATGCCCTCACACCCGGTGCACCTTCACCTGGCACACTGGATGATTAGGCGGACAATGGGAGCGTCCCAAAGATGCCACTGGATGGGTGCTAATGGTGGAAGTCTGGACACAGTGACAGGCAAGGCTGTGGAGGCACCACCCGCCCACAAACACCATCTGATGCCATTAGGATGACCAGTGGGCTGGCTGCTCAGGGACCTAATGCCTGGGGAGAATGTGGGAATTGGGTGCCTCTCCCGCCCACGGCCAGAAAAGCTCCGGGCTGGAAGGAGCCGTGAAGAACCTCACACTCTGCTCAAGCTCCCTCTACACTTCCCTGCCAAACTTAAACGCTTGCAGGGACGGGGAGCTCACTACCGCAAATGGGTGCAGCCATCTGTGGTGCTGTGGGAAACAGCCCAGCCCTGTGCTCAGGCCCCCACTGCCACTGACTGGCCAGGGAACTTGACACCTGCTTCCTCATCTGTGAAGTGTGGATAAAGATTCAAATCTCCAAGGGCCAGCAGCACCCAGGACTGAACGAGGGTCTTTGTAGGCAGTGCAACTGTATGTCCTAGGTAGGAGTGGGGGTGGTGATGAGTCTCTCTGGGGTTTGGCGCATGCCCAGATGGTGACACAGCCGGTGGAGCACTGGGCAGAGGGCGCCAGGCCAAACGTGACTCAGTTGCTCCAGTCGGCCCCTGGGGCTCACCCCTCCCTCACATTTGTCACCATGAAGACAGGTGGGTCTGGGCAGTTGTCCCCCCTGCCACAGGGTCAGAGACCCAAGGTACTAACCACAGAGCCCTCCCTGAGAGCCATACTTGGCCAGGGACCCAGAGGGGGTCAGCCACCCAGCGCAGGCAAGGGGCCAAGAGGCCAAGGGAACTCAGACCAGCGGAGAAGTAACCACAGAGTGCTGCCCTAGGAAACCCGCCCAGCTTGAACTCAGGCCTCCCGTACAGGCCCAGCACAGTGGCCAAGCGGGTCAGTCCCTGGGCCACAGAGAAGAGCAGGAGGGAGCCCCATTCTTGAAGAATGCATGCCAGCAGACCAAGACCCCCCTAGATGGGGGCGTCCAAGGCCCCACGGGCTCTCCGGTGCCTGGCGACTTTCCCAATGATGTCATGGGGGCCCAGGGCTAATGCTCCAGGATGAACTCACTGTTGCTTCCTAAGGTCTTGGTGGTGGCCCGGAACAGTGGCAACGACAAGATCGCTTATGGCGTGCCAGGCACTACACTCAGCACCTAAAATTTAGTGGCTCACTTAACCTTCTCAAGGTGCCATTACCATTCTCATTTTTTTTTTTTTAACGTTTATTTATTTTTGAGACAGAGAGAGACAGAGCATGAACGGGGGAAGGTCAGAGAGAGAGGGAGACACAGAATCCGAAGCAGGCTCCAGGCTCTGAGTTGTCAGCACAGAGCCCGACGCGGGGCTCGAACTCACGGACCGCGAGATCCCGACCTGAGCCGAAGCTGGACGCTTAACTGACTGAGCCACCCAGGCGCCCCTGCCATCCTCGTTTTTAAGATGGGGCAAACAAGGCACAGAGAGACTAATACACCTGTCCAAGTTCACACAGTTGATGGAGCTGGGACAAAGCCAGACAGCCCCAGGGCCACCATGCTGCTTCTCTTGGGGAACAGCTGAACTGGATGACAGAGGAGCAAAGGTCTGGGACAACTGGACGTGGGGGTCTACTGCCCGTGGGGCCCTACGTGTTTAGCCATCTCAGCTAATCCCCACAGGGTCCTCTAGAGATACCAGAGACTTAGGTACCTTCATCCCCATTTTACAGCCTGAGTAATGAGGCTTTGAGAGACAGAGCTTCCTGCTCAAGGTCACTTTTCAAGGATTGGAACCTAGTTCTAACTTGGCCACCATGTGACCCTGAAGACAAAACCTTCAGCCCACGTTTAGGAAGGCCTCTCAAAGCTGCACAACGTGCTTAGGACACACTTTGCCCCCATCGGCTGCCCCAAATTCCAGCAACCACCCTGCCAGGGGGTGGCACTCTCCTCTCCACCTATAGCGAGGACACTGAGGTCCAGGGAGGTTGCACCCTTGGGCCCCTGTAGCCCTCTGCTCTCCCCCCTGGGCCTGGAGAGCCAAGGCCAGGGCTTCTGGGAGGGGGAAGGCAGAGGCCTGAGGACAGGGCAGAGATCTGAGAGGTCTCTCTCGTCTCTCATTGTTGTCATTGTCGTGCTCATCTCCAGAGTTAGTTTAAGTGGCCCTGAGCCTGGGGAGCCAGCCTGGAGCCATTAGCTGAGAACCACCAGCCTCTTTCAGGGAGCTGGAGCTGGGCTGGCTTCCAGACAGCGAGGCCCCCGCCCCGGGCCGCCTCCCTGTAATGCAGAGCCCTGTCCTCCGATGCCCAGAGGCCCCCCCGGCTTCTCTGGGGCTACGCTTTTATCTCTGCCTGCCTGCAACTGCCAAGCACGCGCAGACTGTCTGAGTCCGAGCCTGCAGCCGCTCAAGAGCCCGGTGCCCACGCCACTGACCTCCACACCACAGCACAAGTGAGGCAGGAGGAGGAAGGGGTAGGTTCTGCCAGAGCCCAGGCGGCCCCGGCTCTCCCCAGGGGGGAGGCAGGATGAAGCACCCAATCCTCCCCTTCCCCCCCTACTGTTGCCGGTTGTTACAAGTTGTCTCCGGGCCTCAGTGCACCCATCTGCCCGCCGTGGAGATCATATGACAAAGACGAACGTTTATGGGGCCAGGCGCTATGCTAGACACTTTCCCGCATTAACTCCTTAACGTTCACAACTGCCCCCCAACATAGACACTACGGCTATCCGCTTTTTCCAGGTAAGGAAACCAGGGCAGACACCCCAGTTCACACAACCAGAGGGGAACGAAGCCAGGATTCTCCCCAGGTAAACCGGCCTTGCTGTCTCTGTGGGTCCTGACACCTTAGCGGACCGTGGGCTCAGCAGTGGCAGGGATGGGGTTTGAGACAGGGGCACATGCCCTCTGGCACCCAGCGCGGAGCCCGGTCTGGTCGAGGAGCCCCCTCCTGACTGAGGGGCCAGGAGAGCACAGTGGACGAGATCTCGCACTCTGCAGCCCCAAAGACCAGCACTTACTCATGGGTAAGCCTCCTGTGCCTCAGGGTCCTCGTCTCTCAAGCAGGCACACCAGGGGCACGTGCCTCACAGGAATGAAGGCTGTGCAAAGCGCGGAGCCCAGGGCCCAGCGGGGTCTGAGGCCGGGAAGGGCCAGGATGTTCCGGCCCCGGCCAAACCACTGGGATCCAGGGAGAGTTGGGAGGTTAAGGGACCCGGGCAGGTGCCTCAGCCCACCTGTGCCCCGGCAGGCTGGCACCCGGCAGGGGTCACATACTGGTGTCCCAAACTCCTCCCACACCCTCAGCCCTGCTCCCCAGCAGCCCAGGCCTGACCCCAGAATCTGCAGGGCTCCGCAAGGGCCTCGAGGAACTCCTGGTGAGGCATGCCGACCGGCGGAGGGTAAGCCTGGAGAGGCGGAGGCCCAGCCAGCCCCTCCCCGCCGTTCGAGGGACCCCTCTGTGCCAGCCCTGCCCCACTTCCCACTCGCCATCTGCCTGGTCCCTGGGCGCCTGCGTCCCTGATGATGTGCTCACGTGATGCCCCATCTGCCGTGAATCAGAAGGCAGGGTCCACAGGGCCTCCCCGAGGACGGGACTGCGGGTGCCAGGCCTGCTCGGGCTCTGGTTCAGGGGGAGGGGCGGCACTGGGCTTCGGGGCTGTGTTGCCACATTTTCCCATCTCCCCACCTGCACCCCGGACACCCCCGCTGCCTCCTCCACGCCCTGCCTCAGAGCCCTGCCCCGACTCTTCCCCCCTGCCGTGTAGAAGCCCACCTGTGCCTGCATCCCCCAAACGGGCACTGCCCCCAGCACCCACCACCCAGCACTTACCACCCACACCCACACCCACACGCAGCTCTTGCTGAGGATGAAGCAGCCTGTGGCCCGGCTCAGCTGGAGCACGGTCCACGTGGCCCCTTCGTGGCTGTGCCTGCCCCCCTCACCCCTCCCGTCTCTGTCCTGCCCGGCCCTGCTAGGAAGGCGATCCCCGCAGCACAGAGACCCCACCACCGCTCTAGTGCCTCCCTCATCCGCTGTCCCTTCAGCTGAGCGGCCACCTCCCCCTCCGTCCCCACAGCCATGAAGCTGCCTTTTCAAGCAAGAGCCCTGAGCCCTACAGCCTGGGCTTCGGGCAGCCAGGCCACGGCGCATCATAGCCCTGCCCTCCCCATCCTGTCGGGGTCACAGCCAGAGCACCCAGCCCCCACCCAGCACCCATCTGACCTGGCTGTTGGCTGCTGTGCTGCCCACGTCATCCTGCCATCCCTCCTCCGCAGAGCAGATCGAGACCTGCCAGCCTGGCCCTGCAGGCCCCATAAAGTGACCCGTGCCAGGTCTCCAGTGCCATCATCTGCCCCATTTCCAGGCTCGCATCATTCCGAGACCTTCTCTATGCAACTGCCTCTGCCCGAATGCCCCGCGCCCCACCCTCCCAGAGGCACACCAGCCCTCTCCACCACTCTCCAAGCCCAGCCAGGTCCTCCCAGCCCAGAAAGTTCTCTCCCCCTCTTGGCAACATTTTGACACTCCTCAGCCTCAGGTCCTAGCTATCTTGTTTGTCTGTGGCCCTTGCAAGATGGGGTGTCACGGCCAGGCTGACCAGCCCCTGCCCAGCAGCCCAGGGCCCTGAAGCCAGCAGCAAGAGTGTGCACAGGCCGCCCGGCACAGCGTCTCCCTCACAGGCTGGGCCTGGGGTGGTGTCTTTCACAAGCCGACACTCTCGGAGCCAAGCCCCAGGACCACTGGAGGCAGGACATCTATCATCATGCCTACACACCCATTTAGCAGCTGAGACAACTGAGGCCCAAAGAGAGAGGCAAGGCAAGGTGCTATGACTGAGGCAGACCCGTATCTCAGGTCCCCAGGGTCCCCACAGCAAAGGGGGATTAGGTCCGGCCTCAAAACGAGTCCAACCTCTAGATGTCGGCAGAGAAGGTCCCCTAGGACCCCGGCCTGGGCTGGGGAACCAACTCAGCAGCTAGCGGCTCTCACTGCCAGGAGATGCTTCTTCCCACTCAGTCTCCAACCCCAAGAAAGCACCTCCGCCCTCAGGGTACCCACAGTGAGGGGGCAGGGGCCCTGGTGTTGGGTCTGGGCCACTCATGGGTTCTAAGACACCTTGTTTATCTCATTCACTGCCCCCACCCCCAGGATATCATACACACAGCAGGCACTCAATAAATGTTCAGGTGAATAACTTCTTTGGCCCTCTGGAGCTGCAGAGGCTGTTCTTACCCACCCGCCTAGGCCAGGTCGGGACTGCTCCAGGCAGGATGGGCATTGGGGGGTACGGTGAGAGGTGCCCGTCTCAGTATATGCCCCCCAGCCCTCCTCAGTAAAGTGAGCACCAGTTCCTCCTGTGGGGCCACCAGAGACCTCAGCTCGGCACCACAGGAAGGAGGCTGGTTGGGGAAGAGGCAAGAACGGGGTCCAGCAGATCCCCCAGGGCGGGCGCTGCGGTGGCACCTGGAGAGAAAGCCCTATCAGTTCCACACAGATGGGGGCGCCGGGGTCTGGAGGTTAGTGGGCAGCGGGCTCCAGCCTCAGCTTCCACTTCCCCATGTATCTGCCCCTAGTTCTCAGGACCCTCTCTCACTCCCCACGTTCAGACCTCATGGCCGGGACTACCTCCTCCCGAGAGTGGCCTGTGTGGTGAAGAGTCAGACTGCCCCTGGCTCACTGGGGGACCCGGGACCCAGCCCTGGACATCTGTGAGCCAAACTGTGCACGAGAGCCCTGTCTTCCCTCGGACTGGACCCCGGTTCTTTATCCCCGGACTTGGTACCTGACGTTGGGTAGGCCACCTGAGAGCCTGAGTTCTCCCATCTGTGCAGTGGGAGCAGGAATGGGGAGTTGTCTCACAGCCCAGAGAGCAGACCCCAGCTTGCTGGGTCCTGTGACAATACCACTCTGAGCCTCAGTTTCTCTAGTTAACAAAGGACTGGTGGTTCTGAGAGATTCCATCCTGTGGGGCCCCGTTCCCTTCTCAGACACCTCCCTGTCCGTCTACCCCCAACACTGGAGACCCCGCACAGCCGCGTTCACCCGGGCTGGCTGCCCCCAAGAGGCCTCCCCCTACCCTCTGCCGCACAGCTCCCTCCTCCCTCCTGCTGTCACACCCTTGATCTGGTACCTGGTGCCGGAGGAAGGTCCTGTGTGGGACCAGGCAGCTGGAACGCCTTTCAAGTCCCACTTCAGAGGCTTAGCCCCCCAGCCAGGGTCAGGCTGCCCCCAGTGGGCAGGCTGGTGAGTGTGGGAGGCACCCAGCTCCTCTCTTGCAGCAGAGCAAGGCGGGCAGGCAGCTGCGGAGGCAGGCGAGGCGGCGAGGCTGCGACTGTTTGTGGGGGGACGGCCCCCTCCTGCCCCAGTCGGGCTCCTCCCTCTTCCCTAGCTTGGCTGGGATGACGGGACCATACGTGAGTCACGGATTTCTCAGAGGGGGCAGGGCTGAGAGAGCTCAGGCGGTGACCCTGGGGGATGCCCATGACTCAGCGCTGGGCAAGGGGGCACCTCAGCCTCACCACCCACCGATCCTGGCAGACAGGTGCCAGGCTTCGCGGACAGACAGCCCCGCCTGGGGATAACTCTGCCTCCCTGCCCTCCATCTGTCGCTTCCCCAGGGCTCTTCTCCCCAAAGTTCCCGCAGAGAGGCTAGGGTTGCCATGGTGACAGGCCACTCAGATGCTGCCCACCGCACTCCCCCCCCCCCCGGCCCCGCCTCAGGCCCAGGCGACAACTGCCCCTTCCTGAAGGACAGTCCAGCCTCCTTAGCAGCAGACAGGAGCCGGCGCTGACCGGCAGAGCGGAAGGCACTGGGGGAGGGGGGGTGTCAAGTGGTTTGGCACGTGGCCACCCAGGCCACGCACAACTGACCACCTGACCTTGAGACTTCCTTGAGCCTCAGTCCTCACAGCAAAGGGACTCATCTCAATGCTTCCCGGGTTCCAACATTCTAAGACTCCCGTTCTAGATTCTGAGACCCCAGGGGCTTCCGGAAAGATCCCTGTTAGTACATCTGCTGGGCCAAAGGGGAAACTGAGGCCCGGGTGAAGAATCACTCCTGCTGGCTCCAAAAGCTCAAGGGGAGAAACTGGGATTGGGGCTGATGCCTACATTCCCTTCTGGCCACTGGCCTCTGTCAGCAGCTCCCTCCCACGGCTAAGGTTAATAGCCACCCTAGGAGTCAGGAAGCTTCGGATGGCTCATGGCCCGCCCTGCGCCCTGTGGAGCAGGGACTCCCTGTCGTCTCTCATCCCCACACGACTCCCAAGTCAAAGGTGCTATAAGAATTTCACAACATAATGAGGGTAAGTGGTGACAGCAATAATAATAACAGTAATAATAATGATTACATTTACTGACCACTTACTACATTCCAGAATCTTGCCTCACACCACACCATCACCATAGCACCACAGGACAGTGGCGAGGAGGGAAATACATTGCTCAGGCCAGTGCCCGGCACTTGAGGAGCCCTCAGTAAATATTTGCCGTGAATGTGGCAATGACAAAGGGAGAGCACAAGGCCGAGAAATGCAGCTCAGAGAAGGGAATTAACTTGCCCAAGGCCACAGAGCTGGGAAGTGGCAGAGTGGGGATGCAGGCCCGGGAGGTCTGGCTACACATGGCTCTCCCGACCACTCATGAATCCAGCCTCCCCAGACCTCTGGCGTGGGGCCTGGGCACAGCAGGTGCTCAGGGCACCGTAGGCCCCTTCTCTCATGTGGGGATCTGCATTCTAAAAGAGGGACCTGAAAAAGTCACGTGATATAGCACGAATGGAAGTTTTTTAGGCAGTCCAGGAGGCCGGGGATCTGCTGCGGGGGAAATGCACCCCTCACTTGCCTGCATAGATCCTGCTGCAGGGAGGAGAAAGGCAATAAAGCTCATGGTGGGGTGCAGGGAGGCCCTGATGTCAGAGCTTCCAGTGAGCAGCGCTTTGCTCTCCAAGTGATCAGCCCCCTGGCGGCCTGTGGCGGATGCCCAGGGCAGGCGGGCACTGTAGGCACTTGCTCATTGCTGGGCCTGGAGGGGCAGTTCACACTTGGTGGGAGGAGGTGGGGGGAGGGGGGAGGGGGCAGGAAACAACAGAGAAGAAAAGTGGGTTATCCAGGAAAGGATGTGGGGTCCCTGACATGCAGTGTTCCTGAGCAAGTTACCACCTCTAAGCCTCAGGGTCTCCAAGGTCTGTCCTTCAGGGCCAGGCCACCGGTAGCTGGGGCAGCCTCAGCTGTTCCCCGGGGGCCACGCCGGCAGGGAAGCAGGCCCTCCCGAGACACACACACACACACACACACACACACACACACACACACACCACAGAGGGTGCTGACCAGCGGGACATGGGTGGAGTGTTGGGGGCGCCACTCTCTCCGCATGAGGCAGGGGCACCCTAAGCTGGACATCTGAGCGAGGGACTCAGAAGCCAGGAGCCAGCTGCCACTCTGGCCACACAGGAAAGGCCTATGTGGTGGGCCGGCCAGGGTAGCAGAGAGCTTGCCAAAGCTCTGTCTGCCCTATCACCACCGGGCTTCTCAGAGACCTACTACGTGCTGGGCACTGTGCCAGGCTCCAGAGCAGGGATGGGCAGCAGGCCCACCCAGCCCCGAGTCTGGCTCACATCAGGGTGATGTTGGGAGTTCGTTACTGGTATCGCAGAGCTCCCAGCCTCAAAAATGAGCAACCAAGTAAATTATTATTAGTTACAATAGTACCTATTATTAGTATTAATAACAGGACTGCTAATAGGTACTGTGTCCATAGGGCTCACTGTGTAAGATGCTCTGTTCTATGTGGATCATTCTCATTTCACCCCCCCCAATACCTGTGGGCTGGGTGCCACTGGTATTTTAGAGACGCAGAGTAATTCCACGAGGAAAAGCCTGGTTTGGACTCTAAGGCTTTACACCAGCAGTGCGGACAGAGGGCAGGTCTGGTGGGGCGTGGAGAACATGGAGGCAGAGGGAGGTGTTGGGGGGACACTTTGATCCAAGAAACCAGAAGCAGGGCTAGGACCCTTACCCCACACACATGAAGACAGAGGGAGAGAAGAGATGTTAGGAACTGCCTTGAAGATTGGGCGGGTGCTGGATGGGGTACAGAGCTGGCAGGCAGGGAAGAGGCTGCCCTTGGATACAGCAGAATGGGGGTGCCCCCGTGACATGTGGGGGAGCCTTCCAACAGGCCCCTGGAAACACATCGCTGGGGCTCAGGGGCTCAGGGCTGGGATCCCCTAAGCTCAGAGAAGGTCACGTGCATTACTGACTGGTGACAGAGGCCAGAGGAGCGGGAGGGAGTGCCAGAAGGTGAAGGTGCAAAAGGGTCTTCATTTTGAGGGATGGAGAGGCTGGAAGCCTGGGCTCTGGGCTCAGGCCAACTAGCTTCTCCTCCCGGCTCCGCCAGCAGGGTGACTCAGGCACCGTCTCTCCAGCCATCCACCTTCTCCCCTACAGAGTGGAGACAATGCTGATAATAATTAACAAGGCCACATGCATAAAGCAACACAGCCCAGGCATGAATGAGCACCCCTGATGTGTTTGCAAGGACTTGACTGTCCAGAGCAGGCTGAACATGAAACAGACACAGGGCTGCGACCATGCATGGCCCCCAGGACAGGGATAAGCCGACTGAGCTCCACGGAGCCCACTGCGACAGAGCCGGGAGGAGAGGCTCTACCCTTCTCCGTCTCTCAGCCCCCAGCCAGGGCCATGTGAGTGAGCCTTAAAGACGGTGAAGAGCTGTGCCCACCTGTGGGAAGGGTCACGGGCAACCGTCACCTGCATGGCGGTGGGTTTTTATTGGACAAGAGCACTTGCAGCCCAGGCTTCTCCCTTTGCAAGCTGAGTGGCCTCATCAAGCATTGAGCACCACGCCTGGCCGTAGTAGGTGCTCGATAAATAATGGCCAATGTCGTTGCGGTTATCATAAGGTCAACACAAATGCCAAAGGCCTGGCCCTCCACAGTTTGTGAAGTCCGCTCACGTCCAGCATCTCCTCTACAAAACAGTGGTGATTGTTCCCATTTAACAGAGATGGAAACTGAGGCTCAAAAAGAGAACCTTCCCGAAGCCTCACAGAACATCAGCAGCAGAGCCAAGACTTGAACCTGGGGTCCTGGGATCCAGACCATGTGCTTTGTGGCCAGTACTCCCAGACACCTCCCTGTTCATTCCCGTGGGAAAGCCTCCTGGCCCCAGGCGCGGGGGCAGCTGTAGCCCCATGATAACACCATCTCCCGTCACACCCGCCCCAGGGCCCGGCAGGGATGGCATTGCCCATGTGACTCAGCCGCCCTCACAAAGGGAGCTGTGTGCCCTGTGCCTTAGGCCTGCCTCCCCCACCCGTGCTCATCCCCTGGCTGGAGGAGGAATAGGGAGTCCGACGTATCCAAGACTTGGGGAGAGCAAGGGGCACTGTAGGCCATTAAAATGTGACAGATCTAATAGAGATTCAAGCCCAGGCTTGGGATGTAAGAGGTCGGTGCCAGCTTCCAGAGGGAAGGCAAGGCCAGGCACACAGGAGGGTAGAGACTGCCCAGGTTCCACGCCTGTTTTTCTGAGACCTTATTTGGAGCTCCAAGAACAGACTCAACCCAGCTGGCTCCCTTGGGGGTGGAGCTGAGGCACCTGCCCACATTTACCTGCATCAGATTTCAAAAGCTCTGGAGCTTGTGGTCAGGGAAAAGACACTCCCCGATTGCCAGCAGGGCTCCTGAAGACACCTGTCCCCAGCACTGCTCTTTTCCCACCCCTTCCCCCAGGAGGCTTGAGACGCAGAACCCATGCACCCCTACTGAGCACGGTGTGCCAGGCAAGTGACTTGCGTTTTCCTCCCACAACTCCAACAAGGAGGCCTTGCCCCATGTGCTAAGGAGGAGACTGAGGCTCAGAGGGGAAAGAGAGCCAGCCCAAGGTCACACAGGATTTGAGCCAGGATCTAACTTCAAGGCCTGAAACTCCTCCAGTCCCTCCTTCCTGGTTCCAGTAGCATCTTGACCTCATGCGATCAAGAAGTGGCCTTGGGCCCAGCACAGACAGGCAGGCAGACAGACAGCCCCCCACCCCCACGGTCACCCTGTTCCTGTCCTGCCGGGAGGGGACCGCTACAGAAGGCAAATGCTTACAGAGTGCAGGCTGGCTGGGCATCCAGGGACCACCCCTGCTGACCTCGCCAGGAGGCAGGCACACCTAGGTGCCCAGCGGCCTGAGACAGAAGGTAGACAGAGCTGCCACCCCCTCTTTCCAGGCATGACGGAATGTCTGACCTCAGCCCAGCCTCCAGTCGCAGTTGGCAAGAGGGTTGGATCCAGCCAGAACAGGCCTGGAAGGTCATTCTAGCCACACTCCCGCCTCTCAGCCTTCAGAAGCCCCTGAGCCCAGGGCAAGGATGGGCCCACCAAAGATGCACCCCAAGCTCTCTCCCCACCCCACTTCCATGCCCGGCCAGCCCAGACCACTCTTGCCATGGGAAACAGGTGCAGGGACAGGCATGTAGAGGCCTGGATTCCTCAAGGGAGGCCCTAGCCATCTGTAAACATCAGCCCCCCACCCCTTTGTAGCTCCGGAGATTGGAGCTAGGTGGGCTGGGTGGCGCCTTCCCACTTGGCCTCCGGAGCCAGCAGTACAGCCCCTCCTCAGAGTGACAGCTGGGAGGGACCGCTCTTCCCCTTGGAACCCCGGGTGCCCTGCTCAGGCCTGGGGGAGACCCAGCGACTGGGAGGCTCCAAACTGCCCCTCGCTCCACCTAGACGCCTCCCAGCACGGTCCCAAAGTCCTTCAAATAGCACAGCACGAAACCCAACACCAAATTGTTCCCCTCTGAGCTTTCTGTGCCTCAGTATCCCCAGGTGTAAAATGGGGACACCAGGCCTTCTCACAGCAATAACAGGTGTTGTCACTACCCCAGGCTCTCTTTTAAAGGCAACTTCCCTCAATGGGGTGAGGGGTAGTACCCGGAAGAGACTTCTAACTCCTCCTCCTCCCTGTTCAGACGGGAGGGCTGGGACAGGCCACCAGCTGATGTCTCCACGGCTGTGCTCCTTCTGTCAGCAACCCCCTGGGCCCTGGCCTGTGAGGTTTGGGCAGCAGCTGCTTGGACACCCAAGACTTAAGCCAGAGGCCTCTGGTCCAGCAGTGAGGCATTGTAGCTCCCGGGCCAAGGGAGGCAAATGAGGCCCGGAGAGGTCTGGCGAGTACCCATCAGGTGGCACAGCAGTGTACAAAGAGGCAACATTTGCTTTGTCTTGACAATGACTACGTGCCATCTCACTTGACGGCCATAGGGTCCCCAGGGCCCGGGATCTCGCCTTTGCACGGGGCCGTGCAACGGTGCTGGCTGCAGGAGGCCCACCTGGAGAGTCCACAGGAGGGGGCCGCAGTTTCCTCACCCGGGAATCCGGCTTGCACGGCTTGTCTTTCAGTAAAACAAGGAGCCGGGGTTGGACATGTTTTGTGGACAGCCCACAGAGCGCCCCGCAGCGCCTCCCGGGAGCACGGCCTTCTGCACATGCCTCCTTCCCAGCAGCCAGGCAGCTGCCGGGGTCCCCCCTAAGTGCGGGGGCGCAGCTGGCTCAGGAGGCATAATGGAGCACAAATGACAGCCACTCACTAGTGAGGGCTGGCTAATTAACAGAGGGATCGTGGGGGGCCCGTTTTGCCGCCCACACACCGCAAGGGAGCCGAGTGGGTAGGAGCAGAGCTGGCCAGGAGCCAGGCTCCTCCCATCTGCAGCAACCCGCTTCTTGTCTGGCTGATGTGTGGGGCTGGGAGACCGGGAAGGCTGCGGGGGGGGGGGGGGGGGGGGGCACGGGGTGGGGGGGACCTGCTCCACTCTGTTTTTAGACCGTGGCCCTTGCCTAGCCCCCTTGCCCAGCCCCCCTCTGGGTGCAGAAACCACCCAGAGAAGGAAAGCCTGGCCCTAGAGCCCAGGAGGCACAGCGGGGCCGGGCCCTTGCCTCCACGGCGGCTCTCCTGTCCCTGTGTATCCTCAGCCACCATATAGGGGTCTCATCGCAGAGGCCTGAGGGGTCCGGAGAGAGGCAAAGAATCCTGGGCATGGGCCCGGTCCCCTCCACTCAGCTGACCAGGGCGAGGCTGCCTTTCTCTTCCTTGTCAAAAGTCACATAACCTGGGCCAGCCTGCTCCCAAACCGGTTTCCCCTGGGATCCCAGGAGGAAACAGGCTGTGGGTGGCTGGAAGCAGGCAGAGGCCCTGGGTGCAGCCTCCTGCCTCCCCACATAAGCATTAGGGCTCCAGCCTCACCTTGGACCTCAACCTTATGTAGTCGCCCCGCCAGCTTCCCTGTGCCAAAACAACCACCACGCCTGCCCGGCAAAGGTTGACCTCAGGACAGCCAGGGCCTCCGAATCAACCCAGGACCCTGCGCAGACCAAGGGCCAGGCCTCCCACATGTCCTCAGGGCATTGAACTAGACCTGAGAGCCTGCCGAGGTCAAGCAGGCCAGGCTGGGAGTCAAACTCTGCTGAATTTTCCTGTCCCGTCCTCCACCATAAACAGCCAACAGCAGTTTCTTACCTCTGAGTCTGGGCACGCCAGGCGCCAATGGCCGGACTCTGCCTCCTCCCCTTCCACCTTCTCCTAGGGCTCACGGGCACCCAGCGGGAGCCTGTCTGGGCAAGCTGTCCCAGGTAAGGCCCCGCCTGCCTGTCTTGCCATTTCCGGTTGGCTGCCACCTCCCTCTGTCATTCCTGGATTTCCCGGCAGGCGCTGACCTGGTCCCACTGGGTGCTGAGCGCCCTCGCCCCTGGCCTCAGCCTTCGGTGGGTTTTCAGCACTTCTACTGAACGCGTGGGCTGCTGGCCCACCCATGGCCCCCGGATGAGCCTGGGGGAGTCACCTCTGGGGGATACTGCCCCATCATATGTAATTACCACCTCTGTGAGTTCCCTCCTGCCTCCTTCCTGAGCTCAGACCCCACCTGAAGCCTGGGCCCAGGCTCACCTGCCTATAATAAAAACAAGTCAGCAGACCGAAGCCGGCTGGAGGCTGGAGGTGAGGGGGTGCGGTGGGAGGATGGGGAACGGGGTACACAGTCTCTACTCTCAGAACATCCAGCCTCCTGCAGGACACAAAGCAGGAACTGAGTCAGACAAAAGGTGGGGGCAGGGATGGGAGCTTCTTCCTAAGGAGTGGGGGGGCAGCTGCTCCAGGTACCCACGGGCGTACAGAGGCAAGTGGTCCAGGCGGGCTCTGCCCCACCTAAGAGGCTCCCACGGGGGCCCTGGGAACACCCCTCCCAGCCTCCTCCTGGACCACTGGCCCCTAGGCCTGCCTGGCCAGCCCCAGCCCCAGGCCCACCCTTTGGCCTCACCTCAGACCTCCAGTTCTCCGGGCACGGAGGTCTTTTCAAGGTTCTTACAGCCAGGAACCCCTTTCCCCAGGTGACTTCTGATTCCAGCCCCCACCTCCGGTATCCTTAGTATCGAGACCTGAGCCATCACCTCTTCCAGGAAGCCACCAAGGCATCAACTCACTCAACAAAGCCTGTATGCTGTGCCGCTGTGGACTGCCCTGTGCCCTGGGAAACTTCCCTCGCCTCTCCCCTCCTCTCTATCTGTGTGCCCTGCCAGGTCACCAAACCCGAGCCCCGGCACAGGCCCAGATGCAGAGAAATTCTGAGTGACTGGTGGATGACAGAGGAAGTGTGGGAAGACGGAATGGCTGATGAGCAAGTGGGAAAGTGGACAGGTGGATGGACTCAGCCATGCATTTAGCGAGTGCTTATTGAGGACCTGTTGCATGCTGGGCACTGTTCTGGGCTCTGGGGATACATCAGTGAACAAAATGCAAAAATCTCTGCCCTCTTAGAGCTGGAGGGGGAGATAAAGAAGTAATTAACAAGCAAATAAATGTGAAATATATCCAGTGGTAAGAACTATGGAGCAAAGAAAAGCAAGTGGAGGGGAAAGAGATGGAAGAGAAGGCTTGGTTTCACCTCTCTCTGAGCACGGGCTGAACATGGCAAGGGAGGCCGACTGCACAATGTCTGGAGTGAGAGCATTCCAGGTGGCAGGCACAGCACATGCAAAGGTCCGGTGGTGGGTGGGCACTTGGTGTACCTAAGGAACAAGGAGGAGGTGGGCAGAGCTGAATGAAAGAAGCAAGGTAGACATGAGAGGAGGGAGGTGAAAGAAAGCCGGATAGACAGATGGACAGAAAGGGAATGGGGTGGAGCCAGGTCTGGACAAGTGTTAGAGAACTCCAATCCCAAGGGTTAGGCCCTATTGGCCACAGCTCAGACCCACTGGAGTTCCTCAGATCACCCCCTCACCTCTCTTCCCTGGGCAAATTTCCAGCTGCTATACTGCCTCTGCTCTGCCCATGGGCACACACGCATGCCTGCTTTGCTCAGCAGGAAGCTGCGGGCCCCCGCCACCCCCATGGGCTGAGCACAGATGAGGGGACACTAGAGAGACAAACAGGCCTGCAGGAAGACGGCCTGACTCTCAAAGCCCCAGGATTTCCCCAGGGCCCTGAACGCTGTACCCACAGCCCCAGAGATGCCACCCACCCTGATAAGGACACCAGGGGAGTCCCAGTGACTCCTTGTATACCCGTTGGTGACTCCCCTACTCCCGACACCCAAGCTCCATACCCGCACCCTACTCTGCCCTCAGGCCCCCTGACAATGATGCAATTGCCAAGCCCGACCAAGACAGATGGGGCTGGGACTGGAGCCTTGGGCTCCACCCTCATTCGCTGGCGTACTGGGTAGTTGCTTAACCTCTCTGTGCCTTAGGTCATCTATTAAATGAGAACACATGCCTTTGCCCTGCTTGCCTTCCAGAGGAAAAGGGATGGGGTCAGCAATGTGCCCTGCCAGAGGAGGTATCTGAGGAGCATGTGTGGGGCTGGGGGCTTGGTCTCAAGGACTGCCCCACCCCCATCCAGGACTCCTCCTCACTCCACCCTATGAGATAGGACCCACTTTTTTTTTTTTTTTTAATTTTTTTTTTTCAACGTTTATTTATTTTTGGGACAGAGAGAGACAGAGCATGAACGGGGGAGGGGCAGAGAGAGAGGGAGACACAGAATCGGAAACAGGCTCCAGGCTCTGAGCCATCAGCCCAGAGCCTGACGCGGGGCTCGAACTCACGGACCGTGAGATCGTGACCTGGCTAAAGTCGGACGCTTAACCGACTGCGCCACCCAGGCGCCCCAGGACCCACTTTTTAATGCAGGTTTTACAAGTAAAGCTGAGGGGTAGGGGTTGGGAAGTGTTAAGTAACACATGTGAGGTCATACCCAGGAGGTCCGATCCAGGACTGGGACCCTTCATCTGTCCCTGGGTAAGCCCAGCCTCCCTTTGCTCCCCCGCCCCAGCCCTGCTCAGTGGGGAGCCTCACGCAGTACCGACTCCTTCTTTATCTGGGCATGTGGGAAGTGTGGAGGGGCATGAAGGGCTCCCCAGCTCTGACAACTCATGCTCTAGGAGGACCATAGGCTTAGCCTCCACACTCCCTGTGAGAGCTAATGCTGCCCACAAAATCAGGAAGTGAGCTCTCCATCTCTGGGGGGAACCAACGAGGTGCTCAGCTGGGGTATCACAGAGAAGACACCCACCACATCCCTGGGGAAGACTACATGGTCTCTAAACTCACTTTCTACTCACAGGTTAATTCACATGGGCCATTTTTACCACTTCGTGTGTTTGCTCACTCAACTGATAACGACTAGGTGCCAGCACCTTATGTTTTGGGACACACAGGGCCCACAGGGCAGGCAACATAGCAGCAACTGGGTGAGGGGCTCTGAGCGGGCTGCCCGGGTGCTGGGGCCAGCTTCACTTGCCAGTCACATTACCTCCCTTAGCCTTGCTTTGCTTGTCTGCAAAATGGGATGACAGACAGAGTATCTGTCCACGAAGTTGTTGAGAGGAGTAAATGGAAAAATGTTAAAGTGCTTCCAACGGCGGCTGGCACGCAGATTTAAATTCCAGACTTTTTTTTTTTTTCTTTTGAGAGAGAGCAGGGGAGGAACAGAGAGAGTGAGAGAGAATCCCAAGCAGGCTCTGCACTGTCAGTGCAGAACCCCCACACAGGGCTCGAGCTCAGGGACCGTGAGATCATGACCTGAGCCGAGATCAAGAGGCTGACACTTAACCGACTGAGACACCCAGGTGCCCCTAAGCTCCGGACCTTTTTAAAGCCCCTTCTGGTCCTTGCTGTGGCCCCTCTGTTGAGTGGAGTTGGCCTCTGCTCCTCCCATTAGAATGAGAGCAACACTTACCTCCATGTTGGCCACATCCGAAAGAAGGTGATCTCCAGAGCCAGATGTGAGGGTACAGGCCCACAGCTCTTTAGCCCCGCCAGCCTCACTGTGCTGGGTGGGCTCCCGCTCTTGAGAAAGGAAGTGGAGAGACAGCCAAGGGCGTTCTCCTGCTGCCCTCTGATGAGTTCGTTCTCCACCGCCTGCATCATTTTAGTCACTCCCACCTTCTAGGTGCCTCTACCTGATTGCCCATCTGCACCCCGTTCTGGAGATCAGCTCTGGGGCTGCTACCCACCGGCCGTATGCTGCAGAGCAGGTCAGGGCCCTCCTCTGAGCCTCGGTGTTCCCCATCTGTGAAATGGGAAGAATAAAAGGACCCATCCTGCAGTGTTTTCAAATGAATGACATGAGGAGCCAGGGCAGAAACCATCTGAAATGTACTATGCCAGCCAAGACTCATTTCACTGTCCCAGCAACTCAGGGGAGTGTCCGACCCCACTTCACAGGTGAGGGGACTGAGAGCAACCCAAAGAGTCAGCGCAATGGCCTCAGGCCACATCCTTGGCTTCCGTGACATGTGGGAGCCATCCTCGTGCAGGTCTGCCTCGTGTCAAACTGACTCGGTTCTACCAGGGTTGGTAGTGGGGCAAATGAGTCACCTCCTCCTGGGACATTTTCAGACAGGCCTCCCCATGTCTCCTCAGAGTCAGCCTTCATTGTGTACAAACCAAACACAGGAAATGGGTACAAAGGAAATGTCAAGGCCGTGGGGGCAGGGAGGCTGCGGGCTGAGAACAGGGCAGCTCGTGCTGGGTCTATCTCTGTGAGAAGCATCAAGAGCATCTCATCCAGCCCCAGGGTAGGACTGACTTGCCCATGGGTCTCTCCCTGAGACCTGGTGTCCCTCCTCTCTCCAGACCTCCCACTCCCATCTCTGCCTAGAGAAATTTCACTTACCCCCTTGTATGGCCCATTTCAAATGTCCTCTCTTCCAGGAAGCCCTCTTGGAGTTATCCCATCCTTTCCTCCAGGAAGTCAGCCTCTGAGTCTCTGAACCTTGGAAGTCTTGCACTTTACCTGCACGAACACTAACACCCAACTCTCTTGAGCACCTCCGCGCATGCCAGGCTCTTTCCTAAAACTGAATGGATTCACTCATTGAATCTCCATCGCCATCTTATGAAGGAGGTACTGTTATTACAGAACAGAGACTGAGGCCCAAAGGGCTTTAGTAACCCATCCTAGAGCACATCACTAATGAGTGCCAGAGCCAGGGTTTGAACCCACATTTCTGTTGGAGCGTGACGTATCTGTGTCATCCAGCCCCTCAGTAAATGGATTTGATTCATTCACTCGGCAAACTTTTTCCAAGGTCTCATCAAGTGCCAGGCCTCATGCTGGTTTTGTGGACAGGAGATGGATACCACCTCTGCCTTCATAGAGCTTATATTACAGTGTGATGGAATGAGCGATAAAAAAAAATCAATGAAGTCATTAATTAAGCAAGTAATTCAAGATGTCTGAGGACACATAATGACATATAATGCAAGGACAATGAAGAAACCAAACCAAAAACCAAAAGGACAAAGCTGGCATGCAACAGGGAACCTGCTTTAGCCAGGTAATCATGGAAGTCTTCTTGGAGGGGGTGACATTTGTAACAAGGTCCTGATGGATAAAGAGAAGCCAGCCTTGGAAAGGTTGGGGCCTGGGGCACAGAGTGGGCCTGGGGCATAAGGAACAGCATATGCAAAGGCATGGAGAGGGGAATGAGCTCAGAGAGTTGGGGAAAGAGGCAGCTGCTAAGTGTGGCTGCAGCAGGGGGGCAGGAGAGATGGGGCCAAAGAGCAGGACCGTGAAGACAAGGATGGAGGTGCAATCTTCGTCCCCAAGAAGGGGGACGCCATGGGTGGGTTTATTTATTTTTTTTTTTTTAATTTTTTTTCAACGTTTATTTATTTTTGGGACAGAGAGAGAGCATGAACAGGGGAGGGGCAGAGAGAGAGGGAGACACAGAATCGGAAACAGGCTCCAGGCTCTGAGCCATCAGCCCAGAGCCTGACGCGGGGCTCGAACTCACGGACCGCGAGATCGTGACCTGGCTGAAGTCGGACGCTTAACCGACTGCGCCACCCAGGCGCCCCCATGGGCGGGTTTAAACAGGAGTAAAGGGATCAATACACATTTCAAGGGAGAGTAGCTGAAGGACTAGACTCTGCCCTGATTAGGTCAAGGCTCTTGGTCAAGGCTGGGTCAAGACGGGACCCGGTGCTTCCGGGTCAGCCTGCATCCCAGGCCAGCCTGCATCCCAGGCCAGCCCTGCTCAAGAGTTCAGCTGCTAACATTACCACAGGAAGCTAAGAGAGAGAGGTACCAGGCACTAAGCAGGAACCCCGCAGAAGTACCCTAGGGCAGTGGCCTCCCACGCCCTCCGTGCGGGAGACACTGACTCTAGTCCAACCACAGAGCTAGAAGGCAAGCAGCCATCCGTCCATCAAGCAGTCTGTCTGTCCATCTACCCATTAGCCCTCTGCAGCCTTGGGCCCGGAGCTGGTCTTCCAGCCCCCACCGGTGCTGAGCTGCTAAAATGTAACAACTGGCTCTCTGAGTATTGTTTGCACGCCAACACTGACGTTTTCCTTTACACTGCCAAGACAAAAGTGAAATGACAAAGACATGTCAGAACCCCACTTGTCCATCAAGGTCATGAGTGGTGTTTTTTGCAGAACTGGACAATAGTCTTCAAATACTGGAATCCTTGCGGATTCTGATCATGGCTTTTGACACACTGCTGAAGGGGAGAACCGTTTTCAGTCTTTTGTGCTATTCATGATGTAGTGACCACAGACATGACACTGGAACGAACGTGCCTGATTTCCATTTCCTCCGCCCCCCGCCTTACGTCTAGCTAGACAGCCAACAAAAGGGCAACTCAGGGCCTGATCTGTAGCGTTTGCAGGTTTCTGTGGTGTAAGTACTCCACGTGGCCAGTGTCAGGATACAAGCATTGACCGTGGACTTGGGGCCACAGCTCAGCATTCTATGATATTTCTGCCATACCAGAACCATAGGCGTCAGTAACCTCAGAAACACGATCAGTGTGCTGGGGCCGCTGTGACACAGCAGCACAGACTGGGCGACTTAAACAACAGAGATGTAACGTCTCAGAGTTCTGGAGGCTAGAAGTCCAAGATCAAGGTCCCCGTAGGATTGGTTCCTCCTGCAGGCTGTGAGGGGGAACCTGTGGCATGCTCTCCCCTCACCTCTAGTGGTTCACTGGCCACCTTTGGCGTTTTCGGCTTTGAAGAAGCATCCCCCTGATCTCTGCCTTCACCTTCAGGCAGCATTCTCCCGATGTGTCTATATCCAAATGTCCCCTTTTATAAGACACCGGTCGTACGGAACTAGGGCCCACCCTACACACCTCATAATAACTCGATCACCACTGTAAAGACCCCATCTCCAGGTAAGGTCACATCCTGAGGCACTGAGAGGTAGGACTCTGCCATATGAATTGCAGGGAGGGACACAACTCAACCCTTAACGGATGTAGCAAAATGTGGCATAATAATTAGAAAGTAGGGGCGCCTGGGTGGCTCAGTCGGTTAAGCGTCGGACTTCGGCTCAGGTCACGATCTCGCAGTCCGCGAGTTCGAGCCCCGCGTCGGGCTCTGGGCTGATGGCTCAGAGCCTGGAGCCTGCTTCCAATTCTGTGTCTCCCTCTCTCTCTGCCCCTCCCCTGTTCATGCTCTGTCTCTCTCTGTCTCAAAAATAAATAAAAAAAAAACATTAAAAAAAATAATTAGAAAGTAATACACATGTACATTTAATATATATTAAAATATATTTTTTAAATTTTCTTAATGTTTATTTTTGAGGGGGGGGGCGGGGCAGAGACAGAGAGGGAGAGGGAGACACAGAATCCGAAGCAGGCTCCAGGTTCTGAGCTGTCAGCACAGAGCCCGACGCGGGCTTCAAACTCATGAACTGTGAGATCATGACCTGAGCTGAAGTCAGACGCTTAATGGACTGAGCCACCCGGGGGCCCCACGTGTGATTTAATTCTTAATAGTGGCTGTGTTTGACGATCAACTCCTACGAGCCCGTACGAGCAGGCTCCAACACACCACAGGCCCTCGCCACTGCCCTCAGCCCTGTCCCAATTTCCTGGCTGACCCCCTCTGCAGACTCAGATGAGGGACCGGTCAGGAGAGTGGGGTTGACTCACGTACATCTCCACACCCAAAGCCCATCTTCTCCCACCCGGGGAGGGGTTCCTGAGGGAAGAACGCTCAGTGACGAGCCGTGGTCACGAGGCTGCCCAGCCTGACCAGCCAAGAAGGGAAAGAGTGCAGGGGTCCAACACCAGGCAATGACTCGGAAAGCACATTGTGCTCTGTGCCCCTAGGGTGACCGATTGTCTCCATTTGCCCGGGGCAACAGATGGACTGTCCCTGCTTTAGCACTAAAAGCTCTGCATCCCAGGAAACCAAGGCAAACCGAGATAGTTGGCCACTCTCGCCTCACGGTCATATGGCCGTGACCAAAATAGCTCTTACTGCTAAGTTCAGTGAAAATCAGCAGAAAACGAAGGTGATGTCTCTCCCCGTCTCAGGAGTTTTATGTGTCTGCTCTGAGGCAGGGCTGGCACCAGGGGCTACTCAGAAAATGCTCCTGTATGGAGCGAACGGTGGGGTCGACGTTATGTCCAGCCTAAAGGTGGCAGGGGTGTAGGGGAAGGAGAGGGGTGGGGCGAATGCAGGACACCGGAGCAGGCTCAGATCTTACCTTTATCACATGCTAGCTGTGTGACTTGAGGAGATGACCTGACAGCTCCGTGCCTCAGTTTCCCTATCTGCAGCCCATCCCTGCTTCACTGGCCGGTCGTGCAGGTTCAGTGAGAGCAGCCACGGAAAGCGAGGTGTGTGACCCGCGGCAAGTGCTTCAGCGATGCTGCCGGGAGGGGAAGCCAGCGGCTAGGATGGTGGGGGGCTCTTCCCATTTTCGAATTATTTCCACGATGGCCGTTCTAACGTAGTTTGTACAACAAAAACAGAACTGAATGAACACCTTGGTATCTATGTGCATGTGTATATAAACAGAGCCTGAAACCCAATGTTGGACTGTGGTGGAGGGGGTAGTGGGGCCTGCTCCTGGGACGCTGCGGCCGGCCCCAGAGCCGCCACTCCTGGAGGGGTTACCTTTAGGACAGCTGACAGGCACTGTGATTGGTGCGTCTCTGAACTTATCCAATCCGTGTCAGAACTAAGCCTGAGAAGACAGCTCCACTTGAGGAAATAGCAGGTACGCGGTAGAAGCTCCTGACACAGAGAGGGCGTCTGTGTTTACAGGGCAGCCCAGCACGGACACGGCCACAGCTAGCACCGTGGAACTCCCCTCCAACTTGGGGCTGTCCCAGCCCCGGAGGCGGGGAAGCGGGGGGAGCCCGTCTTCTTACACAGACGGGGGCAGCCGCGCCCTCTCAGTTGGCTTTTCCACTTGTCTCTGAGCTCTGTCCCGAGGATAAGTACGTCCTGTGTGTGGTGGGGTGAGGGAGGCACCTAAGGTAGAAAATTTAAGGAGGTGCTCGCTGTCAGATGCCAATGACCCTGCAGCTCCCTCTAACTCTCCACGACTCTGTCAGGCAGACTGTTCTTATCCCATTGCATAGTTAAAACAACAAAATAAAGGGCTCAGAGAGCACGGGTTACTTGCCCTGAAGAGTGACAGAACCAACATTTGAACCCAGGCCTGCCATGTTCTAGCAGCTACTTGTTTAAGCACTGAGCCATCCTCCCCGCCGAGCACAGGGGCACTTGGCTAAGCCTCAGCAGACCGGTGTGGCAAAAAGCACCCTGAAGCTCAGTTTGCAGGCTGGGAGCTAGGGTCCCAACTCCGGCCAGGCTCACTGGGTGACTCTGATCTGTTCGGCCGGCCTCAGCTTCCCGGTCCGCAGAAGCTGATGGCTGCGCTGGGCTAAGAGTTACAAATGTAGTGCCCTCAGGGGCCAGCCAAGCCAAGCAGTGACAGCAGGTAAGAAGTGGGGCAGGGAGAATATGGGCCCGTGTTCTCAAATGACGCTCGACTGGAACAAACCATCACTTGAAGGGCTTTGGGCACCGTATAGCCTGACTCTTCAGTTTTTCAAGAGAAGCCAGATATCTGATTTTTTTTTTTTTTCTTTTGGTGACATCTACATGGTTAAAAGTTGGGAGTTCATTCAAATGGATGTAAAGCCCTTTGAGAATCAATCAAGACCCATTTAGGGACAGACACGATCCATGGGCCTCCAGCTAACAACCCCTAGATTTCAAGTCAGATGGTTTGGGTATTTGCCAAGAGCCACTGTGCCTTCTAGAGGAAGGACCCATAGCTCCTCAGAATATCATCCCCTAGTTTCCCTTGCTGCTTAGTGTGGCCACAGAACCAAGAGCACCCATCTGCCCGCCGTGGAGATCATATGACAAAGACGAACGTTTATACGGGCCAGGCGCTATGCTAGACGCTTTACTGCATTAACTCCTTAACGTTCACAACTGCCCCCCAACATAGACACTACGGCTATCCGCTTTTTCCAGGTAAGGAAACCGGGGCAGACACCCCAGTTCACACAACCAGAGGAGAACGAAGCCAGAATTCTCCCCAGGTAAACCGGCCTTGCTGTCTCTGTGGGTCCTGACACCCTAGCGGACCGTGGGCTCGGCAGTGGCAGGGATGGGGTTTGAGACAGGGGCACATGCCCTCTGGCACCCAGCGCGGAGCCCGGTCTGGTCGAGGAGCCCCCTCCTGACTGAGGGGCCAGGAGAGCACAGTGGACGAGATCTCGCACTCTGCAGCCCCAAAGACCAGCACTTACTCATGGGTAAGCCTCCTGTGCCTCAGGGTCCTCGTCTCTCAAGCAGGCACACCAGGGGCACGTGCCTCACAGGAATGAAGGGTGTGCAAAGCGCGGAGCCCAGGGCCCAGCGGGGTCTGAGGCCGGGAAGGGCCAGGATGTTCCGGCCCTGGCCAAACCACTGGGATCCAGGGAGAGTTGGGAGGTTAAGGGACCCGGGCAGGTGCCTCAGCCCACCTGTGCCCCGGCAGGCTGGCACCCGGCAGGGGTCACATACTGGTGTCCCAAACTCCTCCCACACCCTCAGCCCTGCTCCCCAGCAGCCCAGGCCTGACCCCAGAATCTGCAGGGCTCCGCAAGGGCCTCGAGGAACTCCTGGTGAGGCATGCCGACCGGCGGAGGGTAAGCCTGGAGAGGCGGAGGCCCAGCCAGCCCCTCCCCGCCGTTCGAGGGACCCCTCTGTGCCAGCCCTGCCCCACTTCCCACTCGCCATCTGCCTGGTCCCTGGGCGCCTGCGTCCCTGATGATGTGCTCACGTGATGCCCCATCTGCCGTGAATCAGAAGGCAGGGTCCACAGGGCCTCCCCGAGGACGGGACTGCGGGTGCCAGGCCTGCTCGGGCTCTGGTTCAGGGGGAGGGGCGGCACTGGGCTTCGGGGCTGTGTTGCCACATTTTCCCATCTCCCCACCTGCACCCCGGACACCCCCGCTGCCTCCTCCACGCCCTGCCTCAGAGCCCTGCCCCGACTCTTCCCCCCTGCCGTGTAGAAGCCCACCTATGCCTGCATCCCCCAAACGGGCACTGCCCCCAGCACCCACCACCCAGCACTTACCACCCACACCCACACCCACACCCACACGCAGCTCTTGCTGAGGATGAAGCAGCCTGTGGCCCGGCTCAGCTGGAGCACGGTCCACGTGGCCCCTTCGTGGCTGTGCCTGCCCCCCTCACCCCTCCCGTCTCTGTCCTGCCCGGCCCTGCTAGGAAGGCGATCCCCGCAGCACAGAGACCCCACCACCGCTCTAGTGCCTCCCTCATCCGCTGTCCCTTCAGCTGAGCGGCCACCTCCCCCTCCGTCCCCACAGCCACAAAGCTGCCCCAGCCCTAAATTTCCTCACTGCCCCCACTCAGCCTGCTTCTCTCCAGGCTAAAGAGGCCTTTGACCTGGACTGCTATGTACTCATCCCATGGTTGCTCCATGACCTCGGTACATCTCAGCCTTCTCTGGGCTCCTCTCCATTCTAGACCCAAGGCCTCCCACCACGGTTCCTGATTTAACTGGTTTGGGATGATGCCCAGCACTGGTCATGTTTTTTTCACAAGCCTCTCCAACCGGGTGACTCCAGAGTCCAGGAATGGGAGTGTGGTGCTTTCTTTCCAAGGGTCTTGGGTATTAGGTGCCCAACCCTTCACCAGCCTGTCACTGGTTCAGCCCTTCCTCTGGAGGTATCAGGTACACAGGGGCAGCGATCTGGGCCCCTGCACAGTGGAGAATGGAAGCCTTGGCTGGTCAAACACCAGGAGGCCACACCTGCTGCTCGGCAAACACACCCGCTGCCGCCTCTGAGCAGAGGACACCGGGGGGGCACTCAGCCAGGGCCACCCAGCTCCAGCCTTGCCGAACCTTGGCAGAGTGAGAAGGCAGGGAGTGCACCGCTGTCCCCCATGGGGTGAGCCGGCCACAGGGCGTCCCAGAAGCATCCAGTCCCTGGAGATACACAGGCCAGGGGTCTGGTATCCCTGCATCACCACCTTGAAGTGACCTTGGACAAGTAAGTCCTTGTTTGACTGTGAGCTTCAATAGACCTCGACTTAGCAACAGCGGGATGAACGGCTCACCCCAGGGTCCAACGCAAACAGCAGCATAACAGGAAAAGAGAGAAAAAAAGATAAGCTGATTCTTTTTTCCAGGGCTTGCAGAAGTCAATAGATAATGCCCAAGGTTAATAAATCAAGAAATAGCTGTATACGCATGTTATTTATTGCTCTGGAGGTAACGGCCACATGAACTAAAACTGTCTGAGGAGGGCGTCTGCAGGAAACTGGGCCTTTTGATAAGGTTTTCTTTTTACCAGTTCATGTTTTTTAGAGTCTATTTATTGTAAGTATTTATTAAAAAGTGACTCAGCCTCTCCAGTGCTGTTTTGAGAGGTCATCGTTGTTAACAGAAGTATTGTTGGCCTTTGAGGCCAAAATAAAATCAAATGCTCCAGTTGTGGAGGTGGGCTGCCGGGGTTCAAATTCCGGCTCTGCAACTGACCAGCTGTGCCACCTTGGACGAGTAACTTAACCACTCTGTGCCTCAGTGTCCTCATCTGTGGAATGGTCATAATAACCCCGTGCTGCTGACATGGACAGTACACAGTTTTTTGAGCTATTATTATTTTAGATACTTGTCACTCTATATATGCAATTGTTTCACAAAGATATGATTACTACATTATATATAGTTTCGCAACTTGCTTTCTTTTCTCTTGCCCAGATATGATGGATGTTGTTCCAGATCAGTAGATAGAGTTCTAGTTCATTCTTTCTAATTGCTGTAGGAATTCCATTGTGCAGAATATAAAATTTATTTTCCATAAACCCCTTTTGAAGGAAATTTAGGCCGTTTCCAATTTTTAGTAAAATCTATTTTCCAGTAATTAACACATATTTTGGGGCACACCGGTGGCTGTTTCTGATGGATAGACTTCTAAGAGAGAGATTGCCAGGTTGAACTGCAGAGAATTTATGCAGCTCAAACTTTTCTAGGTATAAATTGCAGTAGCTATACTTTAAGGTAGTATCTTAAGGGGCATCTGGGTGGCTCAGTTGGTTAAGCGCCCGAGTTTAGCCCAGGTCATGATCTTGGGGTTTGTGGGTTTGAGTCCCGCATTGGGTTCTGTGCTGATAGCTCAGAGCCTGGAGCCTGCTTCTCATCCTGTGACTCCCTCTCTCTCTACCCCTCCCCCGCCTCAAAAATAAATAAACATTAAAAAATTTTTTAAAAATATTTCCCATACTGTATCAATGTTTGTTTGTTTGTTTGTTAAGTTTATTTATTTATTTTGAGAGAGACAGCATGAGAGGGGGAAGGGGCAGAGAGAGAGGGAGAATCCCAAGCAGGCTCCACGATGTCAGCACAGAGCCCGACGCAGGGCTCGAACCCACAAACCATGAGATCATGACCTGAGTCAAAACCAAGAGTCAGGAGCTTAACTGACTGAGCCACCCAGGCATCCCTCAATGTTTTTTAACTTTTGCTACTCTGGAGAAGGGTGACATTATTGTCTTAACGTTCCTATCTGTAATTGTGAATTGTAATCATGTAATTTCATAACTTCATCATCCATTTTTATTTCTTCTTGTGTGATGCAAATGTTCATATCCTTTACCCATTTTTAATTGGGCTTTTTGTCACTTTCTTACTGATGTATAGGACCTTTTTACATATTAAAATCCTCATTCTTTACTACATATGAGGCAAGGCACCTGGGCAGCTCAGTCATTAAGCATTTGACTTCAGCTCAGGTCATAATCTCACGGTTTGTGAGTTCGAGTCCCACATCAGGTGAGCTCGAACCCCACTTCAGGTGAGTCCTGCTTCTCTCTCTCTCTCTCTCTCTCTCTCTGCCCCTTGCTCACTTGCACCCTGTCTCTCTCTTACTACTACTACTATTACTAATACTTATGAGACAATATTTTCTGCATGCCTTTTAGTCAAATTCCTAGTGTGTTTGGTCATAGAAAGTTTTCGATTATTATTTAGTCAAATGTAACGTTACCTTATGATCTTTGACTTTCATGTTTTGACTTTTTCTGGTTGGGTTTTATTTTTAAAAACCCCTCTATTTTCTTTTAATACTCTCAAATACTCTTATCATTTTCTTTTAACATTTAATCCATCCATCTTTAATCTATGTGGACTCTTTATGTGTGTGTGTGTGTGTGTGTGTGTGTGTGTGTGTGTGTGGTGTGAGGTAGGGATCTAACTTGATTTCCTTCTAAATGGTGGGGCCAGTTGTCCCAACACTATTTATTAATTAATCAATCACTTCATGTCTGACTTGTGACATCTTTTTGCCAAATGTAATTCTCTGACATTTTAAGCACCCTTGCTGTGACCGGGGCATGACAGAACTCTGTAAATGGTGGCTTTGGGAGCAGCTGAAATGATAGCTGAATGGGAACCAGCATATACTCTAGTGCAGCAAAGTATAGCCCTCAGAACTCAGACGTAGCAACAAATATTAGTGGCCCCCAACATAAATGAATATTTGTGGCTTTGGTTTTAAGTTTGTTTTCAAATCAGCTTTATTTATCTATAATACGATTTCCACATTTTAAGTGTACAGGCTGATGACTTACAAATGTGTACACTCATGCAACAAACACCCAAGTCAAAATATAGAACATCTTCATCTTTCTAGAAAGTTCCTTCCTGCCCCCTTTGCAGTCAACCTCCCCTCCATCCCTGCCCCCAGGCAACCATGATACTTTTTAAACTATGTGCATGTAGTATCTTGATAACATTTGCAGAGAAATAAATAACTCACTGCAGCATGAGCCTGATGGCTCAGGAGGAAGGCCAGCTTCCCCTCTGGGAAAGGACTTCTCTCTTGAAACTGCCAAACCGCTCCCTGGACTTGTCTGGTTAAGAAGAGAAGGGATAACCCAGACCAGGTCTCCCCAGCTTCAGGCAGGCAAGTTCATTCTCACTCTTTTTTTTTCCAAATCTAGAAATCAAATCTGCCAAATATTTGCCTAATGTTTTCTTTTAGGTCTATTGATTTTTTTTGGAAATGTAATTCAAAATGATAGATTTTCAAAGAAAGTGCAATATCACTGTGTTAAGTGACCAGAGTCACATGCTGTAATTAAAGGATATGCATACAACTAGGGACGCCTGGCTGGCTCAGTCAGTACAGCATGCCACCCTTGGTCTCGGGGTTGTTAAGTTCGAGCCCCACATTGGGTGGAGAGATTTAAAAATAAAATCTTTTTAAAAAATAAAATAAAGGCTATACATGAAACGAAAATTAAAATGTAATCTCCCTACGCCATCTAAAACCACATTATCATTGCCTTGTGGGGAGAACCACAGACAAGGAAGAGGTAGGTAGTGAGAAGCAGAGACAAATCCGGAACTTGAGGATTGGACCTGGAGGGGACCAGCCAGCCTCAGCATGCCTGAGGTCCTGAGGGCTTCCTTCATCACTAAAGCAATGGAGTTGCTACGAAAACAGACCTGAGTCCAAACAAGTCTTCCCTGCAAGGCCATGAGGGAGTTGGTCAACAGCCCCTTAGCTTACAGGTTCTGGAGCCTTCCATCCATAAAGGAAACTGGTGTTTGAGAGGCCACTCAAGGGGAAAATACCTTTGGAGTCAGACCCACTGGGATCCATTTGTACTAAGTTATGTGACCTTGGGAAAGAGAATAGCCTTTCTGAGCTTCAGCTGCCTCACCTATAAAATGAGCATAATAATAGGACTTTGGGGGCACCTGATGGCTCAGAGTGTTAAGCACCTGACTTCAGCTCAGGTCATGATCTCACGGTTTGTGAGTTCGAGCCCGCTTCCAGTGAGCTTGAGCACAGCTTCGTGCTGACAGTGTGGAGCCTGCGTGGGACTCTCTCTCTCTCTCTCTCTCTCTCTCTCTCTCTCTCCCTCTCTCTCCGCTTCTCAAATAAATAAATAGAAATAGTACTTCACTATAAGACTGGTTGAGGTGGGATTTGCACACCACACCACTTGGCACAGCACTGACTTTGTATTTCCTCCCAGCATCTTGGAGGATGCAAATCAGCAGATATCAGCCTTTGTCCAAGTGACTAAGTGGTTAATAAAATCAGTCTCTGTTGAAAGAAGTTGCTCTGGAAGTCATCGGTTTTATCCATTAATTGTTCATTAAGGTCTTCCTGTTTTGCTAATGGGAGCAATTAACTGCCTGCAGACTGGGGGCCCTAACTAAATGATAACTAATTTGGGGGTTGGCCTGGAGGCCCAGCAGGATATGGAAGCCCTGGCTTTGGGAAGGAGACTCCAGCACCTGCTCTGGAACTGGGGCCAAGGCCTCTTCTGAGTTCTGACTCCCTCTGGGATGGAGGCCTGGGGCCTGCAGAAGCCTGGGAACGGACTCCAGCCCATGAGGCCTGGCAGAGGCAGGGAGGGGCACTGGTGGGGTGGGAATTGCTTTCTGTCATACGGAGCATGGACACTGTGCCAGGCCCAGGGAGCCCGCGAGCCCCGCCGTGTGGGTGCTGCTCTCCGTGCCCGGGTGAGGAGCACTGACCCTCGGAGAGCTCAGACCATAGGGTGGTCTGGCCGGGGTCCCTGTGCTCACACTCAGCACTGCCTTTCCCCTACAGTGGCGGCCGGTGGAGACAGGGCCACATGCTAGGAGGGACAGTCACACATGCCTGGTGGGCAGGTCAGGTGGAACCTTATCTACGCTGTCCCCCATCCCATTTCTTTCACGGGGGACTGAGGCCCAGAGAAGGGCAGGGACTGATTTGAGGCACAGAGTGCAAGGCCTGAAACCTGGTGTCCTGCCTCAACTCACGGAAGGCAAGACCGAAGTCTCAGAGGCCCAGAGAAGGCCTGCCTGCCTGAGGCCACCTAACCAAAGGGCTGCAGCAAATTCTCACCCCGAGCTGTGGCCCTGTCACCTGCCCCTCCCCGTGGGAAACTGCTTACTCAGGCCAGCTGGTGGGTAACACCTTCATAAATGCTCTAGGTATGGTAGCAGTTGGTTTGAGGCTACAGGCTCTCAAGCTTGTGGATTCCCAGAAGGCAGCTTCCACTCACCATTCCACTGCACGTCCCCAGCGCCTATGGGTCCTCGAGTGACCTCAGCAACTGCTAGCCCCAGACCTCCGAGCACAAGCCTTGGGGCTTGGTCATAGTGTCCCCCACTGGTCTGATGGAGCTGGGAGCAGGTGCAGGAATGACCAGCCTTCCTTGTTGGTTCACCAACAGGAAAACCGAGGCCCAGAGAGAACAGACCAGGCCACGGTCACACAACCAGTCACTGGTGACAGAGCTGGGCTAGAACCCTGGAGCGCTGCTTTCCAGGTCAGGGGGCCAGTGGCCTGCTGGGTGGCCTTGGCTGAAGCTCTGCCCTCTCTGGGCCTCAGTTTCTCATCTATAAAATGAAGACATCACACTAGATTAACAGAGCAGTAACAGCAGTAATATTGTGTCCATGGGGCGCCTGGGCATCTGACTCTTGATTTCAGCTCAGGTCATGATCTCATGGTTTGTGGGTTCCAGCCCCATGTCAGGCTCCATGCTGATGGTGCGGAACCTCCTTGGGATTGTCTGTCTCATCCTCCTTCTCTGCCCCTCCCCTGCTCGTGCTTGCTCACTCTCTCTCTCTCTCTCACTCAAAATAAATAAATAAACACTTAAAAAGTATATTGTGTCCACGATTTCAGTTAACCTGCAGAGGTACATGAGACAGTTTTTATCATCCCATTTTTTAAAACAGATTTTATACCACTTGATACACACCAGGCACACTCTTAAGAACGTTGCATTTAGTAACTTGTGTGTTCTCCTATTAACTCCATGAGCTAGTTACCATTATGACCATCCCCATATTGCAGATCTAGAAACTAAGGCATGGAAAGGCTAGGTAATTTGTCTGCTTCCTGGTAGTCACGCCTTTATGCCATCCCTCCACTTCTGTGGGCTGTATTTGTTAACTCACTTCGACTGAACGGAATGTGGCAGAAATCATGAGATGTCATTTCTGATATTAGGTTATTAAAAGCCTGTGGATCCCATTTTAGATGCTCTCAAATCTCCTGTCCAGGGGAAGCCAGCTGCCATGTTGTGAGACAGCCCTATAGGTCCCCTCCACAAGTCAAGCATTCAGCCCCAGCCACCAAATTAATAGCGATTTCACAAAAGACCTTAAGCCAGAGCCATCCAGCTAGGTACCTGATTCATGAAAACTGGAGATGATAAATGTTTCTTATTGTAGCCACTACCTTTTGGGGTGATTTGTTACATATCAATAGGTCACTAATACAACCACCATGTATAATATCTCAAAATATACCAAGTACCTAGAAATAAATCTAACCAGAAATGTGCAAAATCCAGCTAAAATTCTAAAACTTAATTGGGACATAAAAAAACAGACTGGGGTACACACACCAACGGTCCCACACATATGTGGCTGCCTGGTTTATGACCGACGTGGCATTTCAGAGCATTGTGGAAAGAGTTGACTTTCCAGTAAATGGTTCTAGGACACTTGGGTGTCCACACAGGAGAAAAAAACCAAAATTTTACCTTAACACATACCAGTCATGAAAACCAACTGCAGGTGAATTAAAGACCTGGCAGCAACAAACTATGAAACTTCTGGACAATAATATAGAAAGATGTCTTCCTGACTTTGAAGCTGGGAAGGAGTTCTTAAACACAAAAAGCACTAACCATAAAGGAAAAGTGTAATTCATTATATTAAACTAAAGAATTTCGGTTCATCCAAAGACTACAAGGGGGAAAAGTGAAAAGACAAATCACAGACTGGGAGAACACATTTGCAATAATATAACTGACAAAGGACGGGTGCCCGGGTGGCTCAAGTAGGTCGAGCATCCGACTCTTGATTTCAGCTCAGGGCATGATCTCACGGTTTGTGGGTTCGAGCCCTGCATCAGGCTCAGCATTGACAACACAGAGCCTGCTTGGGATTCTCTCTCTCCTTCTCTCTCTGCCCTCCCCCACTTGGACTCTCTTTCACTCCCTCAAAATAAATAAATTAATTAAAAAAAAAAAACTGACAAAGAAGTTGTGTCCGGAATATATAAATATCTCCTACTGACCAAGAAGAAAAAGATGAGAAGTAAACCTGAGACAAGGGCTTGGGTGCAACAGTGTATCTAGAAGATGACACCAGAGGTAGGAGTGAAGGTTGGAATGAGCAAGACGGGGTAAGCAGACACCCCAATATAAGGGCATCATCAGGTCTCTACTGAAGGCCGTGGGGGCTCCACAACCCCTAGGGAGCACCAGACTTGTTTGCGAGAAGGTCGGGAGACCGAACTACCTCTCCAGCTATCATCCTGCCATTCCAGTCTTTTCCACAATGCTGGAGAAGACCCTGAGGTAGAAGTGGGAAGGCTGGCCTTCTGACAGCGGGAGGTTTGTTCACCACAGAGTGGCCGAAGTCAGAAGGACACTGGCACCAGAGGCATCCATTACGAAGACAGACAACCCAGTAGAAAGCAGCCAAAAGATTCGAATAAACACTTAAAAAAAAAAAAAAAAAGGAAATCCAACTGGCCCATAAATGCATGAAGAGGTGCCCTATCTCATTAATTGCCTTAGAAACACAACTTGTAATACCAGTGAGACATCCCTCTATGCCCAGCAGATGGCCAGAAATTAGCTATGCCAAGTGTGGCATTGGGAGCAATGGGAACGCGCATCCAGGCTGGATGGGAAATTTGTTCAACCACTTCAGAACACCGGTATCACGCAGTAGGGCTGAAGATACATGTGACCTGTATTCCAGAAATTCCGCTTCTAGATGCATAGCTTGGAGGAAAACGTGCGTACGTGTGCCACCACCTACATAGGAGAAGGCTCCCGCATCCTTACAATAGCGGGAAATCGCAAGCAACGCACCCAGCAAGACGCTACTGGGTTCCTGACTTGCAGCAATGAGCATGCGCAAACTATCTACGCATGCGCAAACTGTATCTACCAACGCGTGCATGCGCAGTATCTACGCATGCGCAAACTGTATCTACGCAAACTACACACAACAGCACGGATGAATCCTACAAATACAGTGTGAGTTGAAGGACTGTGGGCTTTTGTTTAGATAAACTTGCCAAACAGGCAAAACCCAAACTATTGTTTAGACATGCAGATACAGGTGGTAAAACTATCAATACAAGTGAGGAAGCGATTCTTTTAAGTGTCAGGATGTCTCTCTCAGGGAGGTGTGTAATGGAGAAAGGGGGCTGGGGGTTTCTGGGGGCGGTGGTTACATGGGGATAGGCTTTTATCATTTTTTGTTAAATTGTGTGTATATCTCTACATTCACGGTGCTTTGTAATGTTTAAAAATGATTAAATCAGTAAAACTGCCTCACACACCACCTGCTCTCCCATCCTGTGCGCCCCACCGCAGTTACAGACAGGCCACTCCAACCACCCAGGACCCCCAGGTATCAGCTCTGATGCCTCCCAACCCTAAACGACATCCAGTCAGGCCTTCTACCCTGCGGGTCCTCCTTGCAACTCCTCTCAGAGCCTCACCCCCTCTCTGTACCTGTATCAGCACCACTGGGGGTAGGGAGGCCCAGCATCATCTCGGGTCCACCCAAGGGTAACCGGAGACAGCTGCTCCTCCCTGGCTGTCCCTCCAACCTGTCTCCGCCCTTTTGAAGTGACCTTTTTGAAACACCACTTGATCAAGAACTCTCCTGGTCAAAGGCCTTCAATATCTCCCTGCTGCCCAAGCTCCGTGACCGAGCCCCTTCTCCTTCCTCTGGTTTCCCTCCTGCCTCTCTCACTGCCACCCTGCCCACTAAACCCGCTTGCTTCTCTCCCTCTCACTCTCTCTCTCTCTTCCTCTCCTTTTCACCGCCCCCCAACCTCAAGCCTTTGTCCAAAACACCTCTTCCCCTCCTCCGGTCTCACCCTATTCAAGACTGAGGTCTCAGCTAGAAGCCCCCTTTCACAAGAAGCCTCCCTCCCTGCTGGAATACACCCCCACCCTGCCCCAACACCCTGCCTAAGGAAGCAGCCAAGCCCACAGGCTCCAGGCTCTGGGCCATGGGGAGGCTGGTGTTCCTGCAACCCAGGCACCTGGTATGAGGGAACGAAGCCAGGACTTGCCAGAGACCAGAGGCTCCCACTGTTGGGGACAGCTGGAAGGAAGGTCTGGGGTGCCTCTGAGATGCAGCCTGTCAGCTTCCGTCCACAAAGCTTTCCCTGGGCCAGAAAGCCTGGGGAGGGGCAGGGAGAGAGCCGATAGAAGAGATTCCATGGGCTCCAAAACAAGGGCTCCAGCAGTGATGGTGAGGGGTGAAGGTCTTTCCCCCATTTTCTTTTAGGAGCAACATAAGCCTCCCAGATTTTCATTGAACTCAAGGGCCTTCTCCACAAATGACAAACTGAATGTCCCGCCCATGCAGGGGAAGGGGGTATTAGGGTCTAATGTGAATTAAAAATTAATAATAATGAAATGTGACATTTTTGCCAAGCCCCCAAGTCTGTCCACATACATCATGCTATTTTATCACTGCCTGGTTTGTCTTCTGTCCCACCAGATGGTGAGCTTGCCAGGGGGGGTGCCGGAAGCAGGAACTGTACCTCCCTCCTTCATGGGGAAACCCAGGACTGAGCAAGGTCTGGCTCTGTAGAAGGTCTCGGTGCATGTGGGATATACAGTGGGTAGATGGACAGATGTTGGATGGATGGATGGATGGATGGATGGATGGATGAAGGGGCACATGGGTGAATAAAAGCATGATAATAGACAGATGCACAGACGTTAGGATGGACAGGTGGACAGACGGATGAATGAAAGACAGGTGGATGGCTAGATGGTCCGGTGGATGGCTGGATGAGGGGGCAGATGAATGGATAGATGAACAAATGGAAAATGAAGGGAAAAAAATGGATGGATAGACAGACAGAAAGATGGATGAACAAACAGACGGGTGAAGACAAAGGGACAAAGGATTGGTGGATCAGAGACGGGTAGACAGACCCACAGCTGGATGGGCAGACTTACCAATTTTCTTCTTTAACGGAGGTATGGAAGCCAAGTAGGTCAGGGCTTCAAATGCACCTTTTTTTTTTTTTTAATTTTTTTTAACGTTTATTTATTTTTGAGACAGAGAGAGACAGAGCATGAATGGGGGAGGGTCAGAGAGAGGGAGACACAGAATCTGAAACAGGCTCCAGGCTCTGAGCTGTCAGCACAGAGCCCGACGCGGGGCTCGAACTCACGGACTGCGAGATCATGACCCGAGCCGAAGTCGGCCGCCTAACCGACTGAGCCACCCAGGCGCCCCAAATGCACCCTTTTTGCCGATGCCCCACCCTGCAGCTAGCAGGAAGGTGGCTGCCGCTGCTGCCCTCTGCAGGCCACCTGAGGGAGCTGGGACCAGGGAGAAAGGCAGACAAGGCCAACTGTGACCCCTGGTGGTTGCCATAAGAATGACCACCCCAGATACCCCGGAGACTGGATGACTCAGTTGGTTAAGTGTCCAGCTTCAGCTCAGGTCATGATCTCACGGTTGGTAAGTTTGAGCCCCGCATTGGGCTCGCTGCTGTCCCTGCAGAGCCCACTTCGGATTTTCTGTCCCCGGTTCCCTCTGCCCCTCCCCCCTCTCTTTCTCTCACAAAAATAAATAAAAACAAACAAAAAAAGATGTGAAGAGCCACAAAAGTAAAACAGTAAACATTAAAAACAAACAAACAAAAAAAGGAATGACCACCCAAGAGCCTGGCTCGGCCACCCTGGCCGTGCCCTGCCAGCTGGGGAACCCACCTTCGCCCTCACCCCAGACCCTGACCTCCTGGCTCCTAGGCTGAGGCTCCCATCAAATTGTTCTTAGACACAGCCCGCAGAATCTATGTGTCCAGTGATGGACCAGGCGTTCACTTACACTGTGGAGGGCCTGCCATCTGCCCAGCCCTGTTAGAGAGTGCCTGGAGAGAGTGCCAAGGACATCTGTGGACAGGTGACCAGTAACAGCCCACATTTAAGCACTTAAGACCAGGCCACTCACAGCTTTTTCTCTCTGATCCCTCGCCTCACCCCTAGAAGTAACAACTTGAGCAATCTCCATTTTACAGGTGAGAAAGCTAAGTCTCAGAGAGGCCAAGGGCTGTGTTTGAGTGAGTGAGTGAGTGAGTGGCAGAGCCAGGATTTGAACCCAGGTTGTCTGGGATTCCCCCATCCTTGCTCCCTGCCCCTCTGACAAACCCTGCTGTGACAATAATTGTGGTTGACTTTCTGAGTATCCAGGGTGGGACCACAGCATGAACACACACATACGGCCTCCGCCACAGCAGGACTTGTCACCTGGTTGGGTCACTTCCATCCCCTCATTGTTCAGCACAGGCTGGTTTGGATCTCAGCTTCAGCACTGAGTAGCTGTGTGCCCTTGGGCGAGTCACTTAACCTTTCTGTGCTTAGTTTCCTCATGGGTGTAACAAGTATGATAATAACCACATACCTCACTGGCTTGTTAGGGAAATTAAATGAGCTATTACACATAGTGGGCATCTGGTACACATAGTAAAGGTTTCCTCTCACCATTATGAGGGAGAAAATGGGGCTCAGAAAAGGGAAAGCCTGAATATTTACAGGTGTGACAATTCCCTGCCTCTACACTTGCCTTCCTGTGTTAAAAAAAAAAAAACAACTTTGGGGCACCTGGGTGGCTCAGTCTGTTAAGCATCCGACTTTAGCTCAGGTCATGATCTCACAGTTTGTGGGTTCAAGCCCCGTGTCGGGCTCTGCTCTGACAGCTCAGAGCCTGGAGCCTGCTTCAGATTCTCTGTCTCCCCCTCTCTTTGCCTCTCCCCCACTCACGCTCAGTCTCTCTCCATCTCTCAGAAATGAATAAATGTTAAAAAAAAAATTAAAAACACAGTACAATCACATCAGCCTTCTCCCTGGAAACAAGTCCCGTCCTGTGTTACCTTCAAATAAAATCCAAATTCCAGAGCCCCCCTCTTCTCTTCTCCCTCCTCACCTCTGCACCCCAGAGGCTTCCTGAATTTTGTGGGTTTCATCTACTACTCTTAGTATGGATACACACATGGATATTATTTTGTTGGTTTTACACTTTATAAAAAGAGCATCAGACTCTATCTAGTCCCTGAGACTTGAGTTTTTTACTCAGTATCACATGTCTTAGACTCATCCACATTATTCCAGCATTTCTGCAATTGTAAGCAGTGCTGTCATGAACATCCTCAAGCTGCATGTATCTCTAGGTGCACCTGCGAGGCTTCTTCTTCGAATCCGGGGGTGGGGGGGGGGGCGGGATTCCTAGGACACAGGTGTGCCAGGGTCCATCTTCACAAAGAAATGTCCCACTGTCTTTCTATGGTGCCTGAACCAATTTGCTCTCCTACCAGCAATTTTCGGTTTCTGTTGACCCACATCCTCGACAACATTTAATAGCACCAGACATCAGACTCTTTACCAGTCAAATGGGGAGAAAGTGATGTCTCATTGTGGTCTTCATTTCCAGATCCCTGGTCACCAGAGAGTGTAAGCCTCTCACTGTGTTTTCTGACCGTAGCTGGTTCATCATTCGTGAAATGCCAGTTCACATTTTGTGCATTTTTGTCTTGAGCTGTTTATCCTTTTCTATTAGTCCTGCTCTTTTTGCTGTTGTTGTTGTTTGTTTATTGGTTTGAAGAGGCCCCTAGTCCAATGTGGGGCTTGAACTCATGACCCTGAAACCAAGAGTCGCATACTGTACTGACTGAGCCAGCCAGGTATCCCTACTTTCTGTTTTCTCCTTCCTTAGCCTTTTAAAAAGCTTTCAATGTGTTTGTTTTCCTACCTTTACCTCTCTATTGGAATGAAATGTATACATTCCAGTTTTATTTTTTTAGTCATTACCTTGAAGTTTTACCATGCACATTTAATTAACAATACCTAATGTTAAACAATATATTGATGACCCCCCCTCCCCATTCCTCCCAAGTGCAAGGTCTTTAGAGCACTTTAGCCTTGGTCTTACTCTGCCCCCCAATGGGATCGATTCCTTGATTTCTCTGTCTGTTGCTTCATTATTGGTGTGTAGGAATGCAACCGATTTCTGTGCATTGATTTTATATCCTGCAACTTTGCTGAATTCGTGAATCAGTTTTAGTGGGTTTTTGGTGGAATCTTTTGGGTTTTCCATATAAAGTATCTTGTCATCTGCCAAGAGTGAAAGTTTGACCTCCTCCTGGCTGATTTGGATGCCTTTTATTTCTTTGTGTTGTCTGATTGCTGAGCCCAAGACTTCCAATACTGTGTTGAATAACAGTTTTGAGAGTGGACATCCCTGTCTTGTTCCTGACCATAGGGGGAAAGCCATCAGTTTTTCCCCATTGAGGATGATATTAGCATTGGGTCTTTCACATATGGCTTTTATGATCGATCTCGAGGTATGATCCTTCTATCCCTACTTTCTTAAGTGTTTTTATCAAGAAAGGATGCTGTATTTTGTCAAATGCTTTCTCTGTATCTATTGAGAGGATCATGTGGTTCTTGTCCTTTCTTTTATCAATGTGATTGATCACATTGATTGTTTTGTGGATATTGAACCAGCCCTGCATCCCAGGTATAAATTCCACTTGGTCGTAGTGAATAATTTTTTTAATGTATTGTTGGATCCAGTTGGCTAATATCTTGTTGAGGATTTTTGCATCCATGTTCATCAGGGAAATTGGTCTATAGTTCTCCTTTTTTTAGTAAGGTCTTTGGTTTTGGAATCAAGGTAACGCTGGCTTCATAGAAAGAGTTTGAAAGTTTTCCTTCCATATCTATTTTTTGGAACAGCTTCAAGAGAATAGGTGTTAACTCTTCCTTAAATGGTTGGTAGAATTCCCCTGGAAAGCCATCTGGCCCTGGAATCTTGTTTTTTGGGAGATTTTTGATTACTAATTCGATTTCTTTACTGGTGATGGGTCTGTTCAAATTTTCTATTTCTTCCTGTTTCAGTTTTGGTGGCTTATATGTTTCCAGGAATTTGTCCATTTCTTCCAGATTTCCCATTTTATTGGTGTTTAATTGTTCATAATATTCTCGTATTATTATTTTTATTTCTGCTGTGGTGGTTGTGATCTCTCCTCTTTCATTCTTGATTTTATTTATTTGGGGCTTTCCTTTTTCTTTTTGATGAAACTGGCTAGTGGTTTATCAATTTTGTTAATTCTTTCAAAGAACCAGCTTCTGGTTTCATTGATCTGGTCTACATTGATCTGGTTTGTTTGTTTCTTTTTTGTTGTTTTGTTTTGTTTTGTTTTGTTTCGATAGCATTGATTTCTGCTCTAATCTTTATCATTTCCTGTCTTCTGCTGGTTTGAGGTTTTATTTGCTGTTCTTTTTCCAGTTCTTTAAAGTGTAAGGTTAGGTTGTGTATCTGAGACCTTTCTTCCTTCTTTAGGAAGGCCTGGATTGCTATATACTTCCCTCTTATGACCGCCTTTGCTGCGTCCCAGAGGTTTTTGGGCTGTGGTGTTATCATTTTCATTGGCTTCCATGTACTTTTTAGTTTCCTCTTTAATTTCTTGGTTAGTCCATTCATTCTTTAGTGGGATGGTCTTTAGTCTCCAAGTATTTGTTATCTTTCCAAATTTTTTCTTGTGGTTGATTTTGAGTTTCACAGCATTGTGGTCTGAAAATATGCATGGTATGATCTCAATCTTTTTGTACTTGTTGAGGGCTTATTTGTGTCCCAGTATGTGATCTATTCTGGAGAACACTTCATGTGCACTGGAGAAGAATGTATATTCTGCTGCTTTAGGATGAAATGTTTTGAATATATCTGTTAAGTCCATCTGGTCCAGTTGTCATTCAAAGCCATTGTTTCCTTGTTGATTTTTCTGATTAGATGATCTGTCCACTGTTGTAAGTGGGATGTTGAGGTCCACTACTATTATGGTATTATTATCAGTGAGTTTCTTTATGTTTGTGATTAATTGATTTATATATTTGGGTTATTCCACATTTGGAGCATAAATGTTTACAATTGTTAGGTCTTCTTGGTGGATAGACCCCTCAAGTATGATATAATGCCCTTCTTCATCTCTTGTTACAGTCTTTATTTTAAAAGTCTAGATTGTCTGATATAAATATGGCTACTCCGGCTTTCTTTTGTTTGACCATTAGCATGGCAGATGGTTCTCCATCCCCTTACTTTCAATCTTAAGGTGTCTTTAGGTCTAAAGTGGGTCTCTTGTAAACGGCGTATAGATGGATCTTGTTTTCTTGTCAGTTCTATTATCCTATGTCTTTTGATTGGAGCATTTAGTCCATTGACGTTTAGAGTGAGTGCTGAAAGATAGGAGTTTATTGCCATTATGTTGCTTGTAGAGTTGGAGTTTCTGGTGGTGTTCTCTGGTCCTTTCTAATGTTTGTTGTTTTTAGTCTTTTTTTTTTTGTCCATCTTTTCTCCCCTCAGAGAGTCCCCCTTAAAATTTCTTGCAGGGCTGGTTTAGTGGTCACAAACTCCTTTTTTTTTTTTTTTTTTCGTCTGGGAAACTTTTAATCTCTCCTTCTGTTTTGAATGACAACCTTGCTAGGTAAAGAATTCTTGGCTGCATATTTTTCTTATTCAGCACATTAAATATATCCTGGCACTCTGTCCTGGCCTGCCAAGTTTCTGTGGATAGGTCTGCTGCAAACCTGGTTTGTCTTCCCTTGTAGTTTAAGGACTTTTTTCCCTTGCTGCTTTCAAGATTTTTTCCTTGCCTGAGTATTTTGTGAATTTGACTATGATATGCCTTGTTGATAGTCAGTTTTTGTTGAATCTAATGGGATGCAACATTAGATGAATGTGCTTTCTGGATTTTGATGTATGTGTCTTTCCCCAGGTTAGGAAAGTTTTCAGCTATGATTTGCTCACATAACACTTTCACCCCTTTTTCTCTCTCTTCAACTTCTGGGACACCTATGATTCTGATATTGTTCCTTTTTAATGAGTCACTGATTTCTCTAATTTTTAAATCGTGCCCTTTTGCCTTAGTCTCCCTCTTTTTATCTGCTTCATTATTCTCCATAAGTTCGTCCTCTAGATCGCTGATTCTCTGTTCTGCCTCACCCATCCTTGCTGCCATGGCATCCATTCAAGATTGCAGCTCAGTTATAGCATTTTTTAATTTCATCCTGGCTAGCTTTTACTTCTTTTATCTCCACAGAGAGGGATTCTAATCTGTTTTTGACTCCAGCTAGTATTCTTACTATCGTGCTTCTGAATTCTGGTTCAGACATCTTGCTTGTATCTGTGTTGATTAAATCCCTGGCTGTCATTTATTCATGCTCTTTCTTTTGGGGTGAATTCCTTTGTTTTGTCATTTTGAAGGGAGAAAAGGAAGTAATAAGGTAAAAAACATAAAGTTAAAAAATTAAAAACACACACACACACAAAATCAAATAAATGATGCTAGATCCTATGTGTGCTTTGCTCTGGTTGTTGAAAGGAGCTTGATAGATTAGAGAAAAAGGGGAAGAAAGAAAAAGAAGAAAAAGGAAAATATTTGAAAATTTGAAAAAAATGAACATACTGCAATAGAATAAAATGAAATGATGGAAGTAAAATAGAATTTGAGAAATTTACGAAAAAAGTAAAAAAATATAGTAGAAAAAATAAAGAAAAATATTTTTAATAAAAATTGAAAATAAAGGTAAATTTTTTCTCTTTCTGTATTCAAGGAAAAGAAAAGAAACGAAAAAGAGAAAAGAAAAAAGAAAATTGAATAGATGGACAAGGAAACAGACCAAAATACGATTGATATTACATCGTTTTCCCCTAGAAGTCGAACTATGAAGCACTTTACGGTCTGTAAACTCAGCAGGTTGGAGAGACTTGTATTCCTGAGAGTGAGGTTGTCCCAGTTGGGCCCGGCTTAGTGTAATGGCTCCGGTCTCCACTAGATGGCGCTGCTTAGCTTATTGGGAAGGATTGTGGCGCTCGTAGGTGCGTATGCGCATGCGCGGGAGCAGTGAAAATGGCGTCACCCAGCTACCCAGTCTCTAGTATCAGAACTCTGGTCTCCCCGATCAGCAATTGCTCACCCGTCCTCTGTCTTCAGCTTTCGTCCACTCCCCAGTTTTTCACTGTCCGTGAGCCATCAGGCTGCCAGGCAACACCTCCCTCCTGAGTTTTACCTCAGATGAGTCTGTGTTTCCCGACCCCTTACTTCTGAGGGACTGCGTTTGGCCTGCTCCATTCCTCCGCGGGAGGGTCTCACCGAGCAACGGCCGGGTGCTGGCTGCACCCAGGAACGTTGGAGGGACTGTGCTGCTGCCGCTGATGCCCAGACTGCGGCCGGGTGCCAGCCCGCCCCAGAAAAAGTCCACGTGATTGCGTGGCAGCAGCATTTCAGGGGTTGTGGCAAATCACAACACGCATCTGGCACCAGGCTTCGCCCCCAACGACCTTGTTCCAGCACCAGCAAATGTGGTTGTTCTCCGGGGTCGCTGACACCTTTGCCTGTGGGGGCGGGGGCCACACAGCCTCTACCCGATGTCCTGCCAGCAGGGGAACCACCACTCCCCATGTGGCCAGAGGACCGCCCAGACTTCACTCTGCTCCTGGGGACTCGCCCTTCCCACCAGAGCACCGCCAGGTATCAGCTGCGGAGTTTCCGACTCTGTGCTCCCCCTGTTACAGAGTCTTAGTGGAATTGAAGCCCTCTCCTTTCTCCCTTCTCTCTTTTTAGTTCAGTCCCTGCAGCTGTTTCCACTTTTCCACTTTCTCTCCAGCTGCTTTTGGGGAGGGGTGCCTTTCCCGTATTCTCCTCCCCTGTCTCCGTCCTCTCTCCACAGGCAAAAACAGCTCCCTGCCCTCCACAGCTTCTCTCTCCCCCAGTTCACCTCTCCGCACTGTGTACCTGCTGAGTTCTGTGGTTCAGGTTGTGCAGATTGTTATGTTAGTCCTCAGATCAGTTTTCTAGGTGTGCGGGATGGTTTAGTCTTGGTCTGACTATATTTCATGGACGCAAGATGCAAAAAAACAAACAAACAAACAAACAGACAAAAACCAACTGCCATGCTCTTCTGCCATCTTCTCCAGCGTTTTCACTTCTATTGTGGTTGTTGAGAAGTCAGCTCACGTTCTGTCATCCCTTTGGAGATGATTTGTCCTTTCTCTCCCACTGCGTTCAACATCTCTCTGCGTCTGGCATTCTGTGGTTCCAATAAAATGTCTGTAACCCTTACATTTTTTGTTTATTACGCTTGACATACTTTGAGCTTCCTGGTTCTGTGGATCTGTTTTTCACTGCTTCTAGAAAATTTACAGACATTAATGTCTTCAAATGCTGCTTTTCCTCCATTCCCTTTTTCTTCTACTTGTGGGGCTCCAGTATATAAGATCTTCTCATTCAATTCTCTGTATCTCTTAATCTCTCATTCATATTATCCACCTCCTGCGTTCATTATGTGCAACTTCTGGTCCACAAGTTCTCTACTCAACTGTTTACCATTGATTAAATTTTTGATTTTGAAATTATGTCTTTCACTCCTGGAATTTCCATATGTTCTTCCCCCAAATCTCTCTCTCTTCACCCTTCTTTGTTTATATGTTCATCTTTTCTTTTTTTTTTTTAATGTTTATTTGTTTTTGAGAGAGAGAGAGACAGAGCATGAGCAGGGGAGGGGCGGAGAGAGAAGGAGACACAGAATCCGAAGCAGACTCCAGGCTCCGAGTTGTCAGCACAGAGCCCGACGTGGGGTTCAAACTCATAAACTGTGAGATGGTGACCTGAGCCGAAGTCGGATGCTTAACCTCCTCTGTGTAACTATTTTTTAAACATGTCATACGTGGCCACTCTGTATTCTGACCCTGGAGGACTCGTGTGGTGCTTCCTGTCTCTGCTGTCACTCATGGTAACTTGTCTTCTTGTGACTTGGTAAGTTTTGTATTTAAGCTCATCAGCTAGTCTTACTCTGCAGGGGTCCTCCTGGCCCACCTGAGGGAAGCTTTCCTCTGCCTTGAGTTTACTTCTGCTCCTGCCAAGAGCCGAGGGCTTCCCAACCTGGGACCACCTCACCAGCCCCCCTTTAGAGTTTTTCGTCACAACAGATACAAGTTCCCATCTTCCCCATCCCTAGATCCAAAGATCACTGTCACCATGTGGCAAAACCTCTAGAGGACTCTGGCCTTGGGGCTCCCCAGGCAACCAGCCAATCAGGCCAGCTCTCTGACTCTCTCCTACCCACCCCAGCACCTCTGGATTCATTCTCCAACCCCCTCTGCTAAAACCCGAGCCCCCGGCCTCTGTATCCCCTCTCCCTCCTTTATTTTTCTAATCGCATGAGTTCCCACTAATGATATCCTATTCATTTGTTAAATGGCTTATTATATGCCACCGTCAGCAACCTGCACAGTGTCTGGATTGTGCCTCACAATTACGTGATGGACATATAATAAATGAAAGAGTGAATGAGGCATAGTACCTGTCCCCCAACTGCTCTCAATCTGGAAGCTGAGACAGACCAGGAGACAGAGAAATAACTACTGCTAAGGGGAGAGGGCAGGGGCCGTGGAGGCGAGAGAAGACCCCACCCTAGATGCTGGAGGGCAGGGCCAGCTTCCTAGTCCAGACTCCAGGAGGTCAGGGGAGGGTGCAAAGCGGAGATCTCAGGGTTGGGCTCTCATCTTTCCACAAATGAAAGCACTGAGGGACAGTGTTCGGGAAAAGAGAACAGCTTGTGCCGAGGTCTGGCAGTGAGAAAGAACCTGTTCGAGGAACTGAAAGGAGTTGAGTGTGGCAGCTGCTAGGAGGATGAGGAAGGAGTGGTGGGTGATGGGCTGGAGAAGAGGGCAAGGGGCAGACCCCCAGGGCCTTTGGAGCTCCTGTGAGGAGTTTGTCAAAAAGGAGGAACAGTATAGAAGGGCGTGATCAGGCTGCAGGGTGGAAATTCCCTCTGGCTTCTGAGTGAAAGGAGGATGGGAATGG